>NW_023416390.1:61829708-62515958 GCF_014108235.1 Myotis myotis | reverse complement strand
TATAGTTAAGAGCATGGTTTTGATATCAGATGTGGATTTGAATTCCCATTTCACGTTACCCAGGTTTCCCAGCATCAGTTTTCTCACCTGTAAAATGGAGCTGTTGTGAATGATACTGATATATGTCAAGGACTAAGCACCCATGGTAAGTGCTCAACCAATGGTAGTTGTTACTTATACATTGAGACCTTTTTTTCTCATACATTTCTTCTGCTTTGTCTTCCTACCCAGAGAAGTACTTTGAAGACAAAGACCATTTTTTATTTATTTTGTGTCACCTGCAGTTACTAATAAAGTGGCTATACCTGGTACACGCTACATACTTATTCTAACAAGTGGTTAGGTACAAGACTAGGAGTCAAATACTCCGGGCCCAATGTATACATTTTCATATTAGTGTGTCTAAATAAGTTTGTATATGTGAATAAAATATTGTGAGATATATCAAACTTTTAGAAATAGAAGTCATCCACGTAAAATAAATTTAAAGGATAAAGTATGTTATCTTCTTGAATCATGTCTGAACCACTGATTTATCATATAAACATAATTGGTCGGTCAGAAAGTTCTGTCTTGTTAAAGTATTTAGAGAATAACGCCACTGTCTGACAGTGCTGGGAAAAGGACAAGTGTTTTACTCATGAACTAGAAGCTCAAAAATAAACATTGCTGCTTAATATCCGAGGCTATAAGAGATCAAGCAGTAAACCTTAATATTATATTAAGGAACTTATGTTAAGGCAATCTGAGAATATTACTGATGTTTTCCTGCTTTGCTTGTATTCAGTTTGAAGAGGTAGAATACCAGTAGAAATACAACACAAAGGAAAGAGTAGCCCCCTCCCTCTCAGGAGGTCAGGGAAAGTTTTCCCCACAGAAGAGGTCAAGTTAGAGGAGGTGGATTGGAATAAAAGTGAAAAGGAATGGAATGCTGCTCTGGCAGAGGTCTCTTAGATAAGCGATGATAGGATAAGCCCAATAGTTTGGCTTGAACTTAAAATCACAGGAGAGAAAAAGCGTAAAGAACCTTGAGATTCTTTTCTCGGAATGCTTAAAGAGAATGTGGCCTCGGGATATTGGGAAAAAATCAAAATAGTGAATTCTCACTGTGTTATCACCCAAAATCCCAAATGAGCAAGAATCAGGCCAAGCATCCAAATAAATCAGTGTAACTTCTGGGGAGCTCAGCTGTGACAAAAACATGCATAAACATACTGAGAACGGCAAAAGGAATCTTAGAAAATATTTACTTTGCTTGACTACTTTTATTTGAAAATTTGTGATTTATCTTTACCCGAAGGGCTGTTTGAGGAGTTCTAGGGATTGCCAAGAAGAAAGATTTGGGTGCTTGAATTGTGATTATTTCCCTGGTTTGACTAGTTCTCTACAAGAGGAGTCAAATCACTGCAGCACGGAAGTTCTCTGATCTCAGAGTATTAAAAACATATCAGGCAAAAAGGCTCAACTTTTTGTTCGAAGTTAAGGTTGTTTTCTCTTGGTCTTAGGGAACCTAGTTCTACGTAGGGACATAATTCCTTCTAAGATATATCTCAGTATAGTATATAATTCTGTTGGTTTCCATTGCACCGTGTGTCACAGTTGCAAGAAAGAGAAAAATGTGTTTGTGGAGAAAAGACATCTTGTAAACCAGGACTTCTCAAACCCAGATGAATCAGCTGGGGATCGTGTTAACATGGCAGATCCGGATTCCATAGGTTTAGGGTGGAGGTTCTGCATTTCAGACGTAGCTAAGTGATGCTGATGGTGCTGGTCCTTCACTCCACTTTAAGCCATGAGGCTATATAGACTGACCAGTTCACTAAAATAGCAGAGAGTGGCCAGAAATGGTCATTCCAACGGACGGGTACTGTGTACTGCGTCGCTCTCGCTGTCCTGGATCAGTCAGGGAACATGAGGCCCTCTTCCTGTTTGCCAGTCTGGTGTGTTCGTCCCTGGATGGAAGACAAGACATTTGTAGGCGTCCTCAGTAGAAAGAGCAACTGTTCACCCTGTCTTCCACGCCATCTCCGACAGAGAACAATGGTCCCCTGTCTGCGGCCAGGCTACCATTACAGCAACTCTGAAATGGAAAGGGCGGAATGAACCATGAGGGTGAATTGGGTCAAAATGATGTAAAAAAGGTAGAAAGAGGAAACAAGGAGAAGCCAGGAAAAAAAAAAAAAAAAAAAGAACAAAACAAGTATATCTGGGAAACTTGAAAGGAATATTCTTTTCTCTTTCATTCAGTATTTATTTCAGTTTATTTTAAATAGCTTGCCCTGGGTACAATGTAACAAGATAGAATGATCTCATACGGCAGTGCTCATTTTAATAACATAATATCTGCATGGGGCAGCCTGATGATATTGGATACATCAAGCCAAGGGTAATTTGTCTCTCTCAGTGCTTCAACTCCTCCAGAGAAATTATAAATAAAAACAGGGCCCATTCCCAATAAAAATAAAACAGAAAAAGTGCCCTTCAGATCTTATTACTTAGTGACTTTATGAATTGGACTGGAAACATTATTGGCTTTTGGGAGGATGACCTCAGCTGTTTTCCAACCATTTGAAGAATAAAAACTCTAATTTTGGTACCAATACTCAAAGCAAAGTTGTCTCAGGTGGGTGAACAACGGCTGGTAGGTTGGCTTGGCTTGGATATTGCAACACCTTAAGATGACCGGGACAGCCGGGTTAAGTCTGCTCTGACCCCTACAAACCTGGGCATATGTAATGGGGTCTGGCACATAATAGGTGCACACACAAAAATGTGAGTTCTGATCATGCTTCCCTTTAACTTTCTGAAGCTCAGTTTCTGAGTTTCCTCAAATATAAAATGAAGATAGTAATGTTTACTTAATAATGATGAGGTATTTGTGAGTATTAAATGAGCTAATGTACATAAAAAAATGGTTTTTGAATAGTAAATTCAAAATAAAATAATATTACTGAATATTGTCTTCTGGTCTTAAGCTTTAAGGAGAAGAGTTGAGTTTTGGGAGTGATTTGAAATAGGAGATAATAACTAGATAATTTAAATAAAAGTTAAAATCTCATGGCATCACCAAAGCGATTGCATATAACTGTTACCATCATTACTAGCTAGTTGATATTAATAATAGGAAGAAAGCAAAGGGGAAGCCAGATTCATAAGCATGGTCATCTGGGCAGCTTCACCAGGAAGCTGCAACTTCACTTTCCCCAGGGAACCACTGGTCCATCCCCTGCAAATCACTGGGAAACGGATCAAAGAGGGAAAACTGGGATACTATAGGGGAGGTGCTTGCTTCTCAGTCTAACCTGGGAACATAGATCAGTGGCTAGGGGGCAGAGCAATGCAAGCATGTGAAATCCTGAAGGCTTAATTGGTTAAGCTCCTAGTTATAACCCCAAGACAAAGAGCTCTCACTCTCTTGTTCATCTTGCGCTGTTCCTGCTTCCCTGCACTTGCTTGCTTTCTCTGTGACGCCTGCTAGCCCGCCATGTGACACAATGCACTGCAGCTGGGAACACAAGCTAAGCTAGCCAGATGCTAGCCTGGACTGTGCTTTAATATGGAGTGAAGACTCTGGGAAATGGCTTTGATCTTGGACCTGCTGAAAACACAGCTGGACTTTTCTTTTTTAAAATATATTTTTATTGATTTCAGAGAGGAAGTGAGAGGGAGAAAGAATCATTGATCAGCCACCTTCTGCATGTCCCCAGTGAGGATCAAGCCCACAACCTGGGCATGTGCCCCAACCAGGAATCAAACCGTGACCTCCTGGCTCATAGATTGATGCTCAAACACTGAATCAGGCCAGCTGTGCCAGCTGGATTTTTTCCATGGTGAGACAGAGGGAGATGGGACATTGGAAGGGAACTCCCTTGATATTGCATCATCAATAAAGCTTCCCATGAAACCTCATTCTCCCGTGGGGAAATTCCTGTTCTTGTGGCACCCCAAGAGCTCCACTTCCACCAGAAACAGGTGGGGACACAGAAGGCACCCTCCCCCAAAACATAACCACACTGATGTGCACTGTACAACGCCCTGGTGTTCCCTGGAATTGCGCAGTGCGTGCTAGGGAGGGTTTTTAGACTGCCAAGGCTTGCTACATTGCTAGTCTAGAATTAGACAGAACAAGTAAGAATAAGTCAGCCAAATAATAAGTCCAAGATTCATTCATATTCTTTTGCTCTCTTCCTCTCTCTTTCTTTCTCTCTCTCTCTCTCCTAACTATTTTTTGTCATATTATTTCATGAACTTCACTTAAAGGGACAGGTAATTGTTCAGTGGCATTTTTGTGATCTAGTCATGATCATACTGCCCTGAAGTTATCCCAAGGAGTAATGCAATTTTCCCTGCTCTTCATAGATCTCCCTTCTGTGGCCACTAAGATGTTCTGCTCTCCTCCTAGGGACAATGTGACCACATGGCCCAGGTTTCTTAAGACTCCATTTCAAATATTCTACCCAGTTTTATTCATGTATCGAAGCCTGGGTCTCTTTCCCTCCACACCCTCTTGCATTAAAATTCATAGTTGGTGGTTTCATTTCCACAAGACTTTTCATGATGGCCAATTTACATCTGGAATTTACCCTGCTAATGACTCCGCTGTCCTTTTATGCTACACACTCCTGCAAGATTATTGTTACAAAAGTGCCACATTGATCAACTCATTCCACACCTTAAGCACTCAAAAATGACATCTAAGATTATTTACAGCCCAAACTCCGGACTGCAAGGCCTACCCTTCCCATGGTCCCAATCCCATACTGTTTCCACAACAAGCTAGCTGCAGCTTGTCTTTTGAACTTTATTATCCAGAATCCCCTTGTTTATATCCAGCTAACCTAGTAAGCCATCCCATTCCAGAACAGCTTATATTTTTATGTTTTTTTATTTTATTGTTTAAAGTATTACATTTCTCCTTATTCCCCCAATTAATCCCCCCTGGCCACTCCTACCCCCAAGGGCAAGCCCCCACTGCCCCAGTGTCTGTGTCAATTGGTCTTGCTAATATGTTTGCATGCAAGTCCTTTGGTTGATCTCTAACCCCCGCCCCCTGCCTTCTCCCCAAGGTTGGAGGGTCTGCTCAGTGCCACCTTGTCTCTGGATCCATTTTTTTTAATTAAATATTTATTGTTCAGATTATTACAGTTGTTCCTCTTTTTTCCCCCCATAGCTCCCCTCCACCCAGGTCCCACCACACCCTCTGCCTTTACACCCCCCCTCCCCCGTCCTCATCTATAGGTGTACGATTTTTGTCCAGTCTCTTCCCACACTCCCCACGCCCCTTTCCCCACCCCCGAGAATAGTTAGTCCACTCCCTTTCTATGCCCCTGATTCTATTATATTCACCAGTTTATTCTGTTCATCAGATTATTTATTCACTTGATTTTTAGATTCACTTGTTGATAGATGTGTATTTGTTGTTCATAATTTGTATCTTTACCTTTTTTTTCTTCTTCCTCTTCTTAAAGGATACCTTTCAGCATTTCATACAATACTGGTTTGGTGGTGATGAACTCCTTTAGCTTTTCCTGATCTGTGAAGCTCCCCTCTGGCCTGCATAGTTTCTGTTGAGAAATCAGCTGACAGTCGTATGGGTACTCCCTTGTAGGTAACTGACTGTCTTTCTCTTGCTGCTTTTAAGATTCTCTCTTTGTCTTTTGCTCTTGGCATTTTAATTATGATGTGTCTTGGTGTGGTTCTCTTTGGATTCCTTTTGTTTGGGGTTCTCTGTGCTTCCTGGACTTGAAAGTCTATTTCTTTCACCAGGTAGGGGAAGTTTTCTGTCATTATTTCTTCAAATAGGTTTTCAATATCTTGCTCTCTCTCTTCTTCCTGCACCCCAATAATTCGGATGTTGGTACACTTGAAGTTGTCCCAGAGGCTCCTTACACTATCTTCATATTTTTGGATTCTTTTTTCTTTTTGTTTTTCTGGTTGAGTGTTTTTTGCTTCTTTGTATTTCAAATCTTTGACTTGATTCTTGTGATCCTCTAGTTTGCTGTTGGAACTCTGTATAATATTCTTTATTTCAGTCAGTGTATGCTTAATTTCTAGTTGGTCCTTTATCACAACCTCGAGGGTCTCACTAGATTTATCGAGGGTCTCACTAAATTTATAGGCGGTTTCTAGAAAATTCTTGAAAAACCTTATAACCGTGGTTTTGAACTCTATATCCAGTAGTTTGCTTTTCTCCATTTATGTCATTTGTGACCTGTTTCTTTGTTTCCGAATTTTGTATGCTTCCCTGTGTTGATAGAGTGGCTTTCTGTGCCAGGTGTCCTATAGGGCCCAGTGGCTCAGCCTCCCCAGTTACCTGAGGTGGACACTCTTGGTGCACCCCTTTGTGGGCTTTGTGCACAGTCTTGTTGTAGTTAAGCCTTGATTGTTGTAGGTATCACTGGGAGGAATTGACCTCCAGGCCAATTGGCTGTGAGAATCAGCTGCGTCTACAGTGGGAGAACTTCTGTGCTGGAGACACCCTTCTGGGGCAAGACTTGGTTCAGTGGGGCTTTGGTGCTCACTGAGTTTGCCCCCTGAGTGTGTCCCTTATGGATCTGAGGAGTTGTAGTCTGGATGGTCCCACTCTGACCACTGGGTACACTGGCTCTTGGATCTCTAAGGAGGTGCTAATTTAGCCTCTGCCTGAGGCTACCCAGCAGGAGCTATGGAGAGATCTGCAGATTCCTCTCCTTTGTTTTAGGTTTGGAGGTGCCCAGATGAGGCCCAGCTGTGAAGCAATGCAAGCTGCAGTGGGGACTTGGGTCTTCTTTTAGAAGTTCTGGGTCTCTCTGACCCAGCTGCAGTTTGTTAGGTAATTTTCATATTGCAAAGGGCCAGGCCTTTCATATGCAAAAGTCCCTGTGCACAGCTTGGGTGGGGCGGGGTCTCAGGGGGTCAACAGTGTGGAGCAAGCCTCTATGGCTGCTCCTCAGTCCTACCCTAAGAGGCCCCGCGTTTCAGTGTCCCAGTAATCGCTGCAAGCACCTCTGAGAGAAAGCTGCCCTCGAGTTCCAACCAATGCCAGACAGTCCAGTTTCTCCCGTATGAGTCTGGGTCCCCAGAGACTTGCCCAGAACTGGAGCTCAGAGCAGTCAGGAGCTTGAGATCCCCTCCCACTTGAAAAAGACAATGGTGTCCTCAGTTGCCAGCCCTTTCCATGTGTGCCTGCATACCTCTGCACTTTACTTCCGCACCTCCTCTGAGTCTCAGTGTGCTTTTCTCTTTCCTTCTAGTTGTAGAATTTCCACTTAGCCAACCTTCCTATGATTCTGGATGATGTTCGTTTTGTCTTTTAGTTGTATTTTTGAAGTGGTTGTGTGAGGCAGCAATCTCCGGTGTTTACCTATGCCGCCATCTTGGTTTCTCTGGATCCATTTTTGTTCATCAGTTTATGTTGATCATTATATCCCACATATGAGTGAGGTCACTGGTTGATTTTGCTTAGCATAATGCTCTCCAGTTCCATCTATGCTGTTGCAAATGGTAAAAGTTCCTTCTTTTTTATAACAGCACTAGAGGCCTGAAGCATGAAAATTTGTGCAAGAGTAGTCCCTCCTTCCCCCGGCTGCTGACACTGGCTTCCCTTGGGTACCCGAGACCAGGGCTTCCCTCCTCTGGCCACCAGCAGGCACCTGGGATTCCAGCTGGCTTCCCCTGGGCCGCCCACAGGCACATGGACCCGGGATTGGCTTCCCTCCAGCCCCAGCTTCATCAGGAATGACGTCTGGTCTAATCAACATATTACCCTTTTATTATTATAGATAGTATTCCGTTGTGCAGAATAATCTTATCAACAAACTGGGCTCCTTCTCATCCTCATCATTTTCCTTTTCTGAGATGTTTTTCCTCTCCTTGCTATTATTTCCATCCTACAGTTGTACAAGTGAACTTCCAACCAACACATATCATGCTTTAAATGCAGTGGTGATATCTAAAATATGAGCTGATCAGTACAGGCACTGAATCATCAGGGAGGCTCTAGCCAAGAGTGCTGGATGGGTGTCCTAGGGAATCCTTCCTGGGCCAGTCATTAATCCTACAGTAACTGGATCCTGGGAAGGTGGTGGTGGGGTGTGTGTGTGGGAAGGGCGGGGGGAGAAGGGTGTTGGTGAGTGTTGGGAATTCCTGGTGGAGGAGCAGGTATGGCCAGGGCAGTGGAGGCACTGCAGTGGGTGTAGGGAAAGACTGCAACCAATTGGCACAAAAGTATGTCATTATTTAATATGGGGTATGAACGCCCAGGGCATGCTGGTGAACACCAGCATCAGGCTGCTGATGCAGCCCCAGGCTCAACTTCAGCTCCTTGTCCAACAACCTCAGAAGCAGTGATCCTTCCCCACTCTGAATTATTTTAGCATGTTGTCCATACCACATACTAGGCACATTTATAGCCTTGCATTGCTAATTTTGTGGAATTCATCCCAAGAAAATGGGAATCTTTTCCAAATCAAGAGTTGTACTGTTTCTTTGTCTCTCCCTAAATGTCAAATGTAGTACTATTCTTAGGCAGTCACTTATCCTATATTTATTCCTGAATAAATGAATGAAAATTGATTGATTGAATAATTTGGAACTATATACATCATAATAGAGTCATTTAAAATCATTTAGAGAGTGAGGGAGTAGCATACATCTTTGAAGCTCTGTTAGGAATGAGGTATACTCTTCCCAGAAATATCCACAGCTACATAAAATTGGGCATAAAATTTCAGGTATCTCACTTTTCTCCTAAGCCATTTATAGATTTCTAAAGAATTAACTTTAAAGTCTTTGCATCTTACAGGTACATTCACTAATGACATGAAGGAAACAGCACTTATGCAGTGAGAGTCCATGTTGCTTAAATTTACAGCCAGACTGACATTTCATCTGATGTGCACTCCAAGTTAAAGCTGGTTAATGATGACTATGAGCAGGCCTACAACTTAAAGCTTTCAAAGCTTTACTTTTTTATCAGCACTCTTGATTTTATAAATAATGAAGCTCATCAACCCTATTCTTACCCAAATCTCCAGATAAGCTTGAGGGTAGTAGGACTTCGTGGGGGATCCAAACTTTTTGTTTTTAATTATTTTTTTTAGAGAGAGAGAAGGGGAGAAAGAAAGAAAAAAAACACTGATGTGAGAGAGCAACATCGATTGATTGCCTCCTGCATGCACCCTGACAGGGGATAGAGCCCACAACCTAGATATGTGCCCTGACTGAGAATGGAACCCGTGGCCCTTTAATGTGTGGGGACAAAGCTCCAACCAAATGAGCCATACAGGCCAGGGCATCATGAGGGATTCAAACTTTTTTTTTTTATTCTTTATCTTTTTTAAATATATTTTTATTGATTTCAGAGAGGAAGGGAGAGGGAGAGAGAGAGAGAAACATCAATGCTGAGAATCATTGATAGGCTGCCTCCCACATGTCCGCCACTAGGGATCCCATTTGCAACCAGGGTATGTGCCCTTAACTGGATTTGAACCTGGGACCCTTTAGTCTGCAGGCTGATGTTCTATCCACTGAGCCAAACCAGCTAGGACAAATTTTTTATTGTTTAAAGTATTACATATGTCTCCTTTTTCCCCCATTGACCTTTCCCTGGCCACTGCCATCCCCCAGCACATGCCCTTACCCCCTGGTGCCTGTGTCCTTTGGTGATGCTTATATACATGGATACAATTCCTTTGGTTGATCCCTTACCCCCCCTCTCACCCTCCCCTGCCTTCCCTCTTCTAAACATTTTTTAATAAGGCCTTGTAGCATCTCTATGAAGGACGAACAGTTTATACCTCATCAAAGTCCCAAAGTGAACTACAGATGAATGTTGATGTTAGCTAGGTATTCCAGTGAGACAGTTACTTTAGGGGAGCTCATTCTTTTTCATCCCTGGGATCATAGTATCTCCTTGCCACTGTCTGGAAGGCAGAAGAGCAACAGGACCCATATGCTTGAGGTAGTGGTCCAGTCTCCTCCCAGGATGTTGTACTGCTGACTGAGGGTTTCACTTAAAGTGCACTCACTACTGGTTATATCATAGACGTCAAATAACAAATGCCAGTAACAGTCTGGAGTGGGAGCATCATTCACTAGTTGAGCTATTAGTACCACAAGCCTAAATGTGAAGAGTGTGATTCATGTCTAACTGGGAGGGGTGGCATATAAAAATGCAAGATCAACTTTGTCTCAGACAGGACTTTGTTCATCAGGGAAAGCAACCTTCCTACGTAAACCAAAGTGCAGACATGAGGTATGAAATAGTGAGATCATCTTCACTAAGGCTCTGTGTGGAAGTGACTCCCACTGAGTTACGCGCCATGACTCAAAGAGATGGGACTTCCATCAACTCCCTGAGGCAGTTAACTAGGCTCTTTGTAATAAACTTCTTTTTGGAAGAAAGAAGAGAATTTGATTACAGGGGAAGTTCCTTGCAATGTTGGAGACATAAAGTTGAGGGGGAAAAAAATGGCACTATCTCATATTTCATACTAATTTGCTTCACTTCTTGGAAAAGTAAATATCTTTTATGTACTATTAATTTTTGGATTGATTTCTATTGTCTGAAACTTCTTGGAGCACACTATTACGACAAAGACATTAGAAATGGACATGTAGAGAATCCCAGAAGAAAATAATAAGGAAAAAGAGTTCAATAAAGCCCTAACCGGTTTGGCTCAGTGGATAGAGCCAAGGGTCCCAGGTTCAATTCCGGTCAAGGCCATGTACTTGGTTGCAAGCACATCCCCAGTAGTGGGTGTGCAGGAGGCAGCTGATCGATGTTTCTCTCTCATTGATGTTTCTAACTCTCCCTCTGCCTTCCTCTCTGTAAAAAATCAATAAAATACATTTTTTAAAAAGAGTTCAATAAATACTAACTTAAATTAGAGCTAAACTATGCTTTTCTGACCTGAGACCAAAATAATGTTCCTGGGAGACACAAAGAAGTCAGTTTTCCAAGAAATCTTTGGAGAAGTTACATCTAGACCATGTAGAAGAGAGGGTGTGCCATTGAGGTGTCTGTGACTCAGCGACAGCTTTATTTTCATCTGCTTTGACAACTGTGATAACAAATGAAAGTTATCTCATGCAAGAAAAAAAATCATTCTCTATGTCATTCTATATAGTGTGGGGTCCTGCCCCCGTGTGGCTAGAATCAGCCGTGGACAAACTACAGCCCACGGGCCGGATCCGGCCCATTTGAAATGAATAAAACTAAAAAAAAAAAAAAGACCATACCCTTTTATGTAATGATGTTTACTTTGAATTTATATGAGTTCACACAAACACTCCATCCATGCTTTTGTTCCGGCCCTCCGGTCCAGTTTAAGAACCCATTGTGGCCCTCGAGTCAAAAAGTTTGCCCATCCCTGGAGATCCTTACTGAAAACACATGACGATAATGTGAGGTTCAGGGGAGCTCACATGGCGCAGGGAAAGAGCATTGGAAGCCATGTCCCTGGTCTCTTCTGCGGCTAATTTACAGTGTGGTCTCAAAACCCAGCCAACCAGAAGTAGGGAGTTGGGTGAGGAGGTTTGGATGGTGAGGAGGTTGGGGAAGCAAAGAATTCCCGGCTCTCTTCTGCTGTCTCTTGATTTGCGGCAACCCCTGTGTAACAGTGAAAAGCAATGTATTTTGGTTATGGGCACAGAACATAAGTACTATCAAGCCCAATGTTTCTGCAATTATGCCCACTGTCTCCACCAAACGAACATCTGGCCATTGTGGGAAGAGTGGTTACCATAGCAATGAAAGTAGTACGTTTTACACAGGAGTAGCCTTTGAATATAGGGGTGGGCAAAAGTAGAATTATGGGCTACAGGTATATCATTCAAAAAAATTGTAGTGAGATGAGTGAATAAACAAAATGCAGAACTTAGAAAGCAGAAATAAATTCTGACATAAGCTACAATGTGGATAAGTAGTATTTGCATGTGAACCTTTGTATGACATTATAAAATGGCATAGACAAAACTAGTCACTGTCTTTAGGAAGACATTATTTTCAGATTGATTGGAAAAGAGAAGACAGATTTGTGTGTCTGGCAGTGAACTCTCTCTTATTATTTGGAAAGTGAGCCCAAGTCATTTTATATGGGAATTCAAGAAAGAGGAGGCTTAGAAAGTTGAGAGAAGTTATTCATTCGATGTCAAAGTAAAGAAAAGAGGAAGAGGAAAAGAGAAAAGAGGAAGGAGAAGAGAGGAAGAAAAGATTCCTGAGCTTGGCACGCTTCTTTGACGAAACACTGCTCCCTTAAGCTTCCCCTGACATGCTTACATACCCACAACTTGGGACCCAAGATAGAAAAACAAGGTTGAAACCAAACTTTCCATTCTACTTTCCCCAAACCCCCTTATATTAGTCACTTTGGTGTTGCAAAATTCAGAGTTCATCTAGTCCAACTGTCAACCAGATGCTTGAATCCTCTCCACACAGTTATTCCTTAGTTGGGCTGACAGCTTACTTAGTTAATCTTTCAATCATTTTTTCCTGTTGGGCCCATAGAATTTTACATAAAAACAACTCTCAGGGAAAAGAGAAAAATAAAAATAAAGAAGCACATTCTAATTTAAATGTTACATTCTCGATTATTAATTACTAGAGGCCTGGTGCATGAATTCGTGCACGGGTGAGGCCCTCAGCCTGGCTGTCTCGCCCAGTCCCGATCAGGGTTGATCGGGGCCGGCCAGAGGGAGGGACCACGGAGTTTGACTGGCCACGGGAGGTTGGCTGTGGGAGCACACTGACCACCAGGGGACAACTCCTGCATTGAGCGTCTGCCTCCTAGTGGTCAGTGCACATGATAGTGACCAGCCATTCAGTCGTTCGGTCCCTTAGGCTTTTATATGTAGAGATATTTTAAAACAGTTTTAAATTCAGTTGGGCCCGGCCAGTGTTGCTCAGTGGTCGAACATGACCCATGAACAAAGAGGTCACGGGGTTTGATTCCCAGGCAGGGCACATGCCCCCTACTGGAGATTGAGCCCACAACATGTGCATGTGCCCTAACAGGAAATTGAACTGGTGACCTCTTGGTTCATGGGTTAATGCTCAACCACCAAGCAACACTGGCTGGGTTGTGTTTGAGGGTTTTAAAGTCTGGGCATTTAAGGGATATCTTAGGGGAGGATCCCAATAGAATATTGATCAGCTTTATGCTGATGTGCCAAAATGAGGTTTATTCTCTTAACTTGTCTGTCCTTGGGTGTGGCTGGCAAATGGCACTAATTGGATTTCTGTTATGTCCCCCAGAGTAGGGTGATTTAAGCTATTCACTCTCTGGTTGGGGCGGAGGTGTCAAAACCATTTACTCTTAAGTGTCCTTGGTTTAGGGAAGATAGGATTTACTAGATGGCTGCACACTGCTATTAGGTCAGGAACTGTCTATTTCCCTATTCCATTTATCCTGGTTTACTGGCCTGTTTCACTTATATAATTTCCTTTTAACATTTCTCTTTACAAACCTTTCTATAACTTTCACAAAACTTTTTACCCATTCAGAAATAACCAGCTTTAGAACAACTCACTTTTTTCCATTCAAAACGTGTCTCCATTCCTCATATCTTTTGTTACCAAAACCACACAATTTCTTTCAAATTAGAATTCTTACTTTTTAGAAACCTTGATTTTATTGTCTTATTTTCTGTTTTCAATTTAATAAAATTTATTACAGCAGGTTGAGCAAAGCATATGTTTCTTCATTCCTTTTTTAAAAATCTTTATTGTTGAAAGTATTACAGACGCCCCCCTTTTCTTCCCCATCAGCCCCTTCTAGCCTGCACCCTCTCCCTTTCCCCTGCCCCAGGCCTTCACCACATTATATTCTGTCGATGGATTATGCATATATGCATACAAGTTCTTTGGGAACCTTGATTTTTTTAATGACAACTAAAAAGTAAGTAATTAGCCTTTCCGGCATCCAAGATGTCGAAGAGAGGACATGGTTGGTCCTCCAGGGAGAAATTCCGGATTTCCCTGGGTCTTCCAGTAGGAGCTGTGATCAACTGTGCCGACAACACAGGAGCCAAAAATCTGTATATTATTTCTGTGAGGGGAACAGGGGACGACTGAACAGACTTCCTGCTGCCGTGTGGGTGACATGGTGATGGCCACAGTCAAAAAAGGCAAACCAGAGCTCAGAAAGGGGTACATCCAGCAGTGGTAATTCGACAACGAAAGTCATGCCGGAGAAAAGATGGCATGTTTCTTTATTTTGAAGATAATGCGGGGGTCACAGTAAACAATAAAGGGGAAATGAAAGGTTCCGTCATCACAGGACCAGTAGTAAAGGAGTGTGCAGATTTGTGGTCCAGGATGGCACCCAACCCTGCAGCATTGCATGGTTCTCTGGTGCATTTATAAAGGAAAAACCCATTAAAAATTGGTGACATGAGAAAAAAAAATAATTAATTAAAATAAAAATTAAGTAATTAGCCCTGGCCAGCTTGGCTCAGTGGATAGAACATCGGCAGACTGAAAGGTTCTGGACTCGATTCCGGTCTGGGGCACATGCCCCGATTGCGGCTCGATCCTCAGTGGGGGGCGTGCAGGAGGCAGCTGATCAATGATTCTCTCATCATTGATGTTTCTATCTCTCTCTCCCTCTCCCTTCCTCTCTGATTAAAGAATAATAATAATAATAATAATAATAATAAATTTTTAAAATAAATAAATAAAGTAACCTTTATTTAAAGGCTGGTCTGAAATTTTTTTAAAAAGTAAGTAATTAGCATCCTTTAGATTGGCAAGTGCATTTCACAACTTCTAGAAATACACTCACACTTTTAAAAGATATACTTCTAATAAAGTGTAAGACATTTATTAACAGCTTCAAGTGTATTTTCTATTAAAAAAAATAATCGGTTAACTTCAGGCTTGTCTAGCAATCAGTGTTGAACAGTTGAAATAAGTTAATTGATCTGCTTAGATAGCAAAGATTTTTTTCCTTTCAATAAGGATTACTTCCCAGAAACTTGCATCTTAAAAGATGGCCCAGATCAGAGTTCTTTAAAATCAGGTATTTGTATCTCAAAGGTACAAGGAAAGAAATTCCAGCTGCCCCTACAAGGCTATTGGTTTCATAAAGCCAATTATCTATAAGCATTTTGAGTTGAACAGAGGGGGCTGTAGGAAGGTAAAAGGATTTAGTGGGCCTTTTTTCTGGAGCCACACCTCTGGCCCTGTAAAGACTATTTGTAAGACAAGGACAGTCATTTTTAACACCTCAAGGATTAGCAAATGTTGGCAAGGGACTAACAAGGTCATTCACCCATTTTTGGAATATTTCTTTCCATTTGGGTATATTTTTCTTTCAGGATCTGTAGCAATGACAGTAACCTATTTTACAGGTAGCATATAGCTGAGGGTCATTTCTGAGACCCATAATAGGTTTGCGTGTATGGAAAAGACACATAGATCTAATGAGACCTCATCCTCCATTCACTTAGATTGGGAACAGCAAAACAGGTCTAGCTGTAAGATAGTATTAAATTAATGGTCTTATTAATCAGCCAATCCTCTTCATTGTCCACTTTATAATGGGGCCAGGCTATGTTTCAAAAAAAGCTTGAGCCCAGCCGGCGTGGCTCAGTGGTTGACCTATGAACCAGAAGGTCATGGTTCGAAATTCCTGGTCAGGGCACATGCCCGGGTTGTGGACTCGATCCACAGTGGGGCATGCAGGAGGCAACCAATCAATGATTCTCTCTCATCACTGATGTTTCTATCTCTCTCTCCCTCTCCCTTCCTCTCTCTAAAATCAATAGAAACATACTTAAAAAATAAATAAAGTTTGAAGGTCTCAGTCAAATTTCTCCCACTTGAAGAATATGCATCATCCAAAAGGGTACCTCAAGGAACTGTGGACTGGTTCGCCATCTATGGAGAGACAGATAAATTCTGAGCCAAGAATTAGAGGTGTTCTGTTAGTCTGGGCTGTTTGGGGCTGTTTTGCAGGCACCTGCTGCCCAACAAATATAGCCCCTTCAAGCAAGGAATCCCTCTCTAGATGACCTCTGGCCTTAGCCAGTCTTACTGGGGAACCCCCTTTATCATGTCTGTCCACATGAGGGGTGCCTAGTACCTTTGTTGCCTCAAATGGAGAAGTATCATCCTACAACTCTGGTCTCCAGTAGTCGGAATAGTGGCCTGTTGCTCTGTCTTTCATGTTTCCAAAAGCCCTGGTTCTTTAGGAGGATTGGGAGAGAGAGAGAGAGAGAGAGAGAGAGAGAGAGAGAGAGAAGTCGCCCCTCCAAGGGAAGGGAAAGTCCCTGTTAAGTTATCCTTGAGAGTCTCATAGAAGTTGGTTTCAGGGATTTAGGGAGTATACAGAAAAAGGGTTTTAAAAGACAGGACCCACAAGGGTTCAGAGAAGATTCATAATGACCTATGTTAGCTGGGCCAGCCAGAGGCAGCACCGCAGGCCCTGAGGGCAAATCCAGTCGGCCTTCTCTAGGAAGAGCAGAAACTGCCTGGTGTCCCTTATTTTCAAAGCAGAATGAGCTTAGGCTCTCATTTACCAGGCAAAAGGTTAGGGTTAGACCTTCAGAAAGCATTTCCAATTGAAAAGCCAAAGTTAAAAATCAGCCATCTTTCCCCAGCCCTCCCCCGCCCCTTTTCTTAGTTATTTTGATCCTGATCTAGAGCCTAGGGTCTCTCCTTGAGGATTTAAAAACAAACAAACAAACAAAAACACCTTAAAGAAAACCAGCCTTTTACCTTAAAACAAAGAGGTCCGGAATTCCAAGAAAATCACCCAAGTCAACCAGATGCAAAGCAAGGAGCCGGTGGGACATAATGGGTCCCTAGCACTGGTTCAGGTCTGCAAGGTAGTCCTGGGTGGGCTTCTCTGATCCACACAATCGGAGTCCCAGTCCCAGTCGAAGCACCATTATGTAGTAAGTGGTGGGAACAGCCCCAGATGTCTGAACTGACTGGTGGGGCTTCGGCAATCTCGGTACTTGAGTTCTGGCTGGGAAAGAATTCAGAGTCAAGACTCTAAGTGTAAGAGAACATTTATTTATGAAATCATAGAGGTAGAAGTAATTTGTAGAAGAAATGGGCGGAGGAAACAAGTTATTGAGGCAAAGGAAGGGCCCTAGGAGCTTGGGAGAGTGGAAGGTAATGGTAAGCACCTGGAGAGGGGGAGGGAAAGGGTGAGACTTGGTCATGCTCCCGGGAGGGAGAACACACTGGGTCCTCTGCCCTAATGGTTTTATGGGTGGAGATTTTAGGGGTCGTCCCAGGGGAAGACCTCAATAGAATATTCAGCAGAAGTCCTTTCAAGGCCTAGGTCCCCATTGATTGATTGGTTGGCTCCAGGGGGTATTATTCAAGGCAGCTGGTTCTGAGCTCAGCCTTGGCATGGCTTGTCTGGTTTTGTTGCTTTTCTGGGCCCAGAGCTAAAACCAATTTGAGGCCTAGATGTTATCTCTAGGGAGGAAAGGTCAGGGGGTCCAAAACCTATGCCCAGTGATATGCTAGGGGAGGAAAGGCCACCCCACCCTGGGGGCAAGCTCCCACCTACAATTGTCCTTTGCTAGGTCACCAGGGCGCCTCTGCTCATTTCTGTCTACCTGCCTACCACATCATCATGTCTGACTAAAATGTAGGAATGGAAGAAAGAGTTCCATTTTTTACTAGTACAAAAATAAACCCAAGATTAGTCAACTACCAAGTAGAACAGATTTATATTTTTCTGCAATGTTTTCAGGTTTTAAAATAATCAATGTTACATGGTATACAGAAGACCCTTTTAGAAAGGGTTCCAAAAAAAATGAGAATTTTTGTAATCTTAATCTTAAAGGAATGATGTTTTGTCTTAAGAAAATATAAAAGCATTCATGAGAAAAAATGATTCTTCTCTATCTTTTATTTTTGTTTTTCACCCTTCGTGTTTATGACTGTTCTCATATCCTTCACTTCCTTAACAAAAAATATTCTTGGTATTATGTAATATACTGGTTCAGTGGCAGTAAATCAACCAAGTAAATAAAAAAGCAATGAGAAGTCTGTACAAAATAGTAGTTAAAGTCAATTTCTCTCCCACATAACTTTTCAGGCATAAGGATGTGACAGCTCCACAGGGTTCAAGGATCCAGATTTTTTTATCTTGTTGCTCTGCCAGCTCTAGGGTGTGTCCTCCATCCATATTGTCCATGTCCATGTTCCAGGTAGCAGAATTAGTATGTATCAACTCTTTATATTCCATTGGCCAGAAATTAGGGGAGAATAATTAGGAGACAGTACCACAGTTATCTTCTAATGTCCTAAGAATATAGATGCTTCATAAGCTTGATCATTTGGAAGCACTGACCATTTATATTATATTAGAATGCACAAATTTCAGACTGCCATTCAAATATGGCAAAGTAACACAGCTATTTACCCTCATTGTCATTCCCCAAAATCTCACTGAAATTATGGTAAAGAACTTTTTTAAAGAAAACCTCAAAAAAATCACAAGTACAGAGAGAATGGGAGAGGAGGTAATAGCAGCCAAGAGATGTTAACAATACAGACTTATATTAACTAATTATAAGCAGACTAGAGGAAGTTAAAAAGGTTGCTGTAGGGGGGAGGGGAGAGGGTGCCAGGAAGTTTACTGATTAGGCTGCCAAGCCATTAAAAGCCCAGAAATTAGGGCCACAAGCTGTCTCTGACTGTGGGGGAAAGATGAGGCTGAGAACAAGAGGACTGATTGATGGCTTACATAAAAGCAGTTCCAGCACCACATTTCCTCACCACCCCTGCACAGCCAAGTAACTGACCTCCCTCCTCTGCCAGGGCTATGGGAGGATGTCTCCCAGCAAATTTAAACAGATGGTTTAGTTAACTTGTTTTCCTATATTGAGAGCAGCTTTATAGTCCTGTGGGAAGTTTAGAGCTGAAATAGCAATTTATACAGAGAAAACTTAACAAATGAGGCTATCTTTAAAGAAAAACAAATATTTGTACAAAAATGTATATTTAACCATAGTATACTACTTGGTTCAGCTAAGAAAAAATATTTACATAGTCATAATAATGTAAGCACGTAAATATTTGCTTATATTTCCGTATAATTATAATTGGGGGGATGGGGAAGGGAAGTGTGGAGATGGTAGGAAAGAGAGAAGAGCTAAATCTTTATGTTTCATAGTTGAAAATCAATGGATAACAACTAAAAAGGAAAACTTAAGAACTAGCAATATAAGTATACAATAATAGAAATATAGAGGTAACTCTGAATGAACTACTGAAAGAATATAAAATGATTAACTGGAAGGAGGCAATAGGAATAGATTAGACTAAAGAGAGGTCAGACATCAAGTTGTTATATCATAAGTCTTACAGAATAGTCTGACTTTTAAAACTCTAATAAAAATAAAAAATTAAATTAAAAAGAATAAATGGTGTTAAAATAAATATTTTCTTTCCTAGAAGGAATTTTTCTGAATATAAAGTTGACTTGAAGCTATCTACCATATTATTTCATTAACTGGTTTTTCTGTTAAATATTGAACAAAATTTCTGTCCTTCTTGTGTTCAGTTTTTTCTTTAATTTAATTTTGATAACATTATAAATTCACATGCAGTTGTAAAAAAGAATACACAAAGATCCCATGTCGCCTTTACCCAGATTCCCTCAATGGTAACACCTTGCAAACTGTAGTTCAATATCACAACCAAGGTATTGACATTGATATAGTCCCTTCACCAGAGAGATCCCTCATGTCGCTCTTTTATAGTCATATCCACCTTCCTCTGCCTCCCCCAACTCCATCCAGAACCCCTGGCAACCACTAATCTGTTCTCCAGGTCTATAATCTTGTCACTATAAAATCTATCTACATAAAACCCTAATATGCAAATAGACCAAACAGCAGAACAACAGAACAACCGGTTGCTATAACATGCTCTGACCATCAGGGGGTGCGTGTGGAACATGGCGGGCATCAGCCATGGTGGGATGGTGGAGGTGGAGTAAGTGAGCAGGGGCGCCAAACCAAGGCAGGACTCCAGTTGCTGTCATCGAGGAGAGCCCCTGGTGGTTACTGAAAATTCTTTGCTCCCTCACACTGTGGTCCCACTGCTCACACCCACTGCCGGCGCCAGCCCCACTTGCACTTGCTCCACCGGCCCTGATCCCCTGATCACTGTCAGCCCTGATTGACCCTGATCGGAGTCAGCGGGTGGGAGTGGCAGCTGCCAGCCCTGAGGGCTTCTCCACCCTGCTCCTAAGGGGCAATTGGGACAGTGGCTGCCACTCACACCCACTGACAGCACCAGCCCCAATCACTCCACGCCACCATCAGCGGTGCACGCAGGGCCCGAGCGTCAGCGCATGGGAGCGGTGGCAGCTGGAGTGGGGCTGAGTGGGGAGGAGCCAGGCGTGGGATGGGCCGAGACCTGCCCCTATGACCACCGCAGCCTCCCAGCACACAATTCCTTTGAAGGTGCACAAATTCATCAACATTTGTTATTATTTGACTTTTTTATTCTAACCATCCTAGGGGGTAAGAAGTGGGATCTCACTGTGGTTTTGATTTGCATTTCTGTGATGACTAATGATTCTGAGCATCTTTTCATGTGTTTAATTGCCATTTATATCTCTTCTTTTGAGAAATGTCTATTCACATCCCTTTCTCATTTTTTAAATTGAGTTGTTTTTAATTGATTAGTTGTAAGGGTTCTTTATGTATTTTGGATACTAGATCCTTATCAGATATATGAATTGCAAATATTTTCTCCCATTCTGAGGATTGTCTTTTGCATATTTAATTTTATAAGAAACTACATTACCAATCTGTTTTTTCAGAATGGCCTTACCATTTTATATTCCTACCAGCAGTGTATGAGTGTTCATTTATCTGCAGTCTCATCAGCATTTGGTGGTGTCATTGTTTTTAATTTAGGCATTCTGATAATTGTGTAGTGCTATCTCATTGTGGTATTAATTTTGCATTCCCTAATAGCTAATGATATTGAACATCTTTTCATGCACTTATTTGACAACTGTATACTTTCTTTAGTAACTTATTCATTTTGTTTATGTGTCTTGCCCATTTTCTAATTTGATTCTTTGGGTTTTTTATCCAAAGTTTTGAGCATTCTTTATATATTGTAGATACTAGTCCTTTGTCAGATTTATGGATTTCAAAGTTTTCTCTAAGTTTATAGATTGTATTTTCATCCTGTTAACAGAATTTTTCACATAGCAAAGTTGTTGTTTTGTTGTTTTTACATAACAAAGTTTTTGTTTTTCATTTTGGTGAGGCTCAATTTATTAGTTTTTCCTTTTATAAACAGGTTTTTAGAGTTCAGTCTAAGACCTACTCCTTTGATCATGAAGTCATAGAGCCTGAAAAATTTTCCCTTTTTCTTCTAAAAGTTTTAATTTTACATTTAGCTTTTAAGTACGTTATCCATTTTGAGTTATTTTTAATAAGATGTGAGGTTTAAGTCTTGCTTCATTTTTTGGTCTATGAATGTTCAATCACTCCAGCACCATTTGTTAAAAGTCTGTTTCCAGTTTCCCTCAATTGAATTACTGTTTTACATTTGTCAAAAATTAGTTGAACATATTTGTGTGAGTCTATTTCTGGCTTTTTAAATTTGTTCTGTTGATTTATGTCTATTGCTCTCCCAGTACCACATCGTCTTTTTTTTATGTTTTTATTAATTTCAGAGAGAGGAAGGGAGAGGGAGAGAGAGAGAAACATCAATTATGAAAGAGAATTATTGATCAGCCACCTCCTGCTAACCTCTTACCAGGGATGAAGCCCACAACCCGGGCATGTGCTCTGACTAGGAATCAAACCGTGACCTCCTGGTTCATAGGTCAATGCTCAACCACTGAGCCACAATGGCTGGGCAATACCACATTGTCTTAATCACTATATCTATATGGTAGACCACTTCATTTGTCCTTGTCAAGATTGTTTGAGTTATTCTAGGACCTGTGCCTTTCCACATAAATTTTAGAATTAAATTGTCAAATACCCTAATATTTAAATTAATTAAATGTATGTCATTTAAAAGAGCTATCTAGAGAATGTTATTTTAGTAATTTATTTGTCTTTTAAAATTATTTTCAGATACCTGGTACAAGTTAGAGTAATGCATATGGATGGCGCTGATTGACTTCTTGGCACTGCAATATAAAGAGTTGAGTAAGCCACTTAGATTTTATATTGCTTCAGTTAAGGCAAAAAGAAGTAAAGAGGGATATTGCCATTTGTTTATAGACCTCTATATAGCATGAAAGTGATTTATTATGAATACATTATTCAATGAACCCGATAAGAAAGAGATAACCAAATCATTAGGGAAGTGAACAAGTAGTATAAACAGGCAATTTCACAACAAAGACATGAAGGATGTGCAACCTCTCCAGTGAGTATAGAAATACAAGTTGAAGTCACAGGAGACCTTTGAGAGCAGGATCTTCAAAATGTTAAACATGGACAGCCTTTAACTAGCAATTCTGCTTCTAGGAATAATTTATCACACATAATACTTAAATGCATGTAGAAATTCATAATATGAGAGATCACATTTGCTTGAAATGGAGAAAAATCCAAATAATGTAAGTTAATAAAAATGGGACTCACCAAATTGTGTTTTACCATATTATATAATACTATGTAGGGTTTTTTTAAAAAAATAAAGATGATCTTGCTGAACAATGATTCTCTCTCATCCCTCTATCTCTCTCTCCCTCTACCTTCCTCTTTGAAATCAATTATATATATATATATATATATATATATATATATATATATATATTAAAGATGATTTTGCCCTAGCTTGTTTGGCTCAGTGGATAAAGCATTGGCCTATGGACTAAAGGATCCCAGGTTTGATTCCAGTCAAGGGCACATGCCCGGGCGTGCAGGAGGCAGCTGAACAATGATTCTTTTTCATCATTGATGTTTCTATCTCTCTCTCCCTCTCCCTTCCTCTCTGAAATAAAAATATATATATATATTTTTAAAAAAATAATAATAAAATAAAGATGATCTTTATGTATAAAATGAAAAGATCTCTAAGATATATTGGATACATGAAAATGCATGTATAATAATAGAGTAACATGTATAATACAGCTATAAAGTATATAAAAATGCAGATGTGTAAATGTGTGTAGAGAGATGCAATAATAACTTGGAAGAACATATATAACTGTTAACAGAGGTCATGTAAGGGGAGGCGAGGGGAATGGGGTAGATTAGGGATGGTGATGATTAGAGAAAAGGCCTGAAAGTTTCACTTTACATATTTCTTCATTGTTTGAAATTATTTTTACAATAAGCTTCTTTAGTACTTATAATAGGCTAAGGTATGTTATTTTGTGTGTGTTAGATTAGATTGCTGCCAATATCAAGTAACTTCTACCATAAGTCAAACCAAACCTATTTGATTTAACTAAGTGTATAGGAGTGATATAATTTTGGCAGCCAAAAGCCAATTATAACCCCACCTAAAACATCAAGGATTGCTCCCAAATATTACTAAACAACTCCCTTGGCATTTCAGACACAGGCAGATCTGGTGCGCATTAGTGAGTCATTCCCTTTGGCTCTGATAAAACAAATCTGGGATTTCAGAGGCACTGAAGTGAACATTGACTTACTCTCAGACTGTACACGGCAGAGATTAAAAAGTCCATCATTGTTTTCATAGGTAGGGGATACTGGTAATTAATTTTTAATGGGGCAAGTATTTGAAATTTATTTTCTGAAGACTTGTTGAATTTGAGTCTGTCCATCCTCACCTCCCAACCTCCTGTGACACTTGTAAATTGTCTTCCTATGGTTGTCATGTTTATCAGTCAGGGTTTCTATTTGCCAGTGACTAAAACATCACTGGCTGACAAGTAAATGAGAAATTTGTTAGAAGGTCATCAGTGCTGGCTGAGTTGATGAGAGGCCAGATGGCCAGGCTGAAGAAATGGAAATAATCTCAGGGTGGACTGTCTGACCAGGTTGAGCAACAGAAATCCCAGAAACAATCACCCAACAGGACAAGTCCTCTGACACTGTTAAATCTGACCCCCATCTGTTCCCACAACCTTGTATGACAAAGTGCAAGACAGTGTCCAATGGGAGGATCCAAAGTCATCTGTCCCTTGAATCTGTCAAGGCTGAGGTGGCCACTATCTCACACTGAAAATATATACATTAGAAGGTTTCTCAAATGGTAGATGAGAGTTGCTAAAACAAAATGTCACAGCTTGCATGTGGCCATGACGTACAGCAAAGTCATCCAGCCTAATCATGAACTTATCATTAACTTGCTAATATGTGCTCTAACAGTGATATCGGAGCACAGTTCTTGAGTCATCCCTGCTTTTTCATAAGTTCACTCAGTTCTGTGTTAGAATAATATATCTTACCAGTCTCAACAATTATGAAGTGCTCTTATTTCATTGGCAATCAATAAACAACTGGAGCCTGGCCAGTGTAGCTCAATGGTTGAGCAGCAACCTATGAACCAGGAGGTCATGGTTTGATTCCCGGTCAGGGCACATGCCTGGGTTGAGGGCTCAATCCCCAATATGGGGCGTGCAGGAGGCAACTGATCAATGATTCTCTTTCATCATTGATGTTTCTACCACTTTCACCCTCTCCCTTTCTCTCTGAAATCAATAAAAAATTTTTTTTAAAAAAGAGAAAATGTTTAAAAATTAATTCAAAATAAACAACTGAATATTGGAGAAGTGGTTTAAAGTATTTAGAAGGCAAAGAACAGACTATTATGGATCTCTTTCTTTAGCTATACAGAAATTATAATCAGCTTTAAATAGGTACAGATGATGGATGTAACAAAGGCATTAATATTCTCTCTCTCCTGAAATCACACTAAAATGATACTAAATGGATATATAGTAGTCCCCCCTTATCCACGGTTTCACTTTCTATGGTTTCAGTGACCTGTGATAAATGGTGGGCTAAAAATATTAAGTGAAAACTTTCAGAAATAAATAGTTTTTAAGTTTTAAATCATACGCCATTCTGAGTAACATGATGAAAATTTGCACCATTCTACTCAGTCCCACCTGAGACATGAATCATCCATTTGTCCAGCATGCCCATGCTGTGTACCCTACCTGACCATTAGACACTTAGTAGCCATCTCAGTTTTCAGATTGACTGTCGTGGTATTGCAGTGTTTGTGTTCAAGTAACCCTTATTTTACTTAATAATGGCCCCAAAGCCATTCACATAACTCCTATTAAAAGTATGTTGTTATAAATGAAAATAAACAAATAAATAAAGTATGTTGTTATAATGGTTCTACTTTATTATTGTTAATCTCATGCTATGCCTAATTCATAAATTAAATATTATCATAGGTATGCATGTATAGGAAAAAACATAGTATATATAGGGTCTTGTATTATCCTTGGTTTCAGGTCTTGGAAAATATCCCCCACAGAGAAGGGAGGACTACTGTATTTTAAAAGATCTTTACGAAGATTTTGGAAGCTAGAGAGCAGATGTGAGAGTGGCAACTACCTTAGCAGAACAAGAGAGCTAAACCCCATCCTACTAGTGAGAGGATCTGAAAAGTAACTATTAAAATGTAGAGAACAGGTGTGTAGGGAGGGAAAAGCTCAGGAATTGATAGTGCCTTATAGAATCAGTAAAAATGTGAATATTGGTTGAAAGTGTATTGAGGAATCACGGTAGCTCCCAGATCCAAGCTGTAATTCTGAGCAGCTTGGCTACTGGTCTCCTCCTCCCCCTGGAGAAGACCGAAGGATTTTCTCCTTTGAAGGGGCAAAATAGAGGATCTCTGGACAGGACAATACCAGTTACAATAGAGAGTGGAGGTGGTATACTACAAACAGGGGCATTGAGTGGATATTCACATAATGAGTGATGAGGACCGGCCCTTCTTCCCATACACAGCTCCCAGGTATGACGCCAGGCTGTACCTTCCAAGCAAGTCATTGGAAGATTCTTATCTAGGGAATAGGACCAATCTAAGAGCTCAGACCTTAAGACACAGGCCCTGAGGTTTTCCCAACAGCCCAGCCCAGTCAGGTCACCCTAGAACTGAGATCACAACCAACAAGACTCATCCATGTACTCAGGACTTTCATTCCTTTTCTTACTTCCAATTTTTTCATATATATATATACACTAATATATATACACTATATATATCTACACTAATAAAAGACATACATGCAAATTGACCAAATCTTCACTATGCCTTAAGCCACACCCACCAGCCAATCAGAGCGACTATATGCAAATTAACACAACCAAGATGGCGGCCAGAAGCCACGGAGCTGGAGCAAGCAGGAGGCTTGGTTGCCCCAATGATGGAGGAAGCCAAGCTTCCCCCCTGCTGCGGTCAGCTCTGAGCTCCACTCAAAGCAACAAAGTTTCAATTATAGAAGGTAAATAAACCCCAGATACCTGCTTTCAGCTGGCCGTGGCCATGGATTTGGAGCGAGAGGGATGCTTCCCTCCTGCCTGCCCTGGCCGGCTCTGAGCTCCTCTCAAAGCTACAAAGTTTCAATTATAGAAGGTAAATAAATCCCAGAATAAAAAATAAAAAAGGAGAGGCTGGGAGCTTCCGTCGTGGGGCTTGGCCAGCCTGAAAAAGGCCCTCAGCCCCTCACTCAGGCTGGCCAAACCTCCATGGGGTGAGGGGCCCACTGCGGCGGGGGGGCTTGACCAGTCTGCAAACAGCCATCAGCCCCTCACCCAGGCTGGACAGGCACCCTGATCCAGGACACCCTTTAGGTCAAACCAGCCAGCCCCCACCCATGCACCAGGCCTCTATCCTATATAATAAAAGGGTAATATGCAAACTGACCCTAACAGCAGAACAACTGGGAATGACTATATATGACTATATATACTTTTGCCTTAACTGATAGATATATATACTAGAGACCCTTAAAATTTGTGCACTCAGGGGGGTCCTCAGCCCGGTCTATGCCCTCTTGCAGTCTGGGACCCCTCGGAGGATGTCCACCTGCTGGCTCAGCTGGCAGTCAGACATCCCTCTGGCAGCCCGGCAGCCCTCGGGGGATGTCCACTTGCCAGCAGGGAGCAGGCCTAACCTGAAGTTGGACATCCTTAGTGCTGCTGAGGAGGCAGGAGAGGCTCCCACCACCACCGCTGTACTGGCAGCCATCAGCCTGGCTTTTGACTGAGCAGAGGTCCCCCTGTGGGAGCACACTGACCACCAGGGGGGAGCTCCTGCATTGAGCGTCTACCCCCTGGTGGTCAGTGTGTGTCATAGTGACCAGTCATTCCCAGTCTTTCTGCTGTTAGGGTCAGTTTGCATATTACACTTTTATTACATAGGATAGAGGCCTGGTGCATGGGTGGGGGACAGCTGGTTTGCCCTGAAGGGTGTCCTGGATCAAGGTGGGGTTCCCGCTGGGGTGCCTGGCCAGCCTGGGTGAGGGGCTGATGGCTGTTTGCAGGCTGATCACACCCCCTTCAGGATGGGGGTCCCCACTGGGTGCCTGACCACCCTTGGTGAGGGGCTGATGGCTGTTTGCAGGCTGGTCAAGCCCCCCCCCAGTGGGTACCCTCACCCCATGGAGGTTTGGCCAGCCTGAGTGAGGGGCTGAGGGCCTTTTTCAGGCTGGCCAAGCCCCACGACGGAAGCTCCCAGCCTCTCCTTTTTTATTTTTTATTCTGGGATTTATTTACCTTCTATAATTGAAACTTTGTAGCTTTGAGAGGAGCTCAGAGCCGGCCAGGGCAGGCAGGAGGGAAGCATCCCTCTCGCTCCAAATCCATGGCCACGGCCAGCTGAAAGCAGGTATCTGGGGTTTATTTACCTTCTATAATTGAAACTTTGTTGCTTTGAGTGGAGCTCAGAGCTGCTGCGGCAGCTTGGCTTCTTCCATCATTGGGGCAACCAAGCCTCCTGCTTGCTCCAGCTCCGTGGCTTCTGGCCGCCATCTTGGTTGTGTTAATTTGCATATAGTCGCTCTGATTGGCTGGTGGGTGTGGCTTAAGGCATAGTGAAGATTTGGTCAATTTGCATGTATGTCTTTTTTTAAAAATATATTTTATTGATTTTTTACAGAGAGGAAGGGAGAGGGATAGAGTCAGAAACACCGAAGAGAGAAAAACATTAATCAGCTGCCTCCTGCACACCCCCTACTGGGGATGTGCCCGCAACCAAGGTACATGCTCTTGACCGGAATCGAACCTGGGACCCTTCAGTCCACAGGCCGATGCTCTATCCATTGAGCCAAACCAGTTATGGCTGCATGTGTGTCTTTTATTAGTGTATATATATATATACACACACACACACACACACACACACACACATATATATATATACACACATATATATATATATATATATATATATATATTCCTGAGGAAGGGAGGAGAGAGAGATAGAATCGTCAATGATGAGGGAGAATCATTGATTGGCTGCCTTCTGCATGCCCCCTACTGGGGATCGAGCTTGCAACCCAGGCACGTGCCCCCGACCAGAATCGAACTTGGGAGCCTTCAGTCTGCAGGCCGACACTCTAACCAGCCAGGACTACTTCCAATATTTAAATATGAGCAAACACTCAAGGGATACCAGAAATTTAGAAAACATCTACTATGAACAACAGTGATGAAAGCCACTGAACAAAAAGAAGTGGTGAAAACAGACTACTTAGGGAGAAGAATACTTCAAAATCCAACATAACCAATATCCTCAGATAGTCAAAGGAAGATATTATATCCATGAAATGTAAATATCTACTCTTAAAATGGTTCATCCCAAGGGAAAAAAGTGATCTTGGAGATTAAATTAAAAAAGCTCAGTAGAAGTATTGGAAAGTAACGTTAGGTAAATATCTCAGAAAGTAAAAAAAAAAAAAAGATACAGAAGTGTAACAGATAGACAAGATCAGAAAACTAGAGAATAAGACAAGAAGATCTAATACCTAATATACAATAATATGAATGCTAGCTAGCAAGAGAGGACTTGGTGTTGGAGTCCAGCCCCATCAGGTCCAGGGGTTCCCAAAGGTGTGGACAGAGTCAGCGAAGAAGGAATGACATGGAGACAGCGTTCAGGTGATCATCATATCCAGGTTCTGTGGCCAGGTTCTATCAAGGTTCTCTAGCCATGTTCTCTCGCTAGGTTCTCCAGCCAGGTTCTGTCTTTTATTGTCTTGTTATATCTGTATTTATACCAGTTGATTTTAATCCTATCAATTTCTATTCTAAAGGTTAAGGCATTTCTTATCTCCATCCCAGGGAGTAAAGATTATGTAGCTTAGGCATGATTGTTCACAGTTAAAGTGATTAACTACCTGCCTGGCACTTAGGTAAGGGGTTTTATTCCCTCTCTAACTTCAGGGAAAAATCCCTACCTGGGGAAACAACCTTTCTAGGAGAGGTGACCTTGGTTAAAACACATAGCACCAAGAAGGGGAGCAAACATATTAAGAACAGTATGCCATATACACCAGGTCCCTTGAAACATATGCTGTGCAGATGCTTCTTCCCTGCAGCGACTGTGTCAAGCAGCAAGGATGGACCGGCTTCCAGCAAATTGGGAAACACAGAGAAGAAAATCCACAGCAACATAATCAATAAGTTTTCAACACTCTAGGACATAAACTTCCAGATCCTAAGAACCCAAAGTCCAACATAACAGTGGAAAACATCTTTCAAAAAGACACAACTTTGTGAAGTTTCACAACACCAGGAACAAAAAGAAGATTTAACAAGGTTGGGGAGACAGAAATTCAGGAATGGAATTATCAGGCTTTCAACAGCAACACTGGCAGCTTGAAGCGATGAAGGGATGCCATTAAAATTCTGAGCAGGATTGTTTCTAACTGAGAGTTCTATAAACTATCAATCAGGCACATCAGCCAGAATCCTGGCAGGAAAGAGATGGTGCAATCCAGGAAGGTACTGGAGGAGGTTCAATAGGACTGGCTGTAAAGGTTTGGGTAGAGCATCACTACCACTGAGGCACAAAGAGAGAAACGAGTTACCGGTGCCCAGAAGGGAGCTGCATTCAGGGCCACAAGACAACAGCTGCACCCTTAGTGGAGCTGGCAGGAAGGAGGACAGGAAACCTGCCCCCGCCCCCATCCTCCTGCCTCCCTCCAATCTCCTGCCCATGCTTTCCATTGGCCAGACACCCTGAAGGCCAGATGGCAAGTGACTCCAAAGATGTCTATAAACCTCTGCAGTCCAGGAAACTAAGTTATAAAGCCATAGACTAAATTTGTTAAAATGTATAAAGCTTTTAGAAAAATGCCCATAAGCTTTTAAACATTCAATACATCTTAGCTATTATAACTGCTGTTGGTTTTATCATCATTAGTGTCATGAAGAAGGAACTATAAAAATTCACTTGAAATTAAACATTGACAAACTTCCTCATCGTTTTTTAAGTCCTTTCCCTCTTTCGTTAATAAGATTCTTCAACACAAACATATAAAATGTATTGTAAATTTTTATTAGTGTAAGAAACAACTTTCCACTGACTCCCAGGGACTTTTTAAATTTTCTCCAGATTTATTAGTGACACGTCATTTGTAATAACTTTTTATTAGACTTACTGGTAGAGATGTGTAATTCAGAAGTACTGTGAGTAGGCAGAAATAACTATGAAGAACTGATTCAGTACTACCAGTTTCCAAGGAAATAATATGGTTTTAGTAGTATTTTCCCATGAAGTAACTTAATCAAATCACCATAGTGCAATGCTTTGCAAAATAAATACTGTATTCCCCAGAAGTTGAACTGGATAAGATAAGAGGTTGGGGTGGGTGGGGCACATATAATAACATAATAGACTTGAATCGATCTCAAAATATGATCAGTTCAAAACACAAATAACCATTACTATGTAAAACATAGTTCAATGTTTCATCTCAAAAGTAATCAATATTATGTAAATTTAAATGATAATGAGATGCCAATTTTGGTCAACCAAATTAGCAAAAATTTTTTAACTTATGCTATCCAGTGTTTGTGTGGAGGAAAATGGTACTCACACTGAAAATGGAGTGAATGTTATTTCAGTTCTTTCTAGAGGGCAAGCTGGTATTACACATTAAAAGTCCTTAAACATGCATACCCATCACAGTCTAGTGCAGAGTACCGGTATGTAAAAAGATATAATACTATGCATAGTAGAGATGTGTCCCGTGTGCTATGGGAACCAGAGGCGGAAATAATTCAAGTGATTAATTGTTCAAGAGAAGCAAAAGCCATTTCACAGCAGAGATGGCTTTTGGATAGCTTTGGGGGAAGTAATAAAAGTTCACCTCACAGAGAGAATAATTTCAGGAGTAGTCAGACTTCTGGTGAATTGCACGTCACTACACAAAAGCATAGAGGCATGGACAGGTAAGGCATTTCCATCAATAGTGAGACTTTCGATGTGGCTGGAAAGGTGTGAGAAGGTGTCTGCAGATAAAATGGCATCATTTGAAAACCCTGGACAATGAAGAAAGAAAAAGCATCTGCTTTGTAGTTAGGTGAATATTGGTTTTAAAATCACAATGTAGAGAGAAGTTAAACAATTGCCCATCTGCAACCTCCCCTCCCCCAACCACTAAAAAAAAATCCCAATCTGGCAAAAAGAAGATAAAATAAGAAAGCTGACATAAAGACAAATATTTAGAAATCTAAAGTGGCATCTGTTCCACGCAAAAGGACAGCCAGGTTAGCAAGGAATGAAAGAATGGGCATGAGATAGTCAGTGGCAAGCAGCCTGAAATGCCACGCCACCACTTAAAATTATCTTAAGTTTTTAAAAATAATTATTTCTTTATTGTTGAAAGAATTACACATGCCCCCTTTTTGCCTGCACCCCAACTCCCCACCCCCCACTCCACCCCCACCCCAGGCTTCAGCACCCTATTGTCTCTGCCAATGGGTTATGCACATATGCATACAAGGTCTTTGGTTGATTACCTCCCACCCAACCACCCTCCTCCACCTTCCCTCTGAGATTTGACAGTCTGTGCCATGCTTCGAGTCTCTGGATCCACTCTGTTCATCAGTTTATTTTGCTACTAAGATTCCACACATGAGTGTGATCATGTGATACTTGTCTTTCTCTGACAGACTTATTTCACTTAGCATGAGACTCTCCAGGTCCCTTCATGCTATCTCAAAGGATACGAGATTCTTCTCTTTTACTCCTGCATAGTATTCCATGATATCACTTTTTTTTTTATCCACTCATCTACTGATGGGCACTTGGACTGTTTCCAGATCTTAGCTATTGTAGATTGTACTGCTATGAACATAGGGGTGCATACATTCTTTCTGATTGGTATTTCGGGTTTCTTAGGATATATTCCTAGAAGTGGGATCACTGGGTCAAATGGCAGATCCATATTTAATTTTTTGAGGAAACTCCATAATGTTTTGCATAATAAATTAACTTAAGTTTTTAAGAATAAAATAATTATATTTATTTTATAATGATAATATTGACTGTTTTGAGGAAACTTCCATTTTAATAAAGTAATGTTTGCCACTTTTACAGATGAACTCATCCATAAGCACACTAGGAAGGGAGAATTTGGAATAGGTTTTTAAAAAATAATAATAGCCAACAACATCTCCTAATACTAACAGCGAATATTTTAGCAACCGATTGCCGCGTTATTGGCCTTGGACTGACTTGTTTGGTGTGTGCAACAGGAAATATTTCGCTTTCCGAGAACAAGAAAAACAGGTTCATTTGTGTTATGCTTATTAATTTGTGCAGTTATTCAATCTCTGGTAAGTTAATGTTCAAGAAAAAATATTAATTTTTATTAAAATGTTCTATTTTTTTATGTTAACGATGACTCGTTTATTTCAGCCCTTTGTCTTCAGCATGTCTTTATCAAAATAAACCTACGTTTTTATGAAAACTGGAGCTTTTTTTTTTACGGCCCACATTAACTTAAACTTCATTTAATTGGCCTGTGTTAGCCTTTGAGTTTGACATGCTTGTTGTAGACAGTTTCTTGGCCCCTAAGAGGTGCCCTCTAACTTGCAGGATGCAATTCAAACTCCTTAAGTAAGACTTGGCTTGTGCTTCCCTCTGGTCTCATCTCCAGCTACTTCCCCATCTCCTACTGTGCCTGTGTCCAGCTCTACCGAAGAACTTGCTGTTCTTCAAAGGAGTCAGCTGTTTCAGTTTCTGATCCTCCATGTGTGTTTCCGTTTGCCTGGAACTTTTTGGCCCTGGCAAGCTTATCTCATCCAAATACTCACGCTGTTTAAAGATAATTCTTTGTTTAAAGAATTCAATTGTTGGTGTGTTTATGCAATTAGCTATCATGTTTCAGCCCAGCATATGCAATAGTATCTTCCTTTCCAAGGATGCCACAGCATGCTCTATGTGCCAGCCTCCCCTGCATCCCAAGGCCATTGGTATCTCGGAGCTGTAGCTGTGCAGTGACAGGGCATCAGATAAGTATAAAGGCTTTCAGAAAACACCCTGCCACCCCTCTCCATGAGATAACACATGGACTTTATTAATGATATGTGAACAGCATTCAACAGACTTGGGCCTTAGTCCAGATACTTATAAATATGACCTTGACAAGCTAAGACAGTTTATTTCTCCAGGTCTGCTTCTACATTGAGGGTGTAACCACTACATAAGGGTGTTAGAAAGAGGCTCCCTGAGCTCTCTCCCAGTTTCAAATTAGATAACAGATTAAAAATTTAAAAAAAAATTTCCAGATTAATTTAATTACTCCGTATCTACATTGTCATTTAAATACTCAAATAATACCAATTAAAAGATGGTCCCCTTGTACCCTAGCCAGTTTAGCTCAGTGAATAGAGCATCGGCCCTAAGATTGAGGGGTCCTGGGTTTGATTCTGGCCAAAGGCACATACCTCGGTTGCAGCCCTGATCACGGCCCTGGTCCAGGTGCATGTGGGGGGCAACCAATTGATGTGTCTCTCTCACATCGATGTTTTTCTTTCTGTGTGTGTCTGCCCACCCCCTCCATTCTCTCTGAAAACCAATGGAAAAATATCCTCAGCTAAGAATTAACCCCCCAAAAGATGTTCCCCTTGTATCTTGGAATTCTTCCTTCTCATTCTTTACACTGCTGCAAGCCATCATTTATTTAATTATTCCTTTGTTGATTAACATCACGGTTGCTTCTAATTTGTCTTATTATACACAATATTAGAGTGAATATTCTGGTAAGAAGTTGTATTTATTCTAATGTATCTCTGCTTTACTTAGAGCAAAAATTCTGTGTTCTGCGCTTTGTCCTCAAGCACAAATCAACTAAGAAGATGAAAATAAAGGTCTCCAGCATACGCAGATAAAAGTCTCTTGACATTGGAGCTAGAGAATAGCGTCAAAGTGTTTTCTTTCACTTGCATGCCATAGGAAATCTAACAACTGCAGCCTGGAGGAGGTGAACATCAGCTGTGGGCAGCGGTCCCTTGGAAAAGGATGTCAGGGCTGACATGTACGGTGCTGACTCCTTTGAGGTTTGGACTAAGGTTGAGCAGTAAAAGGGGCTGAGAGAGTGCAGCAAATCCTTAAGACAACCCTGGAACCTCCCAGCACTTGGTTTGCTGAATCACTAGAGCCAAAAAGCCTGAAGATACCCGGAATCTCTTATTTCGCTCCTTATATAGCACTGTGGGTCTTGCAAAAGAAACATTGCTAATCATCATCAGAGAAGGAAGGAAGCTGGAAGCTTCTCTCTTCTGCTAGCGGGGGGGTTGCTGAGGAAGGTCAGTGACCATCCTAACCTGAAGAAATAACACTAGTGAGACAGAAGCCCTGGACCAGTGAAGGGCAGCACCGCAGAACAAAATAGCAACAAAGGAAAACAAGAAAACCAATTTTATTGAAAGGGTCAAGCCAGTGAAAACTGTCTTCAAATGCAACAGGAACCTCTGTACAATGAACACCATTAAACACCAGCATGGTGCTCAGGGCTTTTATAGTGAACATCTCCTATGGTCCTCACAAGTACTCTAAAGAGAATGTTTTTATTTATTTTTATTTTTTTCATTATTATTGTTGACACTATTACAGATGTCCCATTTCCCCCCCTCTTTGCCCTTCTCCATGCAACCCCTACCCCTCCTCCCCTCTGGCCATCACCACACTGTTGTCTGTGTCCATGGGTTATGCATATATGTTTTTTGGCTAATCTAAAAGGGATATTTTTACATGTCCTCATTGGGTATATGTAAACATAGAGATTCAAAGAGGTCTATTCCTCCTCTCTCCCTCTATCCCTTCATCCCTTTCACAAATATTTGTTCAGAGTCTATGCTGTACCAGGTACTGTTCCTGGTACTGTGGGTACAGAGGTAACCCAGGAGGTCCTATATTGATGACAATAAAAGAAACAAAAGAAAGAAAGAAAGAAAGAAAGAAAAAGAAACAAAAGAGTAAAATATGAATAAATACATAAACAAGAAAGAATGTTAGATTGCAATAAATTTAATGTGGAGATTTAAAATAAGGTGATAATAAAGGAACGTCAATGTGGTGATAGAAATGCTCTACATGTTGATTGTGATGGCTCCACAATTGTATATAAATTCTATCTCAACAAACTTGACCTTTAAAAAATAGAATCCTACAATAAAAAGCAATAGGAGAATGGCCAGTGTGGCTCAGTGGTTGAGCACTGACCCATGAACCAAGAGAGGTCATATTCGATTCCCAGTCAGGGTACATGCCTGGGTTGAAGGCTCAATCCCCAGTATGGGGTGTGCAGGAGGCAGCCAATCAATGATTCTCTCTCACCATTGATGTTTCTTTTTTTTTTTTTTTAATCTTTATTGTTGAAATCATTACATAGGTCCTTCTTTTTCCCCCATTAATCTCTTCCAGTCCACTCCCATCCTCCTCCCCACCACCCCAGTCATCATTAATGTTTCTATCTCTCTCTCCCTCTCCCTTTCCCTCTGAAATCAATAAAAATATATTTTTAAAAATAAAGTGAGGAAAAGAATGATGGGAGGATACTTTAGATTAGGCAACTGAAGGCCTCACTGAGAGGGTAGTAATTAAGTTGAGATATGAAGTTGAGATATGACTACTAGAAAGAAAATGAAGGGAAAGATAATTCCCGGAAAAAGGAAACAGTGATTACAAAATCCTTACTATGGAAATGAACTTGGCATGTTCAAGTTAGAGCAGCATGGTGAGGTTGGAAATGTGAATAGGAACCAGAGAATGTGGAATTTTAGCAACCAAGATAAAAAGGTTGATGGTATTTTAGTGTCACAGGATAATCTGGGTTTTTAGCAAGGAAGTTCCAACTTCTGATTTATACTTCTAAAAAAAATCACTCAGTGCTCGCATATGCTAAAATTGGAATGATACTGAGATTAGCATGGCCCCTTCGCAAGGATGATATGCAAATTCTTAAAGCATTCCATTTTTTTAAAAAAGAAGAAAAGGAGAACCAAGATGGCGACATAGGTTAACGCCAGAGTTTGCTGCTTTGAACAACTACTTCAAAAGTGAAACTAAAAGACTGAACGGATGTCACCCAGAACCACAGGAACGCTGGATGAGTGGAAGTCCTACAACTAGGAGGAAAGAGAAACGCATACGGACACTCAGAGGAGGCGCAGTGCTGAAGTCAAATTCTGAGGTGCGGAGTGCGCCAAGTGGGCTGGCGGCGGAGGGCGTGGTTGGCGTTTTCAATCGGGAGGGAGTCGCAGACTCTGAGCTCCAGATACGGGCGAGTCTTTAGGAACCCAGACTCAAACGGGAGAAGCAGGACTGTCTGGCTTCGGCCAGAGCGAGTGCAGCTTTCTCTCCGAGCTTTGCAGCGGTCGCTGGGACTCAGAGAGGCAGAGCCCCTGGGGACAGGACTGAGAGCCGCCATAACTGCTCTCTCTGGCCCACCCTGTTGTTCCTCTGCGACCCGCCCCGACCAAGCCCTGCACTGAGGCATTTGCCGGATAGCCTCAGGCAAAGGCTAGATTAGCACCTCCCTAGAGGACAGAAGTTCTCTCACTGCTGACACAGCTGATTCTCATAGCCACTTGGCCTGGAGGTCAAACCCTCCCTGGTATTAGCTACAACAATCAAGGTTTAACTATAAGACTTCAAACAAAGACCACTAGGGGGTGCACCAAGGAAGCATAACAAAATGCGGAGACAAAGAAACAGGACAAAATTGTCAATGGAAGATATAGAGTTCAGAACCACACTTTTAAGGTCTCTCAAGAACTGTTTAGAAGCCGCCGATAAACTTAATGAGATCTACAAGAAAACTAATGAGACCCTCGATCTTATATTGGGGAACCAACTAGAAATTAAGCATACACGGACTGAAATAACGAATATTATACAGACTCCCGACAGCAGACCAGAGGAGCGCAAGAATCAAGTCAATGATTTGAAATGCGAGGAAGCAAAAAACACCCAACCGGAAAAGCAAAATGAAAAAAGAATCCAAAAATGCGAGGATAGTGTAAGGAGCCTCTGGGACAGCTTCAAGCGTACCAACATCAGAATTATAGGGGTGCCAGAAGATGAGAGAGAGCAAGATATTGAAAACCTATTTGAAGAAATAATGACAGAAAACTTCCCCCACCTGGTGAAAGAAATGGACTTACAGGTCCAAGAAGCGCGGAGAACCCCAAACAAAAGGAATCCAAAGAGGACCACACCAAGACACATCATCATTAAAATGCCAAGAGCAAAAGATAAAGAGAGAATCTTAAAAACAGCAAGAGAAAGAAACTCAGTTACCTACAAGGGAATACCCATACGACTGTCAGCTGATTTCTCAACAGAAACTTTGCAGGCCAGAAGGGAGTGGCAAGAAATATTCAAAGTGATGAATACCAAGAACCTACAACCAAGATTACTTTATCCAGCAAAGCTATCATTCAGAATTGAAGGTCAGATAAAGAGCTTCACAGATAAGGAAAAGCTAAAGGAGTTCATCACCACCAAACCAGGATTATATGAAATGCTGAAAGGTATCCTTTAAGAAGAGGAAGAGGAAGAAAAAGGTAAAGATACAAATTATGAACAACAAATATGCATCTATCAACAAGTGAATCTAAGAATCAAGTGAATAAATAATCTGATGAACAGAATGAACTGGTGATTATAATAGAATCAGGGACATAGAAAGGGAATGGACTGACTATTCTTGGGGGGGAAAGGGGTTTGGGAGATGCAGGAAGAGACTGGACAAAAATCGTGCACCTATGGATGAGGACAGTGGGTGGGGAGTGAGGGCGGAGGGTGGGGCGGGAACTGGGAGGAGGGGAGTTATGGGGGGGGGGGGAAGAGGAACAAATGTAATAATCTGAACAATAAAGATTTAATAAAAAAAAAAAAGAAGAAGAAAAAAAATCACTCAGGCTGCTACGCAGAAAATGACTTGTAAGAAGCAAGAATATAAGGAGGGAACCAGGAGGCTATTGTAACCATTCAAGCAAGAGATTATGGTGTCATGAACTAAGGTGGAAGCATAAAAATAGAAAGAGGCAGGTACTCTGTAGTCCCCCCTTATTCACAGGGGATACTTTCCAAGACCCCCCCACAGATAGTACTGAACTCTAAATATGCTATGTTTTTTCAAATATATCTGTATGTATATATATGAAAAAACATAGTATAATTTATGAAATAGACACATAAGCGATTAACAATAATAATAAGATAGAACAATTATAACAATATACTATAATAAAAGTTATGTGAATGTGGTAGCTCTCTCTCTCTGATAACTGATCTGATAACCAAGATGACTTCTAAGTGACTAAGGCGTGGGCAGCATATACAGGGTGCATACGCTGGACAAAGTGGTGATTCATGTCCCAGGCCGGATGGAGAGGAACAGTGAGAGATTTTATCACACTGCTCAGAATGGTATGCAACTTAAAACTTATGAATTGTTGTAGTTTTAGAATTTTCCATTTAACATTTTTGGACCATGTTGACTACAGGTAACTGAAACCTCAAAAAGTGAAACCAAGGGTAGGGGGAACTACTGTAATACAATGTAATGGTCTTAGTGTAACAAGTAAGTCCCAACCTCAGTGGCTTAACACAGTAGCATTTTATTTTGAGTTCCTGACTGGTGTGCATCTCTCTATCTGGTCACAAAGAGAATGAGACTCCTTCTACCTTTTGACTATATTCTACTCTAGGGCCATAACAGTCTTCCTCATTCAGTCATCAGATGGCAAATCGGTGACCACATGTGGGAGATTCCTATGGGCCTGGTCTGAAACTGGTATGCATCAAGTTAACCCACACTCTAGTAACTAGCCACATACTATATGCACCTAACTGCAAAGGAGGCAGAGAAATGTAGTTTATGACTGTGTCCAGGTAGAAATGGAACTTGGTTTGGTAATTATCTAGCAATCTCTGCCACCATTTTGTTTTGAAGGTAGAGACTACAGAACATAGAACTGGATTGGAGGAAATTGGTGAAAGGAAAGTTAAGAATCAAGAACGAAAATCTCAGCCCTGGTCGATGTGGCTCAGTTGGTTAAATGTCCCATGCACTGAAAGGTTGCTGGTCAGGGCACAACGCCCAGGTTGCAGGCTTGATGCCTGGTAGGGGTGTGTGCAGGAAGCAACCAATCGATGTTTCTCTCTCACATCAATGTTTCTCTCCCTCTCCTTACCTCTCTGTAAAAATCAATTAAAAACATATTTTAAAAAAAGAATGAAGTCTCAGACTTTTCTCACTAGGGACACTTGGTAACAGTATTGAAAGAAGATCTATGCTTGGTTCCTATCCTTCCCATAGCATAGCTCCATCTTTTCTACTGAAAGAAGGGATGATGAGTGGAAGGAGACACAAAGCAATCTGAAGACTTAATCAGAGGTATAGGGAACAGTTTGATTGGAATGAATGCATATGAGGGAATACTGGTAAACAAGTTTAGAAGGCAGTTCATAGACCAATTGGGGAGCTCTGTGTTGTAAGGAGGTGGGGTTCGGGGGAGAGAGGATGTTAATTAAATTTATCGTTGTCTCCTTCTCCTGGTTCTCTTCTCCTCCTCTTCCTCGTTTGTCTCCTTATAGGAACTTTCATATCCAAATGTCCCTAAATCCCCAACCCTCTGAAGTCATTCTTTGTGTGTGTGTGTGTGTGTGTGTGTGTGTGTGTGTGTGTGTGTGTTGTTTTGTTTTGTTGTTGTTTTAAATATGTTTTTATTGATTTCAGAGAGAGGAAGGGAGAGGGAGAGAGATAGAAACATCAGTTATGAGAGAGAATCATTGATTGGCTGCCTCCTGCATTCCCCCTACTGGGGATTGAGCCTGAAACCTGGACATGTGCCCTGACCAGGAATTAAACCCTGATATCCTGGTTCATGGGTCAACACGCAACCACTCGGCCATGTTAGGGTCACTGAAGGAGGAATGCATAAGGCCAAAGGGGGCAAAGAATTCTGAATTTATTGTTACATCTGCTAGCAGAAGGGCTGAGACAAAATTGGCATCAGTGGGGCAGAGTAGGGGGAGCGGGATACTTATGCCTCTTGTAAAGGTCAGTTAGAGTAACCGGTCAAACCAGGTGCAGGTGAGGGCCAGGTGTAGGCAGTCCACTGGAAACTGGGTGAGGCGGTTCACTGGAAACTGAAGGCCATTAATCATGAAACCTATAATGAGAATAACAGGAAAATTGCTGGGAGGGGCAAGAGCCACAAGCAGGCCATAATTCAAGAATGTGCCTAACATTCCAGCCTCTCTTTTTTTTCTCCTATAAGCTGGGGTTCCTGCAAGCGGGGGTTGCTGAGGAAGGCTAATCTCATTTTTCTGTAACTTCTTTATGCTTAGGTAGGGTATAGAGATGTACCTAATTAGTCAGCAATTGAGGGAGGGGATGATCCCTAGTGTAGGTCTGGAATAGCATCATTTCCCCTATGGATCTATTGGTAATTGCTTGAATGTGGTTTTGGAGGAAGAAGGAAAGAGCTCTTAGGATGCATGGGCCAAAGATGAGTGCCAGGAAGAGCATTCAGAGGGCCCAACTAAAGGTAGCAGCCAGGAGGTCCAGTTAAGATTCCATAGCCAGGTGCCCCAGGATTCCCAAAGATGTTGTTGGACTTTTGAGGCCCTGTCAACTAGTTTCTTGGCTCTATCCCTTACTATGCCAGACTGGTTGGCGTAAAAACAGCATTCTTCCTCTAGGAATAGGCATAACCCCCCTTTCTCAGCTGTGAGAGGTCAAGTCCTCTTTGATTTTCAAGGGTAACTGCTGCCAGAGAATCTATCTGGTCCTGGACTATGACAATACTTGGGGCAATCTCCTCTAAGCTGTCTGCAAGGTCTTTGTTTAGGCTCTGATAGTAAGAAAAGGAGTTGCCAGTCCCCCTCTCCCAGTGCCTAGGCCTGTAACTATTCCTAGGCTGGCAAGGAGGGGAAGGAGGGCAATGCCCCTCCTGGTCTGAGCATAAGTGGTAAGAGGAACCTTAGTTTTCCAATGATAACCAAAAAGTAAACCACCAGCATTTCTTAGAACACTATCACTTTCAAAAAAATACATTTTTAACAAAACACATGACATTACATTAACAGTTCCAAATCTACTTTATAGATTTTCTGTAACAAAAGCTGAAATCAGGTGAACTTGAAACTTATTGAAATACTTAGATGTTTACCATTTAACCCAGCAATGCTCCATAGCTTTTAAGTTACCAAAGGCTTTGGAAAATTATGTACAGGCATATGAGGCTGGAGAAAATGCAAAGAGGGGCAGGGAGCAGGCCCTGCAGCCTGTTCTAGGACTGCAGTTTCCAGGCCTCCAAATCCTTGGATTTAAAACTGCCACATTTTTCCTTAGGGATAACATGCTAAGGTTTGGGTGATTATGAGTTCAGCTTCTGATAGTATCAGGGCTGTTAAGTGTTTGCAGTTTTGCAGTAAAACAGTTGTTCTTTGGGAAGGGGGCAGGGGTGTCTACTAAGAAGCAGTGTAGAAGTGAGGTGGCTAATGGCTGTGAGATTAGTCTGTCAACCCCCATAATAGAGACTGAGGAGGGGACAAGGGTCCCAGCGAATTCAGAGAGGGTAGAGTAAGTGGCCCCAGTGTCAATTAAAAAGGAGATTGGCTTCCCTGCCACCACAACCATTATCTGAGGCTCTGTCCTGGTGATGTAAGTCTGTGGGGCCTTGTGAGGGCTTGGGCAGCTTCAGTCTTCTGTGGCCAGTCCCAGGAGGTCTGGGAGCTCCAAACTATATCCAGAGGGTAGCCTTGCTGGACTGGCTGATGTCCAACCTAGAGGGGCATCTGGTTGAGCTGCCGCTGCCTACTGCTCTCCGAGTAGCAAACTCGGGTGACTGAATCTGGAGCAATGGCTCCCCTTCCCTGTGGAACCCTCCCAGGTTTCAGCACCAAATGATAGGGTTGCTGAAGGAGGAACGCACGAGGCCAAAATTATACATTTGTTATGTCATCTGGAAAACCAGATGGGCTGAGCGCCCAAATGGCATCAGCACCCAGGGACAGGGAGTTAGAGATTCTAAAGGACTCTAGGCAGGCTTTTTCTGGGCAGAGAATTCTCTGGGTGGGTCCAGATCCTGGGAAGGTCCAGAGGGGAAGCATAATGGTCTTAGCAAGTGGAATGAGTCTAAGCAAAAGGGAGTGTCAGTTGTGAAGTGGTCTACAGATCACTTCCCAGGGGAGGGGGTATCGATTCAATAATTTGATCAGACCTAACAAGTCACCACTGGCTGGGACATCCTTTGTTTTAATACCCACATAAGCTCACTTCTTTCTATAAATCACAACAGATTAATTATTGCTAACAGTAATGAACAACCCCAAAATATCAGTGACTTAAAACAATAAATATTTATATTTTGTTTATGCTACATAACATCAGGGATCAATCAGGGATTCGGGTGATGGAGCAGCCACCATCTCAAACGTTTCCCTCCATGCCAAGGGGGGAAGAGAGTTCTCAAATGCTCACCTCTGAGATAACATGCACAATGTCTGCTCACATTTTATTAATCATAAATAATCACAGGATCCCACAAAACTACAAAGGGCCAGGGAGTACAATGCCAAGTGCTGCCAGGAATATTGTAATTCTACTGACATAGTTGTAATTCACTGAGCTCCACCCTTTTCTTTCCTTCTCCTCTTGCATTTTCTTTCTCTTTCCAACATTGCAAAATATAGTTAATAATGATAAAATTTGTGTTTTGGTTTTCATACTGTTTGCCAAAGAATTGCATTTTCCCACAATGTCTTGTTATTCAAATCCAGTCTTTAAGGATAATGTGATTTTTTAGAACTTGCTTCTCTTCCCTCTCTTCCTTTCTCGCCTCTGCACATATCCACCTGACATTTTTTCAATACATTATTTATTTATTTATTTATTTATCCTCTCCCAAGAATATTTTTCCATTGATTTTTAGGGAGAATGGAAAAGAGAGGGAAAGACACAGAGAGAAACATCAATGTGAGAGAAACACATCAATTGGTTGCCTCCTGCATGAACCCTTACCAGGACCCAAGCCAGTGAGGAGCCTGAAACCAAGGTATTTGCCCTTAATCAGAATCAAACCCGGAACCCTTTGGTCCGCAGGCCAACGCTGTATCCACTGAGCCAAACTGGCTAGGGCTCCATATGTTTTCTCTGTTAGCAGAGACTGAGCATGCAAGTCAGATGGAAAAGGACAAAAGCCCATATCATCTCATTCATAGTGGAATATAAAATGAAAAGAAACAAAAGAGCCCAGCTGGTGTTGCTCAGTGGTTGAGTGTCAACCTATGAACCAGGGGATCACAGTTCGATTCCCAGTCAGGGCACATGTTCGATCCCCAATAGGAGGTATGCAGGAGGCAGCCTATCAATGCTTCTCTCTCATCATTGATGTTTCTACCTCTCTCCCTCTCCCTTCCTTTCTCTAAAATCAATAGCAACATATATATTTTTAAAGTAACAAAAGAACTAACAAAGCAAAATAAAAACAATCTCATAGATACAAACAACAGAATGGTGGTTACCAGAGGCAGTGAATGGGGGAAATTGGGTAAAGGGAGTCAAATACATAGTGATAAATGGAAACTAGACTTGTGCTGGTAAGCACACAATAGAGTATACAGATACAAATTATAATATTGTACACCTGAAATTTATATGTGATTAGCCAATGTGACTTCAGTAAAAAATTAAACATTTAAAAAGAATTTATAATACCTTCTCCTCTTGTCCTCTGACAGATGTTTGAAATTCTACTTTAGAGTCTCAGTTGTTGCTTTTTTTGTTGTTGTTGTTGTTTAATATTGTTATTGATTTCAGAGAAGAAGGGAGGGGGAGAGACAGAAACATCAATGATGAGAATCATTGATCGGCTGCCTCCTGCACGCCCCCTACCGGGGATCGAGCTTGAAACCCGGGTATGTGCCCTTGACCAGAATCAAACCTGGAACCTCTCAGTCCGCAGGCTGACGCTCCATCCACTGAGCCAAACCGGTCAGGGCTAGAGTCTCAGTTTTTTAAGGGAGTTTGTGTAATAGTGATGTCACTAAACCACTGTGCCAGCTTAGGAGATCTTAAGCTTGTTCAGTGCAATTTCAGCCCAAACCAGATGTGTAGTTCTTTCTATTTGTCTTTAGGTATCTAGTGGATGCTCAGGCTTTCAGCCAGTCGCTGGCGTTTGAAAAATAAGTCACTGCACAACCTGCCCAAGAGATGGAGGTGTGTGGCTGAGGGGGTGGTTGCATTCATCCATGAAGGCAGAGCATTTGACTGGTAGAGACTTCTGAGCCCTTTTATCCAGTGTATCTTCTCTCTGCTCCTCAGACACATCCTCAGTGGTGTGTACTGGGAGTTGGGCAGAGGTACCCACTTACCTTAGGCAACTTACAAGGTAGGTTCGTAGGCAGCACTCCCTCTGCTACTCCTCCCTTTTTTTCCTTAATTTTTAAAAAATATATTTATATTGGTTTCAGAGAGGAAGGGAGAGGGAGAGAGAAATAGAAATTTCAATGAAGAGAATCATTCATCGGCTGCCTTCTGAATACTCCCCAATGGATATGGAGCCCACAACCCTGGTATGTGCCCTTAACAGAATCGAACCTGGGACCCTTCAGTCTACAGGCCAACACTCTATCCACTGAGCCAAACAAGCCAGGGCTCTTCTTTCCATCTTACTCTCCCCTGGTTCCCACACACACCTATTGTATCTTTTCCATATAAAAACCTCATTTCCTTTTCTTCTACAATAGAATTGAGCACCCTCTTGTGGACAAAAAAGGAGCCACATACTAAGCCAGACAAGCTCAGGGGAGGCCAGCATGGCAGGCCCTACAGAGTCAGAGACCAAAAGTACCCCCATAGGATTATCGGAACATAAATATTCCTATCTAAAAGTGGGTCATGAAGGGTCTTCATATCCTAGGCCTGTAGCTTCCTGGACAAAGGTCAATCTTTACCTTAAGTGAGCCTGTCCATTGTCTTTTTGTATCTAGGATAACATACATTTGAATTGTCAGAATAACCTCTTTTATCAGACCCCTTAAAGCACAACCAGACACCAGAGCATGAGACCACAGAATCCCTCATTGTTATCTTGTTTTCTGAATACCATCTCTATGTGCTGTAAATATTATTAACTATTCTGTACCCACCAGTATAAAAGAAGTATGTGTTCCCCCCCCCCCCCCCCCGTTTTACTTTTTATCCAATTCCAGAGATTTCCCCACTTTGCTTTCTCTCGCCCCCTTAATCTACCACCAATGGAACTCATGGAACCCTCCTTATGTCTCCACCTTTGATTCTAATGTATAAAATAATCTGCAAAACTGCCGTTTTTTTGCAGCATTGTTTCAATTCATTGAGATTTTGCTTCCTGGAAATTGTCGACAGTTTGATTCAAATAAATTCATGAAATTTCTCTATCGGTTTGGACATTTCTTAAGTCGAAATCCTCAAAATCAGAGCCCACATCATTGGGCACTGTTTTTCTATATGCTGGATGGTAGGAAGAATGGGGTTTTCAAACATTGTACAGAGGCAAGAGGAAATACTTGTCCTCTGCATGGAGAGTTAGGAAAGGGGAAAAGAAATTCTCCACCCTGGATTGGGTTAATCCATCAAAACCATCATTGAATGTTCTTTTTATAGGGGTTGAACATTCGCACCCTGCTCTACCTGGCGCTTCCTTAAAATGCAAATGAACAAAGAAGGGTATCTGCTGTTAGTTATTTGACCTAAGTAAAGACTAATTTCCAGCCCTTTCCTGAGAGCAATTTTTTATAAATGAGAAACTAAGGAAATTGGGTACTTTGAAGAGATGCAGAGAGGAGGGCATGACAAGAGATTGTGACCAGGCAAAGAATGGGAAGGCTGTGAGGGTTTTGCTGTAGTCTTGCGCAAGTAAAGTTATATTTACTTCCCAAACCACAAACTTAAAATACTCATGTAATTCTGTTTTACAGAGCAATAACATCAGTTTGTTCCTTCCAACTATTTATTCATCCTGTACTTGCTGACCATGTCTGTCTTCTCCATGGTCACACCTACCTGGTCTAGACTATATCTCTCTTGCACCAAACTGAAAACTTTCTCACCCTATCAGTGAACTAGGATAATACAATGCTCTCCTCTCTCACTTGCCGTGGGCCCCAAATAGGGATTTTGAACCCTAATAACTTTATGCATACCTCAGTGAGTGTACAATAAATTCTGTACCCTCAGCCTATATCCCCACAGCTGCTTTTCTGAGGAGAGATGAGACCAGGCCAAGCCTTCGATGTTCAATGCAGTGATGCCTAAGGGGGTTAAGGGATTTCTGGACCAGAAAGTTGGTTTTTTCAAAGGATTCCAATATCACTGGAGGAACTAAGAAAGTATAAGAGAAATGAACATAATGGAAGCAAATGGGAGGCAATTTGGCAGCAAGAGCAGAGACACTACGTAGCGAAGAATGACCTTCAAGAGAAGCAAAAGCTGCCAAGAAATTGACTGTCAATCAACAGGAAATGACATTCACAGCAGAGCAGTGCGGATAGCACCAGACATGTTACCAACGGACCCTACACAAAAAGAAAACAAAATTTGGGATACTTTAAGGTATGACAGCTTTGATAATTATTACCTACTATTTTGATCATCTTCAAACTTAGAATGTTGTGGGGAAGCTAGGACCATATTTTTCTTAACTTCATGACTATCTACCCATTCACCTTTTCCCAAAAAACTTCAAGGATTTGTGGCCTGGGAAGTTAGTGTTAGACTAGCTGCTGGAATGTTCTAAGGCTCTGAAACTAACTTGCTTTTCTGGAACTGATGTGTTTACCTGATAACCACAATAAACCAAGGACTGCAACAGACCTTTCCCAAGGGGAAAGCAGACAGAGGATAAGGGAATCCGACACCACTGGGGATGGTTTAGGATTTGCCAAATTGTGCACACTTTTTCTTTTAAACTTTCTATAAAAGCTTGGCAATGTTTAGGGAAAACTGAAGTAGCATTATCAGGGTCAAGTTCATGATTAGTGCTTCATCCCAAACCCCATACTCCATAATTGACTTACTACAAATACTAAGACATTCAGGGTTTTTCTTAAAATTCCTACTGAAGTTTTTGTTCTTATTGTTTTTTTGGCTGCTGGCTCTGCACCAAGTTACACAAATGTCCTACCAGGAAAGTGTCTGTGACAGACAGAATTAATTAATAAAAATGTAGATGGTCACAGTATCTTTAGCTGTAGTTGCCAATGCAAATGAGTCAGAGGGTTTGCCTCAGACACAGAGTTAATTGTGAAACTCTGCAGCGGGAAATACCATTGGAGAGTGCTTGCTGACCTCACAGTTGCAAAAACTATTTAAAAAGATGTGGAAACCAGATGTTTCAGTCGCATTGCAGCCTCTGCACTGAGAATTTATCCTGAGGAGCCCCTAATAGGCTATTATTTCTCTACAACTGAGACATGATCATCCTAATTTACTTATTTGTCTTGCTGTGGGAAGACGTGCATGGATGGGGATTCAAGAACGGAATTTTTCATAACTCCATATGGCTTGGTAAGAAACTGTACTCATTGAGCTGCTAGTTGTGAATGTCACTTCTTTGAATTCGTGGAGAAGTGAATCAAAGCAGGAGATTTTTCTGTTCTGGTCAAGCCTGGTGTTTTAAAAAAATGCTTAGGAAAGATAACTTTTGGAATGCCTATACCATTTTAAAAATAGTGCTCCTGCCTTCTAAGATTTAAAAATAGCTTTTTATAAAGTTGTTCAGTAGGAAATAGAGGTTAATATTTATATTCTATATGAAAATATATTTAAGATTTTTCAAAGCAGATATGGTTGTATAGTGGGGAATGTTCGTTTAACAAAAACATCAATGTATTGTTTTGTTTTTATTTCAATGCATTTGCAATGAGATTTTATAGCAGGTAATTGTAATAAAATCATAACAGGCAAATCAGAATATACAATAACTTTATAATCATTGCTCCATGTACTCTGACCCATAGTGTATATCTTGCTTTTTCCAAAGATTCTTTTAACTAGTTTGACAAAGTCAATGTATTTCTGAATGCATTCTTACCACTTTGGTTCCTTTTGTTTGAGCTATCCTTGTACTTTTCTGCCCTTTTTGTTAGATAAGGAACGTTCCTTTTGCTGCTTTGTTTTGTTAAGTGTTAGTGAGGAATGAATTGAACCTAACTGTGAATATAAACAATAAACAAACAAAAAAAGCCAAATACTGAAAACCCTAAATACCCTTTCTAGTATTCTGAACAATGCTTTAATTCTCATGATACAAATTAATATTGCTTTATGTTCATTATTGTGTTTGGTAGTGAAAATATTTTTGAATTCTTAAGAAGAAAATTGAGGGATTCCTTTATAAAATAAAGAAATAAAGAGAAAGCAAAGTTAACTTCAGACCAGAACGTGGTTTTATGCTTGCTAAGCAGCACACAGTTGTGGAATATTTCAGCATGTTTCTCCCTGGTAATAGTAACTGCAGCCATGCGGATTTCATTAAAAAGCTTGATTTGCAATGCACAGCCTTGCCGCCTCTTTTTTTCAGCTTGAGCCAGTGAACTAGCTTCGTGCTGAACACTGAGATCCATTTGGCAAAGCTGGGGTCTGGAATTTACCAGAGGCATGAACACGTCTCTGTTTATTTTCACTACACACAATCAAACTAAGGAGATAGCCACAGATTTGTTAGACAGGAAAAAGATGGTCACGAAGCTAGTAAGAATTAAACCCATATGGATGAACTTGGAAATGCTATAAAACTCTCTAATGCCCAAGAAATTCGGAGCTGTTGCCGTTGGTGTTTTTAAAAGTGATTTTGTGTTTTACAAAAATATAAACCTGAACAATAGAAATTCTGTCCTAGTGGTAGAGAGGAGCAAACCCAAATGTCTGTTAATAGTGCTGCAAATTTGAGGCTTGGGGTAATTGCACATTGCTCCAATCTGGGACAAATTATTGACCAGTCAGCCTAGCATGAATTGTTTACAGTTGGTTAGGTCCATATAGCATGGAAAACTATTTAAGTCCTGCCTTATAGAAGGCAGGACTCGGCTAGCAACTATCAAGAACAAGGCATTTGAAACCCTTGGACTCAGTGCCACACCAGTAAAATGAGGAGGTGGAAACCGAGGACCCCTAAGGTTGACTTTTAACTCTGGTATTGTTAAGTTGAACCAGCATAAGTGGGGACTGTCTGTAGTTGCATTGCCCACCCTTGTCCAAGTTGCTTAGGAGTAGGACTTGATCCTCCACACCTAGCAAACTACCTCATGGTATATGCTCAAAACAACCAGATTGGAAACTAGTGAAAGTTTCGCTAATGAGACTTTACCATATGAAGGAAGTGGAAGTAGGTGAGTTTCAAAGGGGAAAATGATTTTTGTGTTCCTTGTGTTCTCTGATCTATACTAGTAAGTATCAAATTGACTGAGGTCTTCAGTAATGGGCTTTACCATATAATGTATAAAAGGATCCCTTGGGGTCCAGAAAAACAGAGAAAATACCACGCAGCATTCCTATTGGACTGTGGCAGTGTCAACTTCATTGGGGGAGGACAGCAAGGAAGAATCTTTCTAATGAGGCTGGCTCCATGTCACTGCATGCCAAGATATATGCGTTCTCATTGGCAATGGTCTTGATGGTGACTGATTGCCCAGGTTAGTGTACAAGGACTGAACCATAATCTGACAATCTACATAGAACTATTAGAGCTATGGTACGATTATTGCCCTGAGAATCTTTTCTCATTGTTTCCATGGCAAAATGCACTCCAAACTCAAAACAATCCTTGTAAATAGTGATCTACTGGGAGATAACTCATGTGTGATTTAACACTACCAAAAATATGTTGGGAATAAATGGGAGCTAAAAAAGGACAAAACATTTAAAGAACTTAAGAACCAGTAATTAGGTGTGCCCAGGATTTTCTCTGCTGCATTTGAATCTAGTTTTCTTTTCTTTAATGAAATATTTGTTTGCTTTGGATTCCTTTCAACTTTCCCTCATTCTTTTATTTGTTTACTAAACTCTCAGTTATATTGTATTAGTCATTTCCCTCAAATGGATATTGTGGCTTATTTTTCTCCATCATTGCAAGCTGACATAATGGGTCAATTTTCATGATTTCTTTGCCTTCACCTCCTTTTTTTCACCTATTAGTTACCTCTCCAAGTTTTTATGTAACTTAAAGCCAAACAAAAAAAAAAAAAGTCAAAACTTGATCACCTTTTTTAGTGTAGGAATGCAGTGTTGTACTGAAACCCTTTCAGGTTGTCAGTTCAGAAACTTAATTTAGCCTCAAGTTTCTATGTCCCCAGGTTTCCCTAAAATTCCCCCTCATTCATATTTTCCCCCAAAGCTTTCTAATAATGAAAATGTAGCTACCCAATGCTGCTGACCCAAGGAACCTTTTGGCAGGAACAATAGCTGATGTAATCTTCCATCTGAGGTTACAAAATTTCCCTTGTTCTGCAAGAATGCAAGTAGTGCATTTACGACTTTTTGTGATTTCACAGAACAAGCAGCAGGCGTATATCACAGAGAAGCTCGGTCCGGCAAATACAAGCTCACCTACACAGAAGCAAAGGCAGTGTGTGAATATGAAGGCGGCCGCCTCGCCACCTACAAGCAACTAGAGGCAGCCAGAAAAATTGGTAACTGATTTGACAATGACTTCCTTTCTTGTTCATCCTTGGGGAAAAAATATCCCATCTTTCCTGTAACTCCCTAGTAAGACTTCTCTATTCACCCCTGCTAATAGTTCTCGAAGTCCCCATGACTTCTCTCATCTCTGCCCTCCTGCTTTTCCCATCTTCTCTGCCTACAACTAGCTAGTGGAAAGTTCATAATTCTAGTAACTTATTTGGGGTTACAACCCACTGTGAGCTAGTAAATAAAAATCAAAAGAAAATGAAGGCATCTCGATAACATTTAAATTCCTCAGCAATTTAAAGCCATTGCTATTCATTTTAATATTACTCTAGCCTTCTTGACTTCTGAGTTTGGGTTTCCTCATGTGTTGAGCAATGTTATTATGTTGAGTCTTATAAGAATATTTACATGGTAGAAGAAATACTGAATTTAGTGCCTTTTTTCAAAATGTTTTAATTTTTCCCCCAACATTAAGTGGGAGAATGCATTAGTATTTCAGGATCAAAAGCTGTGAGAAAAAGGAGGATAAGCAAGTTATAAGATGGCAGGAGAAGGGAACTGGGAAGATGATGTCAGGAGACCTAGTGGAAAAACCCAGTAATTAACTAGTGGGTTTTTGTTTGGTTGGTTGTTTTTTGTTTTTTTTTTACTTACTTAGAAAAAGCGGGGAGGTTGCTACCATCTCTCCTGGGCTTTCATGAGAATCCAAAAGACCACCCTACTTGGAGCTCTTCTCATTGAAGAAAGCCCTTTGCTGATAGAAAAGTACCTGGCAAAGCTTATGCTGGCAAAAATACAGGTGTTGTGCCCCAAAGTCTCCCCAGATAACTGCTCAGCCTGTTCCCACAGGACTGAGTGTGACAGTGACTGGAATGATGGATACAACGCCAGAGTCACTACTAGCTGCCCTGGACTTCAAGTAAAATTGTTCTTGGTTGCCGTTGGCAAGTATTTAAACAGAGAGTTAAGAAGTTGAGCAAGAAAAACAGGGCTGAGGCTTTGTTTGAAATTTATGAGCACTTTTATTCCTCTTCACATTTTAAAAAATACTAGCAAGCAATATCTTGATTAATCCTGAAATAGAAATGACTTAAACCATGATTTGAAAAAAAAAAGTTTTCAGGACCGATGGTACTTTCAGAAATTATCTCTTTGCACTGGATAGGTCATTGGTGAAAAGAAGCCAGCTCTGAACATGGAATGTTTTCAGATTCGTGGGGTTACAATTTCTAGTTCACCTTCATCTTTTTTTATTTTTAAGTAATATGTCATTTCTTAGTAAAAGTCAGATGTTATATTTTATGTGTTTCAATTTTATTTTTTTTAAGAAAACCGTTTTTCTCCTTTTACATGAACTGAATTTGGGCAGCTAAGAAACTGTCAGTGTTGGAAGGGACCATCTTTGTAAAGATGATTTTCTCTCAGCTGAGCCCCTTTACCTGTTAAGTGTAAAACCCTTTCATTCTCTTTCAGGATTTCATGTCTGTGCTGCTGGGTGGATGGCCAAGGGCAGAGTTGGATACCCTATTGTGAAGCCAGGGCCCCACTGTGGATTTGGAAAAACTGGCATTATTGATTACGGATTCCGTCTCAATAGGAGTGAAAGATGGGATGCCTATTGCTACAATCCACATGGTTTGTTAAAAATAATAATTTTATACTTTGCAAAAACAGTTACATGTTACTAAGATGTTGTTAAAATGAAATAGCTTATTTTTCCAGAAATAAATCAGTTTAGTGGTAGTAATTAATAACTATCATTCATAGAGTGATTATGCTGTGTCACTAATTTATGTTCCTTAATCCACACTGTCACTCCATAGTCACCACCCTACAAGGAGCTATTTTTATACCCATTTTAGAAATCAGGAAACTGAGAGTTAAGAATTTAAGCAACTTACCCAAAATTATGTAGCCAATAATTAGTAAGCAGGCAGGATTGTGAATTCAGGTCTTGTTTGTGCCACAGAACTTCCTGACCACAAAGGAGAGGGGGGAAAAAGCAGGTTATGAACTCACACTTAATTAATTAAAACGACTAAATGGTGCTACCAAATGTTAACTGTTCAAAGTTATCGCTTTGCTAGAATGGGGAAAAAGATACAGAATAAACAGACTTCCTAATTTATTTTTGTGCATCAATCCTTAGATTTCCAAACTAAGCAACTCTCACTCTGAGGTTTGTTTCAATAAGTACATATTAGGTATACTAGTCATTATTATATAGTATATTTTTATTCCTATTCTTATTCCATGGTGGGTAGTAGCTAGGAAAACTTTAAAGAGCAAAATTAACTCTTTATAATTGCTATAAAGAGTTACTCTTTGTTCATATTCTTGGAGAAAAAAATACACTATTCCTTTTGGATGTAATTCCTCCAGGATAATATTACAAAGTGTTAAAATGTGTTACAAAATCTTTCCTGCATTTATGATCATAAACATCCTCAGGTGGTGTCCCATTTGGATCTACCTTATAAGAAAGTCCACAACACAGAGGAGAATTACAATAAAGCTTCAGCCTATTATTATAGAATTTATTAATGATGTTAACTACTGTTCTCATGCTTTTAACTAATCTATATCTCAATGTCATGTGTATTTCATGTAGAAAAGAATTTTGCCTAGAGCTTCACCTATTCCCACTTGAGGCCAAATATGAATAAATGCAGTGCATTTATATAGGACTATAATTTCCAAATCACTTTGATATATTCTAAGCCTATCCAGTACTACACTGTATTTAATCCTATATTTAGTCATTGTTACTAATTCATAGACCTTTTTTTCCTTCTCTCTCTCCCTCTCTTTATTTTTCTTCAATATATTTATACAGGCAACTTGCTTTTAACTCTCAAGAGTAACTTTTATTTCCAAATATATTCTCTGATTCTTCTTTTGCTTGATAAATTTGAGGCTCTCTGAACATCTATTCCATTGTTTTCATAAGTCAAAGTCTAGGGGAGATGAAGAAGTGCTAATGAAAAGGTTCTTACAGTATTTATTGCCCTTTTGTAAAAATATTACTTTAATTACAAATTTTTATAAGCTTCTTTTACTTCTCATAGAAGCTGAATACTTTTTACTCTGTAAATATGTGTACAGAATCCTGAATTCAATGATATGCTGATTATTTAGGATCTGGTTAACCACATGGCAAATGAGGACTGCCTCAACTAGGGAGAAGAAGAGCTCATTGAAAAATAATTGGCATAAAAAAAGTATAACAATCAGAAAAAATAAAATAATTATTGTTAATTACTCAATATCACCAAATTGCAGCAGATTGAAGTCAGAAGAATAGGGTCATTAAGAAAGGTTTAGAAGTAAACTTGCCCATTCAAGTTCTGAATGTATGACCTAATGTTGACTGCTTTTTATATGAACACTTTTTAAAAAATAATTCTTTACTGTTGAAAGTATTACATATGTCCCTTTTTTCCCTCATTGACCCCCTCCAGCCCACCCCCACTGCCTGTCCCAGGCCTTCACCACCCTATTGTCTGTGTATATGAACACTTTTAAACCAATTAAGTCCTCAGGGACCTAATCAACTTTGTGAATATGTCCTTTTCTAAATAAACAGAGATGAGGCAATAACTATATATGTAACATAAAATATACAGCTGAATAGATATAGCTAAATAGACAACTAAAATAACTCAATATTTGAATTTTTATCCTAATCTAATGATATATACAACAAAGAAAGGGTGCTATGGGGCAGAGCAAGTCACTCCAAACACTGGCACTGTACAACTTATGAACACATATAAACTATGTATTGTATAAATTTTAATAATACAATAACTTACATTTTGTATAACATCACTTTTTTTAAATCTTATTTGTAGGGTATGAACATATCACTTTTTAAAAAATATATATACTTCTTTATTGATTTAAGAGAAGAAGGGAGAGGGAGAGAAAGATAGAAACATCATTGATCAGCTCCCTCCTGCAACGGCCCCTACTAGGGATCGAGCCCGCAACCCTGGCATGTGCCCTTGGCTGGAATGAACCCAGGACCCTTCAGTCCACAGGCCAACGCTCTATCCACTGAGCCAAACCGGCTAGGGCTGTATAATGTTCTTAAGTTATCATCTATATTTTATCCTCAGAATATTCCTGTGTGGGAAATAATAGGAGAGGCATGATTACATTCAATTACCAATGAAGAAACAGGTATAGGGTGGTCACAGAGTACTTGGACCAGATCTATGACTTTTTTTAAAAATTTATTTTTATTGATTTCAGAGAGGAAGGGAGAGGGAGAGAGATAGAAACATCATTGATGAGAGAGAATCATCCATCAGCTGCCTCCCACATGCCCCCGCCCTGGGGATTGAGCCCAAACCTTGAAGCCTGGTTCACAGATAGATGCTCAACCATTGAGCCATGCCGGCGGGCTCTGACCCCCCCAGCCTTCCTAAGGTCCTGTTCTGCCTTGGAGATAAGCTTCTTTAACTTCTATGGCAGTAAGAATTCTAACAAGATTTTTTAAAATAGTTACTTTAAAGGAGACTATTCTTGGAAAAAATCTCTAATTGATAAAATGAAAAATATCTTCAAATGCTGCCCAGAGTTAGCACTAGCACCACCACTCAGATTATTTTTGAGTTTCCAGGTTTGGTTTGGTCTTTCAAGATACTGGATGCTTACTTGATATGGAATTAAAATTAATCAGGGGCCCTCCATACCTTTCTCTCTAGGTCATACTGCAAGCCATTGGTCTGGAAGAGGTTGTTCTTACAACAGGCTATGTGACACAACATAAATCTGTAAAATGAAAAATGACTTTAAAAAACATAAGTATCTTCACCAAATCCTCAAATAAGATTAAGGTGTTAGTTTAAAACCAGGAAAAAGACTATAGGAAGATTATAAATTATTCCTTTAAGCTGGATTAGAGTGACCTCCAAGGTCTTTTGTAATCTTGAAATTCTATAATGATTTCCCAAACAGAATATATTGGACTCATTATTCTACATATTCCAGTCCCTAAAGACACAGTGGTGACACCACAAGACAAAAACATCTGACTGGGCTGTTGGTAACATGAATATATGTATTTCTCAAAACATATGGAAGGGTTCTCATAAGATTTGTGCACTATATGCTTAAAAACATAAATAAAAAGACATCCCCCCAAAAAATGTAACCAGGGATACAATTAATTAACTATATTTTTGCTATTTTACTTTTTTAATTCACAAGTGCCTGCTTAATTTAGAAAATTGAACAACTGTTGATGAAAAATACATTTATTCTTTAGCTACAGGAATACATTATATACTATAGATGCTGTATGTTAAGCCATTTCTTTACGTTTTCATAAAGGGTTATAAACAAATGAACACTAAGACGTGAATATCATTTTAAAGTAGGAATAATTTTTTCTAATGCTTTCTTATCTTTCCTCCCCCCCACCTCCCCACCCCCTTCTCCATTCCAGCAAAAGAATGTGGTGGAATCTTTACAGATCCAAAGAGAATTTTTAAATCTCCAGGCTACCCAAATGAGTATGATGATAACCAAATCTGCTACTGGCACATTAGACTCAAGTATGGCCAGCGTATTCACCTGAAGTTTTTGGACTTTGACCTTGAAGATGACCCATCTTGCTTGGCTGACTATGTTGAAATATATGACAGTTACGATGATATCCATGGCTTTGTGGGGAGGTACGTGTTGTTTTCCCATACAGAAAGTTAACGGAACATTCGATATTGTGCTTGATGTTTCTTTAATTTCTCCCCACTGTACCTACAATATTGATTTTCCATTGTTTCTACACTTCTACAACACCATACCCTTTTTTAACAAAGATTTTTCTTAGCATGTTAAGTCACAGTCAGTTGTTACTTATTATTAAAATAGTGATAGGTGCCTTTTGATTATTGTTAGGTTGTAACAATTATTTAAATAGTCTATTTATGAAGACCTCAAGATTGACTAATGACATGAGGGAGAAAGATGTGAGATGAGAAATTTGTTGGAGTTTTTAAGTCTTCTAATTTCTGTCAACCTTTAAAAATAATTATAAATTCAGTAATGGGTGCCTTACTTCTGTGTACAAAGCAATGGGCTAAGTATTGTGGTATATGGTAAATAAGCAAAGCTTAGCCCCTGCTTTCATACAAGTTAGCTAAACCTACAAAGGGCAGCTTCTTAAAAATAGTTTTCTTTGCCATAAAAGACAAGTGCTCTCTTCCGCAATATTTCTTTCTCCCTTGGTCTTCAACATGCTGGGACATGATATTTTTGTGTTCTCTCCTTAAATCTTTAATGCAGTTTACATTTTCAGAGACTTACAAAATATTTCAATGTAAACAGTGTGCAATTAGGTGTTTTATATATTCAGGTCACCATTTAATAATGTGTATTTAGACTATCCATTATCAATAGAATATCAATTCTCCATTATCCATGACTATATATAAAAATATATATACTATTTTTTAAAGATCTTCAACAGGCTATAAATTTGTATTGTGTAATTTACCTTTATATTACACCCCCCACTTCCCCTCTAGAATAAATTTCACTGACAAAACTCAACATTTATATAATGTGCAAGGGAGTTCCTTTCAAGGTATGATTGATATAAAAATGAAACCCTCTTATATCTATAAGGTCCAAGTAATTTTCCCACCTTTAAATCTGTCTACTCTAGAATTCAAAATATAATACTACCAACTATACACCCATTGACTTTTTTTTTTTTAACATGAATATAAATGATCCAATCTGACAAAGAGATAACACTCTGGAAATAATGGACAGAGCCTTGGGAACCCATGGTGATGGGGTCCAACCTCAGGGCGCCATATGATGGGGTCCAACCCCAGCAGGTCCAGGGGTCCCCAAAGGTGTGGACGGAGTCGGCAAAGAAGGAATGACATGGAGACAGTGTTCAGTTGATCAGCAGCCTAGCCAGGATCTCTAGCCAAGTTCTGGTTAGGATCTCCAGCCAAGTTCTGTGTCCATGTTCTCTTGCTAGGTTCTCCAGCCAGGTTCTCCAGGTTCTCCAGCCAGGTTCTGTAGCCATGTTCCCTCGCTAGGTTCTCCAGCCAGGTTCTATCCAGGTTCTCCTGCCAAGTTCTGTTGCCAGGTTCTGTTGCCATGTTCTCTCGCTAGGTTTTCCAGCCAGGTTCTGTCCAGGTTCTCCTACCAGGTTCTCTCGCTAGGTTCTGTCTCTAGGTTCTGTGGCCAGTTTCTGTCCAGGATCTTTTGCCATGTTCTCTCCAGCGAAGTTCTTTTGTCTCTAGGTTCTGTGTAGGTTCTGTGTTCCTGACTTTTAATTGTGAAGAAAACTTTATGAGATTAATCAGAAACAATTTTTTAATTTTTTCAAGAAGATTCAAATTGTCTACTACACAAATAGTTTTATAGGTGCACAGAGTAGAAATGCCACATATCTTTTCTTAAGAATCTCATTAATAGTTTGAGAAGTTTACTTCAAATAATGTACATTGTTCTCCCTTACAAATTCAAATTTTAAAAAAAGCAACAAACCATCATAAAATAATAGGAAAATAAGCCATTACTTGGGGGAAATAAAGCACGTTAGTTATCAGTAAGAGCTCATTGCAATAGTTATATAATGTTCATTCATGTGAATTCTCTAAAATTCCTTTTCAGATACTGTGGAGATGAGCTTCCAGAAGACATCATTAGTACAGGTAATGGCTCTAAATTAAGGAGCAAAACTATGATTTGTTTTCTCTCAGTGTCATTGAAAGTGAAGGACGCAGGAGTCATTTCGGTTTCCTTTTTTAAAGTTGAGAGACCTGCTCGCTGGCTTGTATATTCCATTTATTTATACCTAAAGAAAGATCTGTGCCAACTCCTTGCACTGAAAAAGTGTAGGCTCTTGTTATTTGTGGGAAATACAGTCTGAGATAGTCTTGAATCTGCAAATCCATGAATACTGCCGTGGCTTATGACCTCCATAAAAATGTAATAAAAGGCCAAGATTTTTCATTGATAAAGAATGAAAGTAATTTATAAAGTTGTTAAAAATACCTTCTATCACTGAAAAATTCTTACCTTATTTATTGCATTTTTATCTTGGTATAGCATTTCCCAAAGAAAGTTGTAAAGAACACAGTACTATGAAATGTTTTTAATAGGTGTTACATGAGAAAGGACTATTAGGTCAGGTAAATTTGGGTAACATTAAGTTAAATAATGTTAAGCAGGTTTCTTTATTTGAAGATGTCAGAGACTTTTTAATATGTTAATTATGCATAGCAAATCTCAAATGGCTGGCTATGGTAGGTAACCTTTTCCAAATCTTTTTTCTCCTGCAAATTATTTTGTGTGACTTTGTTCCACTAAATGTACCTCAAGAAATGTCCTTATAGTAGCATAAATGTATCTCATTAATACCACTGCTATTAACCCAAACTAATATTCTAAGAACTTTTATTTTCTTAGATATCATTTTTTAATTTAATCACCAGCATTAGTATTTGACATTTTGCATGCTCAATTTTTCCTCCAGGTCATAAAATTATCTCAATACTATGCAACTAAAAACAATAGTTCTTAAGCTCAGATACTACTACCTAAATTATTCCCACACCCTAGCCTTGCAGTACGCCACAATTCTCATTTATTCATCATTATTGCAAGACATGGAACTACTTGTTCAATTCTTGAATGAATAATGCTTAAAACTTATTAATTCATTACTCTGTTACAATTTCCCTAGGATTGGTAAAGTATTAAACCTTCTGTTTCTCTCTATTTTTTTCTTGAGGATATATTTTAGGTTAACAGAAAGTTAAAGGAAGATATTATATGAGCTGTAGGAGGTAGTTGGGAGATGAGAATTCTATTTTTAAAAAGAGAGAGAGGAAGAGTCAAAAGGAAGCCCTGAAACGTGCCATTTTTGTCAGCTAAATTAAAAGAGAGTAACATCTTTGTTCTTTTGCATCCTCTTCCTCCCCAGGAAATGTCATGACTTTAAAGTTTCTAAGTGATGCTTCAGTGACTGCAGGAGGTTTCCAAATCAAATATGTTGCAGTGGATCCTCTATCGAATGCCAGTCAAGGAAAAAATACAAGTACTACTTCTACTGGAAATAAAAACTTTTTAGCTGGAAGATTTAGCCATTTATAAAACAAAACCAGGACATTTAGTATTTATGTTTGTATCTTTTGGAACCCCTTGGATCTCACTTTGATATTATTATTATTGTTAACATTTATTTATTACTTTTATAGATGTAAATGTAATACCTGATAATTTTGAGAAAATTGGAAATTACAGAAAATTTTAAATGAGAAAATAAAATCTCTCATAATTCCACTGCATGAAAATAACAGGTGTTAACATTTATATATTTTTCTTTTAGTCATTTTTTAATGTGTGGTATCTGTATATATGTTCCTATATGTATTTGTATTTGAAGTTTTTTGGGATTCTGCTCTATATCATTATTTCTTGTGGTTTTTTTTTAAACCTTGAGCTCTATGACTTAAGTATTTTCCCATAACATTGAGTATTATGCAAAAACATGATTTTGAACAGCTGTAAAATGTTCCGTATGATTTTTCCATACTTTATTTAAGCCTGTCTCTATTGTGGGAATTTTAGGTTGCCTTCATAAACATTGCTTCAATAAACGTCTTTGAACATATGCATTTGTACAGCTCTCCAATCATTTGGGGGAGGGTCCTAGAAGTGGAATTACTGGGTCAGAGATTAATTAAAGTTGAATTTTCTTTTTTGAAAAGCAAAAATGACATAACTTTGTGGTTTTGTTGCCAGAGGATGGCATGGGTGAAATTCCTCCATTGCCAGTGGGAGTGCGGTACTTGCGGTATCTTGAGAAAAAGAATTATCTAAGATGCACTCAGGAGAATGAATGATTTTTATTTGTGTGAAATTATATTCCTCAGTTTGCGAAGTCCCATTTCTCTTAATCTAGTCCTGGAAAATGTGCACCTGGGGCTTCAATAAAGCTGGAAGTAAAGCCAGTGTCCAGAGAGTTTCTGTTCCATGGTGGAGTTGGGTCCGATGTAACATTAGGCTAGAGTCCATTACTCTGTTGTGTGGAATCCACATCCATGTGGGCCACATGGGTGAATGCAGAGTGTGCAAGCCCCACAAGCCAGGAGCACCAGAGGGCCAAGAGAGTGAACTCCTTTGTTCAGGAGTTTATGTATCTCAGATTTCACACCCTTGCAGTCGCCACGTCTATTTTGGCCAATGCCTTGCTCTCAGGTGTGGCTAACAGATAAACACCTTCCCACATCACCCAGACCTTACTGGGCATGTGTCTAACTTGCAGCTTTCCTCTGCTCCTTTCCAGTTATTAATATTATAACCAGGTTATTACAACATGGGGTGGGAGGCAGATGCAGGATAGAAGGGGACAATTGGGGGGGAGGATAAAGGGGACATCTGTAATATCTTCAACAATAAAGACTTTTTAAAAGCACAGGTTATTACAATATCAGTTTGAATTTGCAGTGTGGTTGATGGTTTATATATATTTTTATCCAATTTTATTTCTTTTGTGAATTATTTTTCTATGCCTTTCACACATTTTTTTAAACCTGTGTCATCTTTTTTCTTACTGATTTGTAAAAAATCATTATCTATTAGGTATATGATTTCATGTCTGTCGTACATGTTGCAATGTAATTTTGTTTGTAGTTTGATTTTTTAATAACGTTTTTCATGCACTAAAAGTTAAATTTTAGTTGCTGTCATACTTATTTCTGTGGTCCATTATTTTTATGTTTAGCATGAATATTCCCATTACAAATTGTTGAATGACCTCAAAAAGAGTTAAGAGGCTTTGCTAGAATATAAATGACAGAGATTTAGTCAAGGATCTTAGAGTTTGCAAACTGGAAACAGAGCTAAGCAAAACCTAGATGTGTTCTGAAGGAGAAAGGAAAGCTGAGGGCTGGTTCTTATAGTATATAGTACAATCTTAAGGAGAATCAGTCCTGAGTTCTTAGTGTCAGGATTGGTCCAAGATGTTGTAGACAAAACAGGGGCCACATACTAAACACATCCAGCTCAGTGAAGGCCTGAATGACTGGCCCTACAGACTGAGAGTCCAAAAGCAACCACCTAAGATGGTCTGAACATAAAAATTCATAACTAACAGCAAGTCATGGCAGGTAGTCACATCCTAGGCCTGTGGCTTCCTTGGCAAAGGTCAATGCTTACTTTAAGTGAGCCTGTCTATTGTCTTTTTGCATCTAAAATAACATACCTTTGGAATGTCAGAGTAATCCCCTTTTTCCAGACCCCTCAAAGTATACCTACAATATCAGAGCAGAGATCACAGAATCCCTTATTATTATCTTGTTCTCCCACATACTGTTTCCATGGGCTGTAAATGTTAATTGTTAACTATCCTATACCCACCGATGTAGAAGAAATATTTGTCTCTCCATTTTAGTCTCTATCCAATCTCAGAGGTTTCCTGGCTTTGCTTTCTCCCACCTCCCTAATCTACCACCAATGGATTTCATGTGCCCCCATTTATGTCTCCTCCTTTGATTCTAATCTACTTATATAAAAACCCTGGGTGGTGTTCATCATGACCAGAACCTCGACCAAGCGGAAGGAAGTCAGTCCTGCAGGGATTGTCTTGACAACGGCTGCACCCTCCCCTCAGCTGTTTCCGGAGTTGTTTCCTGTAAGGGTGGGGTTTGAGGCAGGAACCCACCCTGGGAATGTGGAGGCATATCTTTATAAAGTGTGCCGCGCCAGCACAGCCAAGGGTGAACCTGAGTGGGGGCGGCTGAAAGGCTTAGAAAAGACAGACAAGAGAATGAAAGTCTGGTCTCAGTGGGATGCTGCTTCTCTGAGAGACAGCAACCACACCCACAGCCATGCCTTTATTTTATAGCAGATGCTACGAGGCAAAGTAAGGGTGTGACCAAGATGTTTACAACATTCTCCTGGGTTTCAATCCTACTCAACTACATGCACCTGAACTCTATCAAGCCTACATCACTCAGACACATGGGGCCATGTATTCAGACCATAGGTTCAAGCTTACAACTACAGTTGTTGGCTATAATTTTGCTGGAAGGGCCCTGCCCTCCAAGCTGGGACTTGCACATGACAATGAGAGGACTGTGCTCTCTCATCAGTCCAAGGCTTGAACCTGTCCAAAACACTGTAGCGGCTCCCCACAATAAAGTTTTAATTCTTTTTCTTTGTTACTAATGTTGTGGTCACACCCCATAACAAAGAAACAATTTCCAGAGGATGAGGCCCAGGAGTCAGGATGTTAAAAAGATTCCCAGGTGATTCTAATGTGCAGCCAAGGTTGAGAACCACTGCTATAGATAATATTAAAAATATATCTAAATGTGCAATTCTTTGTCCAAAAAAATGAGCATGTTCAAAAATTAAATGAAGAAAATGTGGATATACTCGATGGAGATTTTCACACATATTTGAGTGATGATTCCATTGATTCCACAGATGATGCTGAAAAGGAAAATTTCCCCATTGAATTTCTTAATAGTATTACTCCTTAGGGGAATGCCATGTCATAAATTAAAATTGAAAGTGGGTGTAATCATCATGCTATTGAGAAATCTCAATAGTAAATGGGGTCTTTGTAATGGTACCAGATTTATTATCAAAAGATTATGACCTAACATTATCGAAGCTGAAGTATTAACAGGATCTGCAGAGGGAGAGGGTGTTCTGATTCCAAGAATTAATTTGTCCCCATCTGACACTGGCCTCCCATTTAAATTGATTCAGTGACGGTTTCCCGTGATGCCAGCATTTGTGATGACTATTAATAAATCACAAGGACAAACTCTAGACAAAGTAGGCATATTCCTACCTGAACCCATTTTTGCACATGGTCAGTTATATGTTGCTTTCTCTTGAGTTTGAAGAGCGTGTGAGGTTACAGTTAAAGTTCTAAGTACTTCATCACAAGGGAAATTAGTCAAGCACTCTGAAAGTTTTTTCACTCTTAATGTGGTGTACAGGGAGATATTAGAATAAGTTTAATCACTTTATCAGTCATTGTTTGCATCACTGTTGTTTTTATATCATGTTTTTGTCGTTTTTATATCATGCCTCTGTTTTTGTTATATCCTTTTGTTACTGTTTATTTATTAATAAATTTATATATTATTTTCATATACATTTTACTAATTTTCTTTCATCTCTCACACTTTTATTATAGAGAAAGGGCAAATAGCAATATTAAAATATCTCTGCTAATTAATTCCCTTTTTAAAAAATACATTTTATTGATTTTTTTACAGAGAGAAAGGGAGAGGGATAGAGAGTTAGAAACATCGATGAGAGAGAAACATCAATCAGCTGCCTCCTGCACACCCCCTACTGGGGATGTGCCCACAACCAAGGTACATGCCCTTGACCGGAATTGAACCTGGGACCCTTGTGTCTGCAGGCCGATGCTCTATCCGCTGAGCCAAACCAGTTAGGGCAATTAATTCCCTTTTAATGTGCACGAATTTCATGCACCGGGCTACTAGTATATAAAATAAGCAGCAAAACTGCCATTCTCCACAGCATTTTTTCAATTCATTGAGATATTGCTTCCTGGCAATTGTTGTCAGTGTGGCTCTCAGACTCATGAAAATTCTCTCCGGGTAATCTTCAGATGTCCAGTGTTCTGGACAATGGAGTTTCTTCTTGAGGTCATTCAGATGGTCATCTGAGAGTTTGATGTATGTCCAGGCATTAAAGCACAATGACCTATATGCATCCAGGTACTGGCGCAGGCCTGGAAAGTTAAGAAGTTCCCAGACTAGTTAAGGCAAGAAGAGAATCATTTCCTTCTGCCTCAGCCTACTTCATTTTAATAATTTAGCAGCATGACCATAGTAAGTCCATTTTATATCTTACTCTAGTCCTCAAAGTTCAGATATTTACTCATTTACATTTTATTTTTGTTGCTTTATGGCTTTGCTTTTTTAGAAGGAAAAAGTCATAGTTGCTACTTTGTATATGAGGAGTAAAGTCACTATCCAATTACATTTAACAAAAATGTATGTGCTAGGTACTATTCTGGACACTTGGGAAACATCCAAGAACCAAATGAACAAAAATCCCTAGGCTTGCAGAGCTTATGTTCTTGTGAGGGGAGAGATACAATAATCAATAAACATGCTAAATTAGTAAACTGCATGCTGGAAATAAAGTGTTGTATTGCTTATTAAACTAAATGGAATAAGTGTAGATTTTTTTAAAAAGGCTAAGAACTAAACCCTGGAAGAGGAAGATCAGCAGAGAAGACTGAGAAGGAACAGGGGTGAATTAGGAGGAAAATCCTTTGCCGTCCTGAAGCCAAGTGGAAAATGTATCAAGTTAGAGGAAATGACCAACTGTGCTAAATACTGCCAGTAGGTCTACAAATGAGTACTGAATCTAACTGCATTGAATCTAGCAACTTTAGTAATAGGACCTGTGATATCCTAATGCATGTGCTTCTTTATTAATGTTATAAATAATAAGATCTAGCAGTGGGCCCAATAACTATTATAATTTCAAAATAGGGAGGCATGTATGTACCACATTATGTGGAAACTGTTTCACGATATAAAATATGATGTCTACTGGTGACAAAAGCATAGGTATTATCAATGCTATGGTGGTTTACTGTAGTTTACTATTTACATCATAGTTTAAGGGAATGCTAGATTTTTTTTTAAATTTTTTTTTTTAATATATTTTATTGATTTTTTACAGAGAGGAAGGGGGAGAGATAGAGAGTCAGAAACACCGATGAGAGAGAAACATCGATCAGCCGCCTCCTGCACATCCCCCACTGGGGATGCGCCCGCAACCCAGGTACATGCCCTTGACCGGAATCGAACCCGGGACCCCTCAGTCCGCAGGCCGACGCTCCATCCACTGAGCCAAACCGGTTTCGGCAAGGGAATGCTAGATTTAAGTTAAGAGTTCATGGAAATAAAGATTCATTTTTGCATGCAAGATCACCAATGCCTGGATTCAGTCCAAAGATCTGTTAGGATAGCAGTTATCAACCTGTGGGTCACAACCACTTTTGGGGGTCGAACAACCCTTTCACAGGGGTCACCTAAGACCATCAGAAAACACATATATAATTACACACTATTTTTGTGATTAATCACTATGCTTTAATTATGTTCAATTTGTAACAATGAAATTGGGGGTCACCACAACATGAGGAACTGTATTAAAGGGTCGCGGCATTAGGAAGGTTGAGAACCACTGCATTAGGAGGAAGACAGAGTGTGAGGACACAGAAGCTGACCTGTGGAGAGATACATGGAAATCTGCAGAGCCCTATTCTGCACTTCTCATTGAAGAGTCAATTCATGAGCCAAGAGTGAGGATGGAGAAGTAGATGTAGAAGGTTTGAGAAGACAGGAGAAGGCACGAAACACTCTTCTAGGAAAGAAGGTAAGTAAACAGACTAGGGAAATAGCATGTCATTCATTATCAAGCAGCATTAAGGGCCCATTTGAAGTTTGTAGGAGACTTTAATAAAAGACTGGTCAGCAAGGTAATGGTTTTCTCCAGCCATTTTCAGGTGCACAAAAACAAAGATTATGGAGGGAGCTGGAGTCACCAAAGTTGGGATTCTGCCAAGTGAGCGTGGCAAAAGAGGCCAAGGGAGTAGAGGATGTACATAAGGAAATGTAATAATAACCCATGGAAATTGGTTTGATATCAGGAAAATGAGAGACAGTGAAAAAAGTGGTAGACTGGATAAAGTGAAGATCCCATGAGGGCTCAAAGGGCTGTAGAATCAGGGTATGAAAGATAGAAAGTAAAGAATGAGATTTTAGCTTAGCTGGTTTGGCTCAGTGTATAGAGCATTGGCCCTTGGAATGAAGGGTCCCAGGTTAAATTCCCGTCAAGGGCACGTACCTCAGTTGCAGACTCAATCCCTGGCCTTGGTCGGGGAAGTGTGAGAGGCAACCAATCAATGTGTGTCTCTCACATCAATGTTTAGCTCTCTCTGTCTCTCCCTCTCTCTTCCACTATCTCTAAAAATAAATAAATAAATAAATAAATAAATAAATAAATAAATAAATAAATAGGAAAATATCCTCGAGTGAGGATTAACAACAACAAAAAAGAATGAGATTTTAAATATAACCTCTTATGGTAGGCAGACTAGTGCCCCCATCCCAACATGTCTACGTACTAATCCCGAGAATTTGTGAATGTTACCTTATGTGTCAAAAGAGATTTTGCACATGTGAGTGAAGAACCATAAAATGGGATATTATCCTGGAGCATCCTAGGGGGCCCAATGTGAACACAGGGGTCCTTAAAAGTGACTGAGGGAGGCATAAGAGAGTCAAAGAGATCTGACAAAAAATGTGGGAGCAGAGAGATGCATCTTTGATGGATTTGAAGATGGAAGAAAGTGCTGTGAGCCAAGAAACGCGGGTGGCCTCTGGAAGCTGGAGAAGGCCAGGGAAGAGAGTCTCTCCTAGAGCTTCGGGAAGGAATGCATCCCTGCTGACAGCTTGATTCTGGCCCAAGGAGACCCAGGTCAGACTTCTGAACTACAGAACTCTGAGATAATACATTCATATTGTTCTAAGCCACTGTGTCACACTTTTTTCTGGTAGCGATAAAAAACGAATGCACCTCTTAATCAATTTCATGCAGGCTTAGACTCTGAGGAATTCAAGTCTAAGTGACAAAGCATAAACAAGAAGAAGCAGTAAACAGAAGATAGCTATTTTTCTAAACTTGGAGAAATTAACTTAGGTGAATAATATTTAAGACAAGAACAACATCTCTCCATTTATATGTGGTTGGTTTTTTTTTTTGCCAACATCTAATACTTTTTTATTTGCTTTCTCACAAATTTTTTTTCACTCTTTTCCTCACTTCCATAGGCTTTTTGGTTTTTATCAGATTCACATTTTTTTTTTGTTTCCTTTGGAAGTTATGATGAATGGGATTTAAATAGGAAATTGAAGAATGTGTGTAAATTTGAAAAGTATAATGCACTTTAGGATATAAGATATGATATTACTCATAAAGATGATGAATTCAAATCCTCTAAGACTTTCCTGAAAATATTCAGATGTGTGAAATATTTAGAATGATATTAAATGCCATTTATTACCACAGACCTATATCTCAATAGTGTAGTGAGAGTAGTATACACAGGACAGAAACAGGTAATAATGACTTCTAGAGATTTGGCTGGATCATTTCCAAACCTCCCCACCAAGGTTTGGGATACATTATGATTATATTCTAAAACCTACAGAAATAGTTGGAAAGGAAATACATGATTTTTTATTTTTTTTTTTTTTAGTGAATTGCTAAGTGACCTTGTAGAACATTTTTAAAAATTTGATTTTCTTGCCCAGCCAACGTGGTTCAGTGGTAGAGCATTGACCTATGAATCAGGAGGTCACGGTTCAATTCCCAGTCAGGGCATATGCCAGGGTTGCGGGTTCAATCCCCAGTGAGGGGCATGCAAGAGGCAGCCAATCAATGATCCTTTCTCATCATTGATGTCTCTATCTCTCCCTCTCCCTTCCTCTCTGAAATAAAAAAAAAATTTTTTTTAAATTTGATTTTCTTTATTCAATTTAACATCCTTTTGTATGTCTACTTTAATTTTTTTTTTTTTTTTTTTACTACTATGCGGTCCCTACAGTCATGGTCATCATCAACTCGTAACTATTTAGTGCTTTTAACTTTACAGAAGGTTTCATTATAAACAATTTCAAACACACAGAGAACTATAGACATCATATGACCATGTACTCCAATTCCAATTTCAAAGTGTTAACAGTTAATTCTCCATGTCTGCTTGGGATTTTTTTTTTTTTTAAAGAAATTAAATGTAATTTCCTTTCTTTATTTTTTTATTTTTGTTTGTTTTTTTTGTTAATCCTCACTTGAAGGTATTTTTTCCATTGATTTTTAGAGAGAATGGGAGGAAGGGGTTGGGAGAGGGGAGAGAAAGAGAAACATCAATGTGAGAGAGACACATCGATTGATTGCCTTTCTCAAGCCCCAGGGCAGGTGATCAGACCTGCAGCCCCATTATGTGCCCTGGCCTGGGAATCGAATTCACCACCGGGAATTGCACCGTGACCTCCTGGTTCATAGGTCGCTGCTCAACCACTGAGCAACTCCAGGCTCTTTTTCTATTTTTAATTGTAGTCAGAAAACATACCCCCAAAATATCAATTCTTTGGAATTTGTTAGCACTTCCTAAGTTTCCCGTACTTTAATATTCTTTACATTCTACTAATTCCATCTTATTTGAATGTTTTCAGTTTAAGACCTGCTCAGATGCATTTATAATTTTTTTTTCTCTTTCTTGTTTATGTATGGGTTTGGAAGGTTCTGTTTTTTTAAGTTTTCCTTACTTTCAATTTAATCTGATCTTTATATCAACATCACTATCTGTAAATAAAACAAATGTACTGATGTTGGTATATGTACACTATATTCAGTGTCTTATTTAATATGATACTCAAGTTCAGATTTTATGAAAGAAAATTTTTTGGAAAGAAAATTTTTTAGAAATATGATTTACAACTCATCTCCCACCAAAAACAACAACAACAAAACATTTCTTTCCAGGCTCTGTTATTGTAAAGGTGAGTTGTTTACATGTCTTCCATTGCTTTTAAAATTTCTAAAACATGTATCCACAGCTGTTTCATTTCCTTCTGAACACATGGCCAGCAAAGAAAACCACTAGGAGAAATCACACCCCTCAAAAAGTAAACTCCTGAATAACACAGGCTCTTGGGCCTCCACTGGAAAAGCCACATCCTTAAGAGTACTTAGAAAATACAAAACAGTTTTGAGCATTTATTTGACTGTCAAAAAATTATAAATGGGACTTCCTTGGCTAACTATTAATAATCTCACAGTGCCCTGGCTGGTTTGGCTCAGTGGCTAGAGTGTCGGCCTGCAGACTGAAGGGTCCCAGGCTCAGTTCCAGTCAAGAGCACATGCCGGGGTTGCAGGCTCGATCCCCAGTGGGGAGCATGCAGGAAGCAGCCGATCAATGATTCTCTCTCATCATTGATGTTTCTATCTCTCTCTCCCTCTCCCTTTCTCTCTCAAATCAATAAAAATATATTTTTTAAAAATAATAATAATCTCACAGTAATTCTCATGATATCAAAGAAAAAGTTACATTATATTAGATTTAATCAAACCAAGACATTTATTTAAAATAAAATTATATGTACAATATCTACAGTATAAAACCTAATCTTCACATTGCTCTCTGAAATTCTATCCCAGCTAGAGTGAATGGGGATCACTTACAAAACAATCTTAAAAGGGTTCTTTTTGTTTTTCTATTCTAAAATATCAAATATTTTAGTAATTAATATTTTTCAAACACAAACTATTGCACTTAAAAAATAGTGTATTGATGATGATGATGATGATGATAGCCTCCTATCTCACTCAGAAGAAAAGCCAGTTATTCCTAGAAGACCCATCATGACCTGGCCCCTCCTCTAACCTCTCTCATCTCCTCTCTTATTTCTCCCGTGCCTTCTCCTCTACCAATATCTCCATCTCAGCCACACTGGTGTCCTAACTGTGCTTTGACATATTAGCACACTCCTGCCGTAGGGCCTTTATGGATGCTGTTCCTCTGTCTGGAATACTCTTCCCCAGAGAGCAACATGACTCACTCATTGTCTTCAGATCTTTACTCAAAAAGTGGCTCAGCGGTTGAGCATCGACCCAGGAACCAAGAAGTCACTGGTTTGATTCCCATTCAGGGCACATGCCTGGGTTTTGGGATGGATCCCCAGTGGGGGTCATGCAGAAGACAGCCAATCGATGATGTTTCTCTCTTATTGATGTTTCTATCTCTCAATTCTTCTCCCTTCCTCTCTCTAAAAATCAATAAAAACATATTTTTTAAAAAGGTCACATTCTCTATCTTTCTGGGCCCTTTATTTCAAATTTTCTAAAATGTCATATCCCCTTCCCTATTTTATTATCGTAAGAGCTTATCACTATTTGGAAGATTAATAAGCAGAAAACTCGCTAAAATTGGTTAGCTTTCACATCCTACCACTCATCTTCAATTATCCCAACAGGAAGAGACTAGACTTTTTATTTCCAACAGAACACCCAGCAAACATTCAGACAATGAAAGACTGTTACAACTCAGGCAATGAAAAGCCACAACACTTCAAATTCCCAGTTTCCGCCAAAAGACACTTTGTTTACAACAGCCCCTCTGAACTCCTCCTTTTTGAAATTAAAAGCAAATGCTCTCTTTACCCCCCCCACCCCACAAAAAACAAATGCTCCTACCCTTTTGTTCTCTGGACCTATGGTTCACCATTAGACTGTATGTCCCAAATTGCAATTCTTTGTTGTTCCCAAATAAACTCATTTTACTAGAGAACTATCTGGCTGTCTATTTATTTAAGGTCAACATTAGCATTCTACATATGTAGGCATTCAGAGTATTTGGACTTCCTAAACTGAAAATGCCATCTGTGCTCAGCGTCTACTGAACAAGCTCATTCAAGTTTTACAAGTAGTAGCTTATTAATAAGTTAATGAGAGGCTCAGGAATGGTACATTCAAGGGTAAAAGATAGAAGGACAAAAGGAAGACTCTTTAGACTGGAAACATTCGATATTAACTGCAGCAATTACAAAATGTCTTTTATGTTGTCGTTTTTGGTGTAAAGTTTCCACATTTGAATTACAGTAATACAGATTTGCTTAAACTATTGTGGCACGCTTAGAATAGAAGTCTAAGAAATGCCAACTCTAATAAAACTTGGGTCTGTGAAAATTGCCTATTTTCTACTAACTTAAATTTTTACTTGTTATGTTTCTTTGTAATCCCAAATGACCAGAATGTTCTTGGACAAGGCTGCTAAACATTCTCTCTCAAGGGCTCTTGGTCACAGTTATACTCAAAACATTTCCCAATAGAATTCCACAGTTTCTTCTTTATATGAGTTTACTCAAGATATATTAGACATAGCTCCTACCCTAACGTCAATTTGAAAGTATAAGATAACAAAGGCTTTTAAATGTCACAGAAAATCAGATGTGGGGAGAGTACATATGGATAAGTCATTGGTAAAACCCAGAAGGCTGAGTCTGGAAGGTTTGTTGCATTTGAAATCAACTTTTCCCACATTATTAAAATACTTATAGCCCTAGCTGGTTTGGCTCAATGGATAGAGCATCAGCCTGCGGACTGAAGAGTCCGAGGTTCAATTCTGGTCAAGGGCACATCCCTGGGTTGCAGGATCAATCTCCAGTAGGGGGCATGCAGGAGGCAGCCAATCAATGATTCTCTCTCATCGATGTTTCTATCTCTCTCTCCCTCTCCCTTCTTCTTTGAAATCAATAAAAATATATTTATATATATATACCAGCTTATTCACACATTCTAGGCAGAAGTAGAAAAAAATTGCTCCAGTGTATGAGTTGTTTCTTATAAAAGCAGAAAGAACAAAGTTAAAAGTTAAAAGTGATTAGAGTTGTGATGTTTTCTTTCTTTTTTAATTTTTTAAATTACAGTTTATAGTCAGTATTATTTTGTATTAGTTTCAGATGTACAGCACAGTGGTTAGAAAATCATATACTTTACAAAGTGTTCCCTCTGATATTCAAGTACCCACCTGGCATCAAACATAGTTATTACAGTATTATGGACTATATTTCCTATGCTGTATCTTAATTTATTTTTTAAATATATTTTTGTTTGTTTATTTTTTAATTTTTTATTGTTGAAAGTATTACATATGTCCCCTATTTCTCCCCATTGACCCCCTCCAGCCCACCTCCATCACCCACCCCACTCCCCACCCCATCTCTGCCCCAGGCCCTCACTGCCCCATTGTCTGTGGCCATGGGCCATGCATATCCTATCTAATAAAAGACAAAAAGGGTAATTAACCATATCTCTGCTATGCTTCCCATTGGCTAATCAGGGCGATATGCAAATTAACTGCCAACAAAGATGGCAGTTAATTTGCATATACCAGCTCTGAGCTAAGACTGAAGACAACATGGAAGCCTAGCGGTGCAGAAGGGAGCAAAGTAGAGGCCACAGACACAGTAAAGGAGCCAAGGCTGCAGAGGCGGGAGGCAGGAGGGGAAACCCAGCCACAGCAGCTGGGAGCAGGAGGGGAAACCCAGTCACAGAGACTTGGGGAGGGTCGGGCAAACCCAGCCATAGTGGCTGGGGGCGGAATGGGCAAACTCAGCCGCATCGGCTGGGGGCGGGAGCGAAGCCCGCCTCAGCGGGTTTCACTCCCTTCTCTGCTTTGCTCCAGCCGCAGGAAGCCCTATTCTTGCAGGAATCTTCCTGCAATGGGCCTGTAGTCCTATCTAATAAAAGAGAAACATGGTAATTAGCCGTACGTCCGCTACCCTTCCCATTGGCTAATCAGGGTGATATGCAAATTAACTGCCAGCCAAGATGGCGGCCGGCAGCCAGGCAGCTTGAAGCAAACATGAGGCTTGCTTGCTTCAGTGACGGAGGACTGCAACATTCCCCGCCTGCCGCTGCCGGCCTCTGAGTTTGCAGTTTGAAACATTGTTACAAATATAGAAGCTAAACAAAACCCCAAAAACCTGCTTTCAGCCAGCCGGGATCTCAGAGCTGGAGTTGAAACAGTGTTTCGATTATGGAACCCAAACAAACCAGATACCTGCTTTCAGCAGCCGAGGCCTAAGACCTGGAGCCAAGCCTCAGAGCTAAAGCTGGCCCAGAATAAAAAAAGAAAAAAAGGAGCGATTGTGAGCTTCAGTCACCTGCCAGCCTGAAAACAGCCCTCAGCCCCTCACCCAGACTGGCCAGGCACCCCAGTGGGGACCCCCACCCTGAAGGGTGTGTGACCAGCTGCAAACAGACATCATCCCCTCATCCAGGCTGGCCAGGCACCCCAATGGGGACCCCCACCCTGATCCAGGACACCCTTCAGGGCAAACCAGCCGGCCCTCACCCGTGCACCAGGCCTCTATCCTATATAGTAAAAGGGTAATATGCCTCCCGTCACCGGGATCAGCGTGACAGGGGGCAGCGCCCAAACCCCCTGATGGCCTTGCAGCTCTGTGTGTGACAGGGGGTGGGGCCGCAACCTCCCTATCCGCCCTGCTCTGTTCGTGACAGGGGAAGGCACCCCAACCCCCTGATCGCCCTGCGGCTCTGTGTGTGACAGGGTGCAGCGCCACAATCCCCTGATCGGCCCTGCTCTGTGTGTGACAGGGGGTGGTGCCCCAACTCTCCTATCGGCTCTACTCTGTGAGTGACAGGGGGGAGCTCCTCAACTCCCTGATCGGCCCTGCTCTGTGCGTGATAAGGGGGGAGCTCCCCAACTGCCTAATGGGCCCTGCTCTGTGCGTGACAGGGGGGAGCTCCCCGACCCCCTGATCGACCCTGCTCTGTGCATGACAGGGTACAGAACCCCAAACCCCTTGATGGGCCCTGCTCTGTGAGTGACAGGGGGCAGTGCCCCAACCCACTGATTGGCCCTGCTCTGTGCATGACAAGGGGTGGCACCCCAACCTCCCCATCGACCCTTTCTTGAGTGTGACAGGGGGCGGTGCCCCAACCCCCCAATCGGCCCTACCCTGAGCATGACTGAGGGTGGCATCGCAACCTCCCGATCCGCCCTGCTTGGTGCATACAGGGGGTGGCGCTCCAGCTCCCCATTAGCCCTGCTCTGAGCCTGACCAGGGGCTGCACCTAGGGATTGGGCCTGCCCTCTGCCACCCGGGATCAGGCCTAAGCCAGCAGGTTGTTATCTCCTGAGGGGTCCCAGACTGCAAGAGGGCACAGGCCGGGCTGAGGGGACCCCCTCCCCCCCGAGTGCACAAATTTTTGTGCACCGGGCCTCTAGTTTATATATATAAAAGGCTAGCCGAAACCGGTTTGGCTCAGTGGATAGAGCGTCGGCCTGCGGACTGAAAGGTCCCAGGTTCGATTCCGGTCAAGGGCATGTACCTGGGTTGCGGGCATATCCCCAGTGGGAGATGTGCAGGAGGCAGCTGATCGATGTTTCTCTCTCATCGATGTTTCTAACTTTCTATCTCTCTCCCTTCGTCTCTGTAAAAAAAAAAAAAAAAAATCAATAAAATATATAAAAAAAAAAAAAAAGGCTAATATGCAAAGTGTCCCCTCAGGAGTTCAACCAGGAGACCAGGAGTTCGATCACTGGCTATGACATGTGCTGACCAGCACGGGGTGGCATGGAATGAAAGAAGACCCAGGCCGGCAGCCAGAAGGCCCCAATTGGCCCTGATCACCGGACAGGTTTAGGGACTCTACCCATGCACGAATTTCATGCACCAGGCCTCTAGTATGCATATAAGGTTCTTGGTTGATTACATCCCACCCACCCTCCCCCACCTTCCCTCCAAGATTCTGCACTTTGTTCCAAGCTTCATGTCTCTGGATCCACTCTGTTCATCAGTTTATTTTGTTACTTATATTACACATATAAGTGAGATTATTTGATACTTGTTTTTCTCTGACTGACTTAATTTACTTAGCATGATACTCTTCAGGTCCCTCCATGCTATCTTAAAGGGTAAGAGATTCTTCTTTTTTACTGCTGCATAGAATCTTTATTTTTCTTTATTTTTTATTTTTGGCATTTATTTTTATTTTTATTTTTTAAATTAAATCTTTATTGTTCAGATTATTACATTTGTTCCTCTTTTTCCCCCCATAGCTCCCCTCCACCCATTTCCCACCCCACCCTCCGCCCTCACCCCTTCCCCCACTGTCCTCATCCATAGGTGCATGATTTTTGTTCAAATCCATAGAGACTGATTTTTGTTCAGTCTCTTCCCGCATCCCCCACACCCCTTTCCCTCCCAAGAATAGTCAGTCCACTCCCTTTCTGTGCCCCTGATTCTATTATAATCACCAGTTTATTCTGTTCATCAGATTATTTATTCACTTGATTTTTAGATTCACTTGTTGATAGATGTGTATTTGTTGCTCATAGTTTGTATCTTTACATGTTTCTTCTTCTTCCTCGTCTTAAAGGACACCTTTCAGCATTTCATATAATACTGGTTTGGTGGTGATGAACTCCTTTAGCTTTTTCTTATCTGTGAAGCTCTTTATCTGACCTTCAATTCTGAATGATAGCTTTGCTGGATAAAGTAATCTTGGTTGTAGGTTCTTGGCATTCATCACTTTGAATATTTCTTGCCACTCCCTTCTGGCCTGCATAGTTTCTGTTGAGAAATCAGCTGACAGTCGTATGGGTACTCCCTTGTAGGTAACTGACTGTCTTTCTCTTGCTGCTTTTAAGATTCTCTCTTTGTCTTTTGCTCTTGGTATTTTAATTATGATGTGTCTTGGTGTGGTCCTCTTTGGATTCCTTTTGTTTGGGGTTCTCTGTGCTTCCTACACTTGTAAGTCTATTTTTTTCACCAGGTAGGGGAAGTTTTCTGTCATTATTTCTTCAAATAGGTTTTCAATATCTTGCTCTCTCTCTTCTTCTGGCACCCCTATAATTCTGATGTTGGTACACTTGAAGCTGTCCCAGAGGCTTCTTACACTATCTTCATATTTTTGGATTCTTTTTTCATTTTGCTCTTCCAATTGGGTGTTTTTTGCTTCTTCATATTTTAAATCATTGACTTGATTCTTGCAATCCTCTAGTCTGCTATTGGGAGCCTGTATAATATTCTTTATTTCAGTCAGTGTATGCTTAATTTCTAGTTGGTCCTTTATCACAACCTCAAGGGTCTCATTAGATTTCTTGAGGGTCTCATTAAGTTTATTGGCGGTTTCTAGAAAATCCTTGAAAAACCTTAAAAGTGTATTTTTGAACTCTATATCCAGTAGTTTGCTTTCCTTCATTTCTGTTATTTGTGTCCTGTTTCTTTGTCTCTGCATTTTTTTATGCTTCGCTGTGTCGATAGAGTGGCTTTCTGTGCTAGGACTATAGGGCCCAGTGGCTCAGCCTCCCCAATTACCTGAGGTAGACACTCTTGGTGCACCCCCTTATGGGCTTTGTGCACAGTCTTGTTGTAGTTAAGCCTTGATTGTGGTAGGTAACACTGAGAGGAATTGACCTTCAGGCCAATTGGCTGTGAGAATCAGCTGTGTCTGCAGTGGGAGAACTTCTGTGCTGGAGACACCCCTCCGGGGCAAGACTTGCTTCAGTGGGGCTTTGGTGGTCACTGAGTCTGCCCCCTGAGTGTCCCTTATGGATCTGAGGAGCTGCAATCTGGATGGTCCCACTCTGACCACCTGGCACACTGGCTCCTGGATCTCTAAGGAGGTGCTAATCTAGCCTTTGTCTGAGGCTACCCAGCAGGAGCCAGCTGTCACACAATGAAAGTTGCCCTGGGGCCTTGGGCCAGCTGCAGTTTGTTAGGTAATTATCAGATTGCAAAGGGCCAGGCCTTTCATATGCAAAAGCCTCTGGCTTGGGCAGGGCAGGGTCCCAGGGGATCAACAGGGAGGAGCGAGCAGTTATGGCTGCTCTCAGTTCTGCCCTCAGAGGCTCTGCTTCTCAGTGTCCTGGCAATCGCTGCAAGCACCTCCGAGAGAAAGCTGCCCTCGAGTTCTGACCGATGCCAGACAGTCCAGTTTCTCCCGTATGAGTCTGGGTCCCCAGAGACTCGCCCGGAACTGGAGCTCACAGCTTGAGACTCCCTCCCGATTGAAAAAGACTACTGTGTCCTCAGCTGCCAGCCCTCTCCGCATGCGCCTCTGTACCTCTGTATTTTACTTCCGCACCGCACCTCCTCTGAATCTCAGTATGCTTTTCTCTTTCCTTCTAGTTGTAGAACTTCCACTCAGCCAGCCTTCCCATGTTTCTGGATGATGTCCGTTCCGTCTTTTAGTTGTATTTTTGAAGTGGTTGTGTGAGGCAGCAATCTCTGGTGTTTACCTATTCTGCCATCTTGGTTTTCCCCAGAATCTTTATTTTTTAAGAAATATATTTTTATTCATTTCAGAGGGGAAGGGAGAAAGAGATAGAAACAGCAATGATGAGAGGGAATCATCAATCAACTGCTTCCTGCAGGCCCCACACTGGGGATCAAGCCTGCCTGGGCATGTGTCCTGACCGGGAATCGAAATATGACCTCCTGGTTCATAGGTCAATGCTCAACCACTGTGCTAAGTGGTTGAGCATGCCGGCCAAGATCCTATGCTGTATTTTACATTTCCATTACTATTTTGTAACTACCAACCTGTACTTCTCAATTCCTTCACCTTTTCACCCAGTTCCTCAAGCACCCCCACGCCATGAGTTTTGTTTTGTGGTTTTTTTTTCAATTTAAAAGTTATAGGTGGTCAAGTTTAAAAGTGATGTAGATTCCACACTTACATTATTTTTAAACTGACTGATGAACAAAATAGATCCAGAGACATAGAAGAATGGAATAGACTTTGGAATCTCAGAGGTAAGGTGGGGGTGGGTGGGAAGAGATTAACCAAAGAATTTATATGCATATAAGCATAACCCATGGACACACACAATAGTGTGGTAAAGGCCTGGGGCGGGGAGCAGGTGCAGGCTATAAGGGGTCAGTGGGGGAATAGTGGGACATCTATAATACTTTCAACAATAAAGATTTTTTAAACAGTGACGTAGAAGATGATGCAGTGCTAGACAAATATTAGCGCCCTATCTAAAGTTCTAATGCTATTGGGGAAAAGGAACATGTGCTCTCTGCTTGAACAGCAGTATCTTTAGCACAGTTATATACCCATTTATCTAATCAACTAAGGTTTTTTTCTTTCAATTTAATTTAATATTGGGGTAGTTTATGTCATCATATTTCCTCTGATAAATGTTGTACCCACCTGATACATGCATAGTTATTACAATATTATTGACTATATTCCCTATGCTATATTTTACATATCCAAGACTCTTCTGTAACTACCAATTTGTACTTTTTTGTTTTCTTTTTTTTTTTAATCCTCACCTAAGATATTTTTTCCACTGGAGACAGTGAGATTTTATGAAGCATTCACTCTGTAGAGAACAGTAAGTTCTAGAATTCAGAATTGAAAATAGCTATGCCAATTGGTGTTCTAGCCATATATTCTAAATTTAGATTCCTTTTCTTCACTCTCTCCTCCAGTCTATTCTCTTGGCTTTCATCACTACCAGTAATATATTAGGAGAAGAAGAAGATAGGGGAAAATGTTGCATCTCTGTGCACTGTGGTTTTCCTGTTGGGCAAGGAAAATGCTATTTCCTTTGCTTCCTCTTCCTCTTAATTTATATCCATTTCTTCCTCTTCTTCTCACCAAGCACCTTCAGTCTCTACACAATTTGTTTTTATCTCTATCCTGCCCCTCCTACACATAACAGCCTCAATGTCTTGAAAAGCTTTTTTACTCCTGGCAAGGCAAAACAGACAAACAATCAAAAAAAACCTACTTGAAGCTAAGCCTTATAAAAGCTTTATAATATTTTAAATTTATTGTAGAGGTTATTTCAAGGTTTCTCCTATTCTTTCATTTGGGACATGTTTCTTTGACTTTTCATTTTGTTTGCCTTCTTGTGTTTGTTTCTATGTATTAGGTAGAGCTGTTATACTACCAGTCTCTGTAGAGCGGCCTTGTGCATTAGGTATCCTGTAGAGCCCAGTGGTACAACCTCCCCAGTGCCTCAAGCCCGGTGCTCCAAGGGCACCCCTCCTCCCCCACCCTGTGTGGGCTGTGTGCACCCTCCTGTTGTAGTTGACCCTTGATTGCTGTTGGCACGTGAATGGGCGGGATTGACTCCCCAGGCCAATCGGCTATGAGGACCGGTCATGACTACAGTGGAGGAGCCGCTTTTCAGAGGCTGACCCCATGGAGAAGATCTCACTTCAATGGGGCTCTGGTGTCCAACTAGCCTGCCCTGTGAGTGTGTTGCTATGGAGGTGGTTAGGTGGTGCTCTGGCTTGGGCCGAAACTGTCCGCTGGCTGTACTGGCTCTGGAACCTCCCAAGAGGTGCAGGCCAAGGTCAGCTTCTGCTTGTGCTCTGCCTGGGGCCACCCAGCATGAGCTACAGAGCAATCTGCCAATGTCTGTTACCTCTGCTGGGCTTGGAGGCTCCTGAGAGAGGCCAAGCTGTGAACTGAGACCGGTTGCTGCTCGTGCTGGGCCAGGGGCACCTTAGCAAGAAGTACATAACATGCAAAGGCCAGCTGCTTCTTATTTAGGGTTTGGTAACCTTTGAGAAATTTTAGGAACGTTTTAAGTTTGAGCCAAGGCAGGCCATTTGTATTGAAAAGCCACTACAAGTGGCTTGGGTGGGCCCACAAGTTGGGTGGGGTGGGATCTCAGGGAATACCAGGGCCGGGCAAACAGTGTTAACCAGGATGATGGACACTCAGATACGGCTTCAGCCTCTGCCTACAGGGGGAGGGTTCAGCAAAGGGACAACGGCTTCTGCCAGTACTTCTGTCTCAAGGAAAGCTGCCCCTCTAGTCCTCACCCCAAAGCCAAACAACTCAGTTTCTCTCCTTATGTACCTGGTGCTTTGTGGGCTGCTGCCCCAGGACTGGAGCTCAGAGTGAGACAGTCCATCCACACGTCAGTGTGTGCACAGCTCCCCGAAGAGGAATGGCTGGGACACCAGCAGCCCTCCATCTTATTCAGCCACAATTTTTGTTCGTTTTCACATCCAGAGGTTATGGAGACTTCTCTCACCAACCACCTTCAGTCTCTACGCAATGTCTGGCACTGGAACCCTGAGCTGGGGAGCATGGTGAAGGGCTGAGACTCCTCACTCCTCTGGGCACACCTCACAGCTGAGAGGTCCCTCCTGATTTTTAACTGCCACTGTGGGTGTGGTTTCTTTTACAGTCCACACCCCTCCTACCATTCTCAATGTGGCTTTTCCTTTATATCCTTATTTATACGACTTCTGTTCAGCTAGACTTCAGGCAATCTCATTGATGGAGTTCTGTAATTTTGATGTGGTCATGGGGGAATGAATGCAAGTACCACATTTATCTATTCAACCATCTTTACTGGAGGTCTACATCCCAAAGTTTTAAGTTTTGATGAAGTCTAATTTATCATTTGTCTCTTGGTTTGTGTTTCTTATTTGGTTTGTGTTTATTTAAAAAACATTTGCTGCCCTAGCCAGTTTGGCTCAGTGGATAGAGTATTGGCCTGCAGACTGAAGGGTCCCAGGTTTGATTCTGGTCAAGGGCATGCACCTCGACTGCAAGCTTGATCCCTGGTCCCCGGGGTTGGGGCACAGGCGGGAGGGAATCAATTGATGTGTCCCTCTCACATTGATGTTTCTGTCTCTTCCCCTCTCTCTAAAAATCAATGAAAAAAATATCCTTGGGTGAGGATTAAAAAAAATAAAAAAACATTTGCCTATTCCAAAGTTACTAAGACTTTCTCCTGTTTTCTTCCAAAAATGTTATAGGTTTTATTTTGACATTTCAGGCAGTTAATGTGAGTTTAATTTTCTATGTGGTATAAGGTAACTCTCAATTTTTGTTTTTATTTTTTGCATCTAGATATTCAATGTCCTAGCATCCCTTTATTTAAACTCTATCCTTTTTTCCACTGAATTGCATAGGCAGCTTTGAGAAATTCAATTGACCATACGTGGGTGGGTATATTTCTGGGACTCTATTCTGTTCCATTAACCTACAGGTCTACCTTTACACCAATACAGCATTTTCTTGATTGCTGTAGCTTTATAACAGCTTTTAAAATTAGAAAGTTTTGAAAATTTCTGCTCTTTTTCAAAATTGTTTTAGCTATTCTCTTGTTTGCATTGTTATTGTTTTACCTTTGATTTGGCCACTTTACACTGTTTCTTTGTATGCCTTGTGCTCATTTGTGGAGATTTAGGGATTTGAAAAACCAGTCAGCTTGGCTAGAGATTCTGGGACCTACTCAAACCTTTTTTGGTAATTTGTCTTCTCAGGGTTTGTGTATCTAATTTCCCAGATAATGATGTTTACCCTGGCCAATGTGGCTTAGTCACATCGATGTTTCTCTTTCTCCCGCCTCTCTCTAAAATCAAGTTGAAAAGCATATCCTCTAGTGAGAAAAAAAATAAGAGGTTTGCCCCTACCACATCTCAGGAGCCCATAATCTCCTTTTCCCTCTAGTGTCCGTCTGCAGTACTGCGGTCTCCCTGGTGCTGGCCACTGCTCTCAGCTGCTCCCAATCTGGCATCCAAAGTACAACTTTCCTTCCCGTTAGCGCTCTGAGTCAGAGAAGACAGAAACCAACCCTTTGAGCAGCCCTCTTTCCCTCCCAAGGGAGAAGCTGGGAGTTGAGGGGTTTCTTCTGATAGCTAGTATGGCACTGTGCTTGGGAAGGTAAGAGTTAGGATAGCCAAATGGGAAAAACTTTCCTATCTGCTTACACAAGTCTCTTCTTGGCTTTGCACTCACCTGGGGTGCTACAATATGTTAACTGATTTCTGGAGTTCTCACAAAGACAACTTGGCACTTATAGTGTTGTTAAGTCAGTGTCTCCATGGGGGAACAAGGGCCTGGAATTTCTTATTCCACCATGATGTCACCATTTTTGTTTATGTTATTTAATTTTGAAAAATATTTGAAATTTGCAGAAAAGTTACAGACTACTATAATGAACTTTACCTAAATTTATTAACAAAATATTAATATTTTTGCCACATTTGCTTTATCTCTTTCATATAAACTTTTCTGAACCATTTGAAGTTGCAGACATCACATGTTTTACTCTCAATATTTTAATTTATTTTTATTTGAAAAATATATTTATTGATTTCAGAGAGGAAGGGAGAGGGAGACAGAGAGATAGAAACATCAATGATGAGAGTGAAGCATTGATTGGCTGCCTCCTGCATGCCCCAACCTGGGGATAGAGCCCGAAACCTGGCATATGCTTTGACCAGGAATCAAATCGTGATCTCCTGGTTCATAGATCCGACCCTCAACCACTGAGCCAGGACGGCTGGGCATACTCTCAATATTTTATGTGTATCCCTCCTTTGAGAATAGAGTCATATTTGTCATATGATGACGAGACCAAAACTCAATATCTGGCATGTTGAGTTTCATTCTTTAATAGAGAAAAGGATTTTTCGTAAGACTTTTGGGATTGGTAGATTTTCAGAGGCATACATGGATTAATACCATCAATCAAAGTGTGGTTAGTCAGGTGAGGCTGCTGTTGATTGTTTGGCACTCCAAGGCATGTTTATTGGAGTGAGTTCATACCTGGTTGGCAGACTTTCAAAAGTGATGAGCTGATGTTGGTTAGTTGGCTTTTAAAATTGTGTTCACTGATGCCCTAACCCAGGGGTCCTCAAACTACGGCCCGCGGGCCACATGCAAATACAAATATTGTATTTGTTCCCGTTTTGTTTTTTTACTTCAAAATAAGATATGTGCAGTGTGCATAGGAATTTGTTCATAGTTTTTCTTTAAACTATAGTCTGGCCCTCCAACGGTCTGAGGGACAGTAAACTGGCCCCCTGTTTAAAAAGTTTGAAGACCCCTGCCCTAACCGGTTTGGCTCAGTGGATAGAGCATTGGCCTGCGGACTCAAGGGTCCCGGGTTCAATTCTGGTCAAGGGCATGTATCTTGGTTGCGGGCACATCCCCAGTGGGGAGTGTGCAGGAGGCAGCTGATCGATGTTTCTCTCTCATTGATGTTTCTAACTCTCTATCCCTCTCCCTTCCTCTCTGTAAAAAATCAATTAAAAAATATATATATAATATATAAATAAATAAATAAAATTGTGTTCACTGAGATGAATTGATCAATTGAACAGATTTAAGACCAGTTCTAATTGTTATTCGTTATCATGGCTTCTGAACAAGCAGGGGTTTTTTTCTACATTCAAGGAGACTCTTTTATTCTCAATCCTCTCTTTTAGTCCTCATCCAGCCAAAGCTGAAACAGAGACTACAAGTCCAGATCTTCACCACTGTTGATTGTTCTTGAATATAAGGTTTCTTTGTGGAAATTTTATTTTCAATTTGCACACTGATTGTTGTGATTTTTTATCTTGATTTTTTGTCTTTGAATCATTTGTTGAATCACTGTTAATACAAATGCCTGTGTGGAAAAATCTACTATTTTGGGTAACAGACATTGAACAACAGTGAGACAAACAAGTAAAACTGGAAGTACTTATAATATTAAAAGGAAAGGAAGACACTCTACAACCATGAACCAAGATATCACAAGTCTGATTAATAAAACAAGGCCTATCAACTCCCTGACTCTTAGCCAGTTTATGTTTTCTTTTAGCTTAGATATAGACTGTTTTATCTCAGCTAATGTGTTGTTGCCTGTACATCAGAAGTTTTAGTAATGGCACAGACTCCTTGCTTGCTGCCCCCCCCCCCCCAAAAAAAAACACCCTTAAGATAGTCTATTCTTAGAACCCTGTAGGGCTCAATCAATGTGAAGAAACACATTTTTTTATTGTCACCTTAAGTTGTGCTTCTGGATAGTGGAAAAGTATCCAGGGCAATCTTTTCCCAGAAAGGGGTTTATCCTTCAGAATGTTTTTTTCAAGATCTGTATTTCATGGAGAGTACAGGAATTATACCCATAGAATATCCTACAGGTCAATTAACCCTGGTTCTGGGGCAGCATTGAAGAGATTGATTTTCACATAGGAAAAATAATCCAGGAGGTGCTCAAGGGAGATGATTAATCTCAGTAGAGTTGCAGATCTAGTGCCTCTGGGTGTAGTTATGAGAAACAGTTACTGCTATAGCCCAAGAATAGTTTCATCCCCCTCTTCTAGCAAAAGAACATTTTTCTTCATTATTGTAAGCAATAATAACATAACTTTATATAATACATTTTGTTATATGTTATTAAATAATATATTGTATATAATATTACATAAGTATATAATTATTAATATCTATGGTATAATATATATCATATTATAATATAATCTCATATTATAATATAAATTATTATATTTGTATTGTATAACATACCTTCATATTATTTTTCAACTTGGTTGTACTAGCAAAGCTTAGGAGAGCTAAATTACAAAATTAGGAGAGTGATCAATACTGTTTTTAAGTTTTTTCTTTTCCAATATTACATTTTTTTTCTTTTTTTAAAAATATGTTTTTATTGATTTCAGGGAGAGGGAGAGAGAGAAATATCAATGATGAGAGAGAATCATTGATCAGCTGCCTCCTGCATGCCTCCTACTGGGGAATGAGCCTGAAACCGGGGCATGTGCCCTGACCTGGAATCAAACTGTGACCTCCTGGTTCACCAGTTGATGCTCAACCACTGAGCAACACTGGCTAGGCTCCAATATTAAAAATTTTATGTATGCATGTATTTATTTATTTTGGCTTTATTGGGGAGAGGTAGTGATTTTTAAAAAAAAAAATAAAGCTCATATCGAAGCACATCATTAATATTAGTTAGGGGAACATGATAGAGTCAAAAGTATACAACTTTGAATGAATAAAGTAAAAAGTATGAATAAAAGTATTTAAGAGCCAAAACCGGTTTGGCTCAGTGGATGGAGCATCGGCTTGCGGACTGAAAGGTCCCAGGTTCGATTCCGGTCAAGGGCATGTACCTGGGTTGCAGGCGCATCCCCAGTGGGGGATGTGCAGGAGGCAGCTGATCGATGTTTCTCTCTCATTGATGTTTCTAGCTCTCTATCTCTCTCCCTTCCTCTCTGTAAAAAATAAATAAAATATAAAAAAGTATTTAAGAAAGTGTGACACAAAGCTGTTAAGTACAGCATAGGGAATATAATCAATAATATTATAATAACTATGTATGGTGTCAGATATGTTATACAAATGTCTAATCATTATGCTATATACCTGAAACTAATATAATATTGAATGTCAACTTTAATGGGGGAGGGGGGGCAGAGAAGTGTGACATACAGAAGAATATGGTTCCAATAGCTGTGGGCAGACACATTCTACAGCAGTGATGGCGAACCTTCTGAGCTCGGCGTGTCAGCATTTTGAAAAACCCTAACTTAACTCTGGTGCTGTGTCACATATAGAAATTTTTTGATATTTGCAACCATAGTAAAACAAAGATTTATATTTTTGATATTTATTTTATATATTTAAATGCCATTTAACAAAGAAAAATCAACCAAAAAAATGAGTTCGCGTGTCACCTCTGACACGTGTGTCATAGGTTCGCCATCACTGTTCTACAGTGTGTAGTTATCAGCTGATCCCTAAGATCTTGAATCAGCCATCAACTTTCAGGAACCATCCATTTCTGGAAGTTCTCTGGAGAATCTCATTTTAAAATCTCTAATAGATATAATTTTGGTTATATTAAGATCCTTTATATTTTTCTAGAGGGTTGTCAGTGATACTGATAATAAGGTTTTGGATTAAAGGGCAAAATCCTATGTAAATAAAATTTATGAATAACTTTCAGTTTAATGTATTCCTATATTGCCCTAACTGGTTTGGCTCAGTGGATAGAGCATCAGCCTGCAGACTGAAAGGTCCCAGTTCGATTCTGGCCAAGGGCATGTACGTTGGTTGCAGGCACATCCCCGGTGGGAGGTGTGCAGGAGGCAGCTGATCGATGTTTCTCTCTCATCAATGTTTCTAACTCTCTATCCCTCTCCCTTCCTCTCTGTGAAAAATCAATAAAATATATTTTTAAAAATGTATTCCTATATTAATGGACACATAAAATGGAATGTCCTACATAGGAAACACAAAATCTAACGGTATTTTAACCATTATGAGTGTTGTGGTTTCAACAGGAAATGTTTTAACCTATCCTATATATAAATGCACTACTAATAGTGTCCCATCTAATAAAAGCCCAGCAACTGAAACAGCAGAATGACCAGAATAACCAGAGACCAGAATGACCATGGCCCCTCGCCCAGGCCAGCCCCGCACCCCAGCGGGGACCCCCACTCTGACCGGGGGCCCCCATCAGGGCAGGCCAGCCAGCCCCCACCCGTGCACCAGCCCTCTATCCTATACAATAGAAGGGTAATATGCAAATTGACCCTAACAGCAGAATGACCAGAACAATCGCTGGACCAGTCACTATGAGGCGCATTGACCACCTCTTGGTCCCCTTCCCCAGCCAGCAGGCTCCAATCGCCTGAAGGTGAACGGGGAAATGGGGGTGGGTGGCAGGGGATGTGGGTGGTGTCAGGCCAAGGCCCCCACCCTGCCAGTCACCCCTCACACAGAAGGCGACCCATGGCGGAGGTGAGGCCAGAGAGTGGGCAGGAATAGCCAACCTCTAGGTTCCTTCCCCCGTCAGGCACCAATCACCTGATGGTGAATGGGGAACCGGTGGTGGTTGGTGGTGGGTGTCGGGGAAGATGGCCCTGATAGCAGGCCAGGCATAGGGACCATACCCGTGCATGAATTTTGTGCACTGGGCTCTAATGTATTCATAAAAGATGGAAGAAAGTAATTGATACAATTCATTTGGTGATGCTCAAAGGATCTTACAGAGTGTGATCCTAGTCTATGACCTATCCTATATAATAAAAGCCTACTATGCTAAGTGTCTGGTCGTCTGGTCGGCTGTTCAACCAATCAAAGCGTAATATGCTAATGATAGGCTAAGGCTGCTCAACCGCTTGCTATGATGTGCACTGTCCACCAGTGGGCAGACACTCCAACTGGTAGGTTAGCTTGCTGCTGGGATCTGGCCAATCGGGACTGAGCGAGACAGGCTGGACATGCCTTGGTGCCCTCCCATAGTCCCTCCCTGGCCCTGATTGTGCACCAGTGGGGTTCCTCAGCCTGACCTGCACCCTCTCACAATCTGGGACCCCTCCTGGGATGTCGGAGAGCTGGTTTTGGTCCAATCCTGTAGTCCAGGCTGAGGGACCCCACTGGTGGTCAGTACACATCACAAATTTGTGAACCAGGCCTCTAGTCTTTACAGTATTTCCTGGTCAATTTGGTTCCAGGTGGGATGTGAACTGGCTAAAACCTCTGTCCTAGATGTCCCATAGAGTTTGATTTTCTGGCCAATTTATCCCTACCATGGATGGGTTATTTCAGGGAAGATTTCCACAAGCATTTATTTGGGCTTTAAAGGGTGCCATCTAGTGACCATCTTGGATTTGCTAGATTTTTATCCTCATGGATCTTATAACCTGATCATTCCCAGTGATTATTTTCAGAACTTGGGTGTCCAGATTTTGTGAATCTATGATATAATCTTTGAACTTCTACATGATTTATTGTTGGTATCTTTGTTTTGATGTTTTAGATGATGTCCTTTAATCAGAGAAATCTATTTACCATGATGATCTGTTAATGTAGTCCTAAAATATATGTAAAGTATTTGCAGGGGCTGACAAGCAACCCCTGAATGATGGATAAACAGATTACTCTGACACAGCTTCACTGTGAAAGAGAGGGCTAAGGGGCTTGCCTGGCTTGAGGGTCTAAGCAGCCTTGATTAGGCTTTTATTGCAGTTTTTATCTTTAGATACAATCAGTAGTGTGAGTAATCTTGGGAGGACACATGTGGTTACATTGTCCTCTAGGCAAGGGCATCCAGGGATTAAGCATAAGGATTCCAGTAAACACCCATATGCACAGACTTGTTTGGAAAGGTCAAGGAATAATTAGGGGCACCACCTTCGACACTCCCCTAAGTCTCCCCTAAGTCAGAATTCCAATAAACAGAGCAGGTGGCCTTCCACACACTTCCCTTTTATCAGAATGTCCTCCTTACAAACTTTCCAACCAAGTCTCCTGTGCTCCCCAACAAGTATTTATATAATGATTACAGTATAGTATATTAATTTCTGTAATACCTCTTCTACTGTTAGTCTGTAGCTTTTTGACAGCAATTATTTTAGCATGAAGATGTAAAGTAATTGATATATTTGTTATTAAATTTTAAAGGGTACCTTAGAAGTTGGTGTTTGTATATCCTTTTAAAAAAAGTGAATTATTCTAAAAGCTTAACAATCTTAATATCTCTATGTTTTTATATATATGTATATGCTTATATATACCAGAGGCCCAGTGCACGAATTTGTGCATGGGTGGGGGGTCGTTTGGGGTGGCCTGCAGGAGTCAGGCCCCAGCTCATGCCCCCAGACTTACAGCCGCAGCTTGTGCCCCCAGCCTCCCAGCCCCGCAGCCCTGCCTGGCACCCCACTGTGGCCTAACACTGGCCCCTCACCTGCGCCACCATCCCACCAGCAGGGCGATCGAGCGGGGCTAGGCCCCCAGCCCCCCACTGCTGCTGCTGGTTGCCATCTGCGGGGTGATTGGTGGGGCAATTGGGTCCCCGCTCACACCCGCCTTGGCCTGGCACCACCCACTCACCTGCTCCACCATCCCGCTGTGGTCCTGCTCTTATTGGGGCCCATCAGGGCCCATTGGGACCGGCAGTGCCCCCACTTCCACCTGCTGCCAGCACCACATCGCTGATGCCTGCCATATTCTGCACCACCCCCTGGTGGTCAGCACACATCATAGCAAGCAGTTGAACTCCTGGTTGAACAATATGCATATTAGGCTTTTATTATATAGGAGATATATCTATGTATATATATATTTTTGAGGCTCAGGGAACAAAAATTTGTGCACTCGGGGGGTGGGGGAGTCCCTCAGCCCGGCCTGCGCCCATTCACAGTCCAGGACCCCTTGGGGGATGTCCACCTGTCAACTTAGGCCCACTCCCCAGGGAATCAGGCCTAAGCTTGCAGTCAGACATCCTTCTGGCAGCCAGGGAGCCCTCGGGGGATGTCCGACTAAAGGCTTAGGCCCCCAAGGGATCGGGTCTAAACCCTTAGTTGGACATGCTTAGTGCTGCCACGGAGGTGGGAGAGGCTCCTGCCACCACCACTGTGCTGGCCAGCCATGAGCCAGCTTCTGGCTGAGTGGCATTCCCCATATGGAAGTACACTGGCCACCAGGGGGCAGCTCCTGCATTCAGCATCTGCCCCCTGGTGGCCAGTGTGCATCATAGCAACCGGTCATTCTGCTGTTCAGTCAATGTGCATATTAGCCTTTTATTATTATTATATAGGATGTCCCTATTTCCCCCCTTTTGCCCCCTCTACCCAGATCTTGCCCCCCACTTCTCTCTGGCCATCACCATACTGTTGTCTGTGTCCATGGGTTGTGCATATATTTTCTTTGGCTAATCCCTTCTTTAAATTCACTTCTTTAAATTTTTATTTTCAGATAAGTGCCTATAACTGCACTATTATACATTTTCTATTATATCATTAGAATTAAGATATTTTTTAATTGAACCCTTGTAAACTTTAGCACAATTTAATAAATTATGCTAGAAGCAATTAGGAGATTTTTCATGTAATGCAGATACACTTCAATTAATATTTTATTAATTTTTATTTTTTAATATTTTAATTTTAAATAATCTCATACATGTAAAAAACAACTATAAAATACTACAGCATATTATATGTACTCTTCACCTAATTTCTTAGGTGTTAATAATTTAAACATAACCATTATACAACTAACAAAATTTGGAATATATTTTTCTTATAATCTCTTTAATGTTACTTAATCCATTTACTTTGTTTTTGTTAATATTCACCCAAGGATATTTTTCCATTGAATGTTAGAGAGAGTGAAGGGAAAGGGAGAGACACATTGATCGGTTGCCTTCTGCACATGCTCTCATAGGGATTGGGGATCAAGCCAGCAACTGAGGTACAGGCCCTTGACTGGAATCAAACCTGGGACCCTTCAGCCCATGGGCTAATGCTCTATCCACTGAGCAAAACAGGCTGCAGCTTAATTCATTTACTTTTAATCTATATGTGTCTTTATGTTTAAAGTGGGTTTTGTTTTTGATTCACCCTCATAATCTGTCTTGGCTTCTGGGGCTTCTGGGTCCCGCCTGCCTTGCTGCCGGGGCCCCGCCAATGGGGTCTCGGGCAGCAAGGCGGGGCTGGATCTGCCCTGGATGGCAGCGTGCTGGTGGCTCATGCTGTCCAGCCCTGCCTGCGGTATGCAAATTAGCCGTCATCTCTGTTGGCGGTTAATTTGCATATCATGCTGATTAGCCAATGGGAGGTGTAGTGAAGGTAGGGTCAATTACCATGTCTGTCTATTATTAGATAGGAGGATATGTGTGTGTGTGTGTGTGTGTGTATATATATATATATATATATATACATATATACATATATATATATATTACAATTTTTTATGCTAACAATCTAATATGCCCTAGAAAGGATCATCATTCAGTCATTCAAACAATTTTGCTTTTGGCAAAAAATTGGATTTTATAAGAGACAGGACTATTATTTATATATCAAGCCCGATATTTTTCATATTTTTAATATAAAACCTATCAACAAACAATATTGAGTTAGTATTTTGTATTATAGTGTAAAAAATTCTTTTCTGATCATGGATATCTTGAGTTACAGAAATATAAGTATGGGATTCTCCTTCATAGGGTTATGAAGTTGCTGAATCAAGTGTGCTGCACTAGTATTTCTTTTTTTCCTTTTTTTAAATTGACTTTCTAGAGAGACAGAGACAGAAAGAGAGAGAAAAATATGAATTTGTTGTTCCACTTATTTATGCATTCATAGGTTGTTTCTTATATGTGCCCTGACAGGGATAGAACCCCAAACCCAAACCTTGGCATACTGGGACGATGCTTTAACCAACTGAGCTACGTGGCCAGAATGCTGCTCTAGCATTTCATTGTATGAGAAGAGAGTGATAATTAATCAATAAGTTTAAAATATTGAGTGGTTTCTGCTAGCAATAGTGATTTAGTTCATGTGCCAACATTAGATTAAAAGGCCTAGTATGACAACTGAGGCTATTACAACTTCTTCTTTGACACCTGTAATTGCTCTGAAACAAAGAAGCTTATTTATTTCTCTTCTTATTTAAGGGATAGGTTTTATAGATAATGTTTTTTAATGAGTTAAAATACCTAAAGCATAGTCTATCATTTTCACATATATACAAAAAGATTTATGTAATTAAGGAAAAAAATCAATCTGTAATCTATGGGCTCTGCTCCAAGTTAGTCTGACTATGTCTGTTGAATCTTTCATCTATAAGAATTCTGCAACCATTACTTTTTTTTGTACTTTCTTGAATTATAGATAGTGTATACATTCTGATTTCTAGATGAACTATAATGTGATCATATACAAGAGCTGCAGTATATTTTTGTCTAAAAGTAGACCTTATTACATTTTTTAAAATATATTTTATTGATTTTTTTACAGAGAAGAAGGGAGAGAGATAGAGAGTTAGAAACATCGATGAGAGAGAAACATTGATCAGCTGCCTCTTGCACACCCGCTACTGGGGATGTGCCGGCAACCAAGGTACATGTCCTTGACCGGAATCGAACTTGGGACCTTTCAGTCCGCAGGCTGACGCTCTATCCACTGAGCCAAACCAGTTATGGCACATTTTTAGATGTTTGGGTTAGAGATCTCCAAGACCACTCCAGCTACAATGATTCAATAAGAGGACTCAAGGGATTTAGCATACAGTTGTATTCATGGATAAGGACTATAGACAATATAGAACAAAATCAGCAAAGGGAAAAAGGCATCTGGGCATAGTCTGAGGGAAACTAGACACAAACTTCCAAGGGTCCTCTCCCAGTGAGTCACACAGGACATGCTTTTTTCCTCTATCACTGAGTTGTGACAGCATGTGTGAAATATTGCCAATCTTGGAAGATCAAGATTCAGTGCCCAGGGTTTCTACTGGGGACTAATCACATAGGTACAAGCTGCCTAATATCTAGACTCCCAGGAGGAAAAGCAAGTGTTCACCAAAAGCTATAGTTTCTATAAACAGTTTAGTGAGGCACTCTTATCAATTATTGTTGGGAACCTCCGAAAATCTAAGTTCCAGAGGCCAGCAAAGTGCTAACCTTACAAACCAACCAGCCAAGGATAACAGTTCAAACCTGCTATGTTGATTGTGTTCTGAACAATATTGTATCATAGAGAAAGAATATTCCTATGATAATGATAGCAAAATAACAGTTACAGCCCTGGCCAGGTAGCTTAGTTGGTTAGAGCGTCATCTCAATACATCAAGGTTGCAGATTCGATTTGCAGTCAGGGCACATACAAGAAGCAATCAATGCATGCATAAATAAGTAGAACAACAAATCAATGTCTCTCTCTCTCTCAAATCAATTCTAAAAATTTAGAGATTGAATATTTGTATACACACACACACACACACACACATATATGTATGTTACAGTTGAGACATTGAGTTGTTAGAAAACTTGAGTGGTTCTATTAAACCAAGTTAAATAAAGTTTATTTCTTCTCAAGTCTGACACAATTACCGTATATATTCAAATTTGTCTTGTCTTTTTTTTCAAACAATCTGACGCTGTCATTTTTACTGTAACACAACACTTTTTCCTGTTTTTTTTTTTTTTAAATATGTTTTATTGATTTTTCACAGAGAGGAAGGGAAGGGGATAGAGAGTTAGAAACATTGATGAGAGAGAAACATCGATCAGCTGCCTCTTGCATACCTCCAACTGGGGATGTGCCTGCAACCAAGGCACATTCCCTTGGCCGGAATCGAACCCAGGACCGTACAGCCCGCAGGGCGACACTCTATCCACTGAGCCAAACTGGTCAGTGCTGTTTTTTTTCTTTTTTAAAAAATGTTTTTATTGATTTCAGAGAGGAATGGAGAGAGTGAGAGAGATAGAAACATCAATGATGAGAGAGAATCATTGATCAGCTGCCTCCTGCATGCCCCCTACTGGAGATTGAGCCCACAACTGGGCATGTACCCTTGACCAGAATTGAACCTGGGACCCTTCAGGCCATAGGCTGACGCTCTATCCACTGAGCCAAACCAGTTAGGGCTTTTTTTTTCTTTTTTATAAAGCATCCTTCAATATGGATTTTTCTGATTCTTTCCCCATGGATAGATTCAGGTTCTGAATTTTGGCCAGCACACCATAGAAGTGATATTGTTTCCCCAGTGAATCACATCCCAGAATCTCAGTGATAACAGTTTGTACCAGTTTGGGGGATTTTCATAGATGTTTCCACTGTAAAGTTATCATTTATCTCTTCTTGTTTAATAAGTATCTTATGGGGAGATAATATATTTTGAGACTGTGCTCCCCATCAGACTTTTGTTCAGTGGTTTTTCCACCTACTGACTTAGCACTGACTGATTTCTTGAATCAATTATTACTATCATGGTTGCAAAATGGTGATTTCCTAACTCTATCTTTTCTTTTACTCATTTATTTGCTTAGTACCAATACAGGTTCATGGATTTTCTTTTACTCAATGATTTATAATCCAATCTTCCAGATTCAGTCAGTGAAAGCCCTCCAAACTGGCTCCTGAGTCCTTTTAATGTGTTCCCATAATTTTTAAGCACTTGTTTGCTTTCTGGAACAAAAATATATTATAGGCTTTTCTTATACTTTCTCAGCCCCAGGCCTGGAATTAGTAATTTCTCTAAGCAAGTCTGGTTCCTTTTAGTAAAACTTTCCCTCCTCATTAAATATATTTTGAATATCACTATATATTATTACATAGATAGCTGCATAGTATTATTCAATATAGATGTACCACAATCTATTTAACATGTCCTCATTAATTGTTTCTAATCTTCTTCTTCTTCTTTTTTTTTTTTTTTAACAAATTCTACACTGAACAAAAGTCTTGTCAAAATAATATAAATGGAGCTTTCAAGTGGAGCTGCCAAGAGTGTGGGTACGGGCTAGAAGGGGTCAATGGGGAAGAAACGGGAACATAGGTAATACTTTCAACGATAAAGATTAAAAAATAGAATAAAATAAAGTGGAGTTGCCAGAGGAATTGCCCTGCATGTCCTTTGTCTCAAATGTTAAAACAGGGCAAAATAACCTTTGTGCTGGGCCTACGGCAACATTGCGATTCAAAGAACTGTTTGCAAAGATAACAAGAAAGCAGTTATGACAACTGGACAGATGACTACCAGACTGAAAATTAAAAATATCTTTTAGAATTAGTGTCACTATATTATGTCAGCTGCTCCAGTAGAAATGCCTTTCTTCTATTGATGTAATTGTTCCCCTTCCCTTTCTCATAAATACCCTTTGCCTCTGTCTCCTAAGGGAACATTATATGGGCTTCTGCCTGAATTAATGATTCCTGAATAAATGCTTGTTTGATTCTCACTCTGAAAGGCTTCTATATTTTTATTTATTTTTTATCTTAAAATATATTTTTATTTATTTCAAAGAGTAAGGAAGAGGGAGAGATGCTGTAGACCAATTCCAGCATGTCATAATTTCAAGAGTTTCATCAAAAGGTTGATGAGACTTGGGGAGTCAACAGGGTTGAGTCACACATGTATCACCTGTTTCCCCAAACCTGAAAAGGGATTATTGCCTGCTGCCAGACAGCTAAAAGGCATCTTAGTCTACATGTTATTGCTTCCTACTGGCCAAACACCTGAACAGCCGTAGGCTAATTCCCCCATTCTGACAATGGACTCTGTACCCTTTGAAACCTTACCCTTTGAAGTGTATTACCTCCACCTTGCCTTAGCACAAATCGTGTTAATAAAAGCAAGGTTCCTAGACAAGGAGGGAGTCTTCAGTTCCTTTAGCTGAAGGTCCTCTGACCCCCAACGCCTTTCAAAATTATATCTCATCTCTGGACTCTTCACTAGTCTCTGGATTCCTATGTCATCTACGCACAGCCCCTTCTCCAGATTCCCGAACCCTTCTTGATGCTGGGACAAGAACCCTGGCAAAGAGAGAGAGATAGAAGCATCAATGATGAGAGAGAATCATTGATCAGCTGCCTCCTGCACGCCCCCTACTGGGGATTGATGAAGAAAAATAGGACATTTAATCCTGCCCATGAGTAGGCATGGTGATGAATTCAAACTGGACTAATTTTCTAAATTTGTGATTACATTCTTTTTCCACAAAGTCCTTAAGCATAATAATGAGTCACTTTCCCTTTTGGCTCCTCAAGGCTGTCAGTTTAAATTATGTTTCTAGGTGCGCACCCTCCTGGCAGGACACCCCTGCCTTTCCTTTTCCCCCCCCCCCCCCCACCTCCCTGCCCCGGGCAGTTAAAAGAAAAAAGAAAAAGAAAAATAAATTGTGTTTCTAGTTCCTGAGCTTCTAAAATATTTTGTTTTCTCTCCATGTTTTGAGATGTAAACAAAGGATTTCTGCTATACATAAGTGGGTTCTTTCAAAAATTGATATTTGTATTCCAATTACAAATAAAAGTAATAGTTAAGAGCTATCCTTCAATGTTAAAGAAAATTTGTACCTTGAACACAGTAGGAATCTCAAACTTTGGAACTGAAAAGACTCACTCAGGGTGCATATTAAAATTTCAGATTGCTGGGCTTGCCCTGGGACTTCTGGTTCAGTAGACCTGACAGGTATGGCCCAGATATTTGCATATAAAGGTCCCTTGTGAATCAATGTGATGCAATGATACAGGAACCAAACTTTCAGAAATATAATACTGCCCTTGTGTGGTTCAGTGGGTCGGGCATCGTCCTGGTTCACTTCGTAGGTTGTGGTAGCAATCCTTGGTAGGGGGCGTGCAGGAGGCTTGAGAGTGTTCCTTTCACATCGATGTTTCTCTTTTTCCCTCTCCCTTCCTCTCTCTCTGTAAAAAAAAGAGAGAAATGTAATATTAAATTATTGCTGCCGAAACCGGTTTGGCTCAGTGGATAGAGCGTCGGCTTGCGGACTGAAAGGTCCCAGGTTCGATTCCGGTCAGGGGCATGTACCTGGGTTGCGGGCACATCCCCAGTAGGAGGTGTGCAGGAGGCAGCTGATCGATGTTTCTCTCCCATCGGTGTTTCTAACTCTCTCTCTCCCTTCCTCTCTGTAAAAAATCAATAAAATATATTTTAAAATAAATAAATAAATAAATTATTGCTGATTGGCTATATTTTTATGCAGACATTTAAAAATTCTTTTTAAAAATTTAACATACATTTTTTAATCCTCACCTGAGGAGTGAGGATATTTTTTCCATCGATTTTTATTAAAAATTTTATTGATTTTTTTTTTTTTTTTACAGAGAGGAAGGGAGAGGGAGAGGGATAGAGAGTTAGAAACATCGATAAGAGAGAAACATCAATTCAGCTGCCTCCTGCATGCCTCCTACTGGGGATGTGCCCGCAACCCAGGTACATGCCCCTGACCGGAATCGAACCTGGGACCCTTCAGTCCGCAGGCCGATGCTCTATCAAGGATAGAGCCTGCAACCAAAGCACGTGCCCTCACCAGAATCGAACCCAAGACCCTTCAGTCCATGGGCCAATGCTCTAACCACTGAGCAAAACAGGCCACTGCTAATTGCCATTTATTGAATTTTGATGTTGGTGTATTTCTTCTCATTTTACTGATGAAGACATGGTGAAGCTAAGTATTTTTCTGAAAGATCTCAAGTCTCACAGTGGCAGAATCAGTATTTGACTTCTCATCTATCTGACTTCAAAGCTGGGTTCATTACATTAACATTAGTAATTTGGATTATAGATGGATACTTTATTTTATTGAATGAATAACTATAGGATTCCTTTAAGTAGTGCGCTTCCATTGGACTCTTTCTATATATATACTTTTTTTATTGATTTCAGAGAGGAAGGAAGAGAGAGAGAAATATCAATGACAAGAAAGAATCATTGGTTGACTGCTTCCTGTACGCCCCACACTGGGGATTAAGCCCACAACCCGAGCATATGCCTTGACCAGGAATCAAAATTGTGACCTTCTAGTTCATAGGTCAGCACTCCACCACTGAGCTATGCCAGCTGGGCTCCATTGGACTCTTTTTTTTTTTTTTAAGTGTATTTTTATTGATTTTTCAGAGAGGAAGGGAAAGAGAGAGAGAGAAAGAAACATCAGTGATGAGAGAGAATCATCGATCGGCTGCCTCCTACATGCTCCTTACTGGGGATCGAACCCACAACCCGGGCATGTGCCCTTGACTGGAATTGAATTTGGGACCCTTCAGTCCGCAGTCCAATGCTCTATCCACTGAGCCAAACCGGCTAGGGCTCCATTGGACTCTTAATATTGAATTTTCTTGCAATGTTCAAGAGTAGATCTACCATTAAAACTATACCACCATACTGCTTTATGCAGAGTAGAGCTCGTTAAATGGTGATACATAAATGTAGCTTAAATAGGTTAGTTTTGGAATTCCACATGACTACATTAAAGTTCTCTACTCTTTAAGATTCACATGCTTATTTGTAAATCTTGGAAAAGTAATTTTTCACCTTAAACCACTGTAAGGAGTAAAGGAGATAATGTATATAAAGCATCTAGCACTCAATAAAAAGTAGTTTTAAAAAGAACAATGTTATAATCCTGAAATGCTACATTTAGAGTATAAATTGGGATTCTAGGTAGATACTGGGTAGACAGATCCAAGAATTATTAGATAGGAAGAATCATTAGGACCACTCAGGGCAAGTAGGAGAAAGTAGTCATTTAGAGGCAAAGGTTATAGACTTGATATTTGCTGTGTGATATTTGATATGTGGTTAAAGACAAGAATGGGAAAGTTAGAAAGCAGTATTGGATTGTGAGTGTAAGTTTTTTACTTCTGAAGATGTTCTGAGGAGAAAAAGAAGTAAAAGATTTGAAAGGCAAAAAAGATTGAAATTGTGTATTAGTTGAACAACTACATGAAAAGATAGATGAATACATGAACAAATTAATTCAAAACATATTTGAGGCCAGATACTATCAATTTATTATATTTTTAAAATACATTTTTATTGATGTCAAAGAAGGGGAATGGAGAGAGATAGAAAAGAAACATCAATGATGAGAGAAAATCATTGATCTGCTGCCTCCTACACACTGCCCACTGGGGATTGAGTTCGAAACCTCAGCCTGTGCCTTGACTGAAAATTGAACTGTGACCTCCAGGTTCAGAGGTCGGCGCTCAACCACTGAGCCAGATCATGGCAGCTGAGCCAGATCAGTTTCTTGTTCAGTCAAGCATGTCCCTAGTGGCGGTTCCAGAATTTCTCTAAAAGTGAAATTTGGGAGTAGCAATCTGGTTGAAAGAGTGCATGAATGGTCTGGGTGGGGAAGGGGATTTGTCTTGACTGCAATTTCTTAGCACTTTACATCAGATTCAGAAAATACCAAAGAACAGGGAGGGGCACTGATTGAGATTGTGGCTGGAACTAATTCCCCTCAGGCTCATCTTCAACTCAGCCATAGTAGAGGTGTGTAGCCAAACAATAGCAAATTAATGAGATACTCCTTTCAACAGATGTACAAAGAGCTACCTCAGATAGAGGTGGAAGAATTTATTCTCCCTGGGGGGACAGTAGAGGGAAAGATTTTATAAAAAGATGTGATTTTAGTTGAGTCATTTCTCACACTTGAAAAACTGAATTGATGTTCTAAACAATAACAAAAAAGGGGAGCAATAGCCCTAACCAGTCTGGCTCAGTTGTTAGAACAGTGGCCCACCGACTGAAGGGTCTCGGGTTCAATTCGGTCAAGGGCATGTTCGGGAGGCAACCAGCAGCCAGTGGATGTGTCTCTCTCACACTGATATTTCTCTCGGTCTCTTCCCCATCTTTCCACTTTCTCTGAAAATCAATGGAAAAAGTATCCTCGGGTGAGGATTAACAAAAAGAAACAAGGGAACAATATAGACTTTCAAAGAAACAGAAAAGTCAGAGACCCTGACAGACTTTAATGGAGGTAAGGCAGGAAATAAGGGTGGTTATGTGCAGGCTCCCTCATTGTACAGTTTAAGGGCTGCAGCAGCACCCGAGGACAGTCCATAGCTTGGCTCATAAGTACTTGTATGCCCCCTTCCCTCTCTTCCTTCTTTTTTTTTTTCATTTAAGAAACATGTTATGTATTCAATGCTTGGCTTGGCAGACACTTTGCTGGGTACAGATAACAGAGAAGAGCAAAACAGCCCAGAACTAAGCAAGGCATGCGAGTTTGACAGGCTTGTATGTAGGTGTAGCTGACAGTTGCACTGTGTGTACGTTAAGTGGAGGCTCAAGCCTGATGCCTGGACCTATGAGGCCAGAGCCAGCGTGCAAGGACCTGTTGCTGCTGGGCCTTAAGGTGCCTGATTTAAAGTGAATCAGCCCTGGCTGGGTAGCTTAGTTGGTTAGAGCGTGGGTCCTGTATGCCAAGCTTATGGGTTTGATCCCCAGCAGGGCACATACAAGAATCAACCAATGAATGCATTAATGGAACAACAAATCTGTTTTCTCTCTCACTCTCTAAAATCAAATCAATAATAATAATAATAATAAAGTTAAAGTGAATATTAATCCTGTGTGCTGTGGAGAGTGGTCAGAGGCCTACGAAGAGGGGGAGCAACAGCCCTAGCTGGTTTGGCTTATGAATAGAGCATCAGCCTGCAGACTGAAGGGTCCCAGGTTCGATTCCAGTCAAGGGCACATGCCCGGATTGCAGGCTCGATCCCAGTGAAGGGGTGAGGGGAGGGGAGGGGGGTGGGGCGTGCAGGCGTGCAGGAGGCAGCTGATGGATGATTCTCTCATCATTGGTGTTTCTATCTCTCCCTCTCCTTTCCTCTCTAAAAAATCAATAAAATGTAAAAGAGGGGAGCAACATGTTAATAGTTAAGAATTGACTTTCATTAAGGATTTACTGCCAAGTCCCAACCAAGACCCCACCCTTGAACACCTGGGGACTAAAAGAATGCAGATCTTTGGGAACTACCTAAATCTACTAAATCAAGGGCGTGACCCAGAAATCAGCAGTTTAATCAGGAATATCTTCAGGCCATTGTTATGTACAGTTAAACCTTGAGAACCTTGGGCCTCACACCTTTTCTTTTCTTTTTGAACATTTTTATTGGTTTCTGAGAGGAAAAGAGAGGGGATAGAAACATCAACCATGAGAGGGAATCGTTGATCGGCTGCCTCCTGCATGCCCCCTACTGGGGATGGAGCCCACAACCCGGGCATGTGACCTTGACCTTGATGTGAATCCAACTCCGGACCCTTGGGTCTGCAGGCCGATGCTCTATCCACTGAGCAAAACCAGCTAGGGCAACCTTTTTTCTTACTTCATTTTGACCTGAAGTAGGTACCATTACCACCCCTATTTGACGGAGGAGGAAACTGAGACATAGGGTTATGAACTTGCCAAAGTCACACCGAGCTAGGGTTGAAATCTAGACAAATCCAGACCCAGCCCTCCGTCCGGAACATTGCCGTGCAGTCACCTCCTCTTGCTGCATGATTTCATGCTAACACTTCAACAAGCATTAAACTCGGAGTTCGGACACCATCTGCGGGTTCCTTCTATTTAGTTTGGTGAACTGGGAGATTAACAGTTTGGGTCCCTCCCGGGTTAAATTCAGGCCAGAACACCTCCAGCCCCGGGGTAGGAGCAGCCCCGCAGGGCAGGGCAGGGCAGGGCAGCGGGCGGGGAAGGGCGGCGCTCGATGACCTCGGCGCTCCGCCGCCGCCTGTTGGACCAGCTCGGGGCTCGCCTGCCCGGCCTGCCGGCTCCCGCGCGCTCCGGCCCGCCCCCGCCGCCATCTTGGCTGGGAAGGAGCGGGCTGCACGCGTGAGTAAATAGTTCACGCCGGGGAAGTCGAGGCTTGACCGCGTCCGTGTGGTGCGGGCGGCGGCGGCGGAGAGGACGCAGTTCTGACCTTCAGGCGTGGGGGTACGTGTCGGGGTCGCCTTGCGAGGTCGCGGGGAATCCTCCGCCGGCGCCCCCTCCGCCCCCTCGCGGCGAGACGCCTCTCCTCCCGGCTTCTCCCGCCCCACGCCGGTCTCCTCCCCCTGTTGAAAGCTGCCCGGGAAAGTGGTGGCGGGAGAGGGCCCGGGCCGGCGCCGTGTGGGCCCGGATGCGAGTTGGAGGCGCCGGAGGAGGGTAGGACCGAGGGTCCGTGCGCCCGGGGCCAGGGGCGCGGACGTGGTCGGTGGGACTGGGAGGCCCTGGGCGGGCGCGCGGGGCCGGGGCCGGGGGTCGCGCCGAGTCGGCGCGGGGTCGTTTCCGTCGGTCACTGGATGTTCTCCTCTTCCGGCCGCTGCCTCAGGGTGGCCGACATGACGGCCCCGGGCCAGGGCCCCCTCGCGCCGCTGCTGGAGACTCTGGAAGACCCCGCCGCCCCCTGTGGAGAGCAGACGGACGCGTACCTGGCGCTGACAAGGTGAGGCCCGCGGGCGGCGGGCTGGGGTGCACGGGGAGGGCGCCGCCTGGGGGGGGTACGCTGGGCGGTGGGTGGGCTTCAGGAGCCAGCCGCCGGGAGGACGCCGGGGTCGCGGCCGGGTGCGGAGGCTGGGAGTGGGCGCGGGACGAGCCGCCGGGAGGACGCCGGGGTCGCGGCCGGGTGCGGAGGCTGGGAGTGGGCGCGGGACGAGCCGCCGGGAGGACGCCGCGTTGGGTGCGGGACGAGCCGCCGCGGCGTCGCCCGAGGTGCCTGCAGCTCAGGTGTGTGTGCGGGAGGAGGGAGTCCGCTCCCGCGTCTCGCAGTCCGAGAGTTTGCTTGGAAGAGGGCATGCTGACGGGAGGAGTGGTTTCCAGTGTAAGTCGCGTCTGTACTGGGACAGTGTGGCAACCCGGAATTTTTTTAATCGAGTTTTATTTTAATTGCAAATGCTTTGTAATCTCTCCTCCCCCACCGCCCTGGGCAAACCATGGAGTTTTCTGCAGTTGGACCTTGCGAGGAGAGGATAACAACCGGTCTAAAACGATAAAGATGGTGCATTTGTGACGGATAGGCTTCCCTGTTCCCTCCTCACATAGAGCAGCGGTTCTCAACCTGTGGGTCGCGACCCCTCTGGGGTCGCCTAAGACCATCGGAAAACACGTATATAATTACATATTGTTTTTGTGATGAGTCACTATGCTTTAATTATGTTCAGTTTGTAACAATGAAAATCCATCCTGCATATCAGATATTTATTTACATTACGATTCATAACAGTAGCAAAATTACAGTTATGAAGTAGCAACGAGAATAATTTTATGGTTGGGGGTCACCAGGACATGAGGAACTGTATTAAAGGGCCGCGGCATTAGGAAGGTTGAGAACCACTGGCATAGAGAAACTGTTGAAACTTGTACAGTGGATGCAGAAGTAATCCTGAAGGTTTTTTTTTTGCTTCAGATGTATGTTGCTTTCTGTACTTACAGTACCTTAAGCACTAGATCAAGTTAATTTGCCAGGCTTCTAACATAAACTTTAAACTTTAGGGAGTGATTATACTTTTGTGTCTATTTGCCTGAACTTTTTATTTCTGCTTTTAAGTCGTATTACTGGAGAAGATGGAAAAGAAGTCATTATAGAAATTGAGAAAAAGCTTCCTCGGTTATGTGAAGTTTTAAAGGTATGTGTCTCTGCTTATTAGGAGTTTTTTTTATTTGTGGGGAAAAGTTTTACCAGTTTACTCCTAAAAACTTTGAATTTAAATAAAGTGAAAGCATATTATAGTACTCTGAGTTCCCTTATAGTTTTCCCTCACTTCATCTAACTCCATGTCCCTGTAAGGTTACTCTTTAGTTCCCATTTTGCAGAACAGATTGGTTTAATTTGTCCAAGGCTATTTGAGTCCAAAATCTTTGCTCTTAATTTAAAAGCAGTGATTGGAGATTATTTCATCTGTTTTATCTCCTTTTGTAGGAATGTACTCCTAAGTAATGACTTTATAATTTTGGTTTTGGTGTATTTGTCTTCACACACCCTTAATTTTGCTACTCTTGCCAGGTTAAGAACCGTTACGAAGGTTATCTGTGTCACGTGTTTATGGAAAGGTGGTAGAATTTAACCTCAAACTGAAGACCTATGTTCTTGTCCTCACTTGAGTACCCTGTAGCTTTGTGACCTTCCTTAACACTTTAATTTTCTTGTTTTTAGAATTAAGAGGTTGAATGCCATCTTTAAAGTCCCTTTGAGTTCTTACTTTTATCTTGTTTTTGTGCTTTTAAAATATAAGTTTTCTATCCAGATAGATATTCATTGTACTTTTTAGCATGATTTCTAACTAAATGTTGAGGCATTTGAGGTTCTCTCTACCTCAAAGTATCCTGTTACAGTGATCAGGAGCATACTTTATTGTGTAGTAATTAGTTCAAGACGTGAATAGTATTGTCATACAATATCAGTGGTATTACTTGTTATCCCATTTTTCTTTGTCATGTTCCACATTCCTGTCGTATAATCATGCTCTGCATAATGATGTTTTAGTCAACAACTTGAACCAACCGACTATACAATGGTGGTCCCATAAGATTGTATGTAATGAAGCTGACAAATTCCTGACATTTTAGCCAGCATAACGCTATAGCTCAAGAGTTACTCTTGCCCTAGCTGGTTTGGGTCAGTGGATAGAGCGTCAGCCTGCAGACTGAAGGGTCTCCGTTCGATTCCGGTCAAGGGCGCCCATGCCTGGATTGTGGGCTGGATCCTCGGTGCAGAAGGCAGCCCATCAGTGACTCATCACTGATGTTTCTATGTCTCCCTTTCTTTCTATAATCAGTTTTTTAAAAAATGTTACTCTTGTGATACTGGTGTAAACAAACTACTATGCTGCCAGTCCTATAAAAGTATATCACATACAGTTATGTACAGTGCATATAATATTTGATAATGATAATATGTGCTTATTGGCTTATGTATTTACTATATTATACTTACTAATCATTATTTTAATGTGTACTCTTTCTGCTTATAAAAAAAGTGCTGTAAAACAGTATTGTAGCTTGGCAGCAGTCTCATACATCTCACTTACCACATCTCTTGATTGTATCGTTTTTCTTGTGCTTGATTTAATCTCATGTTTCATAAAGGCTTGTAGCCTCAGAGCAGCAGGTTATGTCATATAACCTAGGCATGTAGTAGACTATACCTTCTAGGTTTGTATAAGTGTGCCCTATGATGGTCTCACAATGATAAAATTGCCTAATGTCGCATTTCTCAGAACATACCCCTGTCACTAAGTTGCACAAGACTATTTGATGTGATAAAAACATGCATTTTCATATATTTAGTACTTGACAATGTGTAGGGTCAGGAACTCAATTGCATGCATTTCGAATCAAGATGCACTGTTTTAGATAGGGTTTGTAACTAAAATACCTGATGAATAATTACAGTTGACTGTTGAACAACTCGGGTTAGAGGCACTAACCCTCTCTTCCTCCTTGTAGTAAAAAATCCACATAACTTTTGACTTCCCTAGAACTTAACTATATTTAGAAATGTCTGGGTGAGTATAATACTGATAGGACAGTCAACAGAAGCTTTATGTGTGAATTACTAAGCACTAAAAGGATATTTGAATTCTTTTAGAATAGGAATCATACTAGGTGAAATGTGTTATTTAGAATTCTGCTAGTATTATTTCCGTGAACCCACCACATTCTTAAAGGTAAGACACCATTTTTAAGAAACCCTTTCAGGCATTATGTATTTAATAAAAGTTTATTTACAGACACATGCTAGCTATTATCCAGGAGATACAGTAGTAGCTCTCAGTCTTTTTTTCTTTTTAAATATGTCTTTATTGATTTTTTAGAGAGGAAGGGGGAGAGAGAGAGAGAGAGAGAGAAAGAGAGAGAGAGAGACAGAGAGAGAGAGAGAGAGAGAGAGAGAAACATCGATGAGCCGGCCGGTGTGGCACAGTGGTTGAGTGCTGACCTATGAAATAGGAGGTCATGGTTCGATTCCCAGTCAGGGCAGATGCCCAGGTTGCAGGATCATGGCCTAATTGAGCTGGCAACCTAAGCATGTGCCCCGAGTGGGAATCAACCTGAGACCTTTTATGTTTGAGTCTGTTGCTTACCCATTATGGAAGGGCTTTCATCCTATTGTTTATTTTCTATCTAGTGTCTTTAGCATCTTCCATTTGGTTGACTTTTCCTTTGCCTTCAGATATGTGGAAATGTTCTTTATCTTTTAAGAAAAATGTTCTTTTTTGTTATCTTTTATTTATTGATTTTAGATATAGGTAGGAGTGGGGGAGAGAGAGAGAGAGAGAAACATTGATTTGTTCCACTTATGTATTCATTGGTTGCTTCTAGTATGTGCCCTGATAGGGATTGAACCCGCAACCTTGGTATATTGGGGCAACACTCTAACCAACTGAACTACCAGGCCAGGGCCAAGAAAAATGTTCTTTATTTTGTTGATCTTTACATAGTTTCCCTCTTTGCCAAGCTATATACATGGACTCCTGGTCTTATTTCATTTACTTTAAAAGATTTATTGATTGGTTTGATTAAAATGTAATTTTGCTTTCTAATCAAACTTTGCTCTCTAAAGATTGATTCACAATTGTACTCATTTGTAACAAGTGTGTGATTTTATTTTATTTTCCCTATAGGCTCACATTTCCAGTCAAAACTCAGAGCTCAGTTGTGCTGCTCTACAGGCGTTGGGGTTTTGTTTATATAATCCCAAAATTACCTCAGGATTATCAGGTAGTTAAATTTATTATGACTTAATATTTTTAAGAGTTTATAAATGTTTACTTTGATGTTTAGAAAAGTACTGTTAACCTCTGTTAGATTCACAATATATTTTTAAAAATATGTTTTTATTTTAGTATTATTTTTTGGAGAGAGAAAAACATCGATGTGAGAAACATTAATTAATTGCCTCCTGTATGCACCCCAACCGGGGATCGAACCCAAAATCTGGGTATGTGCCCTGACGCGATTCAAACCAGCAACCTTTCGGTGCATGGGACAGTACTCAACCAACTGAGCCACACTAAACAGGGCTGATAACATAATTCAGATGTTTAAATTATTATTGGAAAGCTTTATTTTTTCTTAGACATAGCTCTTTGATAATTGTAAAATTTGCTCTAAAAGAAAATAAGCTTATTTATAAATGTTATGAAAACTTGAACATTCTCCTTTGGAAAACTCTTATCTGCTTTAGAAGTTAATTTAGATGGTCACTTATTTTGTATAAGCACATACAGTAAGGAATGTGCTGAATTAGAATGTTTTTACATAGTGGTAAGTGGGATGATTTGGAACTAAAAATGGTAATGAAAACAAGACTTAACTGATGCTTTCTAAGTTTTCAACTAATCTAATTGTTGCTCTAAGTTAGCAGTTTGACATGGTAAAGGAAACCTAGGAAATGATCTTTAGAGAAGGGAAATCGGGAATTAGGGAATAAAGATGTCAGAAAGTGGTTAACATCTGTTTTCTGAGGGAGAAGTTTCTGCTCTTTTTAATGTACAGGGTGAGGCAAAAGTAGGTTTCCAGTTTATATGGAAAATAATAATAAATAATAATACAAGAACAATCTTTAACATGCTCATAACTGTAAATCTACTTTTGCCCTACCCTGTATACAAATGGTAGCGATCTAAAGTAGTTGTTCATTTTGAGACAGATGTAGGGTTCATAACTTCTTGCCAAAAATTATCTTGTATGTTCAAATCTACTAACGACATCTATAAAATTAATTGCACAAAATATCTGATTTAGAGTCTACTATTTTCTCTAAATATACCATCTTACCTATTTTTGTGTTTTTGGAAAGTAGTTTGATATCAGCATTGGTTCTTTGGTCCTTCTCTTTGGATATGCATTTAATTTTTTTCTCTATTTTTATATTTGGTGTTTTAAAGGACGTAAACTATTCCACATAATTAAAGCTGTCTGTTTTTCAGAGAAAAATATTCAAGAACTGCTTTCAAAATTGAATGATAATGTTAAGAGTTCAGACAAAAATGTACGTACGAGGGCACTTTGGGTGATATCCAAGCAGACGTTCCCCACTGAAGTTATTGGCAAAGTAGTGAGTATAGTTTTTATATATATATCTTCTTAAATACATGCTATTTAAAAAAAATTCAGGCTTACTTGATTTGAATTTATTTTCTATCTTTTAGGTACCCAGTATAATTGATTCATTAGAAATAGTATTTAATAGAGGAGAGATGCATTCTGCTGTTGTTGATTACGAAGCATTAAATGTCATCATAAGGTATGAATTTGGATGCTCTGCAAATTGGAAGAATAGTTTCAGGAAGTTCAGAATTTACTTCAAGGAGAGGACTTTTGGGACTTGAATTTGAGTTAGACATTAAAGAGGGAAATGTCTTGTAGACTAAAAGTCTCAAGAAAAAAGTAACAGGAAGAAGGAGGAAATATTTGTGCTTAAGTTAGTAGGTCTCTTTGTTTAATTTTACTGAGATAGTCTTAAAAGTAAAGTCTTGGTTAGGCTGCTGCTGCTAACACAATTCTGGGTTTAAAAATTATTTCTTGCTTTAGCCGGTTTGGGTCAGTGGATAGAGCATTGGCCTGCGGACTGAAGAGTACTGGGTTGGATCCCGGTCAAGGGCACTTGCCCGGGTTGCTGCAGCCTATCAGTGATTCTCATCATTGATGTTTCTATCTCTCCCTCTCTCTTCCTCTCTGAAATCAATTAAAAAATGTTTTTTTAACAAAGGAAGAGATGATGAATTTATAGTAAATGTAAACACATTAAAAAATGTGTTTCTGGCCTAGCCGGCGTGGCTTAGTGGTTGAGCGTTGACCTGTGAACCAGGAAGTTGAGGTTCAATTCCCAGTCAGGGCACATGCGCAGGTTGCAGGCTCAATCCCCAGTGGTGTGTGCAGGAGGCAGCCGAGCAATAATTCTCTCATCATTGATGTTTCTCTCTCCCTCTCCTCCTTTGTTCCTTTCTGGAATCAATAAAAATATATTTTTTAAAAATTATTTTTGTTAAAGCTTTTTTAAAGTAGACTCCTAAGTGAGTTATAGTGGGTAGTTAGGATGTGAGTAACAGTGCTTAGCGGGAGATGGCAAAACAAGAAAATTCCTGCTCCTTCTCATCCTGCTCTTTGTTGATAACATTTGTTTTAAAGTTTTCTTTAGTAGTTGAGCTATTTGCTCTAATTAAATGTTCTGATGCCCTCATTGATTCTCACATTATATCACAGTTCTCTGGCTATCCCATAAGAACACTGAATTTACTTGTATAAAAATAATTAGTATTTAAAAAAACTTTAAAGACAAAATACCTTCTTATTTTAAAAATGTATAAGAATAATACAGAAATAGAAAAATTAGCCAGAAAAAAATAAATTTTTTTGTGTGTGTGAATATATGTACATATTCTAAAACGTTCCATACCATGCGTATTTCTGTGTGTGCTGCTTATTTTCCTGGTAGTTTAGACATAAAAGGTGAGGTCAGGATAATTTATTAATTGATTTCTCTCTTATAGGCTAATTGAACAAGCCCCAATTCAAATGGGAGAAGAGTCAATTAGGTGGGCAAAACTGGTCATTCCTTTAGTTGTTCATTCAGCCCAAAAGGTACATTTGCGGGGAGCGACTGCCCTAGAGATGGGAATGCCATTGTTGCTTCAGAAACAGCAAGAAATAGCATCTATCACAGAGCAGCTTATGACCACTGTAAGTATTACTTTTTATAAGGATTTTTTGAATACTGCATTGTAAGGTTCTTCACCGTGCTTGGGGCTCATATTGGTATAATTGTACTGTGATTTAGGAAATTCTCTTTGAATTAAAACAATGAAATGCTTAAGTTAGTGTAGGCATACTGCTCTTGCACTACAGTAAGGAAGGGAGCTGTATGTATTCAGCGTTACTATGATCCAGGCATTTTATACAATCCCTAGTGAATATTGATTGAAAGGGATTGCATTTTTGGAAAAGGGAAAGTATTAACTAATTCAGTGCTATTTTATACATTTAATGCTCATAAATGTATCAGCTGTGTAATTTCCTAAAGTTACTATTTGCCCCAGGCTTTAGGTTTTTCAACCTTTTTTCTTGTAACAGATATTTATTGAACACTTATTATATGTTGGGTGTTGTTTTAGACACTGAGTATACCAGTGAACAAAAGGAATTGTGGAGCTTATTTTCTAGTGGTAGAGATAATAAAGCATATAGTAGATTTAGTGAAGAACATTATGGAGAATAGCAGGAATTAGACTGGCAGAGTGTCATTGGAGAAGAAGGGTGAAGTGATCAGGGAAGAAAAAGAATGAGTATTTGAACAGTGATTTGAAGGTGATACAGAGGATAGCTCTTTGGAGGAATCATGAGAGCAAAAGGCTCTGCTCTGATGGTTGTGTTTAGTGAACACTGAGCAGTATAATAGTGGAATTCATGAAGGTGAGGAGTAGGAGATGATTTCAGAGAAACAGAGAGCCAAATCATATTGGGGGTCATTGTAAGACTCGGTTCTACTGAAAATCATTTTTGAAGGTTTGAGTCTAGGAGTGGTACTAACTTGGGTTTTAAAGGAATCGCTCTGCCTATGTTGAGCATAGACTCTAAAGGGGATTGAGTAGGGGCAGGGAAACTAGTTAGGGCATACTATAGTAATCCAAACAGTGAGGGAAGCTTCCAGATTCTAAATCCTGGGGTTTATCTGTTCATTTTAAAGTTACTTCATACTAATGTTTGGAGTCTAATGAAGTATCTCCCTTGTTTTGCAAGTTTTTTATTCTGATAAGTTTATTTTTAAAAGCATATGCAAAATTCTTTATAAATTTGAACTGCAGTTTCTCAGTCTTATCCATTAAGCTATTAATGTATTTTTAAAGTTATCAGAGTGATGAAAAACATTAACTTGAAATCTAATTAATGATATGCATGCTGAAGTTTTTAGGGAAAAGAATAATAGGAGAAAAAAATTTAAGCTGGATTAATGCAAGAATGGCCAGATTGTGTTAATAAAAGCATTAGTAAAATGTTAATGGTGATTTATATTTGGACATCCTATCTAATAAAGAGGGAATATGCTAGTTGACCCTCACACTGTTGCAAAGATGGTGGTGCCCACAGCCAGTAAGGAGGGAATATGCTAATTGACCTCCCTGCTCTCAAAGATGGTGGTGCCCACAGCCACAAGATGGCCGGCAGGGGAGGGCAGTTAGGGGTGACCAGGCTGGCAGGGGAGCAGTTAGGCATCAATCAGGCTGGCAGGCAGAAGCAGTTAGGGGTAATCAGGCAGGCAGGGGAGCGGTTGGGAGCCAGCAGTCCTGGATTGTGAGAGGGATGTCCGAATGCCTGTTTAGGCCCGATCCCATAGGGGTCCCAGTTTGGAGAGGGCGCAGGCTGGGCTGAGGGATCCCACGCGCGCACGTGCACAAATTTTGTGCACTGGGTCTCTAGTTTATTATAAAACTCAGCTTTGCTATATGTAAGGAAGTTTTCCTTATAAAACATTGGTTAAAGTTATTTGGCTAAGATAATCAGCCAATTTGACACTGCATATTTTTTCCTTTCTAGGAGTCCTTTTGGTAAATATTTTTGCTTTTGTTTGCAGAAATTAATTTCAGAACTCCAGAAGCTATTTATGAGTAAAAATGAGACATATGTTTTAAAATTATGGCCTTTGTTTGTCAAACTTCTTGGGAAGGTAAGTCCATATCTAAAGAATAGTTCAGTTTTACATACTAGATCCTTTCATTTCTTAACTTTATTTACATAGCATAGTCAATCTTCATTACTCATCATACCATATATGCAAATTTACCTGTTCACTAAAATTTATTTGTAAAGCTAACATCAGTACTTGTTCTGTATAATTTCTTAAATGTATTACTAGTGTGTATAACAGACATGCAGAGTGGCAAAAAAATTTGAGTTCCCCAGTACGTTTGTGTTCCCAGCTGACCATGAATAAGGTTATGCTCTGCCATTTTGTTTGAGTTCTCTATATTCTCTAGACAAATGTCCTTTTCATGATCCATTTAGTGCCATATTTTTCACATTTTGTGCTTTATCTTGACGATCACATCATTTAATGGCCTCCAAGCATAGTGTTGAAGTGCTGTCTATGATTCCTAAATACAGAAAGACTGATGTGCCCTGTGAAGAAAATATGGATATTAGATAAAGCTTTGTTCATACCTGAGTTATAAAACTTTTGGCCAGGAGTTCAATGTTAGTGAATTAGTGATACACAGTTACACACTGGCTAACGATGTTTAGATCAGCAACAGACTGCATATACTATGGTGATTCCATAAGATGATAATGGAACAGAATTCCTATTGTCTAGTGATACCATGTGTTTGTGATGATGCTGGTGTCAAACCTGTGTTGCCAGTCGTGTAAAAGTATATTACATACAATTTTGTATGGTACATAGTATTCGATAATGAATAAATGACTGCTAACTGGTTAGTATATTTATTGTATTATTACTATTTTAGTGTTATCTTTCTGCTTATTAACAGAAACTTTCCTGTGGAATAGTATTCCATGTTACTCTGGCAGCAGCCTCATACATCTTGGTCTTACATCATCTTTTGATTGCATCATTTTCTCTTGTGCTTGATTTAATCTCATTTTTTGTACATTAGCATAATGTGCAGGTATACAGCCAAGAAATTGACTATACTATATAGCCTTGGTGTATAGTAGTCTATACCATCTAGGTTTGTGTAAGTACACTCTGTAATGTCTGCACAACAGTTGCCTGATGTATTTCTCAGAATGTATCCCTATTGTTAAGCAGTGCATGACTGTATAAGTAAGGTGTCTTTTAAAAAATAATCCTAAAGCAAGGTTGTGTATTGATTGATTAATGAAATCTGACCAGAAGCTCAACGGAACCTAACTCTGCATTTTTATTAGGAGTGATGGCTCAGTATTAAAGGTGACTTAACACATTGTATGCGGGAAACGTATTTATACGTTCTACCAGTGTAGTAGAGCGCGGGACACGTATTAATACATTTTTTTATAGACTAGCGGTAGAATGCGGGTAACGCATAAATACGTAAACTAAAGTTATCATAAAGCTTTTTTGCCTGATTTTCAAGGTCCTGGTGCCACTTTCTTACAAATGAGCTTGTAACTTGGCACCCACAGCATTCACTTTCTCTTTTTTTAATATTTATTTTTTTTTACAGAGAGGAAGGGAGAGGGATAGAGAGTTAGAAACATTGATGAGAGAGAAACATCGATCAGCTGCCTCCTGCACACCCCCTACTGGGGATGTGCCTGCAACCAAGGTACATGCCCTTGACCGGAATCAAACCTGGGACCCACCAGTCGGCAGGCCGACGCTCTATCCACTGAGCCAAACCCATTAGGGCCGTCCTCTTTTTTTCTTAACATGGCCCTATTTGTAGTAGAGCTTGGCCTTCTGACCAGTCATGTCTGACTTTGAGCATTTATGAGCTCCTCAACTTTATTTTCTCTTTTTCTCATGGTAATCCCAGTACTAACCATAGTGTTATGGTGGTAACTCAGTATATTTGTTTTGTGGCATAGTGATGGCTGTCCAGCTGCTTGGTAAAGGAGCCCTAAATTTTTTGGATCTGAGATCCAGGAGCCAATTCCATACAACTCACAGGACAGTAAAGCGTTTAAGTTTTTAATTTATTTTCTAGGTTTTGCTCTGTACTTTAAAGTAGTACTTACATTTTAAATTTTTTACTTTTTATTATAGTTTACATTCACTATTATTTTATATTAGTTTCAGGTATACATCATAGTGGTTAGACAACCATATACTTTACAAAGTGATTCCGTCCGCTTCAATATTTCAAGTACCCCCTGGCACCATACATAGTTGTTAGCATATCATTGTGTATATTTCCTATGTTGTCCTTTACATCCCCAGCTTTGTGCTTTTTTTTTTTATAATTAAGTTATTACATATGTGTCCTTATCCTCCCATTGCCCCCCTCCCCCCATGCCCTCACCTCCCCTGTTATCTGTGTTCATTGATTAGGCCTAAATGCTTGCATATAAGTCCTTTGGTTGATCTCTCCCCCTTCCCCCCACTCTCCCTTACCTTCCCTCTGAGGTTTGACGGTCTGATCTATGCTTCTCTGTCTCTGTTTTTCTTCATCAGTTTATGTTGTTCGTTATATTCCACAAATGAGTGCGATCATGTGATATTTATCTTTCTCTGACTGGCTTATTTCACTTAGCATAATGCTCTCCAGTTCCACCCATGCTGTTGCAAATGGTAAAAGCTCCTTTTTTACTGCAGCGTAGTATTCCATTGTGTAGATGTACCACAGTTTTTTAATCCACTCATCTACTCATGGGCACTTAGGCTGTTTCCAAGCTTTGTGCATTTTTAAATTGGGTGGTTTGTTTTTGTTGTTGAGTTGTATAGTTCTTTATTATGGATATTAATTCATTGTCAGACCTGATTTGCAAATATTGTTTCCCATTCTGTGGGTAATCTTTTTTTTTTTTTTTTTTCCTCTCACCGGAGGATATTTTTCTATTGATATTTTAGAGAGTGGATGAGAGGGAAAGACAGAGAGAAACATTGATGTGAGAGAAACACATCAATTGGTTGCCTCCTGCATGCGCCCCAATCAGGGCCTTGGCCTGGGAGGAGCCTGTGTAACCAAGGTACGTGCCGTGACTGGAATTGACCCTTGGGACCCTTTGGTCCACAGGCCGACACTCTCTATCCACTGAGCCAAACCAGCTAGGGCTTTGCTTTCTTTTTTTTTTTTTTTCTTTTTTTTTTTCTGTATACAGAGATTTTATTTAATTTTAAAAGAAAATAAAGACTTTAGACAAAGCTTTGATCCTATAACAAAGCAAATCTGTCCAGCTTTAAACCAAATTCCAAGAGTAACCAACTTATATTTTTCAGCAGCTGGCAAGAGCACCCTTAATGAGCTCTATTGACAATTCTATTTTCTTCATCCCATATGGTACAAAACAAAACCAATCTAGACTCCTTGATAAGCTTTATGTCATCATTTGAGTTTTACAAATCGTTTCTCTAATGGTATGCCAAAATCATTTTTGTGTTCTCTCCACACAGTTTTACTATAACATACAGCAATGTTTATCCTGGTTGTGAGTCTTCTGTAAACAGTCAACCAATGCTCTATGTTATGAAAACCAATCTATATGCAATAGAAACAATCCACAGGTTCTAACCTGGAAATACTAGGAAAACAATCTGGATGCATTAATCACAACACTTTGAATAGCTACCCTACAAAGAATTGATTTGAATAGCTATCCTAATACAAGTTTTACTTTCCTTGAGCCTATAGGTCTGTCATTCAAATCAGTGACAGCAGCTGTGGCTTCATCCTGAGATTCAAAGGCCACCATGGCTTCTCCTGTAGGCATACCTTTTTCATTGTATTTTAAACAAACTGAGCCTGGGATCACTTGATAGCCATAAAAGAAATCTAAAATCTCATCAATAGACACAGTAAAGGGCATGTTCTGCACTTTAATTACTGTAGGTCCTGGTTTTCCAGAACTAGATCCAAAGCCAGGGGGACCACCAATGTGGATTGGACCAGGCCCGGGCCCGGGCCCGGGCCCAGGCCCAAAGGCTGGTGGTCCACTCAAATATCCTGGGGCATTTCCAAGACCCGGAGGGCCACTTCCAAAGCCTGGGGGACCACCTGAGCTACCAGGGCCATTTCCAAAATTCTGAGGACCCCCTCCAAATCCTGGCCCACTTAAATTATTTGGTCCACCTCCAAAACCTGGAACATCCAGTCCCAGACCAGGCAAACCACTATTTCCAACTGAAGGCATACCAGGCCTAACATCACCAAAGGCTCCTCCTAATCCTGGAGGAGGCAGTGGTGGTCCAAAAGCATTTGGCCCACCAAAATTACCAGGAAAATTAAATGGAGGCCCGTTATTGGCCTCCTTAGATCCTACAGTCAAGAAGGCATGCTCTTCACCTCCTGCATTAGGCATTCCTGCATTGGGCATTCCCGCATTGGGCATCCCTGCATTGGGCATCCCCACACTGGGCATCCCCGCATTGGGCATCCCCACATTGGGCATTCCTGAATTGGGTATTCCAGCACTGGGCATTGTAGCACTGGGCATTCCTGCATTGGGCATTCCAGCACTAGGCACTCTAGCACTTGGGATTCCTGGAACTGCAGGATTACCTGGCACAGGCATCTTTAACCCCTTTTTTCCTTGGGCAGGGGGATTTTTCTCAATCTCTCTCATATCTTCTAGAGTAACTACATGAACAAAAGCTTCTCGCCCATTAAGTTTTTTATGGTGCAAGCGTTCAGACTTACGTGCATCATCTTCATTTTTAAACTGAACCAATGCCTATCCTAGACCTTGCCCATTGTTATCAACAAGAACATGGACAGCATTTTCATCCACTGGGATTCCTTCTAGGAACTGAAGAACATCCATCTTGGTAATGCTGAATGGAATATTTGTTATGTGAGCACAGACTTTGGTAGAGCTGACATCCCCCTCCGGATTTAACATCATTTCTCTCTGGTCATAATTGAAGTTCTGGAGTCTTTTTCTAATCATATCTATCTTTTCTAGCATACCTTTCTTAGTAATTGGATGAACCTGAATAAAACGATTGCCCATGTGTTGTTTATGACGACACAGAGCAGCCTTATAGTCAGCCTCATTCCTGAACTCCACAAAGCCTTCACCAGTTGCTTTCCCATTGGGTCCATACGCGATATAAATACTATCTTCCACAATATCCAACTTTTTAAAAAAATCAATGACATGTTTGTTTTCAGCTTCAAATGGTAGCCCTTTCAAGTAAACACAAAAACCAGCCTCATGTGGTGATCTTGACCTTTTCTGCCCACTGGGCGATTTTGACCTGGGAAGTGTCTGAGGAGGGGGATGGGTTTGTCCAGAGGGTCCTATACTTTGCTTAAAAGTGATATGGCCTCCAGCAGCTACCCACTGTCTCTCTGTCGCAGGACTAACTTCCACATAACGTATCAGCATCCTGTTTCGTTTCAAGGCTTCAAATGTATCTTGAGGGGAGAGAAACTTAACCAATCCATTCCCATTATTTCAACCTACATGATCTTTCAACAAATGCACTGCATCAACACGGAGCCCATGAAAAAAATCTCTGACATCATTTTCCATTGCAGAAAAGGGCATTCCATGCACACTGACATACAGATCATCAGGGTTGATGGGAAGTGGTTTCACACTGCTTTGAGAAGTCATCTGGATAGGGTTAACAGGATTCAGTGGACCCAGAAACACAGGGTTCATGTTACTGTTCAGATTCATAGGTGCTCCAGAGCCATTCATTCCAGCAGGCAGAGGTGCTGCAGGTGGTGGGTTTAAGGGCGGCATGCCCGACATAGGTGGCAGTGGAGTCAGGGGTGGCACAGAAGGGACTAGGGAATTGGGGGCACTGGAGGCACGGGAGGCAAAGTAGGTACTGGAGGAGGAACTGGTATTGGGGGAATGGATGGCATTGGTGGCAAAGATGGCATCGCTGGAATTGGAGGAATTGGTGGTGGTGGGACTGTGTTCATTGGAGAGGCTGTACTTGAAATGGTTGAGCTAAACGTTGGGCTCCCAAATGAAGTCCCCATATTTGGAGGAGCCGTTCCTATGCTGGCTGTGGAAAATGTCTGTATGTTTTTGTTGCTTTCATGAACAGAAGTGGTGGCAGTAACTACACTGTGTGAAGGATTATTAAAGCTGGGTACTTGTTGTAGGCAAGTTAACCCTGCCACTCATTCCTGAGCTAGGTGGTGGTCCTGATCTACTAGCATTTGCTGGTGGTATATCTAAGTTGGCAGTTTCAAAACGCCTACGACTCAGTTCAATCATATTCTGCATTTCCGTTTTACTACTCAACAACAGTGTTACTTTTGACCCTTTAATTGTACCACCTGTGCGCATCATACCAAGCCTTGCATCTTCATCAGTGGCAAAAACGATGAAAGCCTCACCCAGTTCACCCCCTACAATATGCACGCCCCCATCAGGAATGGTCAATCCAGAGAAGAAGTGGCGAATGTCCATGGTCCCCGCCACAATTGGGAGATCTTGCAAACGGATGACCATAGCCATGCTGCGCTAAAACCACACACACCTGATAAAACAAGAGATGTATTCTCTTAACTAGAAGTAGAGGCCACGTCAATCCTGTGGGCAACCAATTAAAACCAACTTATAGACGGGGAGAACTGCGCGGCACCCGAACCCAGAGCCGAGTTACTCCCCAAGAGAGCGCCTCCGCCCGCGGCCGACAGCCCCTACGCCGGGCTTTGCTTTCTTGATGGCATTCTTTGATGCATAAGCTTAAATTTGATAAAGTGCATATAAATTAGGTAAATAGATAACTTTCTTTTTTGTGTGCTTTTGGTGTCATCCATGAAGTTGTTGCCAAATCCAGTGCATTAAATCTTTTTCTCTGTTTTCTTGGAGCTTTATAGTTTTAATTTTAGTTTATAAATTCTGATCTTTGATCCAGTTTGAATTTATTTTTGTATATAAGGCAAGGGTCTAGCTTTAATTTTGCACGTGGCTATTTCATTTTTCCCAGCACCATTTGTTGGACTGTCCTATTGAAAAGTCTCTAGGCACATTTATAAAACAACAATTGACAGTATATGAAAGGACTTATTTGGGGGTTTCTATTTTATTCTATGTTTATTCTTATGTCACTACCATAAGTTTTAATTACTATAGTATTGTAATAAGTTTAGAAGTCTCGGAAGTGTGAGTCCTCCAGCTTTATGTTTCAGAAGTGGCTATTTGAGGCTCTTTGCAATTCCATATTGAATTTGAAGATTGGTTTGTTTTTTGTTTTTTTTCTGTGAAAAGGGCTGTTGGAATTTTGATAGAGATTGAGTTGAATCTGTAGATTGCTTTGGGTAGTATTGATATTTTAATGATAGCAAATCTTTCTACCTATGAATGTGGGATGGTTTTCTACTTATTTAAGACTCTAAATTTCTGCAGTGTTTTGTAGCTTTTAGTGTATAACTCTGGCTTTCTTGATTAGATTTATTCCTAATGAGTATTTAATCTTTTAAGTGCTATTGTAAATGGAATTGCTTTCCTAGCTTCCTCTTCAGATTATTGCTGACATGTAGAAATAGAACTGATTTTCAGGTGTTGATCTTGTACTCAGACTTGTTGAATTAATTTTATTAGTTCTAGGAGCTTTTTTGTGAATTGCTTGTGATTTTCTAAGCCAGTTTTTTTCTGTTAACACATTGTATGAGGAAACGTGTTTACACGTTTTACGTATTTATACGTTCTACCAGTGTAGTAGAGCGCGGGGCATGTATTAATACTTTTTTTATAGACTAGCGGTAGAATGCGGGTAACGTATAAATACGTAAACTAAAGTTATCGTAATTTTACTGAACGTTGCCTTTTGCGCAAAAATGGCCCGCGCCACCTGTTAGCGCGCGATAAAAACTACCCGCAAACAATGTGTTAATATATTCTGTTTAGGTTATATATGGTTTATAGCCACTTATGAATTAACTAGAGGCTCAGTGCACAAATTCGTGCACATTGGAAGGAAATTAATTAGAAGGTGGCCGGCAGGGCGGGACTGGGCTAGATGGGACAGACACGCCCTGGAGCCAACCTCCTTCGGTCCCTCCCTAGCCAGCCGCACCTGGGGTGACCGGGGCTCGAAGGGCATCTGCGGAGTGAGCGGGGTCCCTCCGTCAGGTGGGGTCCCTCAGCCTGGCCTGTGGGGGTTGGACCGAAACTGGCAGTCTGACATTCCCCGAGGGGTCCCAGAATGTGAGAGGGCACTCTACCAAGTTGCTGTTGCTCGGCAGCACCTACATTGAACATCTGTCCCCTGGTGGTCAGTGTGCGTCATAGAACGGTCAGATGGTTGCTTAGGCCTTTATATATATAGATATTTTACCTTTTTATGTATTTTTTTAGGGTGCATATTTATTTGTCCTTTATCCATTTTTCCCTTAACCATTTTTCATACCTGTTTTATTTACTGTATTTGAAAAGGTGTTTTTATTAGTTTCAGGGTTTAACATTTCTTATTTTTTCTTTAATATTGATTCTATTTTTTTTCCATGTACTCACTTTTTGGTATTATGTTAGTAAAATTTGTTTTTAATCTGACCTTCCTAATTTTCTCTAATGTTTTAGAAATGCTTTGTGTGTTATGTATTATCTGCTTCTTGAAGTTTTATATTTTGTGATCTTGAAACTTGAATGTGCATACAGAATTTGGTACTTTAAAAAATGTAAATTCCTAAGACTTTTATGTAACTGAAACAGAATGAATTAGACTAGTGAATCATACTAGAGCCTTATATATTGTTTCAGCAAGTAAGTAACTTTTTAATGATTTTTCCTTTTTAGACCTTACATCGAAGTGGGAGTTTCATTAATTCTCTGTTACAGCTGGAGGAACTGGGATTTCGTAGTGGAGCACCCATAATTAAAAAAATAGCTTTTATTGCTTGGAAGAGTTTAATAGATAATTTTGCGTTAAATCCAGGTAAGTAATATTTTAAAATTTTGAATATTTATGTTCAAAAAGTATCAAATACCATTTGTGGCACTCTTAGTACATGCCAACACTTAGTTGAGCACTTTACCACCTATCTCATTGATTACAATAGAACTGAGGTACTAAGTATTTTTACTATTTTGGAGAGATTATGTAATTTACCAAAGGTCACAATAGATGATAGGAAACAATTGTGATTGTTATGGAATAAACATCACTGACTGAACTTTTTAAAAAAATATTTTTTTTTTATTGATTTCAGAGAGGAAGGAAGAGGGAGAGAGAGAAACATCAATGATGAGAGAGAATCATTAACTGGCTGCCTCTTGCACGCCCCCCACTGGGGATCGAGCCTGCAACCTGGGCATGTGCCCTGACCGGAATCGAACCCGGGACCCTCCAGTCCACAGGCCAACGCTCTGTCCACTGAGCCAAACCAGAATGGGTGACTGGTGAACTTTTTTTATCTTTTAGGACATTTAGAACTGTACCTAATAGTAGATTAATATTAATATACTAGAGGCTTGGTGCACAAAAATTCGTGCACTTGGGGTGGTGGGGGGGGGGGATCCCTCAGCTTGGCCTGTGCCCTCTTGTAGTCCGGGAGCCCTCAGGGGATGTCCGACTGGATTAGGCCCGCTCCCAGGGACATCCTTGGGAGCGCACTGACCACCAGGGAGCAGCTCTGGCTCTGTTCCCTATTGCCCCACCACCAGTGGCCTCCCTCTGCCGGAGGCAACTGGGGTGTGGGGCCTTTGGGGGACAGCGCCGGCCTACGAGCATCTGGCCCCGCCCCCCCGATCGCCTCCCTGCCGCTGCTGGTCGCCACTGCCCCCTGATTGCCATCCCCTCCCTCTGCCTGCTGGCACCCACTTTGGCTGGCCTGGCGCTGCCCGCTCGCCAGCCCTTCCCCCCACCCACTGGTTGTTCCACTGTTTGGTTGATTTGCTTATTAGGCTTTTAGTATATAGGACGTGTTTCCTTTTGATTTACCTTAACCTTAACATCCTATTATCCTAGTGAAGGTGTTTGATATAGATAGATAGATAGATAGATAGATAGATAGATAGATAGATAGATAGATCGATCTAGATATATAGATTTAGATATAGATATATAGATATAGATTTAGAGAACGAATGTTTAGCACAAAGGTGGGTCAGTATTAGTACCTATTTAACTGGGTAATTAATCTTCAGTATAATAAATACTGTATATTTCCAGATCTACTAAGTAATGTGGATTTCATCCTATATATATTTTTTTTCTACCAAAGACCATTAATTCTTTCCTCTTAATGTGTTTTATAAAGTGATTATTTGCATTAACTATCATTACTTTTATTGAAAATGTTGGTAAAAGTGCATTGCCAGGCACCAGTTTTAATTAGAAATGTCACTTTCTTTTTTTGTTGCTTATGAACTATTAGCATGAGATAATGTTCACGACTAAGTCTGTTGGAATTATAAACAGTTGAATGTTACAGCATAAAATAGGAGGGGTGTAAAGAAGATGAAGTAAGTCTAGAGCTAGAGAGTCTCTGACTTGTATTATGGATCTAGGAAGTTATTAACAAATCAGGTGCTTGACTTTCTTTTCTGTCATCTTCAGTATGCCTTAGTTGCAGACTATAGGAAAGAGGGAAGGCAGAGAGCATAAATAAACTTCTCAGCTAAGTTGGCTATCCGTATTGAGCATTCTAGAAATCCACATTCATCACCACTTAATTATCATTCAGTAGAATGGCTAAACAGGAGACTAGATAAAGAAGTCATAATTGGGCAGCCATCAGTGTTATGAATGAAAGCAGGTCTTGTAACTAAAAGAAAATGGATTGTATGGCAGTTGGCAATCTCTGTTACAGGGTATTTTTTTTGGAGCTCATAAGTAGAGGATTTGTTCTCACAGTAGTCTGACTTCTTACTTCAGAATCTTTTTTAAGTCTTTTTGATAAGTTACTTTAGCACAGACTGTCTTTTTATGTATTCCCAGTCAACACTCTCACACTATAGACTTCTGATATAAATATTTTGCTTAAAGAATTAGATTTCATTTTTATGCTGAATTTTAATATGTAATTATTATTAATGTAGACGTAGGTTTCCAAAATCTAATGGCAACAACGGTTATAATGCTTGATAAGATAAATTACTAGCAAAATTTAAAAATAACCATTTTTGACAGAATGTAAAAAATGCCTCTATTTTTTAAAATAGCTTTTTATTGGTTTTAGAGGGAGAGGAGAGAGAAACATCAATGATGGGAGATAGTCATCAGTTGTCTGCCTCCTGCACACCCCCTACTGGGAATTGAGCTCCAAACCCTGGCATGTGCCCTGACCGAGAATTGAACTGTGATCTGGTTCATGGGTCCATGTTCAACCACTGAGCCACACCAGCCAGGCAGTAAGCCTCTATTTTTTACCTGTAAAGTGGAGATGACAAGAATACAAAGCAGCTTGGACAGTTTCTCAATGTTTTGGAATATCGGGCTACAGTTCATTGTGGAGGACTGCTCTGTATTGTAGGAAGTTTAGCAGCATTTCTGAATGCACCTCACTAGATGCCAGTAGTGTTCTCCATACCCTTGCTTCTCAAGTTGTAACAACCAAAAATATTTTAGACATTGACAAATGTCGCTTTATTGCAAAATCACCCATGGCCCTCAGTATTTAATAAATAATACTTATTCCTTTTTTATTGTTGCCTTCCTAACTATTGTGGTCTAGGTGTACTGGAGTTTGTCAGGGGAAAATTTTGGGTGAAACAGGAACACCTATTGATTAAAAATTTTTTTATAGAATTTATTCTCTTGATAAAAAAGGACTATTGCATATTCATTCTTTAAATGTAATCTTTTACTCTTTACTTTTAAATGTTTTTACCTGGGTGCTTATTTCATTTTCTTTTAAGAAATACTATGTAGTGCGAAAAGACTAAAGTTGTTAATGCAGCCTTTGAGTTCCATCCATGTGAGAACAGAAGCTCTAGCTCTAACAAAACTAGAAGTCTGGTGGTATTTGCTAATGAGACTTGGACCTCATCTTCCTGCTAATTTTGAACAGGTAATGTTATAAGTGTTGATTATAATATTTTGTGTTTTCTTTCTTTAATCTTTCAGTGTTACTTTTGCTGTTTTAGCCAACCACAATATATAGATCTTTTTTCTTGACAGACTTGTTCATTTCCCTTAAAGGATAAGCCCTTTTAATTAAAAAACACTTAAATATCTATTTTTTAGAGACATGAAGATTTTTAAAAAGGAATTTCAGAGGACTTAGAATATAAAAGAGTAGATTCAATATTACTAAAATAGAAATCAAATGCTATACTGGGTAGATAACAAAATGGGATTCTTATTTTTGTTTCTCTTTTCAAGGCTACATAATGATAACCAATCATTTAAATCCCATCATTGGTTTACAGCAGTGATGGCGAACCTATGACACGCATGTCAGAGGTGACACGCGAACTCATTTTTTTGGTTGATTTTTCTTTGTTAAATGGCATTTAAAATATATAAAATAAATATCAAAAATATAAGCCTTTGTTTTACTATGGTTGCAAATATCAAAAAATTTCTATATGTGACACGGTACCAGAGTTAAGTTAGGGTTTTTCAGAATGTTGACACACCGAGCTCAAAAGGTTCGCCATCCACTGGTTTACAGTATTGTTGAAATAATTTTACAAATTTCTTTAGCTATTGATATCCTCTGGGCATTTAAACCCAGCTTAATCTTATCTATACCTCTTTGTTTTTGCAGTTAATCCCATCCTTGGTTTCTGAATTTTTTTATTGATTTGAGAGAGAGAGAGAGAGAGAGAGAGAGAGAGACGGACAAACATTGATTTGTTGTTCCACTTATTTTATGCATTCATTGGTTGATTCGTATATGTGCCCTGACTGGGGATAGGACCCACAACCTTTGTTGTATGGGGACGATGCTCTAACCAACTGAACTGGCTTTAGTTAAATTTAAAACAGGACAGGTGCGATAACTTTTATCTTTTTTATTGCTTATCTTGGATTTTCAGTATATTTTAATTTTGGATCTGTAAGTCCTTGTCTTCTAGTCTGTGTAAATATCTGATAAGCAGTGAGTATATTCTTAGAAAGGGAGACTTTAAATATACTTTAACTTTTAAAAATTTAATATAAAGGCTTTTAAACTTGGTGGAAGATGAAATAATTAAAATTGGACGTTGATAGTATTATATAATTGGGACCGTAATATTTTGAAATTCTGTCATTGTAAGGTCCTATTAGGCTAACCTTATCCAGTTGTCCAACACATTTATTGGCATAATTTATTCTCATTGGCTAGATTTGACTGGTGCGGAATGATCTTAGAAATGAGTTTGAAGTTGTCTTAGTTCATATATTTTTAGCATGTTTTAAAAAAAAGCTTAAAATGAGTCTGTCTGCCAATAGCATTAAAGCTCAGGTAGATGTTATTTGCAAAAATTATTTGTGTATAATTTGGGATTTAGAACTGAAATTTATAGAAAGTATGCATCTAGGGATAAATACAGTTTAAAAGTTTTCACTTGTCCAAATTTGTTTTTTCCCTGTGTATTTAAAGAGCTCATAAAATTCAACATTTTAAGAGAATTTATACTGCTGCTTAAAGAAAATCAACTGTATTATGCAAGGCTTTCTTTAACAAGAAAAGAAAATTATTCAGTTTACAAATAATATTTTCCTTTTTATTATTATTACCCTAATAGGTTTGTGTGCCTCTAATTCAAAGCACAATAAGCATTGATGCTAATGCTTCACCTCAGGGCAGTTCATCTCGACTAGCTACTTCTCCAGGCTTAAGTCCTATGACCCCTCAACACAAAGGTAAGAGATAGTCATACTTGTTTTTTTATCTTTTTTTTTTTTTAAATGCTTTGGCTGATGACTTTGTTCAATGTTAATCACATGAAGTGAAGGACTTCATAATTTTGGCCCCCTATCACGAAGTTCAAATATATATTCTCAATTGTTAATGTTTACTGCAGTGATTGCATTGAATTGTTGTAGTTGGAAAAGATCAACTTTTTCCCAGTACATTATGTGAGGTACATTACAGATAATTGCGTTGGTTTCAGAGCCAGTATTTTAAGGGATATTATTAAAAACAACATATTAAGAGATGTAAGAAATGTGGCTTAGCATGTACACCATGAAAGAAAGTTATTTGCTATTATTATTTTCTGTTAGCTGTTCTGAGCCAAAATTTTATACTTAAGTTTAAGGAATGCCTGCATAGTAATAATTCAGGCATGGATTAATGCTTGAGAATTATATTCATTTAAATGGTGTGTAACAAATAATCTTGTTCTTAACTTAATATTTAATTGAAATTCTGTGGGTTTTAAACAAAAACTTTCAACTCTTATTTGAGAAACACTATTTACATTTGAAGGTACGTTTCATTGAAAGGTAGTAACCAATATATTCAATTGGGTAGATAATTTAAGCTTACATAACTTTTTTTTTTTTTGCTTTAAAGGTGCTTCCCCATATGGAGCCTCAGTAACCACCCGGATGAACTTGAGTTCGAATTTTGGTGTAATGGCCACAATCCCCTCTATTCAACTTTTAGGACTTGAAATGTTACTTCATTTTCTGTTGGGTCCAGAAGTTTTAAGTTTTGCTAAGCAAAACAAACTTGTACTGAGCTTAGGTATTTGCTTTAAAAATAATTTCAGTTATTAAAACACTATATAACACAGTTAACTGGAGGTGATTTGATTAGTACTGGAATGATTTTAGAAATGAGTTTGAAGTTTCTTGTTCATATTTTTTTAGCATGTGACTTTTAAAAAGCTTGAAATGAGTCTGTCTACCGGTAGCATTAAAATTCAGGTAGATGTGTCCTAGCCAGTTTGGGTCGGTGGATAGAGCATCGGCCTGTGGACTGAAGGGTCCCGGGTTTGATTCCAGTCAAGGGTACCTTGGTTATAGGCTTCTCTCTGGCCTGGCTCCCGGTCAAAGCTTGTGGAGGAGGCAAGAAATCTATGTATTTCTTTCACATCGATGTTTCTCTCGTCTTTCCCTCTCTCATACTCTCACTAAAAAAATCAATGGAAAAATATCCTCGGATGAGGATTAACAAAAAGAAAAAAAATTCAGGTAGATGTTATTTGTAAATATTATTTGTGTATAATTTGGAATTTAGAATTGAAATTAATTAGGGTAAATACAGTTTAATAAAAATATTTTGTAATTATGAAATAAGTAAAAGCTTTTTTAATAGAAAACATGTCAGACCACCTAAAATTTTATATTAAGTTTATTTCATAAAGTGGTTTTACAGAGTTGTCTCTTTTTTTGTTCTAGAGCCTCTCGAATACCCGTTAATCAGCAACTCTTCTTTTTTTTCCAAATATGCAAATACACTTATCACGGCTGTTCATGATAGCTTTGTTGCAGTTGGAAAAGATGCTTCTGGTAACTATTTAAGAGAAGTTTTTAAAATTATTTGTTCAAAAAGCAAATAAAGTAGCAAATAGTTACATAGTGTCACCTATTATCTAGATTGTGTTGTAAGATATAGTTCATTTAATCTGCAGAACAATCTTCTGTGTTAGTCAGTTTTGCAGATGAGAAAATTCCATTGTTCTGTAAGTAAATAACCTGTGCAAAGTCACCTAGTAAATGGTAGAGCCATGAATCAAGCCCAGACTCTATTACACCACCATCTACACCTAAACTCCTTTATTCAATAGCCTATCGAATGAAGAGAAGAAATTTCATAAATAAAATAGTGTGCTATTTAATTGGCTTGGGAAATTTTTTTCTAGTGGTTTTTAGGTATTCAGATACTTGTTTTTTGTTGTCTCAAAGGTTTAAGATATTGAATACAGAAAATACAGGTGAAGGGGGGAAAAAAGAATTAACTATAGTTATATGAGCCGGTGTTAATATGGTACAGTCCTTAGAAAAACAAACCAACCACATTTATTGCTTTAACAAAAATAAGGTGATAATATTTTATAAACTGATTAATTATAAAGTTGAGTATTACAAGGAAAATTATATTCTAAATTAAGTATTGCTCAATTTCTTTAGTATAAGGATGAGAGGAGTGTCATTATAGTCACATCTACTTTGTTCTAAAGTACTTTACGTTTTATTTTGACAGATGCAGTTGTCAGTGCTATTTGGAAAGAGCTAATTAACTTGGTAAAGTTAGTTATTGAATCCGGTAAGCACCATAATACTGATGAAATTATTTTTATAGCACTCAGTGAATTATTTGGCTTTTATATATAAAATTTATTTTAAAATAATTTTTTGAACTATAGCTTCCAGACTTTAGTTTTTAACAAAGCACTTTAAATATATATATTATTTTCAATGATTTTAGAGAGAGAGGAAGGAAGAGGGAGAGAGAAAGATGGATGAGAGAGAAAAATGGATTGGCTGCTTCCTGCACAGCTGCCACCTGGGCATGTGTTCTGACAGGGAACTAAACCGGTGACCTAGGTGCATAGGACAATGCTCAGCCAACTAACTGAACTACACTGGTCAGGGCACAAAGCATTTTTTGGATTTAGTAAAAAATTAATTTTCATAGCTCTCTTAAATGTATATTTTTATCCCTGAAAATCTATACATATATATATGTAAAAGCCTAAGCGACCCAGCAACTGGTCAACTGGTCGCTATGACGTGCACTGACCACCAGGGGCAGACGCTCAGTACAGGAGCTGCCCCGTGGTGGTCAGTGTGCTCCCACAGTGGAAGCACTGCTCCGCTGACTGACAGGTGCCAGATGCAGGAGCCACGGTTGGCGAGTGCTGCTGCGGTGGCGTGAGCCTCTCCCGATCGATTGACTGGGTGCGAGCATGTGGCAGGCACAGCAGGGCTGGGATGAGTGGGAACGGCAGGCAGCATGCTGGTTTCAGCCCAATTCCTGCAGGCCAAGCCAAGGGACCCCACTGGTGCATGAATCCATGCACCGGGCCTCTAGTACTTGTATGTTTAGAAGTACATTCATGCTTTTACTTGTTCATAGGTAACAAAAAAGAGAGACCAGGTTCTGAGGTTTTGACCCTCTTATTAAAATCTTTGCAAACCATAGTGAAATCGGAAGTATTTCCTGTATCAAAAACACTGGTAAGTACAATACCTATATGCTGGTATTTAAAAACCACTCTTTGAAACTGAATTTTATATTGCAGATCAGGATTTGGAAAAACATATCAAGTATTAATCATGAGTTTGGCCATGTAATAAATGCTATTCCATTGACTTAATAGTCATTTGAAAACAAAGTAATGGCTATAATGTCAACAATAAAAATCTTTCATGATGAGAAGAAGGATAAGCCACAGAGAGAAAATTAGGTAAAAGACATGAAACTTGAAGAAACTTGGATGAACACTAATTTTATGACAAGATTGCTAAGCTCCACTAATTGTTACTTTGTGCACTTAAGAAAATGTAGTAATCTTATGGATCTTTTGCATTTAAATGAATCTTTTTTTTTGTTTTTAAGTCCTCACCCAAGCATGTTTTTCATTGATTTTAGGGAGAGGGAGAGAGAGAGACACACACAGAGAAAATATCAATGTGAGAGAGAAATATCAGTTGGTTGCCTCCCACATAGGCCTGGGAGATTGAAACTGAAACCTGGGTATGAACCCTTACTGGGATTCGAACCCGCCACCTTTCAACGTATGGGATGATGCTCCAACCAACTGAGCCACACTGGCCAGGGCATTAAATGAAATCTCTTTAACAAACATAATGACATTGATATTAAATATCTCTTTTATCATATATAGGAGAGTAGAAAAAAAAGCTAATTAGATAAACTTTTTATTTTTTTTATTTATTTATTTTTTAAAATTTTATTGATTTTTCACAGAGAGGAAGGGAGAGAGATAGAGAGTTAGAAACATCGATGAGAGAGAAACATCGATCAGCTGCCTCCAGCACATCTCCTACTGGGGATGTGCCCGCAACCCAGGTACATGCCCTTGACCGGAATCGAACCTGGGACCTTTCAGTCTGCAGGCTGACGCTGTATCCACTGAGCCAAACCGGTTTTGGCAGATAAACTTTTTATAGTAGTAAATCTCCCCAAATAAGCTGCAGATGGAGCAAACAATACCCTTGCATAAAATCTGAGTCTGCTTCCTGTATGTGTTGTGACAATATCTAGTATGGCAGTCAAGCATAGTAGTTAATAGCAAGGGCTCTGGATCTGGCTAGGTTAAATCTCAGCCTGTTTATTAGCTGAATGAAGTAGGGCAATTTATTTTTCTTGTCTCTGTTAAGGAAGAATGCAGTGTTCTCACAGAATGGGTTGATATGTACAGAATACTCCAGGAACAAAGTACATGAGTTAACAAATGCTATTTATTATCACTAGTATCTGCTTCAAATGAGTATATGTGAAGCATATTTTCACTAACAACAGTTATGTCACTTTTGTTACATAGTTCAGGTTAATATCAGTATAGTGATATTTTGGGTCAACAGCTTGCTAGACTGTCACATTTGAGAGGCATGTCTTAGATTCAGCTTTTAGTTAGCAATTCTCAGAAATACTTGCTTCTGATACTAGTGAGTACATAATTCATTGAAGAATTTCTTTTTGTAATAAAAAGGTAGAAATAGCCTCAAGAGCGATTAATAGAAAAAATGTTTGCATAAATTATGTATGTTCATATAGCAGTTAGACATGTGTCTACATATATTGATGTGAAAACTCCACAACACAGTCAGATGAAGGTCATAGTATCTTGAGTATAATATCACTTGTATAATGGTATAAAAGTATGACAGCCACATCTAGAAGATGTTTCTTGGTATACTTACATATATGGAAATTTAGATGTTCTAGAAAAATAAACTCTAAACTCACATTAGTTATCCCTGGAAATAAAGAAGGACTTTGTCATTTTAGTTTTTATATTTCTGTATTTGAACTTTTTAAACTAGTGCAACATTATAATGACAATATATTTAATGAAAGTATAACAAATTGTTCAATTAAAAATAGAGACTACTATGTAGATTTTTACCATATAAAGTACTATATAGACCACTTATAATAATAAAATCTTTGTCTTTCTTAGGTCCTCATGGAAATTACAATTAAAGGACTTCCTCAGAAAGTATTAGGTTCACCAGCATATCAGGTTGCTAATATGGATATTCTTAATGCAAGTATCTTAAATGTTGTTATATGATTAAAATGAGCCAAAAAGAAAAGTTCTATGATTTCCCTTTCTTCAAATAGTGAGGCTTAAGTTGTAAAATTTTGAGAAAATTGGATTTGCTCATTATGTTAAAGAAAAAAATGATTGAGTAATAATGTAAAAAATTAAGTATGTCACTATTAAGGGGAATATTTTCTGGGGTTAAAAGGGGGTTTCAGAAGGAAAGTTTTTTATTTGCTTGTACATAATAATAGTGTTGGTTACCATTACAAATTTTGCAAGTGTAGTAACATTGGCTAAATTGTGAAAGGTGTACTTAATATAGGCAGAATATAGGTATTGTTGGGCCAGCAAGTTTTAAGTTAATAATTTTTATATCTGGAATCTGTCACCATTTCTCATTGTACATGGAACAGCTGTGGTTAAAATAATAAAGAGCCACATTTGTAATACCTTAACTAATAATAATAATAAAAAATAATAATAATAATAAAGAGCTTGATTCTTTGGTCAGTTTATTCAAATACATTTTTATCTTTTTTGTCATGTATGTCATAAGTTAAATTTTGTAAATCTTAAAAGGATCATGTTTCACATAATTGTAGCAAACAAGTATAACAAGAAGATTGTACTCTTTCTAACAAAAAGATTGACTGAAATCTCTCATCTTTCTTCAGGGAACGCCTGCTTTATTCTTAATTCAATTAATTTTCAACAATAATCTCTTGGGATGTGGTGTAGAAGATGAAAGGTAAGTTAAACTGAAAATAGTCTTTTAAAAAATATAGATTTTTTTATTGATTTCAAAGAGGAAAGAAGAGTGAGAGAGAAACATCAATGATGAGAGAGAATCATTGATTGGCTGCCTCCTGCACCTTCCCCCTACTCTCTGCCCCTCCCCCCAGGGGATTGAGCCTGCAACCTGTGCATTGTGCCCTGACTGGGAATCCAACAGTGACTTCGTGGTTCATAGGTCAATGCTTAACCATTGAGCCACGTTGGCTGGGCTGAAAAGAATCTTTGTTTATCTTGGAAAGGTGGCTTTGTTATGAATAAGATTCTCTGGGTTAACAATTTATAATAAATTTTGTGAAAAAATAAGATTTAAAATTCATTTATTGTTTTTGTGTTATTTTTAGAATTGTGTTGCAGTGTAATTAATGTATTTTGGGGAAACATACAGTTTATTTCATGGTTCAAAATTTTCTCTTCAGGTTTTTTCTTAACCTGGAAACACTTGTAGGTTGTGTTCTTTCTGGTCCAACTTCACCACTAGCTTTCAGTGACTCTGTTTTAAATGTTATTGATCAAAATGCAAAACAGTTGGAAAACAAGGAGCATCTCTGGAGAATGTGGAGTATTATAGTCATTCCATTAACCGAATTGATTAATCAGGTAGGATAAAAGTCTGCTACATATTTATGTTTCCCTCAAGATTTAAGGAATTTTTTTTCTTGTTAGAGCATTTGAATAAATGAATAGAAGCTTGCATTTGAATAGAAGGTAGTAAATATTTTTCCTGTGATTGGTTCATTTTCTACTTTTAAGATTACTTGATTTCTTTTCATTGCATTTCTGCCTATTGTTCAATAAAGTATAATTTAAGGGGGACTAATCCAGTTCATTTTCTCCAGTAGAGCTTCTAATGCCAGAAGACTCACATATGATACAAATTTTCACGTGTATATATTGAGTTCTTTCAGTATTTGTATTTTGGGGAATAATAACTCATCTTGACTAGACTGTATGTTAAGATTCTCATGATCAAGCCATGTTAGTAAAGCCATATAGTAGTACCTAAATCAGTAATCTGTTGAGAGTTGATTAGTCCCTACATTTAAATACATGGCAATATTGGCAGAGTTGTGGAGCTTACATTCTGTCTTTATTGGTGGTTTTCAACTATTTTATCAATCTTTAAAAATTATTCTTCGGGAAATATTTCACCATAACTCTCTAATGAAGTGATGACTCCGAAGAATTTATTAAGGGAGACTGCAATAGCCTTTATTTTGGCTACTCAAGCCAGCACATCATTCAACACATTCTGGAAGAAAATAGGTGTACGTTTTTAAATATTTTCCCAGTGTTTGAAGGACTGCAAGGCCCTGTTTTTTAAGTCCTTTCCTGAATGCTACCTTCAGTGTGTGGTACCATAAACGATTTTGGAGTCATCTCTGGGATTACTTTTTAGGACTTGAAACAGTGCATTGTTTCTCAGAGTTGCTGTAACAAATTATACCACAAATTGATAGCTTGAAACAACAGCAACTTATTCTCTTATAGCTCTCAAGGCCAGAAATTCAAAATCAAGGTGTTGGGCAAGTTTCTCTGGACCTCTTGAGGGAGAATCTGTTTCATGGCTCTCTCATAGCTTCCCATAGCCACTGACAATTCTTGATGTTCCTTGGCTTATATATGCATTACTTCAATCTCAACCTTCATTTTCACATGGCATTCTTCTTTATATCTCCTCTAAATTCCCCTTTTCTTATAAGGTGACCATTTGACTTTTTAAATTTTGATTATATCTTCAAAGACCCTGTTTCCAAATAAGATCACATTTGGTTACAGGTGTGAGGAGTTTACCATCTCATGAACATCTGAACCTTGAGGGACACAGTTCTATTCTCTATACATTGTATATTAATAATTATCACACTAGAATTAGATGATACATCTAATTTCTTTATAATTTTTCTTGTTTCAGACCAATGAAGTGAATCAAGGTGATGCCTTAGAACATAATTTTAGTGCCATCTATGGTGCATTGACTCTACCAATAAATCACATTTTTTCAGCACAGAAAATTCCAGGGGTAAGGCAACGTCAAGTTTTTACCTAAAGAATTTGCATTTTTCTGAAAACATTGTTTTATCCTTTTTAATGAACTCTCATAGTAATTGTACCAAGACTTTTTTTATAACTTAATCAATATGGAAGAAAGGAAAATGGAGAAGAGATAAATTCCTTTTAAAACACATAACTTGGTATTGTGGCATTATTACAGTTCTCCCATTACAGCCATGTTGGTGGATGGTAAACTTATTATCCTATGCTTGTTTCTTCTATAACACTTTTAATGTTAGTATTTTTTTAAATGTTAATGATCTATTAGGTATTTGACATGTAAATAATACACTTAAGTTTTTGGTGTGTGTGTGTGTGTGTGTGTGTGTGTGTTTACTGTTATTGTTAGGCCACCATGAAGACCTTACTTAGAACTTGGTCAGAATTATATAGAGCATTTGCTCGCTGTGCTGCTTTGGTGGCGACTGCAGAAGAGAATTTGTGCTGTGAGGAGCTTTCTTCCAAGATAATGGTCAGTTTGGAAGATGAAGACTTCTCGGTGAGTTTATCCTGATCCTGACCATTTTTTAATTTAAAGGATTATTTCCATGTCTCTGGATCCACTCCGTTTATCAGTTTATTCTGTTATTTTGATTCCACATATGAGTGAGATCATGTGATACTTGCCTTTCTCTGACTGACTTCATTTGGCATGATACTCTCCAGGTTGAATTTGGGGTTTTCTTTGTATATATTTATCAATTTATTTAACATTTCTGTGTCTTATGTAGCATATAAGTAAAGGTGGGATCTGTGTTTTAATAAGTATATTTAAATTCTCATATAATTAGAAATAGAGTATATGTTTTTTTCACATCTTTTTGTTTTTCCCTTTACTAACATTTTATTTTATTTATTATTTTTTAAATATACCTTTATTGATTTTAGAGAGGAATGGAGAGGGAGAAAGAAATAGAAACATCAATGATGAGAGAGAATCATTGATAGGCTGTCTCCTGCAGGCCTCCTATTGGGAATTGAGCCCATCACCCAGGCATGTGCCCTTGACCGGAATTGAAACCCGGGACCCTTCATTCCGCAGGCTGATGCTCTGTGCACTGAGTCAAACCAGCTAGGGCTTTACTGACATTTAAACAGGCTTTATACTTTACATGTTTTTATATATATATATATTTATATATATATATATATATATATATATATCCTATTTCTTTTATCTTTTTATTATTTAATATATATTTATTGATTTCAGAGAGGGAGAGAGATAGAAACATCAATGATGAGAGAGAATCATTGATCAGCTGCCTCCTGCATGCCCCACACTGGAGATTGAGCCCACAACCCGGGCATGTGCCCTGACCGGGAATTGAAGCGTGACCTCCTGGTTCATAGGTAGAACACTCAACCATTGAGCCACACCAGCTGGGCTATATCCCATTTTAGATTATACTACTCAAATCTGTCAGATTTGAAGAGTTAACATCGTATAGATGTTAAGATTCTAGCCCAGCACGTGAAGAGATAAATATATTACTATTCCACAAATTTTTGTTCTTACCACCTCCCAAGTTATGTTAAAAAGATTTTTTAGTTATAGTTACTTACACAGTAATTTGTATCACAGAATTTTGCAGTAAAGTTAATTTGTTATAGCTTCTGTTGCAAACACATAGTTTGATGTTAATTTTCTTGTTAGCCTTTTTTTCTGTACATTTTAGGATTTTTTCCCCCTAATGTTTGTAATTTATACATTTCACCAGGGTGTGTCTGGGGGCATCTTTTTACATTATTCTTTTAAATACTTGATAGACCTTTTCGATCTAAAGCACTGTGTCTTCATCTCAGGAAATTTTCTTGCATTAGCAGTACTCTGTAGTCCTTTTTGAGTACCATTTTATGCGGGTTTATTTATTTAGGATATATACAATTTATTTAATAAATTAATGTCATTCAAAATACAGTGCCAGAACATTATGCAGTTGAACATGCTAGTAATGTTTGTCATGAAGCACCTATGCTCACGTTAGATGGGCAGTGCCCGTTCCTGCTAGTGGTTCCTGGATGAATGCCAGAGCAGCACTCATTACCTGCTTGTCCACACAGCCAGTGCAGAGAATTCCTGAACAGTTCACCTTTCTAATCCTACCCACACACACAACAGGTTAAAAAAACACACCCTGACAGCTAATGGGTATCTACACACAATCGCTCTACAGTAATGCTTGTTATTGAGATGTAATGACCTGGTTGACCCGCTCTGAATCTTTATGATGGAGAAATACAACAGCAGCAGGTAATACAGAAAATGGAGACATTTACTGATGAAAACTCCACCCAAACCCGCACAATGAGGGACTAGTGTTATGGGTTCAATCAGCAAGATAGACCACCGACTCAGAATTTAAATTTAGGAGCCTTTATTAAGCTGGCCAGCTGACTACAGCGCGTCCCTCCAGTAAGGAGCTTCGCAGCTTGCAGTCCTGACCAAGGGTACAGCAAAGCTTTTATCTGCAACACTACAAAGCATTTCAAAAAAACAAAAGAATTGCAAAGCGGTTCATTAGCCGTTCCTGGCACTGTCAGGGTTCACACAAAGTTTACAAGTACGAATGGGGAGGTAAACGGAGTCACACCTGGCTGGGTTGAATCATAATATATTGTTTTTCTAAGACAGTCTAGCAGTTTTTCTCTGCCACGGTCCCTGACCCTAATACAATCGGTAACCTTTCCATGCCGCAGTCCCTCCCCCTAGCACACTAGCAATCATGGTTTAGACCAGGGGTGGGCAAACTTTTTGACTCGAGGGCCACAATGGGTTCTTAAACTGGACTGGAGGGGAGGAACAAAAGCATGGATGGAGTGTTTGTGTGAACTAGTATAAATTCAAAGTAAACATCATTACATAAAAGGGTACAGTTTTTTTTTGTTTGTTTGTTTTTTAGTTTTATTCATTTCAAACGGGCCAGATACAGCCCACGGGCCGTAGTTTGCCCACGGCTGGTTTAGACCTTTGGGGTTTGTCTTGTGTTCCTTTTATTTCTGTACATGTGTTTGTGTTTTGCTTCTTATTTTTTTTAAGTCCAGTCTATTTTTTAAAATACGTTTTTATTGATTTCCCGAGAGAGAATGGGAGATGGAGGGAGAGAGAGAAATGTCAGTGATTGGTTGCCTGCCTCATACTGGGGATCCAGCCCTGACCAGGAGTCAATGTGACCTCCTGGATCATAGATCAATGCTCAACCACTGAGCCATGCCGGCTGGGCAGAAAGCTATTGAGGTATTCTTTGACTCATTGTGCTGGCATTTCCTTTTATTTTTAGTCTTCCCTTGAAACCTGTCCCCATATCTCCAAAAAAACACCTGCCCTGTTTAAATAAATTTCCAGAAAAATCTCTGATACTTTTATGGGCTTATTTTTATTTCAATTAGAGTGGAAGGAGGGGGTATGAGGTAGCTTAGCAACCTTTTAATTTTTTTTGTTTTCTCTGGGTTTAGTGAAGACCTGTAATTTTCAAGAGGAATTTAATCAAAAATCTAATTATAAATGTAGCTCTTCCATTCCCAATTGATTCATTTACATGTTGAGTTTTATGGCCATCTTAAAGCTGAATTATTTTCTCTGTTGACAAAAAAGTATAGTACATGGCACACAGCAGTTAACTGAGAAATATTCATAACCTATACTTAATGTAACTTATATGGTATAAACTATCACTTGTGTGTTATTGTAAATTATATATGGGAGTAAAAGTCTTAATTTTTGTCAGTGCTTACTGTTTTGGAAAACTATGCCAGTAATTGGAAGTTTTTAATACTTTTTATTATTCTTCTCTAGAATTTGTTGTTCTTGGATAGGATCATTCATGTTATTACTGTAGTGGTTGATTGCATCGACTTCTCACCATATGATATTAAAATTCAGTCCAGAGTTAAATGTAAGTATTTTCTTTACCTTTATTTGTTCAAATATTTTATAAACCTGGCTGTCTAAACTGCTGTCATGGCAAATTCTAATGGTTTTCCCACATCATTTTACCTGTTTTTGATAACAATGTCAGTTACTATGCTAGGAACACTTTTGAAATGAACTCATTCTCTCTCTCTCTCTCTCTCTCTCTCTTTTGAAGTACACTCATTCTCTCTCTGTCTCTGTCTCTCTTCCCTTTCTCCCTCTCTCCCATTCCCTCTCATACACACAAAATGTCTTTACTCCTTGTTATAACTCAGAAAGACAAATATTATCCTGTCTAGAGTCTAGACATTGCCTAATCAAATGATTTTACTTATTCCACTCGGTGCAAGGGATTATAACTTTGACGTTTGCTAAAATAAAAATGTTCTTACTTGTAGACTGATTTGGAATAATCATTGAATTGACATTAAGTTTAAGAGAAAATCATGGCAGTGATTAATTGGTTATGATTTACAGAAAATTTAAAGTGATTCTAAAATTTTAACTTAGTTTTTATTGAGTTAAAATTGCACAATTAACATAGTGGTATGATTTTTAAAACTATGCTTTGGTTCATTCTAATAATGAGCTATTTTAATCTAATTGATTCTTTGAAATTAAATGTCTCCACTGATGAGTATACAGTTGAACCTCGTTGCCCAGTCACGTATCTCTCAGGTGACAAAGGAGAGAATGCATGAATTTGAGTCACTTTACCACTTAAAATCTCAAGATATTGTGCTGTGAATATTTTCATTTTTTTTTTTGCTTTTGAGTCTGCTTATAATTGTTATATTTTCATTTTTTATTGTACATATCCTTCCCTTTTTGTTAAATTTTCATGTCATGTCTTTTTTGTTTTTAAAGTGTTTATAGATAGTACAATAGACATGTATGTGAGAAAGATTAAAACGGGATCATTTGGGGGTCTGGAATGAATTAGTTTAATTTACATTATTTTAATGCGAAAAAAATGATTCAATTTTCGAACAGCCTTTTGGAGTGAATTAAGTTTGAGAAACGAGATTCCACTGTATATATTTATACTATGTAGAAAATAACCTTCCAGTAATAATTAGAGCTACTTTCTTATGTGGAACAATTCCCAGGTTTTATCTTTCATGACCTTCAAAAGTGAAGAGCACTGGCTTATTTACCGTTTGAGAATCCCTCCATCTGGCCTTGTCGATATTTTGTCAATATTAGATTCAGGTTTCATTAATTTCTTTACAAGGATACTTGAGAAGTGATGCTGTAGTTTTTTCTAATGCATTATGTCAGCAGGCATTATGCCAGTTTGTCCCATTAGTGGTGATGTTAATATTTACTATTTGTTAGGATGGTGTCTGCCAGGTTTTTCCCTATAAAGTAAATTAGTAAATATTTGCAATTAAGAAATTAATGTTTTGTGGCAAATACTTTGAGATATTTAAATATCCTGTTCCTCAGCAAATTTACAGTCATGAGTTTATCATTCATTGATGCTTTTTGCCTGAAACACTAGGTTGATTCCCAAAATGAGTTTATATTTCCAAGGAACATGGTTCCTTATAGCTGAGAATGGCATTTAGAAACTGTAAGATCTGTTCATTGCCACTGTGGTATCGCTGTTTCTGGATCCCCTCAGTGGACAGGGGTGGGAGAAATAGATGTGTTTGTGAACTACACAGTTACTTGTTTCTCTAGATCAGGGGTGGGGAATGTCCGGCCTGCAAAATCATTTAGTCTGCGGCCTGCAAAATCATTTAGTCTGGCCCTGCCCAGGCATTAGGGGTGAGTTAAATGTTTGACCAAATATAGCAGGTAATTTTTAAGTTGATAGTGTTGTATGGCCCAAGAATGATATTATAAATATCCAAATGGCCCTTGGCAGAAAAATGGTTCCCCACCCCTACTCTAGATATTTGAGTCTTACCCTTTTCTGTATTTGTCTACTTCAGTGATGGCAAACCTATGACATGCGTGTCAGAGGTGACACGCGAACTCATTTTTTTGGTTGATTTTTCTTTGTTAAATGGCATTTAAATATATAAAATAAATATCAAAAATATAAGTCTTTGTTTTCTATGGTTGCAAATACCAAAAAATTTCTCTATGTGACACGGCACCAGAGTTAAGTTAGTGTTTTTCAAAATGCTGACATGCCAAGCTCAAAAGGTTCGCCATCACTGGTCTACTTTCTTTAATAGTGAGAAACTTGGTCCCCATTACCCTCAATATATTTACTGTTTAATCATTATCTTGTATGTAACCAGTCTCCGGTCTTCTCAGCCTCAACATCCTGGCCACGAATTTTTGGGTAGACATTCCAAATTATATTCATGTCTGGGAAACTGCTGTTTCTAGGGAGGATTATTGACTTTCTTTTAGTAACACTTGTTTTGCAATTCACTACATGATACATTTAATTAACAAGCACTGAATTAGAGTTTTCTCTTGAATCTGACATCTTACTGTAAGAGAATGGATTGAGGGAAACAACAGTAATTTTAGAATGGGGTTTATCCCTGTAGGTTAGGTACCTTAACAGAGATGGAGGGTACAAAGGAAAAGTTGAGCAATGCTTTTAAGAGACATTTTTTTTTTCTTTAAAGACATTTTTTTCTTTAAATCTAGGCCTTTTTTAAAAAACATTTCTCCCCTAGTTGTTTTGGCTCAGTGGATAGAGCATCAGCCTGTGGCTGGAGGGTTCCAGGTTCCATTCCGGTCAAGGGCATATACGAGGATTGTGGGCTCAATCCCCCATGTTGGGGGGGGGGGGGGGCATGCAGGAGGCAGCCAATCAATGATTCTCTCTCATCATTGATGTTTCAATCTCTCTTCCTCTCTGAACTCAATAAAGTTTTGTGTGTTTTTTTTAATTTTTACAATTTGTGGATCTCTTAACTTGTTCAGTGTTATTTCTGGGTTCAGTGTAACATATAGATGAGCCAGGAAGCACTAATTTCTAAGGAAAATTTTGTTTCTTAAAAATATCTTTTTATTGATTTCAAAGAGAGGACAGGAGAGAGAGAGAGATAGAAGCATTGATGAGAGAGAAATATCAATTCGTTGTCTCCTGCACACCCCCTACCAAGGATCGAGACAGCAACCCAGGCATGTGCCCTGACCAGGAATCAAACCGTGACCTCTTTCCTGGTTCATGGACCAAAGCTCAGTGACTGAGCCACACTGGCTGGGCTGTTTCTTATTTTTTAAAATGACTTTTAAGATTTAATTTGGGAACCTATCCTATAATTTAGTACTTTCTTACAAATTAATTGTTGAAATTCTGAGGCCATAAAATGAACTTCTGAAATGCTTCCTTAGAGAAAATGATTCATTTTTTCCTTTTTTCTCTAATTTTGTTTTAAAGATGTTGTGATGATATTTATCCATTAATGGTATGTATATCATTTTAAGATTTGTGGGTATTACTAGTGAAGCAAGTATAGTAGGTGTATTTGTCATTTAAATGTTAGATATAAAGATGGACAGTGACACTTTTCAAAGTACTTGAGTTTTTAATAAATTCAATTTTATTTTAGCACTGAAGAGAGCTTCAGATTGGTCCAGAAAGAAGAAGGAGCCCCTAGGCAAATTGGCTTCTTTATTTAAACTTATCGTGAGAGTCATCTATTCCTTCCACACTTTGAGCCTCCAGGAAGCACATTCTGATACTCTTCTCACTGTTGGGAACTCAATCACCAACATTCTTTCCAATGTACTTGGACATATTTCTTTGCCTTCTATGATGCGAAAAATATTTGCAACTTTAACAAGACCTCTGGCATTATTTTATGAAAACTCAAAGTAAGTATTTGGGCTAAATAGCTTTGGTAGCTTGGAAGCATAAGTAGATAATTGAGATCTAGTTAGCAAACTTTGGTGGTTTTCTTATCAACTTTGTTGCTGATAGTAATTTTTTACAATTTAGTGGAGAGGATAATAAATATATTAAACCAGGCATTTGTTAAAAAGATAGTTGAAATAATACATAAATATGAGGTAGGAGTTCGTAGCCCTTTATATGCTAGTCCAACCCCCTTTCAATTTACTGTGTATCTTTTTAGATTTGTTAATACAAATAAGCATACCTATTATATGAAAGCATATTTAACATACTACTTTGCAATTCAGTTTATGGTATGCACTAAATATATTATATGGGTCTTGCACCATACACCTAAGAATCTCATTCTTTTTAATGTCTGCATAGGGCTTCATGAAACTTAACCCATATTCCTGTTAGTGGACATAATATCCTTTTTTCTAGCCTTTCCCCTCTTAACCTACAATGTTGCAGTTGAATTTATTTGTACTTAAGTCATTGTCTACATTTGCCACTTTCTGCAGAATAAGGTTCTAGAAGTGAAATTATTGGTTTAAAAGGATATATACATTTATGAATTATCTCCCAAAGTTTTAATTAATTTACATTTAATTGAAAAGTAATTCCTTAAAGAAACCTGAAAAATTGCAAATAATATATTTTTAAAAAGCAGTTGCAAGGATTCATCAGTGTTCTTTATAACAAGTTTATATTGTGCAATCATAATATAACCTATATATTATAATTAAATTTACAGAAAGTTTTAGGAACAGATTTTATTTATTTTTAAAAATTCTTTATTGTTGAGAGTATTACATATGTCCCCCCTTTTCCCCCATTGACCCCTTCCAGCCCACCCCAGGCCTTCAGCACCCTATTGTCTGTGTCCATGGGTTATGCATATATGCATACAAGGTCTTTGGTTGATTACCTCCTTCCTCCCACCCTCCCCTGCCTTCCCTCTGGGATTCCCACTCTTAGGAACAGATTCTATAAAGAACAAACTAGAACCTCAAATCTATTAACTTTTTTATAGTTCTTAAGCTTCATCAGAAATAACTGATACCTTTTTTGGGAAAAGTACAGAAACAAATAACTGATGTTAATACTTTGAGGTTTATTCCTGATGTTTTTCTGTCATTCTTTAAAGATAGGTCTATACCATACTTTATATTTGATAATTGGCCTTTTTAAAAAAAGTCTTGGGTTACATTTTTATATCACTATACATGCATGTCTCATTTTCATGGCTGCATTACCATATTTTTAGGTTTAACTTTCTAAAATATAAATGATATTTGCATCTTTTTTTCTTCACAGGCTTGATGAAGTTCCTAAAGTGTATAGTTGTATGAACAACAAGGTAAAAAAAGACATACCCATAAACACACATTATGAAAATGTTAGGGTTTAAATAATTGTCTTCCTTAAATAGAAATCTGACTTTTAAAGGGGTTAATTATTATACTTCAACTTTAATGGACATTTAATAATATGGCAAAGGATGGTTTATTTTGTTTGTTTGAAATACATTATTTTCATAGTTTGCAGGTTAGGGACCTGGGCCTGTTAGAATTAAATCAGGCTTTCTGGACCCCTTTCCCTGTTATGAAATCCATAGGGTTTATACCAGTGGCCTTCAAACTTTATCTTGCATCAGAATTACTTGGAGGTCTTGTTAAAACACAAGTTCTAGGCTTTAGCCTTGGGGTTGCATGAAGCCCGAGAATGTTTGCATTTCTGACAAGTTCCCAGGTGATGTTGATGCTGCTGTTCGAGGCCCACGTGTAGTTAAATTAATTTAAGAATGTATTTGGTTTCAGAGAGGGAGAGATAAAAACATCAGTGATGAGAGAGAATTATTGATTGGCTGCCTCCTGAATGCCTCCCCACTGGGGATCAGCCCCACAACCCAGGCATGTATCCTGACTGGGAATCAAACTGTGACCTGGTTCATAGGTCGATGCTCAACCACTGAGCCACGCTGGTTGAGCCATGCTGGCTGGGCCGAGGACACATTATTTTTTTCATATATTTTTATTGATTTCAGAGAGGAAGGAAGAGGGAGAGAGAGAGAAACATCAATGATGAGAGTCATACGAAGGCTAGGGATCCAGCTGGCAACCTAATGATGTGCCCTTGATTGGAATCAACTCTGGACCCTTCGGTCAGCAGGCCCAGGCGCTAACCACGGAGCCAAGCCGGCTGGGGCAGAGGCCACATTTTAAGAAACACGGATTTGTACCCTCTGGACCACTTTTTCATCGTGCTGGTTCACAGCAAAGCTTTACTTTTTTTAAAGTATAGTTTTTTAAAAGAAGGTTTTAAAAATGTTGCTTTAAATTCATGTAACTCCTATAATCTCTTTATGAGGGTAGTTGGTTTCAATTGTTTATATGTACAACTGTATAAACTATTAAAATTGATGTGAAAACAAAGTTTTCTGTTAATGGAAAATAACCTTGAAATAAGGTTCTAACGTTAGTAATCTTAAAGTCACATGGTAACTTGTCAGCTTATAAAGTAGTATATATTGAAGGTGATGGATACGGAGCTTTTAAAAGGCCATTTTAAGTTTAAAATTTTTTACATTTTAAATTTCCAGCAGCATTATTTAAGGTTCATTACTAAAATTCAGAAGTTGTTTTAAAAACCACTTTTAACCCCATTGTTCAGTAGTAAGCGTTATTTTAGGAATCCTTTTTAACATTTTTCCATATCGAAAAGCACTCGTATACATGCATATCCACAGGGCTGTTACCTACTGCGCGCATGCGCGGGAACACGCATTTTAAGTAGCGCCAGGCCTCCCGGGCCAGGCCTCGCTCGCCAGCCACCCTGCACCCTGGCGGCCTCGGAAACGTCCCCGCGTTCCTGCTCCCACAACCCGGCCTCCCATCACCCTTCCCAAGCCTGGACGACCCTCAGTCTAGCCTGGCCGGGCCCTCTCCCACCTCCCACAGGCTTGGGACAGGCAGCCCAGGCCGCACCAACTGCGCCTGCCCACGGGCTGTTCACGGGCGCCGCCCAGACCTCGCCAAGTCCCGCGATAGCTCACGGGCTCACAGCTGCGTCGCCTTAACGGCTCTGCGGGTCTGGAATGTTCTCGGAAGCTATTTGAATTTTAAAGATTGAAATAGTCACATGTTCTGTGCGTATTTTAGTTTAGTATGCTTTGTGCTTTTATTTTTTTCTGCTTTAATCGGTACATTTTCAAGTATTACCCTAATAAGCTTTTTCTTTTTCTTAGTTAGAAAAGCTACTCGGAGAAATCATTGCTTGTCTACACTTCAGCTACACTGGGACTTACGACAGTGAACTTCTTGAACAGATCTCTCCGTTATTATGCATCATATTTTTGCACAAGAATAAGCAGATTCGAAAACAGAGTGCTCAGTTCTGGAATGCCACATTTGCTAAAGTGACGACGTTGATTTATCCTGAAGAGTTAAAGTATGCTAACCTTACGTAGTTACTCTGTTGATCATGCACATTCACTTTTTAGTTTAAAAAATTTTTATTGTAAGGAATTATTGCAGAGGTTTCTTAGTTGAAATGTTGTTATGTGGAGTACATGCTAATTATTAAACATTATTTGACCCTTTCTTTGGGTTTCAGAGTAGTAACTTCTTGGTTTTAGGAAAATAAAAAGCAATTTGAAATTATCCTTAATAAAAGAAATACAAAGGTCAGGAAATTGATGGTTATTAATTCTGGGTGATGTGCACTTGGGTACATAAAGTAATAATATAGTCTACCCTTGCTTGACATTTTCTGCAATAAAAATTTGAAAAAAATTTTTATAAAGAAAATTTGGAAATGGAAGAATTTAGCAAAAAACATTAAATGTTGCCAGTAATTTCTCTCAGTTTTGTGTTTGTAGAGGATGATGTAGTCTTTAAGCTGCATGTCATTTTGCCACTTTATAATTAAAGTGTTCTTGTTGATACTGATATTCACCAGTACTACTTGATTGAAGGAATGCATATTTGTGTTCTTTTTTAAAAGACCTATACTAAAACAAGCCAAAGAAAAATTTCTGCTTCTGTTGCCTGGTTTGGAAAATGTTGAAATTATGGAGGAATCCAGTGGACCATATTCGGATGCAGTGAGTTGTTGTTGTTTTTTGCTTTTGAATGACTAGTTTGTTTATTGGGTTTCAATGTAATTTATTGAAGTGATAAGCAAGTACAACCTGAACAGAGATACTTCGTAACATAGGATTTTTTCCATAGTCAGTTGTCTGGCTTGAAATACTTTCATGAATGAAGGGCAGTAAATTTCACCATAGATTCTTGTGTAAGTAATCTCTGTGCTTGTTCGTTAATGATCTCTTTTGAATTACTGTACATCATGTGTGCTGTTTTACAAAGGCTAAAAATTATTAAAATACGTTGTTAAATGTTGCTATTTAGATAAACTAGGAGTAATAGTTATTTGTTCACATCTAAGCAAGAGTTAGCCTTTATTTTCTCACTTCTTTCCATTGAATCATTCCTTCTGTCAGAAAAACACATCTTTGTTATTACATCATTGATTGGACCAAAGTTACTTTGGCTAATGATACCTAATGACTATCTGAAGATTAAGGAATAAAGGCATGGATATTGTATACCCCACGGAGTGAATATCCTTAGACAACTTCATCCTCACACAACTTATTTCTTCAATAACAATGTAGTCTAGTTAGTTTTTGTTTAGAACCTGTAAAAGACAAAAGGTCAAATACTCTTTGGTTTGGGTTTTTAGCTAAAAATAATAGACGGTTGAGACTTTTTGATTATAAGTTGGCTTGAAAAACATATAGTCTGCTGGGAGGGCATGATAGTTAACATTTTCTATCATTCATGGTTATTGTTTAATGTCTTAACGTTTTATGGCTTTGGTTTTTCTTTTAGAACTATTTATAGTAGTAGGAGGGGTATTTGATTTATTTTTGTAGTAATGGTATATCTTGTTTTCAAAGTTCATAAAATTAAGTCGTGTAAAACAGCTTATTGCATATGTTGGAGATACCAGATCTATTTGCTGTTAACTGAAATAGTGATTTTCTTTTCATTGACATGATTTTACTAGAGTTGAATCAAAAGAAATTTGAAATGAGTATTCATTACACTGGAAATTTTAAAACGTGAAAAGGAGAAATATTGTACTTAATGATAATGTTTTATTTGTCCTAAAACAGACAGAAAACTCACAATTAAATATGAAGATAAGTGGCATGGAAAGAAAATCAAGTGGAAAAAGAGATTCTTTTTTGGCACAACCAAAGGTTACTAAAGAAAACATGAAATCACCAGCCAAAGTATGTTCTTTCAAAGTTTATTTCATAGAACTTTTAAAGTATATGTAGCTTTTTCTAATTAGAAGAAAAAGCTGTTAAAGACTAAAAGTGGGATTGCAGGAGAATATGTTTGGTCTGGAAAGACCTATATTAGCATGGCATGGATGTCTTGAAGCTTTGGGAGATGATTCCTTCTTAGTAAAGTTACATCTGCATAATACTTTGCATCCATTAAGTAGCAGCCTTCTTGAGATGGAATGAAACTAGATTTGAATAGCTGTAACAGCATAAGAGGAAAACATTGTAGAACTTATATTATTGAATACAAACAAAATGCCTAGATAAGAAATCTATTTTAACCTCAAATCTAAAACTAAATATCTCTCTAGTTGCCGTTTAACCGATTTATATTATTGGTATGTAGAGCATATGATTTTGGCAGCTGGAACTTGACTATGTAATACTTCACCATGAGAGCCATAGATATACTCTTCTCCTGTTTGAACAAAATGATTTCTATGTGTTGGCCTGAAAAACATTTCCCATGCTTTGTTGGTAAACGCACACTTGCCTACTTTCTAAAGAGATATAATAATTTTTATTTTCTGAGTATTAGAGGTACAATGAAACAAAGGGACATTGTACTAATTGTTATTAACAAGAAATGTTGTAGTTGTGTGGTTTTGAACTTAAAACTTTCTACTCATTATCGAAAAATTTAGTGTTGGAATAGAGATTTATTGAAGTATTAGAAAAATAATTCGGCAACTCAAATGTATATTTACTTTTTTTAAAATTTATAGTTCAAACTAGAATCTTCATCCCCCAAAATAAAGAGTGGAATGCCTTTGGAAGAAGAAAAGTCTACTGAATTTGTGTTTATACCTCCAGAAGGAAAAGAAACAAAGGAAAGAATACTAACTGAACATCAGAAAGAAGTACTCAAAACAAAGAGGTTTGTAGTCCTTTTGTCTTGAATTGAGTATTTTGCAGTCACACTTAGATTTCATGCACCAAACTATAGCTTTGTCTTTAGAACTAAGATATTGTTTATATTACAGTATATTTTAATGCTGAAAAGATTCACTAGGTAACTACATTTCATACTGTATACAGCTCCAAAGTAATGCAACAAATGTCTGTAAACTGAGTTCCTTTATTGAGGTGTAGTGTGGGAGGGAAAGGTAAAGAAGATGGTTTCATGGAAAATAAGCATCTAAGCCTTGGTATATTTTTTTTAATTGTTCTTAAGAGAACTAGATGTAGAATAGTAGGCTTTACTTTCTGATTGTAGAAATATCAGAGTTTGAACTTATAAAATATTTTTCAGGTGTGATATTCCTGCCATGTATAATAATCTGGATGTTTCACAAGATGCATTATTTTCCCAGTATAGTCAGGAAGAGTCTATGTAAGTATGGAAGCTGCTGAAGTAACTTTTTTAAAGTTTTACTTAAAAACTACTCTAATTTATGCTTATTTATTCCAGGGAAATTCCTAAATTAGCTGAAAAATCCAAGGAAGATTCCACGATGGCTTTTAAGGTATACATATTTTGGGGGTTTTCAAATCACTTTCATTATGGAGTCTAATTGTATTCATTTTAAGATGTGCTGTTTAATTTGTTAAATTTCACTAGCAGATGTTAGCAGAATTATAGTCGTCTGTGGGTGTGGATGAGTTTAACTGTATTTGGTTTTTTTGAATATTTATCATTAGAAAAAAGTTAGTGGGCATCTACCACCACCTTTGGAGTAATTACAAAATACCAAAAGTCAGTGATTACCTTTGAATTACTAAGGCATTACACTAAAATTTCCTCAGAAAGTCAGACTTGTATGCTGGTTAATCTATATATATATATATGTACGTTTTTCTGCAGGAGGAACTAACAAAGAGTGACATTGTCATTTCACAAGATGTTACAGGAAAGTGTGGTATGGAAGAACATCTTGAAAAGACTTCTCTTTCAAACATTGAATGTAGTTCTGTTGAGGAAACCCATCCCGGAATACTGAGCAGTAATCATAATGCCAGAAAAAAAACTTTAATTTCATCAAAGAAAATTTCAACTGAATGTGCATCTAGTACAGGAAACACTTTTGGTGTTAGCAGTAGCTCAGTTTCTAATATCACCAATTCTGGAACACCCTCACAGCCTACAAGTCGAAGGCAAACCTTTATTACTTTGGAGAAGTTTGATGGTTCAGAAAATAGACCTTTTAGTCCGTCCCCCTTGAACAATATGTCATCAGCTGTTACGGTGAAAAATAGTCAGGAAGGCATGGCTAAAACAGATATTCCACCGAAAGCAAAGAGAAGAGAAGTGGCTCTTTCAAAATCTGACTCTGAAAAAATAGTGCATGGAAATAAGCGGTCAGGCCTAAGGTCAAGTAAAGCTGAACAAACGGGGAATAAAAGTTCTAAGCTCTTAATGACATCAGATCAGAAGAAAAGTACTCAGGAATCTATTGATAGCATGGTAGCCTTAGAAAATAATCCAGCTAGTTTGCTTAATCAAACAGAATGTGTGTTAGATAATCAGGCTCATCTCTCTGAATCTGCAGTGGAACATGAGGATACAATGCTTAAACCAACAACAGAAAATTCTTTATTAGAAAATAGCATTGTAGAGGAGAAAATCTTAGGAACCAATTTGGAATCCAAAGAAAATACACCCCCAGCCATAATACCAGCAGATCAAATGGTAAATGAGGATAGTCATGTTCAGATAACTCCAAATCAGAAAACTCTTAGACGTTCTTTAAGGCGACGTTCAGAAATAGCAGAGCCTATCACTGATAGCCAAGATAAAGAAAATACTCTTCAAAAAAAGGAAAGATATAAGGAAGAAGAAAAGACTCTTCAAAAAAGTCAGTTACATGTAAAAGATGATATGTTACCTAAGCAAAAACTGATTTCTGAACAAACTGTACAGGAAAATTTAATTGAGAAGGATACTTTACATGAGAAGACTTTAGGGGAAACCAGCACTAATGCTGAAATTGAAAAAAATAGAAGAAAGCCAGACCTTGAGAATAGTAAATCTGAGGGAGATGCTGGCCAGGATATTGCAGATAAGTCCTCTGAGAAACAAGTAAGGGGACGGACACGGTATCAAACAAGGAGAGCATCCCAGGGTTTACTTTCCAGCATTGAAAACTCCGAATCTGATAATTCTGAGGCAAAGGAGGAAAGTTCTAGAAAGAAGAGATCTGGAAAATGGAAAAACAAAAACAGTGACAGTGTTGACATTGAAGATCAAGAAGAGAAAATGGAAAAACAGGAATGTCTACAAGTTGAAAGTCAGATACATGATCATAAAGCAAATTCAGAAGTGGACATAAATATAAAATCTCAGATTTGTGAAAACAAAGATGAAAAAAATACTGTAGCTCTCCAAGATTCTACAGTATCTTCAGATTTGGAGCTAGTTTGTGATACATCAAATACTTATGAAGAAAAAAGTAAAACTAACAAATGTGCAGGTTATTCCTCTTCAAATTCTGTATCAGAATTAAATCTAAGGACTAGAAATGCCAATAAGAGGTTACATAAGCGAGATTCCATAGAAAATAATGTGGAAGAAGGGTCAAAAATAGACACATCAGACAGTTCTTTGCCTTCTGAAAAATCTTTTCAAACACCTGAATGCCGACACAAGAGAAGTCGGAGGGTAAGGAGATCTAAAGGTTGTGATTGCTGTGGAGAAAAGTCACAACCTCAAGAAAAGTCACCCCTTGGGTTGACAAATACAGAAAATTACAATGTAAAGGTCAGTGAAACCAAAAAGATAGATGTGCCAATTCCTGTAACTATGTCAGAGACTTCTACAGGTAATATTCACCCTGAGGCTAAACTTCCAGATGAGTGTCATATTGTGAATTTTCATTTGGGTCTCAAGGAGGAGAATGACACTATTGATTCATTAATTGTACCTGAAACTGAGTTGAAAGAAAAAGATATTCAAGACTCTCTTCCTTCTGAAATAGTAAATTTTAAAGAAGAAATGTGTGATACGGATTTTAAGGAAGCAATATCGATTGAAAGCCAAGAGCCATCCAATAAAAAATGTAAGACTGTTGGCCCATGTTTAGGTGCTTCCAAAGATATTTCACTGGAATGTTCTAATTTGGAGACAAAAGAAGAAAAGCCAGAGGCTATACTAAAAATGGAAGTAAGTACAGAGAACATTGTTAATGTTGAAGCAGATGCATGTAAAGTAAAAGGAGAATTCAATCCAGAAGTAGAAGCTATGGAATTGGATGTAGAATGTGATAAGTCTGAAGCTAGCTTCTCTGAACAAAAGAGTGCCAAAACGGGTATTTTTGAGGAAGAGGCAACAGAGGAAAACAGTACAAGAAGTGATGAATCTGAAGCAGATGCAGCTAAAGTACTGATTGCTGAAGAAGCAGTAACTGAGGAATTTAATTCAGCTATTGGTTATCCTGATAATACCACACCTGTAGAAGTAAGAGCTCAGTTAGAAGTTTCTGAACAAACAGCAGTTGGTGCAATAGATGGAGGAAATGATGAATCTGATCCAGGCTCATCTGAAGAAATGAATGCTGAAGTGGAAAATTATGAAGAAAGAGTAATTGGTGAAGTGAATGCTGAAACTGACCTTGTCAGTGAAACAGAGGATGAGGACTTGATTACCAAGGCATCAAAGTCCATAGAAGCTGAAACAAACAGATTGAATATAGAAATTGGCAACATTTTCCCTAACACACTTAAGGTGAACACTGAAGAAGGAAAAGCTAACTCTAATAAAACAGAAACAAGCATTGTACTTAATAAACCTGAAGAAGTAAAATTAGATGACAATCAATTGAAAGTGGAAAATGGTGGTGAAACTTTACAGGAAGTTCACCATACTTCAGAGAAAGTGAAGGAAACATCACAGTCTCTGGTATCTGAAAGAGATACCTCTGAACTGATAACAGAAGACAATAATGCATCTCCTCAAAAATTAAATGAATTTGATCCTTTACTTCTGTCAGCAACTGAGAGTCCTAGTGGCATGCAGGCGCGCTGTATCTGGTCTCCTTTGGCTTCTCCATCCAGTAGCATTTTAAAAAGAGGACTAAAAAGACCTCAAGAAGATGAGATCTCACCACCTGTTCACAAGGTAGGGGTTTGGGGCTGAATCTTAATGGCTCATGTTTAAATGGAATATTTTTGCATATATCTTTTCGAATTAGTGTTTTGTTTTCTTCTGATAAATACTCGGGTGGAATTGCTGTGTATATGGAAGCTCTATTTTTATTTATTTTTTTAAACATTTTTATTGATTTCAGAGAGGAAGGGAGAGGGAAAGAGAGAAACATCAATGCTGAGAGAGAACTACTGATCGGCTGCCTCCTGCACACCCCCTACTGGGGATTGAGCCCACTGGGGCATGTGCCCTGACTGGGAATTGAATCCGGGACCCTTCAGTCCGCAGGCCAACAACACTTTATCCACTGAGCCAAACTGGCTAGGGCTCTTTAATCCATTTCGAGTTTATTTTTGTATATGGTGTTACAAAGTGGTCCAATTTCATTTTTTTGCTTGTACCTGTCCAGTTTTCCAAGCACCACTTATTGAAAAGACTGTCGTTACCCCATTGTATATTCTTACCTCCTTTGGCGTTAATTGACCATATAAGCAAGGATTTGATTTTTGGGTCTTCAGTATGCTATACATTGTTAATACAAATTAGTTATATTTTGTTTGATAGTATCTCATATTTCAGTTTTATTTAGGCAACAGCATAGTATAGTTTTTTATAGCCGATATGTACAGAATCTTCCCACTTTTTGAATTAAAACTAGGGAACATTTATATACATACTTAACATTGTAAGTGCTCTGTTGTGTATGTCAGATAGCTTGATTGTGTGAACATATTGTAAGAGTTTAGAGGAGACTTCAAGCTAGAGCTAAGAAACAAAAATTGCTACCCAATTGCTGTGAGTCTGGTATCTTCAGAGTTTAGAACAGAATCAATCTAAGTAAGATATATCAGAGGCTAGTTAGTACTATGTCTAACTCTTTAACTTGTTCTTTACAGTCATTGTAGTTAATAGTTAAACCCATAAAGTTAGTAGTATTGGATTATGCAATTTTTACTGCTACATGCACTTTCATTAAGTTTCTGCTACTGTGTCTGTTTCAATCTTTGTTGCTATAGAGCAGTGGTCGGCAAACTCATTAGTCAACAGAGCCAAATATCAACAGTACAACGATTGAAATTTCTTTTGAGAGCCAAATTTTTTAAACTTAAACTATATAGGTAGGTACATTGTTATTAACTTAATTAGGGTACTCCTAAGCTGGCCTTTGCTAAAAACGTCCTCAATCTGATTGAGGTCCATTCGCTGAGGTCGACCCCTTCCAACTCTCCCATCCACACTCATCTTGTATATTTGTTTCATCTATCTCCTTTCGTTCAATCTCTCTATATGTGCAAACCATCTCAACATACCTTTCTCAATCCTCGACACTACATCATCTTTCACTCCACAATGTTCCCTAAAATTAACTTAATAAACTTTACTTAAAGTTTTAAGTCTTAGTTAAACTATAGGTACGATGAATAAAACTTGATATCATAGTTAATAATGATATTTATTGATAAAATTAAACTTCTTACAATTTACCTTACAATATCCATGAAATTAAATCATGGCAATGACTGACAAACACTAATGTGAACAATGGCCTCGTATCTCCTTGGAAAGTTTGAGTAAGTCAGGTTTGTATGCTGTTTTTAAATTTAGGCACGATTCCAGGTTCTCATCAATAAGACGACTTCTGCGCATGGGCCACAAAGTTTCAGTCGCACTGTACATGTGCGCTCCCACATGGTATTTGTGGAAGAGCCACACTCAAGGGGCCAAAGAGCCGCATGTGGCTCACGAGCCGCAGTTTGCCGACCACTGCTATAGAACTAGATCATTGGAATGACCTGTGCTATTTGTGAAAGCAGTCATTAGGAAAAACTACAGCTATATACGTACACTTGATTTCTAGTGAAATAATTTAAGCTTCTAAACCCACACTCTATTTTTGGGTAACCTTATACTGAGAATTTATGGTGTTATTTTTTGACTTTAATTTTGTTAAATAAAAACATGACCTGTGTTTTTAGGTTCGCCGAGTCTCCTTTGCAGATCCAATATATCAAGCAGGATTGGCAGATGACATTGATAGGCGATGTTCTCTTGTTAGGGCCCATTCTTCAAATAGTTCTCCCATAGTAAAAGGTGTTAAAACTTCACCTACTGCACAATCTAAGGTAAGCTGTAGGCTTTAAAATACACGTATGTATGCAGACAGAATTGCATTGTATAGTTTGTCTTAAAATTAACTAAGGAACAAAACTTGTTTGGATAAGATATATTCTTTTTCTGCCACTTGGTAAACAGACATGAACAGGTTATAAAAGGCAATGATGATCCAGCAAGTAATTGATTATATAGTTTATTACATTATAGATTTTTAGAAAGTATTAAGAAATTACCGTATTCTAAATTGTGAAAATAGAGTTGTAAATTTATAGTTAACTAGGGTTCTGAGTTTTTTTTTCTCTCCTATCTAGCATAATACCACTTCAAGCAAAGGATTTCTGTTCCCAGGATCACGTAGCCCTAAATTTAAGAGCTCAAAGAAATGTTTAGTAAGAAGTGCTTTAGTTTTAATGCAACTTTTTTTTTTCATGTTTAGTGAGGTGATGTGTATTTAACGGCTTTTGAAATTTATTCTAAGATTACAGAAATGGCTAAAGAATCCATACCATGCCCAACAGAAAGTGTTTACCCAGCTTTGGTAAACTGTATGGCACCAGTTGATATTATTTTACCTCAGATTACTTCAAACATGTGGTAAGTGATTAGGCTTCTGGCATATTCTTAAAGTTGCCCCTTATTTAAGAAAACTATTTAAATTATCAAAGTTCTCATATTTAGAATTGCTTTTATATGCACCTTTATACATATTTTAGAAATAAAAATTCAGCTGGGAAGATGGGCCAGAAAGGACAATAAGAGAAGCATTTATCACAATGGCTAAGATAATTGTGTGCTTATTTTCTATGTGCCATGCTGAACTCTTTTATATACATTATCTTATTTAATCATAATATAAACCCTGTAAGAATAGTAGTGTTATTTCCACTTTATAAGATGAACTTTACAAAGGTTAATTCATCAAAGTCAGTCATCATGTTAGTAAGCATGAAGCACACATTAGGCTTAGTCTGATTCCAATACTATTGCTTAAACCAGGCATACACATCAGATGAAAATTTTATGTTTTAATTTATATGTTCAGTGTCAGTCTTCACAGTAGGTTAGGTGGGCATATATAAATTCAGCATGGTTGAACTTAAATTAGGAAATTCACCTAGATAGACTCTCACAAATAGAGTAAATATAAAACTATATAATAATGTTCTACCTTTTTTTTATTGTCTGTTCAGGGCAAGAGGACTGGGACAACTCATTAGAGCCAAGAATATAAGAACAATTGGTGATTTGAGTACTCTTACAGCATCTGAAATTAAAACTCTTCCTATCCGCTCTCCAAAAGTGTCCAATGTAAAAAAGGCTCTCAGAGTATATCATGAGCAACAGGTAAAAACTTAGATGTCAGTTATAAATCATGTATAAACACAACCCTGTGTCACATACCAATCTTTTGGTCAACAACAGACTGCATATACAGCAGTGGTTTGATAAGATAATAGTGGAACTGAAAATTTCTATCACCTATTGATGTCATAGTGTAAATGCATTACTTATGTGTTTGTAATAATGCTGGTGTGAACAAACGCACTGCACAACACAGTCATAAAAATGTAGCACATGTTATTATGTGTACAGCACATAATACTTGATAATATGAATGACTGTGTTGCTGGTTTACATATTTACTAAACTTGGTTGTTATTTAGAATGTGCTCTTCCTGCCCTAGCCAGCTTGGCTCAGTGGATAGAGCGTCAGCCTGCGGACTAAAGGGTCCCAGGTTCGATTCCGGCCGAGGGCACATGCCTGGGTTTCGGGCTCGTTCCCCAGTAGGGGGTGTGCAGGAGGCAGCCAATCAATGATTCTCTCTCATCATTGATGTTTCTGTCTCTCCTCCCTTCCTCTCTGAAATCAAAGAAATAAATTTAAAAAAAAAAAAGTATGTACTCTTCCTACTTATGTAAAAGATGGTTTGCTGTGAAAGTTTGCCATGTTACCCCATCAGCAGTCTCCTAACTACATTTGTGATTGCATCATTTTACTTGGTTTAATCTCATTTTTGTGTGCAGTAACATGCTGTAGCCTAGAAGCAATAGAATATACCATGTAGCCATTTATGTAGTAGGCTATGCCATGTAGGTTTGTGTGAGTATACTATGATATTCTCACAGTGACAAAATTGCTAACACATTTCTCAGATTGTATCCCTGTTATTAAGCAGTGCGTAATTGTAAATGATCTAGCAGTACAGTTACACAGTTTGTACTTAAATTGTACACGCATTTCATGACACCTTTTCTTCCCTTCCCTCAGGAGTAACTTAAAAGATCACGCTATAATTCCACAGAGAAGTTTTTCTCATTTATTTTGAACTGTTCTTGTGCAGTGTACCTCTCAATTCTTTGAATTCTGTTCTCCTACTACCTTATCTCTTTCATTTATACAAAACTGGCTATTGAATTCCATGGCTGCGGTTCTTAAAACCTAGATGTTAAAATCCAAACGTTTATAAAAATCTTGCAGGTTTTTTGTTTAACAGTATTTTGATTTTGATACCCAACCTTTTTACACATAAACATTGTGGGTCATGGATGTTTTCAGAATTTCTAATGAAAGCCAATATTCTTCCCCCTATAAAAATATATGGAAAATTTTATATATTATTTCAGAAAGGTTCATAGACTCCTAAAACCCATTCAGAGACTCTTTATATACATTGACATTCAGAATTGTGAGTGAATGGAAAATAGGGTCTGTTAAAGATGAAAATCAGTATTCTAGATTAGAATCTTTGAGACTAGAATTTGCTAACTACTTGAAAGTCCTAGAATTAGCATTAATTTGTGTTGTGATTTTTAAATACATTTGTTAGTTTTTAAAAACCCAAATACTTTATTAGTAATTTTTAGTTTTATAGATCAAAAATTTAGTTTCTTAAGTATTTTCTGTGTTCCATGGGCCCTGAGAATTGTCTCTGAAACATGTAATTTTTTAAAAACTGCTTTATTGAGACAATCCACATACCATAAAATTCACTGCTCCCCCTCCCCCACACACACACTTCAGTGATTTGTGTGTGTTTTTGTTTTTAGTATATTTATAAACTTACACAATCACAACTGCAGTCTTAATTTTAGAACATTTTTATTACTCCAGAAAAAACTCTTAAAGTTATTAGCAGTCACTCTTCATTTCCAACCCCATGGCAACCACTAATCTTTTTTCTCAGTAGATTTGCCTATTATAGACATCTCATAAAAGTGGGGTCATATAAACCTGTGGTGTTTTGTGACTGACTTTCACTGCACATATTTTCAAAGCTCATTTGTAGGCTTTTTTGGGCATGTTATTAGAACATAGTTTCTTAGCAATATTAGCTAAGCTAATAATCACGTGATGGGCTGTCAGATTCTGTTTTGGTGTTAGTACTGTTGTTGGTCCTAGTAAGAGTAACTTTCCATTTGTTGATTTTGTTTTTTACTGACCTGAATGTTTAATCAAGGTGAAATCTCGTGGACTAGAAGAAATTCCAGTTTTTGATATTTCTGAAAAAACAGTAAATGGAACAGAAAATAAACCTCTCTCTGCTGATGAAGAAGGACTTGCCTCAGGTATATTTTAGCAGAGTAGGACAACTTTATTTATAGATCAGTTGACTTTCTTGAATTGTTTTGTTACGCTTTTAGCTTTAATTTGACCATGCCTGTGAATTACACAAGTTTTTCTTTTGTGCTAGTTACCAAGTACATGAAAAATAATTGTTTTACTTCAAGTATATTCAGTTGCTTTTCTATAATTGTCAACTCTACTCCAATAAGGATATGAACATTGTATTCTGGCCATACTTTTAATGAAAATGAAGTAAGTCTGGCGATTTCTTCAGTGGCACAGAATAAGCTATGTTAGATTTTCCTGTTGGCAGTTCTCTTTAGGAACATGGTTACATACCTCAGCCTGCATTTTCAATATTCAAACCTAGGCACTTAGACTTTATATTACCTTGAGCGGCAATATATACAACTTATGTTTTACCTGAAATAAATCTAATCATACTTTTTCCCTTTTTTTTTAGATTTAGTTGATCCTGTTGCTTTAGAAACTCCATTATCTAAAAATCTTGTGGCACAGGTCAGTGCACTTGCTCTTCAGCTGGATTCAGAGAATCTCCATAATTATTCAGGAAGCCAACTATTTGAAATGCACGAGAAACTTGGTAGCATGGCAAACACTATAATAAAAAATCTGCAGTCGCGTTGGAGGTCACCAGCTCATGATAATTCTGTTTAGTATTTTAAGACAAAGTTGAAACTTTAAAAAAAACTTCACTGAGTTTGTTATTTCATAAAATAAGTTCTGAAATATGGCACAATTTCAGACTGAATGTTTGCAAAATTGGTAACATTTCAGAACCTGAAGGGCAATGATTAAGTTCAATTTTGTAAGTTCATTATGTAAGATGATTTTTTGATATTACATATTTTATTGGCTGCTATGCATTATTTTTCTAAAATTTTAAATTTACTAAAATGTGAAAGCAAAAACTAGAAACAAGCATTTATTTCACTTAAACTCATGCATATTCAGATTAAACATTTTATGAAAAATATTTTATTTGAAGTAAAATTGAAATTTTTTATTTGGATTTTTTGCTGACTGATAAAAGGTGTTTATACTTGATTTTTTTAAAAATTTATATTTGTTGTGCCTAAGGTTTAAGAAATCTGGTCTTGGTAAAATATACTGTATGTGCGATGTAAAAGAATTATTGTTTTTCACCGATTTCAACTATGGACAACTTTTAAGAAAAACCAGAAGTTTCAGGTTTTGGGTTAAAGTATTAAAGCAGACTTTACTAAGATATATATACCATTCATTTATTTGCATTAGCAAATATTTGTACAACAGCATTTTCCTGTGAAAATTGACTCTTTGGGATATAGTACTGATTTAAAAATGCACAACTACTTGTACATTATGTATAGATTACAATGTTTTTAATTTATAAATTTCAGCTTTCGTTAATTGTGTGTTTCTGAAGCTTCTTGTGAATACTTTTGTGTAATAGAAACTATTTTGTATATATTAAATACTGAGATATTAGTATGGACAATAGAAGTGCTTTGTGGACTTGATGCAGATGTTTGTAATATTCTGTATTTACAAATGAAACAGCAAATAGTTTTGTACTTAGTTAATAGTCTCAGTTAAAACATAGGTTTATTTTCTTAAGTAACCAAAATGAGTAAAGTTAATAGAAATGAGAAAGTGTTACATGACAGTTTTACTTGTCATATCTATACTTTTTTTTTGTCTTTTGAAAGAGAGTATCAGCCACTAGAAAGCATGCCTCATTGCATTTCTTTTTAATAGGAGAGTTCGAGTATTTTCATTACAACTTGGACTATAAGAAATCTAGTTTATCTGCTCTTTTCACCTGCACCTAAAGCAAACTTGGAAGAAATTTTAAACTATTTTTTTGAAATATGTGTGTTTTGCCTACTTTTCAAAAATAGGGTGTATATATTTAAAACATTTGTGAATTTTACTAACATTAGTGCCTGACTTCCCTATTTGTTTTTTTAATTCATAATGAGAATGTCTCATTTGTTCTCTGAATAGAATGAGTGAGCAATCTCAGTTTCACGCTTTATTCAGAACTAACCCCTACTTGAAAAGGCACACATTCTTCAAAATGTAGAGAGTTTAATGTTTGTGTCTAATTCGCTTCTATATTCAGAAGGGGGCCACCAGTCAGCCACAAAAAAACATTAGTGTCTTTTATAATTGTAAATCCATGGTCATTACAAATATTTTGGGGTCTAAGTTTGAAGTTTTTATACCAAGGATGGTTTTTAAAGAAATTCTGGGGCCATTGAATTGAGGATTGTAGCTTGAAGCAATAACTAATGAAATATAAGAATATTTTTGTATTGTCTATCATTTCCCAAATAATATTTGACAGTAAAGAGGCATATACGTTTTTAGTGGACAGGTGTGTATGTGTGCTTCAAATGAGTCAAAATTACATTTCCTGACTACATATTTTAATGTTTGTGTGAACTAGGTGATGGAATGAAATTTTTGGGGAAGTGAACAGTATAGCAGAAAATGGGGCCAAAATGATTACCATTCACTTAAGTCACTGAATTTGATACTAGCATAGGTATTAATTTATAACATTTATGATTCAGCAAGGATATGTTTTAAAATATTTGAGGACAAAAATCAGTTTGCTAAGTCATCGTTGTTGATATAGTTATAAGTTTACCTCTGAGGAACCTTCCTTAAAATATTCTTGCCTTGAAATTTTCTGAAAATTTTCCCGAGTAGCAAAATGCATTAATGTTCCTTAATTAACTACATTGTGTTGCTTCATATTAAAGTTAACTTAGCTTTTTCAAATATTTTCTAATGGTTAATAAAACATGACAGTAATACTCAAGTTGCATTCAGAAACATAGTAAGATTTTTTATGTTCCAAAATGGATTTCATAGTGAATTTAAATTTTCAATATTTGAGTGAGCCCATTGAAGGTGCTCTGCTGCTTGAACAAGTTTGGAAGCCATTGTTGAATGGTGTGCGGCTTTTGCTTTAAATCCATATAGTAAAAGGATGAGTCAATTTTAGTGATAATGCTGTTTGATAATATGGTAAAAAAATAAGACTTAAATCTGAACAATAAGAGCATGGTAGTTCTTTTTATGTATAGCTTGAAAGTAGTCAGGGATTCTGATATATTTAAGAATCATGACTGCAAAGCATGTGAGATTGTATATTGCCTAAAGTAAAAGTGGCAGGGCAAGAAACAAAGTTGGAGGGGAAATGGGGTGTGTGTGTGTGTGTAAAGTATACAAGTAGAATTTTTAAAAAAGGGTAATAAGGAATGAGAAAAATTAAAAAATAAGAACTGTTTAAAATGCTAGCTTAGTTGAACTTGAACAGGAGTTAGTAGGGCCAGGTCATGTTTTCCCTTAATGCCACTTGGTAATTCAGTAAGAATTATTCTTTATTATCACTTTATAGGGAGATCAGTTGTTAACATTATTAGATTAAGACTTGAGTGAGTAGGAGAGAAACTGTTAACTCATTATCATTAGTACAACCCATGTCCAATTTATTCTCAAGTTTTTAGAAAGGTCTTGTACTTTGTATACAAACAGTGGAAGTTTTGACTTTTAACAGTGTTTCTCAAATTTGCATGTATGTGTGAAAATGCAGATTCTGATTCAGTATGTCTGTGGTGGGGCACAATCCTTCATTTCTCAAAAACTTCCACATGACATACTAAATAGTGATGTCTGTGGACTGCACTTTCCTAGAGAGGCTGAAGAGGCTTCAAGGGGTGAGTTAGGTTTGGATAGCCCAAGCTGATTTAAGTCCTTGTAGTTACTGTCACAAAAAATAAAAGCTGGTCTTTTTTTAAAAGTAACTTTCCAATTTAAGTAGGCAGATAGTTAAGTGTTTGACATTATAAAAATCTTATTAAGCAGTTTGGACAAATGAGTCTTGGATTATGTTCTGATTTCTTTAAATATTAAAGTAAATTTTAAAATATTGGCGATGGCATTTAGTTTCTAAATGAATCTTGCCTTCTAAGTTACAGGACTTCATTATTTTATTTATAAACATTGAAAATAGAACACCCCAAAGATTAAAATGGCACTGAAGTTAGCAATGCCAAAGTAAGTTATGTGTGATAGATCTGCCTTGACATTGTACTGAAGACATCCTGTGTCTTTATTGTTAAGTTACACGGTTGAAAATTGCAAAATAGAGTTTGAAAGACAGAGTTGATTCTCTAAACATGAGTGTTTCTTGGCATTCTGTTAAGACACTGTATTTCCCTCCCATATTTCAGTATTCTTTTTATAAGATCTACCCTCATCCAAAGCATTTAAGAAAAGGTAGCCAGAAGTTAAGTGATGTACTTACTAAATGGTTTTATCAAGATTTATTGACCACTTGATCTATGAACAAATCTGGGCTGTGTGGCTTGTAATGGCCCAACTAATATATCAAATGTCAGGCTTTGTATATTGCTTTTGAAAGTATACATTAAAATATGAGTCATTTGGATTTGAAGATGTATAGATATTTAATGGAACAGTAGTCTTAACAGAATTGAGTGTTTATGCAGTTCTCTGGAATATAATGCTAAATTTTACAGTGTGGTCTTACAATTTTTTCTTTACATGACAAACCCTTCACCAAAGAACAGTTAAAACCGAACATGAATTGCCAAGCTGTATAAATGCTTACTCCCCTGCAATATACTATTAGAATGGAAGATAATATTTTTTTTTTACCTGAGAGTATAAGTTTGAAGGCAGTATTTAAATGAATGTCACAGAGAAGAAAAATAACCTACCTAGCTTTTGTTCTCATAGCCGAGGAAGCATTACCTTTAGGCCACAGTGTACTGATTTGTAATTGTGGGTAAAATTGTGCTTATTAGACAGCAGGTTTATATGCTGATAGCGATTGATGCACTGATAAGTGATAAAATTTCCAACAAGAGGCAGCATTATTTCTTAAATAGATAAAATGCATGTAACTAGAAAGCTGACCTTCATAATATTGTCATGGAACTGAAAATGAATATAGTGTAGCAGTTATTTTCATACTTAATTGAATAGCAATACTTATAAAGAATTTATTTTTATAGAATGGGAACTTTGTAATAGAAAAATGGAATTGAGAACACAGAATCAGTTTTGAATATAAGAACAAAGATGGCAGTCTTAACTAGTATGTTTTCATAGATCAGGGGATGATAAACTACAGCTGGACACCTGTTTTTGTATAAATCCTATGAGTGAATGGTTTTTACATTTTCTAAATGGTTGAAAAAATATTTTGACAAGAAAATTTATGAAGTTAATATTCAGTGTCTATAAGATTTTATTGGGATACAGCTATGTTTTTACATACTATCTTTGGTGGCCTTTCTGCTACAGCAGCAGAATTGAATGGTCTGACAGATTGACCTGAATTACCTAGCATTTACTGTCTGGCCCTTACGTAGAGTTTACCGATTCCTGTTACAAAGGATAGTTTTTTTGTTCACACATGCCATGTAGTCCGTTTGGTTATTTGCTTCTAGCTGGTGGGAAGAGGATCTAGCTTCCTTAATTTCTTAATCCTGTTGCTGTTATTTAGGTTGTATTTTATAAAATGGGTTCCCCTATTCCATTTATGTTTTCTTATTGTGCAAGTACACATATTCTAGAAGATACTAGTACTTTTAGGAAACATTTTTTCCTTAATCTTAAAATATAGTAAATGTGTTTGCCATGGATATTAAGGAACCATGATGTGTCAGAGGAAGGCATCTGGCACTAATGGGTTAAGTCACAGTTTGTTTTCTGTGTTGAGTAATTCCATTGCTTTCAAACTACCTCCTGTGGATAGACTTGACTAATATGCACTTAGAGAAAGACAAGAAAAGTCAAATCAGACATTTATTAGCCCTGTAATATTTTTGTTCTGATGACTTGGTAAACTTTCTAAGAGAGCTTAGTTTTGCATCCAGAAAGTATTTATATTTGGTAAGTTAAATGACTTAAGTTGAAACCTCATAGAAGTACCTGTTCATTCCTCAGTTAACTGCATTAGTAGATCGGAAATAAGGGTGTAGTCAGTTTTATCTGTGTAATGCTTTATACAATGTTTGCAGCAGCTGGACCTATACTAATAGTATATTTTCAGGTTCAAGACTGGATTGAGGGAGGGAAAAACCTTATGATTTCACAGTAAAAATTTTCATGACCTACTGAGTTGTTACCACTTGCCAATTGAAACTGGACATTGAAACATTTTAAAGAAATGCACTTTAATCTGAAATAAAAGTATAAAAACTAAACCATAATGGTACTTGTTTGTTTGGTTTTGGGTTTTTATTCATTTATTATTTTAATGAGACCTGAATTGAAGAACAGCATAATGCAAATACCAACTTAAAGTAAACATTGTATTCCTCTACAAACACATGAACCATTCATTGTTGCCTCCTTTTATGGCCTGTTTTTAACTATAGGTTTTCTGTTTTATGGGTTCCACACACTTTTTAATCCATATTTTTAAATTAAAAAAAAAGAAAGAAATAGACTTGGTGATGTTGAAAGGTAACATCAGTTTATTATGGTTGCTATAACAGCCACAGACAGTGGCTTAAACGGCAAATTTGCTGTCCCAGTTCTAGACTCTGAGATAAAGTGTTCTTTAAGGCTGTGTGGAAAACTGTTCCATGCCTCTGCCTCCTAGCTTCTGGTGGTTTGTTGGCACTTCTTGGCTTTCCTGGCATGTAGAAGTATTGCCCCAAGCTCTGCTCTCATCACATGTTCTCCCTATGTGTTTGTCTACTTGTCCAAATTTCCCTCTTAGAAAGGCACAAGCTCCATTGAATCGGGGCCTAACCTTAGGACCTCATCCTAACTAATTTCTGCAATTACCTATTGATAAGGTCACATTTTAAGGTGTGTGTGGGGGGCGGGGGGGCGCGGAGAAAGCAAAAATCCATAACACATTTCACAAGGGAGTGGCATTGAGTAGTACCTGGGAGCCCTGGTCATTGAGAGAGCTGAGTTGAGTTCTGGCTTGAGTGTAATCTATAGACATTTATTTCCGTTACAACCTTTTGAATATGACATGAATTTCTAGTCACACAAAGGACTTCTCCAGTGTTAATGCACTGACAAAAATGGGGGCCCTAACAGATGGCTACAAAGTGGAATGAAGAGGAATGTTGAACTTAGATAGTGTTTTAAAGTGTGTCAATTACAATTTAATTTTTAGGAAATGTGATTACTAGGAATCCCACAAGGTAGTGGGAGGAAAGCATTGGTGGGGGAAAGAGAACAAGGTTAACCCTGAGTTGATAACTTGAGGCTAGGAGATGGGTAGAGTAGAATTCTCAACCTTTGTATATGTTGAAATTTTTTAATTGAAGCTTTTAAAAAACTAAAATTAGATAAAGGTTATATCTGTTGTTTTTTTTGAATAGCAACTATAAAGTTCCTGGGCAGCTTTTCGAAGTGAATAGGGAATTTAAAAACTAAAACATTTATTGTAACTGAGCATATGCTTTGAATGTTCCCCAAATTTAGGGGAAAAAACTAGTGTACAATGGGATTGTTGCCCAGCTTAACCTCTTTTAACCCAGTTTAAGTGAAGATTGAAGACTTGGGAGGGGGAGAGTGGCTCTCTCCACCATTAGGCTGCTTAGGAATGGTCTGCCTTTTTCTAGGATCTGTAAGTTTAATGAGGACACCAATTGTCTCTTGTTCATCACTCAAGCCGCAGCATCTCACATAGTGCCTAGCAAACAGGTGTAGTCGCAGATCATTTGCAAGTGTGGGCACTCTTCACTAGTGTACTCCCTGAGTCTCAGACACATTAAGAAGTCTGTGGACACTACACCACTATGATGCCCACAGGCTGGCCCACCATCTAAATGTAGTGTGCAGGCTCTGCATGCTGAGCCATGGCCCTGGACAAACCCCAGATGCCGCAGGAGGCTGATGTGACAGACATGGTGGACTGCCCAGAGTCCTAGCAGAGTCTGCGCCACTGCGCCCCCCCACCCCAGCAATGTCGGCTCTCGGTTCTTGAGTTCTTCGAAGAAAGAATTCAGAGCCAAGAATTCTAGTGCTAGAAGTTTATTTAGCATGCAAAGTGAGAGTGCACTCTAAGGAGATTTGAGCAGGCCGGCCAGAGAACTGCTTTGGCCTTTTAGAAAGAGGCAGAAGAAGTGAGCCAGCTGGACTGTGTAGACTCAGGAAGTAAGTTACAACGACAAAAGAAGGGTTCTTGGAAACAGGTTCAGAGGATTAGCCTGGGATGAGCTGCTGCTGCCCACTACTCCTCTGGTTGCAAGTCTTGTGTGACCCTTAGAGCTTAGGAAAAAGAAAGCAAAGATACATGCCTGAAGAAAGAAAGCACAGGCAAGCTTGAGAGAGAGAGAGAGAGGTATAGCCCTGGCCAGAGAGGCTTGGTTGGAGTATCGTCCCTTATATCAAAAGGTTGGGGTTTGATTCCCAGTCAGGACACAGTACCTAGATGGTAGGTTCAATCCTAGTTGGGCACATATGGGAAGGCAACCAATTGATGTCTCACATCGATGTTTCTTTCTCTCCCTGTATGGGGCAGAGGGGGGGCGGGGGGCAGGCGGCGCGGGAGAGAAAGTGAAAGTATAAGGTTAGGATCATGGTCTCTACTGATTGGTCATTGCTAAGGTAGGGGGTCATTAGTCATTGCATCTGGTCCTGCTGTCAGTCATAGTGTTCCTTCATCTGGTTTTGTTGCTTTTCTGGGCCTGGAACTGAAACAACTGACGCCTAGATGTTGCCCCTAATTTGACCAAAACTCTGTCTCTGATCAACAGACTGGAGGCTTTGTTCCTAAGATTATTTGATACTGATCAGAACCTCATAGGCCTGAGGGCTTAATGTCAAGAAAGTGGTCATGCAAGGGAGAAGGAAGCAGGGGGTCAGGGTACTGGGTGTGGCCAGTGTGAATCAGCTGTCTCAGTGTCCCCATCCCATTTGCCAAGGAATTTTCCTGGCGTCTTACTACAGGCAGTCCTCGGGTTACATTGGACTCGATGTACGTCGTTTCATGGTTACATTGCCATCTCCCATTTATTTATTTTTTTTAAAAAGGTTCCTTCATTTCGACGTAAGTACATATGTACTTTATGTTTTTTATTATTGACCACACACAAGTAAAGGTCAGGAATTATTATCTTTTAAATTTTTACTGTTTCACTTCATTACTGCTGTGTATGTGCTCCATGTGAGTGACATAGGTGCTTACGTAGGTGGGTTCCCACTTACGGCGAAAATCGCGTTATGTGGCACCGTAGGAACCGCTCTCCAATGCAACCCGAGGACCTACTGTATCCTGCCTCATGAGGGCAGCAATATTACTACAGCTCTAAAGTAATATGGACAGGTCTTTTCTTTTTAAGAAAGGATACTCTGCTAACTTGAGCATTAAGCCATCATTGGCTGGCACTCCACCTTTTGCCCACTTAATGCCTTTGTCGGCTAAAGCCAGCCCAGGGGATTCAGCAGAGAAAGATCCCCAAGGTTAGGATTGGATCCAACACTGTTTCTAAAACTTTATAAGCTGAGCCATAAAGGAAGCTTGTGGAACACAAGTATGGATAGAGTTTTGATAAAAATCTATGCTTGTGCATTTTTAACAGTACATTTTTTTTGTTTAATTTTTTTAGTGAAATGTTTGTTTTATTGAAATGTTTATTTGCAGATCGTCATAAAACTATTAAAGATAAATAATGCTGCCCTAGCCGGTTTTGCTCAGTAAATAGAGCGTTGGCCTGTGGACTGAAGGGCCCTGGGTTCGATTCCAGTCAAGTGCACGTACCTCAGTTGCAGGCTCCCGGCCCTTGTCGGGGGCTTGTGGGAGGCAACCAATTGATGTGTCTCTCTCACATCAGTGTTTCTCTCCGTTTCTCCCTCTCTCTTCCACTCGCTCTAAAAATCAATAGAGAAAATATCATTGGGTGAGGATTGAAAAATAATAAATCTCATTCCATCAGTGGCATTTATTGCAGAATTATATATTTTATTAGTTGCTAGCTTATACCAGTTTATATTGACTAACAGCTTATAACTTCAGAACTGGATTAGAAATAAAAGCATCAGCATTCAGTAAGCACAGAAAAGGTGGACATCTCTGCTATTTTCCCTTTAACGTTTATATATTCACGTTTTAGAAAATAATGTTAAACGTTTTCATAATGGAGAAATGGGTTGATACAGCAATAATAAAACATCGCAGAAACTTTTAAAATGTCTATTCTGAAATTAAACTTGATTTTAAAACCCAAAAGAAAGTTTGATAGTGGCAATTTAAAAAATGATGAACCTATGGATTTCGTGTTGTCCTTTGTCTTATGTGCAAGTCCAGAAGATAATGAGGAAGTAAGCCAGCTTAATAACTGGACAGATTAGTCATGCAAACTTTTTTACTGGAGAATTGTTTAGGTTCATATATGAACAAATTGAAAGATGGTACAACCATAAATCATATGGACACAGAAAAATCATTGGGTGGCTTGAGAACTTGGCAATAGTGGAGAGTCTAAACTGAAATCCTGACTGCAGGATTTGTAGGTCCTGTAGGCAGGCATGATGCTTTGAAATGCCTAAATAGCTTCAACATAGTTGGCTGGGAGCATGCCGGTCCTGCCGGTCCTCTGCACAGTGCCATACATCCAACCTTCATCTATAGCTTGAACATTTACTATAGCATCTCCATCCTTGAAGGACACCTCATCAGCATCAGCAGCCATGTAGTCGTACATGGCGCGGAAGATTTTCTATTTGTGAGGATGGAAAGAAAAGAGGTGAGATATGTTAGATTTGCAACAATTAACCCAAACTCTCAATTTTAAGGTCTCCTATGACTTACTCCATAAACTTAAGTTGCCCAAAAGAGAATGTACAACCACCAACAATGAAGTAAAAAAGACAACTCACAAAATAGGAGAAAATATTTGCAAACCATATATCTGATAAGGGATTACTATTCAAAATATCTAAAGAACTATAGTTCAATACGCCCCTCCCCACACACACACACAAAAGGTGGGGGCAAAGGATCTGAATTCTCCCAAAGAAGTATACATAGAACCAATAAGCTCATGAAAAGATGCACAACATCACGAGTCACCAGGGAATTGCAAATCAAAATAGGGATGAAATACAACCTCTCACACACCAAAATGGTGATGAGCAAAAAGAAAGTAACAGGTGTTGGGGAAGATGTGGAGAAATCGGAACCTTCCTAAACTGCTGATGAGAATGTAAAATGTGCAGCCATTTTGGAAAACAGTTATGGGTGTTCTTCCCATGTTAAACAGAGTTCCCATATAATCCAGCAATTCTGCTCCTAGGGGTAGACCCAAGAGCAATAAAAACGTATGTCCATCCAATAACTTGTATACACTTATTCATTCACATTAGTATTATTCATAACAACCAAAAAAAACTCATGCATGCCCACCAAGATGAATGCATTTTTTAAAAAGTGGTATTTCCATACAAATGGAATATTATTTGGCAATAAAAAGGAATGAAGTACTGATACAACATGGATGAACTTCAAAACATTAAGTAAAAGAAGCCAGTCACAAAGACCACTACTGTGTGATTTCATTTATATGAAATGTCAATATGTACATAGAGGCAAGTATATATGACAGAAAGTACATTAGTGGATGCCTCACATTGGATAGAAGATGGAGGGAAAGACCCAGGATGGGGAGTGACTGCTGATGGATACAGGGTATTTTTTAGGGTGATGAAAATGTTCTAAAATTGCATTGTGGTCTGTTGAACAACTCTGTAAATGAACTAAAATTCAATGGAATTGTACATTTCAAATGATGAACTTCACAGTATGTTAATAATGTACTATGGATATGGGTTCATGTGAAATATGTGGACTTGTTCATATGTGGACTTTTTTTCCCCCTTTGGAGGAGGTCAAACTTGTGTTTGGAGAAGAATTTGAAAAACCATAACAATATTGCAGGTATCTCTCACTTTGGGAATTTGGGAGCATACACCAGTAGTATGCTGACATAATTATTTTAGGGTCCATTTTTGGGCTTTATCTTTTTAAAAAATTTTTCCCCGTCACCATTTATTCCCCCTATACTGTCTTCCACCTCCACCTTCCACCCTCCACCCTCCCTGGACTTTATCTTTTTCAAAAATCTATCCCCATGCTAAATCCATATTTAATTATGATAGCTTTGTTTTCCTTTAACATGGTTAAGTCCTTTCCTATTGTCATTTTCAAAATTCACTTGGTTATTCTTGCATCTTTACTCTTTCAAATAAATTTTAGGCTTAACATACAACATTTTAAAAATGCTTTTGGGATTTTGATTGCCTTGAATTTATGGATTTATTTTAGGAGATATGACATCCTTACAAGATTCCTTCTGAAATATAATGGGTCTCAATACTTTTTAGATCTTCATTTACATCTTTTAGTAGATAGTTTTCTTCATACAAATATTCATTTCAATCCTAAATAATTATGTGTTTGTGCTATTATGAATAAGATCCAGGGTCTTAAATTGAGAGTTTTGAAGTAGTCTGGTGAATTGTGAACATGATTTGACTTAACTTTTCAATATATATATTAACAGGAGAGGTCTAAGATATGACATGTTCATATGTGTGATGTGCATACAGATATATATTCTTGAATAATGATACCAAATAGCAAATATCTTAGTTTAAGGTAGTGGGTGGGACCAAAGAGCCCAAACTAATCATTTGCTTTGTTTTTTTTGTTTTGTTTTGTTTTAAATCATTGAATACTACTTTATAATTAGTTTTAGTTTTGTAATGAAGGTTTTCTGATATTGCTATTAACCTAAGATGTGTTGTAAAAAAAAAAAAGCATCATATAAAGTAGGAAGTGTAGTGCAAAAAAATATCAGAATGCCTATCATTATTTTTGTACATATCAAAAAAGTAAGAATGATTTGAGTAAGTTCTTTATTATTTACTTACTCCAGCAGTAGATGGGTGAGATGGGATAGAGGATACCGTTGTCTGTTGGGTGGCAACTGAAGATGATCGTTGTTGTGGGAGCTCTGTGGTTTTTGCATGTTTGTAAGCTGAAAGGAAGGAAGAAATAGTTTATAAGAAGAAGATATAGCCAGATATCATTAAATCTATGTTTAGCTGCTGAACAGTGCTGGCTTTCCCCATAATTTAAAAATAATAATTTCCAAGAAAGGAGAAATGAAACATCTAACTCATGTGCCCCCTCCACAATTCTAGTCTTTTCTCATTAGAAGAAAGAATCCAGCCCTAGCCTGTTTGGCTCGGTGGATAGAGCATCAGACTGCAGACTGAAAGGTCCCGGGTTTGATTCTGGTCAAGGTCTTATGCCCAGGTTGCAGGCTCGCAGCCAATCAATGATTCTCTCTCATCATTGATGTTTCTATCTCTCCCTCTCTGTTCCTTTGTCAATTAAAATATTTTTTAAGAAGAAGAAGGAGGAGGAGGAGGAGGAGGAGGAGGAGGAGGAGGAGGAGAAGGAAAAGAAGAAAGAATCCAGATTTATTTATTTATTTATTACTCAAAGCTTCTGTTATAGTAACTGCCAGTGAGCTGGCTGACCTGCTGAGTCAGCGCCCCCTCCACCCCACCCCCTCCCCTTGTACCTGTTGAGGTTGCAGAGAAGAAGATGCCGCCATTGCTGTAGGTGGACAGGTGGTGGTCTGCCCCTTCTGAGTGCTCAGACTTCTCCTCGCCGCCACTGACGCTCAGAGCACTGGCTGATCGCGACTGTTCCCGGCTCCGGCGCTGAGCTTGGGCTGGGGAGGTGAGATTTTGAGGAGGATCAGAGGTGAAACGTTGTTGGCAGGAATCCCCGGCAGTATTTGAATCTCCGTTGCTTTTTGTTTGTTTGTTACCAAGCACGGTCTGAAGTAGCTTTCCATGGATGAAACCCCCAAAGCACTGATGACATATTGTGTCATCCTCATTTTCCAGAGAACAGTTTAATTACCAAAAGGCAGGTGATAGGGAAGTGGCACAGCAAGGCTGGCCATCCCAGAGTGGCCCTGAGACTGCTCCTTCCCGCCCTGCAGCCCATTTTCCTGCCTCACCAAGATGAACACATGGTCATATTCACACTCACACTCCAACTTCGCCTTCTCCAGAAAGTCCTCCCTAACTTCCACGTCAGTGTAGATGCTTTTTCTCTGTGTTCCCATGACCTCTGTGCAGACCCTTCAAACTACTGTCAGGGAGTAACCACTGGTTTACTCGTCTCTCTTCATCAGGAAACTAGAGTGTAGATCCTTTGAGGACGGGCACTACCTGTTATTTGACTTTTTAACATGAACAGAAGGCATAAAGGCATGCGTGTGACCTCTTTAATGGAATGACTAATCTTTGACATAAGACAATTCAGAAAGTCGCTAAAGATCAAATCCATTCTCTCTTCCCTTTGCCTATGTATTGTTTTCATTATTTCTCTCAGAAAGACTTACCCTGAGGGAGACTTACACTGAGGCAGTGAAACTTGACTAGACATGAGTTTGGCCCACTTGTCAAGGTGTTTTTATGCTGAATGGGCAAGTCGGGTAACTGAAAACCCTTGAGGAAAGGAACTTCAGAAAGTCATTGACTCTAGCCCACTAAATGGTGATATTTTTGCTGTGATCCTTTTGTGGCATAACGTACCGTTAATCATGTGTAAGCTTCGGGATTGAATGTTGTCTTCTGCTGGGTCATAGTCAAAAACTGAGCCAGGATTAGTACGCCAGACACGTAAACCTGAAAGCGAGATGAAGGGTCAGAGCAGATGTTCTTGGACTCTCTCAAAGATTTAGAGAGCTAGGTACGAACTTAATCATAGGAGGATTGATTTAGCTTAGGCTCTCGTCGTGTCTCCTCCTCAGAGGAGATCAAAGCATAAAGAAGAGAGGTCAGGCTTGCAAGTCATGAAATAATAGAGGTTTTCTTTCACACCTAATGAAACACAAATTGAGGTCCTTTATCCTTTGCCCCCTATAGATAACTCACTTCTGTTCCTCTACCCCCTTAGCTTCAAGTCGATTTCCCACTGTGGCTCAGTCACCTGTAATAGTCTCCTGATCCTGGTCATTCCGTTTTTGTTCCATTTGCACCACTTTTCTCTGAATCCCTCTGTAGTTAATGTCACTGAAGTCCTGTGTGTTCTTCTTCACTCGTTCTGTGATAGGGTCTGTCACCACCGGTGTGAAGCAACCCTTGTGCTTCTCAAAGTCTTCATGATATTTCACCTGAAATGTCATGAATTCGTTTTGTGAAAACATGAGGGTGGATCATTTCCTTTGCCCCGTGTGCCCACCAATCCTAGAGAGTTCCCGACTCACTGTTGAGATGTGGCGTTGGGTCTCTCTCACTCGTCTCATCTCCGGGGTGTCCAAGACATAGGCAGCTTTGCCTTGTATTTGTTTCCGGAAGCTATCGGAATAAAGAACCTGCCGGAGGAGAAAAAACGAATGAGCACAGGTCCATGGTACTGTCCTCACTCTGAAGCCTCAAACCCTCTCCAACGGGGGGGGGGGGGGAGGGGGGGGGGGGGGGGGTGGGGGGTGGAAGGAGCTGGGAGGGAAGCTTGAGTCCGAAAGGACCCAGCAAGACCCATGGATAACATGGAGCAGGTTAGCGTGAGGATGGGTGGGCAGGGCTCGCATCCGGGAGGATCTGTTTTGACTTTGAAAATGTAACTTTCATTTTCAAAGGAGAAGAGGCACAGTATAATTTTGAAGGGAAAAGGAAGGAAGTGTTCTCTTGAATTTGCTGGGAACTGTAGCACCAGCGTATCAGATAGTATTTGGTGCTAAATGTGCTACTGACATTTGAAAGAACTATCCTTCAAAACAAGTACGCAGGGTTTTTTTGTAGGTTTATGTCAAGATTTTATAAACCCATATGCAAATACAGAAATCAAAGTCCTCCAGACACAAAAAACCCAAAACATCAAAACCAGAGAAGGCATCCATTTCAGAGTATTACCTGTTTCCTAGGATACCTTAAAAGGAAAGGAAAGCTGAAGACTGGAGGTGTTAGGAAGTCAATTTGTTACAGGTGGTTACGCAAAACTACCTCAGAGGAAAGGAAAAGGGGCAGAAAACGTTGGCAATTAACTTGTTATGTCTTAGCATGATCATTTGGAATTTAAAAGCACAGTTGTGTTAATTTTAGTGTAAATTTTCAGTGGAATAAGAAAGTGCACATTTTTATGAAGTTAAAATGTTATTGTCCAAGTTGTTGCATTCCTTTTTTTTTTTTTTGTAATCCTAGAAAATACCGAGCTAATGTTTTCTTGGTTGCGCTTAGCTCTCTCCATCTCTGGAGTAACAGGTGTCGGAGTTGCTTTTCTCATGTTCTCTTTGTACAACACCTAGAGGAGCCAAGAGAGTATCCAGACATCAGAGAGCAGAAAACCATTTCTGAAAACCATCAGCTAGCTGGTGTTATGGCTCAATTATATCACACTCGATGAGAAACACCTCAGGAAGATAAAGCCATTAAAATGTTATTGTATGAAGCACAAGGTGACGTTTGGGCTGGAGGGGTTGGTTTGTTGTTTTTAAGCAGGTAAAGAAGAATTTTAATGGATAAACAAAAGTTTGGGGAAAACAGTGAGATAAATTAGTGGTATAACCATCTTTGCCAGGCTTGTTAAAAAGTGTAGCAATTTCTTTTCTCCTCTCTGAAATACCGAGCTAAAGTTTTCTTGGTTGCGTTTGACTCTTTCCATCTCAGGAGTAAAGGGTGTCGGGGTCGCTTTGCCCAGGTTGTCTTTGTATAACACCTGTGAGATACAAAGTTGGACCCGAAAGTCACTAGGCGGCAATCTTCAGGCTATTAACTATAATGCAATTTGGGTGAGAAAACCCCATGTTTAATCTATTATTATTAGTGAGGATAGCTCTCAAGAGGAAAGCTTAAAGCCAGTTAATGGCCATTCTAAGTGTAGTATGACATTTAGAGAAGGTTCTAGAAAACTGGCATGTGGTTTGCCTTTAACCTGGGATGGAGTTAGGAGCAGGCCAAATGGCAGGGGTTACTTTGCAAAAATAAAAGCACTTTCTCAAGACAATACCGAGCTAATGTTCTCTTGATTGCGTTTGACTCTCTGCATCTCTGGAGTGACAGGGGTTGGGGTGGCTTTCCCCATATTTTCTTTGTACAAGACCTACATGTGTCCAATGGATCCAAAAAGGCAAAAAGAAGAAGAAAAGAATTACAGTCACCAAATGTTTAAACAGAACAGGTAACTCGTTAGGAGGCCCAGGGTGCCAAACCATGTGGGCAGTGAGGTTAGACGGAAAGGAATACGCTTCCAGGGTAGGGCCCTACGCTGACATCCGTGCAGCCTGCAAGACAGACTCAGCATGCGCCCCCTTCACCCTGCCCTGGTCTGTGAATTCCAGCACCTGATAGGCCATCTAAACAGCACTTAGGGGCCTGGGCTGGAAGGCCACTGGGAAGGGTGAGGCTGCTCCGCAGTGGGGAACCCCACCTTTTTGCAGCACTTAAACTCATATAGACACCTCAGTACAACCGTGGGTCCTTAAACAAGCAAAGGCCCTCTCCTCTCTTTTCTCCTTGCTGTCATTGTGTTGTGCCTCTTGCTTCAGTTTACTACAACATCCAACTTCTCAGCAATGATGTCACTATATGGTAAGTCAATTAAAGACATGGTAACACATCATGACAAATCCTCAACCTCGATGTCTCCCCTCAGTGTCATTCTTGGGGACACGGGTGGTTTTGGAAATGCTGCTCTAGAGGAAGACTTCTGTTAAGGTGGTGGTTCTCAAAGTGGGGTCCCTGGGCAGCAAGGTTAGCAGCATTTGAGAACTTGCTAGAAAGGCACGTTTTCTGGCCCCACATCAGAGACAAGAAACAGTGGGGGCAGGACCCAGCAGTCTGGTTTAACAAACCCTCCAGGTGATTCTGGCGCACAGCTATTGGAGAAACCTGTAGACTGTGCTCACGTGGAGGCCACAGCGTCCTTCATTACGTAAGCTAGAGTCACCCCGACACAAACTCCAGCCCCGGCATTTATCAACATACGGAATATTGCAGAGCACAGGATTACAGGAAATGGCTTACTAAGTTAGCAGTTAAAGGTCATGAAAAAGACAAATAGAACTAAAATTGGTAAAACAAAAAAACAGTTCTAGTGACACTTGCCTTTTTAAGTTAATTAATAACCATTTGCCAAAACCACTACTGAATATTCATTTGTCATTATTTCTGAAGGAGAGGATGGGGATTATATTTCCCAAGGTCTCTTTGTCTAAATCTGACAAGGTAGATGAGAACCTAAAGTCATAGGCACATACAAAAAACCCACAACTCGACTATGCCGCCTCCCCAATTTCACAAATACAGAAAACAAAGAGACCTTGGGGGTAGTGAATAGAGAGTAAGTTTGGGGAGAGATAAGCAAAACAATATTTTATTGGAAAATCCATTACTTCCTGATATTAGAATTTTAAATTGTGGATTAAAGCAATCTTGTTATTATGGGGTTAAGGCTAAGGTAGCCCTATAGGGCAAAAGGATAAATGTGACCAAGAAATTCACAAAATGTAAGTTGTCTTTAAAAAGGAGGATTAATATGCATTATTTTAAATCACTTTTAAGTAGTAGTTTTTTCTCTTCTTGCCAAAGTACCGTGCTAATATTTTCTTGATTGTGTTTGACTCTCTCCATCTCTGGAGTGACAGGTAAAGGGGTTCCCTTGCCCATGCTTTCTTTGTATAACACCTGTGTGATGAGAAAGCATCCAGAAAACAACCATAAGGAACATTTCGTTTGTTGTGACATTTTAAGGGTGAGTTCAACTTCCTTGTTACCAAGTTACACAATAGTCTAAGAAGCCAGGAGTTACACACAGACAAGGCGCCACACGCTACTTTAATGGCAGCCATTCTTGGGATTGGAAAACACTCGCTAGGACGCCAAGGACCTCAGCCGCAGTGGGTAAGGCTGTCGGAGTTATCCATGTTATGTTTTTATTTCTATGAGCACAGTACCTCCTAAACAATCACATAGGGATTTAAAATGGTTAAAACTCAGTTTTGTTGTTATCCAAGCAAACGAAAAGGTAAGGTGGTTTTATAAACATGTATATTTTAAAATACCAAGTGGCAGAGAAATCAGGATTAACTGCAATTTAAGAAATCGAGTTGACAGTAGTATAGAAATGCAAGCGTTGTACGTATGTCCTTTTGCTAAGTGAGGTATATTAGAAGCAAAGGAAAGGAAGTGGGTTTCAAAAAATAATAAATGCTTAGTATCAATTTAATTATGAGGTTAAATGGCATCTTCTTTTCCCTTTCTGTCCAAAATACCGAGCTAATGTTTTCTTGATTGTGTTTGACCCTCTGCATCTCAGGGGTGGTGGAGATTGGAATTCCTGTCCCCACGTTTTCTTTGTATAGCACCTGTGTGGTAAGAAACATCCAGAACAAGAAGAGCAATCAACCGCTTGGCCCCTCTGTGGAGCAGCTGGGAGCACAAGGAAGAAAGTGAGTTCCAGGAAGGGAGATCCCTCAAGCTTCTAGATCCAACCTGTGTGAGCCGAGACATCTTTAAAGCGAGGGAATGCAGGAAAGAGCAGTGAACGCTAGGACATAGGAAAGGAAAGTTTTATAATTGCTGTTGTTTGAACTAAGCTCTGCAGCGATGAGCGACGGAGAGCAAAGGGAATGATTAGCCCTTCTCAGCTTGTTAAGAGGAGGGAGAAAATTAAAAGGGCAAGAGACTGAGAACCAAGGAAGTTATTCCTGATTTGGAAATGTTATTAACAAAACACATAAGGATATTTGGGTTTTATAAACATTGCAAATATGAAGATTCGTACACACACATCTTCTTTTGTTGACTTTCAAAAGAAGTCCAAGTATTTAATTTTTAGCTTGGGTGAGCATATTGGGAAAAATTAATCCTTTTAAAGGCAAATGGAGAGTATGACAAAATGCAAAAACAAACAAACAAAAAACAACAAAAACATAAAACAAACACACAAAAAAACACCTTGAAAAAATCTGTACAAATACCAGTAGGGACAGAGGTTAGAATAGGAAATGAGGCCAACAGTCTGATTGGTGCAGAATAGATGTTTGTAAGCTTCTGTTCAGATCAAATCGGCAAAGCGGGATAAATGTGGCTGCTTAGACATTGAGAATGTTATGCTTTTAAAAGCTGGACTGTAATACCGAACACTTTTTTAAAAAGTCAAATGAGTACATTAATGTTTAACCAAAATGGGGAAACGAATTCATAGGAAGTGGTAGCATTAAGTTGCGAATAAGACGTGTCAAAGTTTTTATTGGGATAAGTTGATTAGATTTTAAAATATAGCCATTAATACTTTAAAAATGTTTTAAACATAGTTAAGGGATTTTTTTTTCCTTTTAAATACCGAACTAAAGTTTTCTTGATTGTGTTTGACTCTCTCCATCTCTGGAGTAATGGGAATCGGGATCCCCTGCCCGAGGTTCTCTTTATACAACACCTGCATGACACAAGAAAGCACCAGAAAAACAAGAGCAGTCAGCACAGCCCTTCCCTCTCTGTCTTGCAGGGAACCTAGTACAAGACTGACATCAAACGGGAAAGACAACTTCCCCAAGTCAGCCTGTCTTTTCGTGCACAGATCTGGAGGACAACATGCACCATGGATCCATAGTTAAAGTGCCAGTGTGTTCGATATTCAGCGTTTAGCCTAACTCATATATTCAATGTTTGTTTTCTGTATCAAGAAATAAAGAAAAAGATACAAATGCTAATTTCATAAGAGCACTAAAATGCTTAGTGTACAATAGGAAGATTATCTTTCAATTAGATTGGCAAATATTTATTTTCCCTATACAGAATATCTTACAGAAGAACAGATATTTAAAACCCTAGGCCAAACCTATGCAATACAGTGAAATTGGTCTTTGCTAAGTAACTTCCAATTGTGGAGGTGGTCCAGTCTACAAGTCAAGGTTTTAATAAATACACAGCACTGCTTATTTTCCATGGTGTCATAAAGGTTCTATGCACCACTGGGCACTCTGCCTAAATGCAACTCGTGTAATAATTAACACAAAGGGTTACTTAGAAAAGCACCTGTATGATAAGATCCTGTCCAGGATCATCGGAATCATCAAGATCTTAAACAGATATAAATAATAATATACTTACTCTAATATAGAAGAAAATAATCTTGAAAAATTAATGCAAACCTTTGCAAAAGAAGGAATAATAATAATATGCCCACAAGGAAAACAGTGATGATAACATTCCAAAAGTAGTATTAGTTGACATTGAAAATTTAAACGAAATCAAAAGATTGTTAGTGAATAGTAATTAAAAACAAAGAAAAACAAAACAAAAATACACTGGGACTAATAAGAGTGATCACTTTATAAGTTATATAAATGTCTAATCACTATATTGTATACCTGAAACTAATACAGGTATACTGTATGTCAACTATAATGTAAAAGTTAAAAAATATTATTTAAGAAAGACAATGGGACCAAAGAAAGTTACTGATCTAATTATGTGAAAGAATCAAACATTGAGAAAATAGTTAAACAATTAAAAACCATTTTGGAGCCCTGTCCATATGGCTCAGTAGTTGAGCGTCAACCTATGAACAGGGAGGCCACAGTTCAATTCCCTGTCAGGGTATATGCCAGGGTTGTGGGCTTGGCCTCCAATTATTGATCAGGAGGCAGCTGATCAATAATTCTTTCTCATAATAGATGTTTCTATCTTCCTCTCCATCTCCCTTCCTCTCTGAAATCAATAAAAACATTAAAAAACCACACACAAAAAAAACGCATTTTGGATCAAACCTTCTCCCATTCCTCCCCCCCGCCCCCCCCCCCGCCAAATTCAGCTACATTTTCCTAATAACATTTGATTAGATTTGATTCAGATTTTAGATTTGAATCTAAGATCCTTTTATAGAAGTCTCACAGACCATTTGAGGACTGTAGAGGTTTTCAGCAATAATAATAGTACAAGAGAAAATAACATTAAATATAAGCTTATGGTCTGATTTGTGTGTTAAAAACAAATCAGAAGGTTTGGATTTCTATTCATGGAATGGCTTGTTTAGAACAAGTATCAAGATGAGATTACTTTGGGTCCTGATACTGAGCCATTTCCTTTCTCAGCACTGCTGCTGCTCCAGACAGGACCTATGTCAAGGTAACCCCTGTTCCAAGCAAGAGCCATTATTTTTACACAGGGCCTCATCCTGTGTCTTTTCTTGTGATGCTAATCCAGAAATATTGAATAAAAAGAGTTCCAAGTAAATAATAACGACAGTGTTTGGGGGTTTTTTGGACATCAATTACCTTCAAAAGTCCCAGTAATAACATAACAGGGGAAAAGATAAAGAAAGGAACCAATTAAAAGTTTTAAGGGACTAGTATGAAAAGCATAAAATGTTAGAATCAAATGCTGGTTAAAGAAGGATTCAGTTGATGAGATTTAGAAAGAGAATTTGTTAAATTGAGAATTTCAAAGGGACTCATAATAAGTTTGGATTTATAGAAAGTTAATTATTATTTTTTAAATATGGAGTTAAAGGAGCTTTCTGCCAAATACCGAGCTAAAGTTTTCTTGATTGCGTTTGACTCTCTCCATCTCAGGAGTGACAGGTATGGGGGTCCCCTTGTTCAAATTCTCTTTGTACAAAATCTGTGTGCACAAAAGCAACAACCAAATCAGCCTGGAGCCATCATTTAGGTAGACATAACCTTTGAAATAGTCTCTAAAAAGTACTTTTGTTTGTTTTCATAATTATGTAAAATAGGCCTAAATAACTTTAAGAAATAGAACTATAGGCCACCTTTGGACATTTGGTCAAACAGCACAATGTCTGTCTCTAAGCAGCATTAATACGGACACAGCTGCCAGGATGCAGGCAGGAGTCCTTACTCAGGCCTTCTCTCCAAGACAGAGGACTGGACCTATCAAACAGCATTCAAGTTAATGGAAATTAATATCTATAATGAGCTGTTGGTAACTCTAAATTAGGGAACGAGAGATGATAGATTTGGAGAATAAAATAAATATTAAAAGCTAAATAAATAGTAGCTTTCAATGATTCTGAAGCTATGCCAAAGGGAAAGCTCAGTAATATCTTGCGTGGTATACAAAATCAGCTAACTCAAGGAAACTTCTATTTCTGAGTTACTAAAAATTGCTGCATTGTCTTTTGAATGAAAATGTTTAAGAATCACATTTTTAAAAGAAAAACTGCAACCACAAAATATACATCAAACAGAGCCAGAATAAATACCACTAAAATTCTAATTAACATTGACCTTTTAAAGGGATGTTAGATTTTACTTTTGACATGTGCCACACCAGTTAGAAACACCTATTGTTATTCAAGGAGGATCTGCGGAAGGAAACACTGAGTATTACAGAAGTTTAAGGAAAGTGATCAATACTACGTTTTAGGGAAAAGAGTTAAAATTTCACACCAGAACTAAAGTAAATACTAAATTAGATTTAGATGAAAAACTGAATATTTGGTATCATTATTTTTATATAAATTTAGTAATTTTATAGGCAGAAAAATCAGATGTTTGTAACGTGTTAAAATATTATTTTAAATAAGAGTTAAGGGATTTTATTTTTGTCCCCTAAGAAATACCGAGCTAACGTTCTCTTGATTGCGTTTGACTCTCTCCATCTCTGGAGTGATAGGTGTTGGGGTTCCTGTCCCCAAATTTTCTTTGTACAAAACCTGTGAGATACAAAAAAGTACCCAGAAGACATTCAAAACAAGCATAAGGATTAAGGAAGGGAGAAATTTAAAACAGGAGTATGGGAGGGGGGAGTATTTTAGTGAATAATATTTAGTAGGATAGTGCTTTTACTTCACCATTTTAATGATTTCTACAATGCTAATTCTCAGAATAAAGAAGTACAGTGGAAAGCACTGAGTTTAAGATATGAGTATAATGAGGAATTGTGTGTTAATTTTACTTACAGAATTTCACATCTAAGTACTCACACTTGTCAGTGGTTAAAGTACCATCAGAAAAGGGAGTCACTTCGTGTGAGTCCCGATGGTTTGGGTCAGGTAATAATACGCACACGCACACACACAGACACAAATACACACAGAACCGTTGTTAAGATGTTACTCTTTTAAAAAAGGATGATGGGTTATTCTGGTAATTTTTTTAAAATGGGAAATAGAGTTTCTTATTGGATATATTTATAAATACCGAGCTAAAGTTCTCTTGATTGCGTTTGACTCTCTCAATCTCTGGAGTGACAGAGGTTGGAATGCCTGTTCCCAAGTTTTCTTTGTACATAACCTGTAGGAGATAATTAGAATACCCAGAAAGGTAAAATGACCGTGAATCCTTTGTATTACAGCTACACATGTGCTATTTGGTGGAAACTCATAAAAACAGTCTTGCTTTCAAATATGACACCCAAGGAATAAGGAGAAGAAATTCCACAAGTATTTACATTTTATCTTGAAAGTAGTAATTTTACTACTTTAAAAACTGTGCACTAAATTGCACATTTTGTATAGTCAACACTTAATAGATTCCTAAAATGCACTAAATAGTAGCCACACTTTCAGCAATGAGAAAAATCTCTCCATTTTGTAACATCTTGTATTAGTACCTTTCATTTAGCAGGTCCACGAAAAATCTATTTTACTTAATAAATAGGTTGCTTGGTTTAAAAATTTCTCATTGCACGATACTGTAATCCTTCAGGGTCATTGAGAATTTTCTGTTTGTTTTGCATTTTCTACTGCACACTCCTAGCTGCCCCCTAGTCTGTAGGTACTTTTAATGAGAGGAGACTGAAGGCATTCATTTTTTCAGGAAGAGCATCTTCCTGAAAAAGGTGATTGTCGAAGAATCACTTAAACTGGTGTTTTGCTAGCAGGTAAGTCCCTATTTGTTAGGGTTTATGTCAGAGGACTGGACACTGTCATGAAGAGTGAGGAGCTTCCTGAACCTCTAGCCACCTTTCCTCTGAATGCTAAGAATTTTCAGCCTAAAGGAATGAATGAACTCTTCTCAAATGGATGGAGGCTACAATGTACTAGCACCTGGTGTGAGAGCAACATGAAAAATCTAGGGGTTTGTGTCACGGATGAGTTCCTAAAATCACTGACCAACTGGTGTTGATATCTTTGTTTTGCTAGGAAACTTTCAGGGATCTTAAAAGTCTACCATGTTGGTACAGCATTTTGTTTCTTTACCCAGCAAGGCAGTATAACTGACCATGGACAGCAGAACAAAATAACCAGAGAAAGGCAGGAATTTGCGTGAAAAGTGACAAAGAAACTATGGGCTAGTGTTCTTGGATGAGTGGACACAAAACTCTAAGTGAAGCTGGAACCATCAGGAAGCCAGAGTGTAGGCAGGGAGTGAAAGGGAATGACATCTAAATAATATGAACGCGAGGTGATTCTGAGAGAACCAAGATGGCGGCATAGGTTAACGCCGGAGTTTGCTGCTTTGAACAACTACTTCAAAAGTGAAACCAAAAAACGGAAGGGACATCACCCAGAACCACAGGAACGCTGGCTGAGTGGAAGTCCTACAACTAGGAGGAAAGAGAAACGCATACGGACACTCAGAGGAGGCGCAGTGCTGAAGTCAAATTCTGAGGTGCGGAGTGCGCGGAGCGGGCTGGCGGCGGAGGGCGCGGTTGGCGTTTTCAATCTGGAGGGAGTCGCAGACTCTGAGCTCCAGATACGGGCGAGTCTTTAGGGACCCAGACTCAAACGGGAGAAGCGGGACTGTCTGGCTTCGGTCAGAGCGAGTGCAGCTTTCTCTCCGAGCTTTGCAGCGGGTGCTGGGACTCAGAGAGGCAGAGCCCCTGGGGACAGGACTGAGAGCTGCCATAACTGCTCTCTCCGGCCCACCCTGTTGATCCTGTGCGACCCACCCCGCCCAAGCCCTGCACACAGGCATTTGCCGGATAGCCTCAGGCAAAGGCTAGATTAGCACCTCCCTAGAGGACAGAAGTTCTCTCACTGCTGACACAGCTGATTCTCATAGCCACTTGGCCTGGAGGTCAAACCCTCCCTGGAATTAGCTACAACAATCAAGATTTAACTATAAGACTGCGAACAAAGACCACTAGGGGGTGCACCAAGGAAGCATAACAAAATGCGGAGACAAAGAAACAGGACAAAATTGTCAATGGAAGATATAGAGTTCAGAACCACACTTTTAAGGTCTCTCAAGAACTGTTTAGAAGCCGCCGATAAACTTAATGAGATCTACAAGAAAACTAATGAGACCCTCGATCTTATATTGGGGAACCAACTAGAAATTAAGCATACACAGACTGAAATAACGAATATTATACAGACTCCCGACAGCAGACCAGAGGAGCGCAAGAATCAAGTCAATGATTTGAAATGCGAGGAAGCAAAAAACACCCAACCGGAAAAGCAAAATGAAAAAAGAATCCAAAAATGCGAGGATAGTGTAAGGAGCCTCTGGGACAGCTTCAAGCGTACCAACATCAGAATTATAGGGGTGCCAGAAGATGAGAGAGAGCAAGATATTGAAAACCTATTTGAAGAAATTATGACAGAAAACTTCCCCCACCTGGTGAAAGAAATGGACTTACAGGTCCAAGAAGCGCGGAGAACCCCAAACAAAAGGAATCCAAAGAGGACCACACCAAGACACATCATAATTAAAATGCCAAGAGCAAAAGATAAAGAGAGAATCTTAAAAACAGCAAGAGAAAGAAACTCAGTTACCTACAAGGGAATACCCATACGACTGTCAGCTGATTTCTCAACAGAAACTTTGCAGGCCAGAAGGGAGTGGCAAGAAATATTCAAAGTGATGAATACCAAGAACCTACAACCAAGATTACTTTATCCAGCAAAGCTATCATTCAGAACTGAAGGCCAGATAAAGAGCTTCACAGATAAGAAAAAGCTAAAGGAGTTCATCACCACCAAACCAGGATTATATGAAATGCTGAAAGGTATCCTTTAAGAAGAGGAAGAGGAAGAAAAAGGTAAAGATACAAATTATGAACAACAAATATGCATCTATCAACAAGTGAATCTAAGAATCAAGTGAATAAATAATCTGATGAACAGAATGAACTGGTGATTATAATAGAATCAGGGACATAGAAAGGGAATGGACTGACTATTCCTGGGGGGGAAAGGGGTGTGGGAGATTCGGGAAGAGACTGGACAAAAATCGTGCACCTATGGATGAGGACAGTGGGTGGGGAGTGAGGGCGGAGGGTGGGGCGGGAACTGGGAGGAGGGGAGTTATGGGGGAAAAAAAAGAGGAACAAATGTAATAATCTGAACAATAAAGATTTAATTAAAAAAATTAAAATTAAAATTAAAAATTAAAAAAAAAAAAAAATAAATAAATAATATGAACGCCATGCAAGAGAAAGATCAAGTGTCTTCTAGTGGCAACTAAATGAGACGTCAGCCCTCCAGGCCCCAGAAGAATCTCTACACCTTTTATTGGCCATAAAATATTTCCCAAACTTCACACAGTCTCTTGCTAGTAGCCAGCAATTGTTTGGAATCTGCTTATGGATGAGAAAGTGTATGAATGTGTGTGCACCTGAAATTCCTGGTAGAGAACACGCTTAACATATAATATACCCTTGTGGGAAGATGACAGCTAGCCCCTTAAACACACTCTGCATTTACAAGGAGAGAGCAGAGGACACAGGGCAAGAAATCTTGAAAGGAGGGGAGAAAGCTGCAGAGACTTCAAAGTCTACCGTGGGTCCTCTGGACAGTGGAGAATGTCCTGGTATAGACACACATGCACACACACATATATATCTATGTTACTTCTATGTTTATATGTATACGCTTTTGGTTAACTAACTTGAGATCGTCCAATAACCGTAGTGCTACTGTTGGCACATTCACTTTAGAAATTGCAGGTGTGATGATTCATCAAGAAGCCAAGTCCCTCCTGCTCGCTGACCATGTGAAGACAGAGGCTTCTTATCTACTCTTACAAATTGCAGTGCTCCTCTCACGGCTGAGGGAGAGTTCACACCATCCCCAAGGCATGGGGAGCCCTTGGGAGAAGGGAGGAGGGGTGAGATGGAGCTGGGGAGCGATCGGGACGGGGCTGGTTGCACAAACCCATGCGGAGTAAGCGTATGGGCCACTACCGAGCTAATGTGCTTCTGCGTCTCCTTGACACGTTTCACTTCCGGCAGGTCAGAGATCGGGGTTCCTTGTCCAATTGCTTCCTTGTACTTCACCTGCAGATATGATAGGGGGGCATGGGAGGTGTGGTTAGCAGTCCCGCAATTTTTAAAATCGCAAGTAAATAGCAGGAGTTCTCCACTTAGCTCGAATGGGGCCACATTCTGAACTGGGTCAGAGGAGAGCAAAGCCAAGGGCAAGGACACTTGGCCGCTCTCCTGTCTCATTAGGGGGTGGGGAAGGGGTGGGGCTCCGGGTTAAATCTTTGACTCTAACTTATTTTGTTTTCTGACAAGTGACAGAGTCTCTCCTTAACCAAACTTTGGTCAGACTCCTCTCAGTCTTCTTCCTAACTAGACCTTGACTGCTGGACTTCAGCCTCCATCTTTGCATCGTCCAATTTTAGCAAAAATCCTGCTAAAATTAGCATCTCCCACCCTGGCTATCTGATCCCCCTGGATATCTGACCAAATTCCTCGCCCCACCATCCCACAGGGGCAGCCTGATCACCCCGCCCGCCTCCAGCAAGGGCGTGGGGAGTGGGTTTAGTTAGCCACAAGCCTCCTGACCCCAGAATCTGGGGCCCAGATGTTTTCTCTGAGTAATTTTCCACCCACTGATCCTCTCCCTGCCCACCCCAGCATCCAGCTATAAATTCTCACTTTTCCTTGTTGTATTTGAAATAGAGTCCAGTTCTATACCTAGATCTCTTTCCCCTACAGTGCAGTGGTCCTGAATAAAATCTGGTTTTTTACCACGTTATTGTCCAGCCCTGGTTTGCTCTGACGGGTCTCTCCGTTTTCCGTATCTAACCTCCGCTCACAAAAACCGTCCGGTGCTGCACTGACTCTGAGGCGACCCTAACTGATTTGAGCAACTTAAGCTCCTGGTGACAAGGGTTTGAGTGCAGCTCAAACATCCGTGTAAATGATCAAAAGGAGGCAGAAAATATCAAGGTGAGTCCTCGGCGTCCTTACCGAGCTAATGTGGTCCTGTGTTTGCTTCACTCTCATCATCTCAGGGGTCTTTCCAATCGCTGTTCCTGGTGAGGGATCCTCTTTATATAAAACCTGGGCATTCAGAATCGGGACAGTGTTACACAGAGGAAAGGGAAACCCGGCAGCTACTGGAGAGAGTCTAGGAAACTTGGTTTCCGTGAAAGCAAAAGACACTAGAGAAAGTCCTTAGGCAAGCGCCTGATGTCTTCCACGTCGGCATCAGTAACTCCCACATGCAACAATGGGTCACTTTCCAGATTTTGAGGTTTCTTTTAAGATAATCATACCGTATTAATACGGAATGAGGAAAACCAGAAAATATTGATAAAAAAAAAACACAACAACCTCGAGCTTATATAAAATACAAAGTCCATGAAAGAAATGTGAAGTTGGTTGGTTATTTGGGGGAGAGATAAGAAATCACCAATGGAATACTGAGCTGCTGTAAAAAGGAAGGAACTCCTACCATTCGCAAGAGCATGGATGGACCTGGAGAGCATTCTGCTAAGCGAAATAAGTCAGCCATACAAAGATAAATATCACATGATCTCACTCATTTGTGAAATATAATGAACAACATAAACTGTTGAACAAAAACAGATCCAGAGACAGAGAAGCATCCATCAGACCGTCAAACCTCAGAGGGAAGGTAGGGGAGGGTGAGGGTAAGGGGTGGAGATCAACCAAAGGACGTGTATGCATGCATATAAGCCTAACCAAAGGACACAGACACTGGGGGGCTGAGGGCATGAGCTGGGGGATGGGAGGGTTATAGGGGACAAGGACACATACGTAATACCTTAATCAATAAAGAATAAAAAAAAAAATCACAATGTCCAAAAGAACTCCATCCTCCTGGAGCAAGGCAACAGAGGTTACTGCTGTGGGATTTAAAAAATTTAAAGAGCCCTAGCTGGTTTGGCTCAGTGGATAGAGCATTAGCCTGAAGCCTGAAGGGTCCCAGGTTTGATTCCGAGTTGTGGCTCAATTCCCCAGTGTGGGGTGTGTAGAAGGCAGCCAATCAATGATTCTCTCTCATAATTCATGTTTCTATCTTTCTCCCTCTCTCCTTTCCTCTCTGAAATAAATAAAAATATATTTTAAAAAATTTACAGAAAGAAAGGTTACTTTGTTAGCAGATTTAAATTGTTATGCAAATGGTCTGTGGAATGATGGTTTTAGAGCAAAGTATGGAGAATGTTAACAAGTAACTGCTGGTATTAACTGGGGGAGGTTAGATGCTAATTGTCAGGCTAGTATATTTTTAAAGAGTATGGAATTATTAGATTAGCATTGAATAGAAAATAAAGAGTAAATATACCGAGCTGAAATTCTTTTGATTTTCTTTCACACGCAGTATTTCTGGGGTGTCTTGAACAACTGTAATTTTTCCTTTGCTGTTTTTAAGGTCACACTGGTATTGGAGCTATGAAGAAAGAGTAAACATTTTGTTAAGATTTCAGCATTGTTTTATATATCTTTAATTGTCCTATATTGTGTGAAGGAAGTTAAAATCCTGTGTTTAAAAAAATGTCTATGCCACAATAATCACCGTTTGATAGCCAAATGGAAATTCTTTAATAAAAATTTATGGAGAGACTAATTTTTAAAAACCTTAAAACTTTTAACATGTCAAATTAGGGTTTTGTTTTTTTAAAATGTATATCTTACCTGGAATTAACTGTGAAAAAACACAGATTTTGCCACTAAAAAAAAGGATCATAGTTCACATTCAGTGACAGGAAATCACCAACAAAGTGACAGATGGGTCTGTCATGCTTTGATTGGGCTTGAAGCATGAGGTGAGTGGAGAGGAGAGGGTGGGAGTTGTGGGACTGCTCCATGCCCGACTGCCGGGGTGATGCCCACCTGTGTGTGTCCAGGGGCAGCCTCCTTGCCCTGCCTCAACCCATGGGCTGTGCTGTAGATCCAGTAAAAACTTACAAGGCTGAAGTTCTTTTGGTTCTCCCGCACTCTCTGCATCTCCGGGGTGTCTAACACTGTTTCATAGGAGGACATGCTCTTCTCTGCATCTTCCTTGTACTTTTTCTGGGAATAGGTTTAAAAAATCAGGACGGTGAACACCACAGGGAGATGGTCCAGTGAGACCTAAAATAGCTCAGCAGATGGGAAGTCCTTCCCTGGCTGTTCAAGGAGGTTAGGAGTCACAGAGCAGGGCTCGCTCCGTGAGTAGCTCCGACCTTTTCTTCCCTGGGGGACCGAGCCCAGGTATTAAGTAGGACCCACTGACAGGCAGAGCTGGCAGAGAAAGGCGCTTGTTGGCTGGCCCATAGGAGGGAGGTGATCGTGTGCACGGCTGCTGGCAGGGAGACCGGGATGCCTACAGTGAACTGGATGGAGCCGGGCTGTTCGACAGCAGATGGAGAAAAGCAGGGGATTAAGAGCCATCATCAAGGCTCCTGAAAGCCGGCCTTAGTTGGCGAGAAGGACATTTTCACTGGCCAAGGACTGCGCTGAGCCAGCCTTCACTTTCCTTGGGCTCTCCCACCCCGCCCGGCCCCGCTGGTGGGAGTGACTGCCCACAGGGGCTGGTCTGCCCCAGACATCCAGGCAGCCATCCCCCACTCAGCTCATCACCTCCAGTTCAAAAACACGGAACACTTACTCTGCCTTAGAGTCTGTCTTTCCCTTTATCACTTGTCACCAAGTCCTTCCACTTTCCTCTCTAGCTTATTTATCTCTACTTTCTGACACTTTTTTGAGAAGTATGGATGCGCAGGGCTGAGGCAAGAAACTGGCTACTTTTGTAAGGGGGTAAAACTAATCTTTCTATATATCTTTATTTAAATTGTATTATACAGGGTGAGGCAAATGTAGCTTTACTGTTGTGAGTACATGAAACAATTTATTCTTGTATTATTATTTATTAATTATTGTATTATTTTCCATATAAACAACTGTAAACCTACTTTTGGCCCACCCTGTATACAAATTACATTTGTAAGTGTTGAAAAATTTAATATAAGAGATTTTTGTTGTTTAAGTGGTGGAATTTTTTTGTTAATTTTTGTTAATTCTCACCCGAGGATATTTTTCCATTGATTTTTTAGAGACAGTGGAAGGGGTGGGGGAGAGATACAGAGAGAGAAACATCAACGCAAGAGAGACACATCAATTGGTTGCCTCCTGCATGCGCCCTGACCAGGGCCCGGGCTGGGGAGGAGCCTGCAACCTAGAATCGAACCTGGGACCCCTCCGTCCACAGGCCAATGCTCCATCCACTGAGCCAAACCAGCTAGGGTTAAGATAAGAGATTTTGACTTGGAGTTTGTTCATCTAACAGGAAGCCAGTTAGAGCCGACATTTCTGAAAGGAAAGGGCAGGTCACCAGGACCAGATGTTTTCCCTTAGGAGAAAATCACTGGAATGGCCCTTCTTAGTTATGCAAATGTAAGGCAAAGGGTCTCACTGTCCTGGGAAAGGGAAGACCCAGACCTCCTTTTCTTCAGCAAAAGCTGTTGTACCTGGTTTGCAGAGTTCACGCTAGTCCCTGAGAGGAGTGGTCAGTTTGCCCTGGGAATTCAGGGGCATTCTGAGAGGAGGGAGTCCCAGACCTCCTGGCGTGAAGGAGTATTCAGAATATTATTCTGAATTTGTGGGTCAGCTTACAACGCTTGCATGAACACTCCTCCCCACTACCCCCAATGTGAAGTTTATAAGTTATGAACTATGTCCTCCCCAGTGGAAACCAGAAGCAGTTTTGAGGAAAGCACTAGTTCTCCTGGGGAACTAGCCCAGGAGAGGCCTAGGAAAGCACACAAGAGCAGAGTGAGCGAATGAACCCCTCCCTGGAAAGTGTGCACATGCTGAGGTCGTCTTTGAGGGCTAACAAAGTCAAAAGGCAGAGGTTATTGGCTGGTAAGCCTCTCACAGCCCTAAGAATGTTGACCTCCCTGGCTCCCGCAACCAACACAACATGGTAGTTTGAGACCCACATAATTTTGCTAATCAAATTCTTCCCCACTCCCACCTCTAAAATAAAAGGTTCAGTTCTCCCGTTTGAATAGATCTGCTTCCTAATTAACCCACTCTCTGGAAATAACTATATTTTTCATATCTAACTTAATGATATAAAATTATATGTTGCTAAAAAATGTTTAAATTCATGATTCTTCCAACTTGACTGTCATTAAGTTGATCATCTATGAAGATTAAAAACAAACAAATAAATATACAAAACAGATTTCCAGAGTCTACATCAGACTTACTAGCTTCAAAATTCTAGTTGGAACCGAGAAAATCTACCTTCCCAGGTGTTTATAAAGTATAGCCAGGTCAGGTAATTATTGCTTTAGAACTCACTAATCAGAAGACAGCAAACATTGTAATCCAGGCTACTCAAATAAATGGCAGATTCCCAATATAATTGGCAGACTCCCAATATCATGGAAGATTAAAACAAATGAGGGTATGTCTGGTGTATGAAGGACATCCCACATTTCTTCATCTCTCTATTTGTAGGACGATGGAGAGTTATACACCATGGGAGGAATCAGGGCTAGCATTGATGACATAATCTTAATCTCATTAAAGAAATTGATAATCCAAATGTGGACTGTTAACTTTGTTTCTTCAGTTCTTCTAAGAGTCCTTCAGTAACTTAAGATTCTCTCATTTAATTATATGCAAAAATCTAAACTTTGATCCAAACTTGCATCATAGATAACTCCCATCTCTTTTATTGGGCAAGATTGTGATCTGAAAGGACCTCCTTACAAATAAATGCAAAGATTTTGTACTTCATGATTGGGGTCAATGAGTGATATCCTGATGAATGTCCTTACCTGGCTTGAAAGGTTTTTGACTTGTTGGGCATGAATGATCTCAGGTGTATCAACCACAGAAGTGAAATTGGCTTTTTCCATTTCTGCTGAATGCTTGTACTTAATCTGCAAAAGAATACCCAGCAATTGAGTAAATGTTTACAATGTGCACAACACTTGTTGGTTTAAGTTGATTAAGAGGTGATCAATATTTCTTTCCCCCCCAAATTCATTTATTTGACAATCAACAGACATTTTCCTTATTATGTTTATAGCTTTATACTAAAGAGTGAAATTCAGAAAGAATGAGTTCTAGCTGTTGAGAGACTATCTAGTTGGGCATGGGGAACAGAAGTAGGGGAAGGGAAAGGGGGAGGAGAGGAGTAATGGGAAATGAGGGAGGTAATCAGCAGAGAGTAAGGCATGGATTGTTTATTTACACAAGAAAACCAAAGACCCAAACCAATCACTGTGAGACAATGTGGGATGCCTAAAAACTATGTTTTAAATTTAGGCCTTGAAAGGAGGGAAAGAAAGGACTCCCAAAATAGTTTAAACAAGGAATTCTTGGTGCCAAAAGAGGAGTGTAATGACTAAGAAACAAGGCCAGTTGTCAGAGAGTCTACACCATTTCCAAGCAGCTATTTGGTTCCCCAATTTCCACCCTTCGCTCTGAATGTCTCCTGTGGCTGCAGACTCAGAAAGGCAGATGGAAGCAGGCCTACCAAAGGGTCCCTGATTCTTTTATTAGATGGATTCACTAGGCAGATGTTTAAGAATGATACTATATGCATTCGACGGTCATTGACCAACAAGTTAGATAATAGAAGGACAATCTGTGTCCTTATAATCGCAGTCACTTTTTTTGGAAGATTGACATGAAACAGGGACACTGACCTGACTGGCAATATCAGTGGCGTTCTTGGCCCTCATGAAGTCAGGCGTTTCATTGGCCATGGCGTTCAGGCCTTTTCCTTTGACTCCCAGCTCCAGGTCTCTCTTATATTCTTTCTATAGTAACATTTTTAAAAAAGTTTCCTTACTTCCATGATTAAATAAAAAATGTACAGAGTGACTATAAATCCACATAACATGCGACCTTATTTGCTATGTTCATCTTTCCCTATGGTAGGATGCAGTGGTGACCACCAAAATCCATTTTAAGGCCTCTTTTTGAACACTTCAGCATCTTTTGTTTAGAAAATTAATTATAAAGCAAATTTTAAATCTAGTAACAACTAGGATTAAACTTAGAGCAACCACTCCCATTTGGTGTTTTTATTTAAATGAGCACACCAAATGGATCAAGAGTAATAATATTAGATAAATAATAGGTTAGGATAGTGATAGCCACTATAAACACAGATTGCTATGATATCAACTCATTAGAAATTAAGATATATTTTATTTAATGGTAGTAATCATGTTGGATATGGAATTTGAAATTCAAAAACTCTTTTCATCTCTTTGGATTTGTGTGTGTGTGTGTGTATCTTGGCTGTGAATTATGTGCATGCAGTTGGCTGGGGACCCACCTCATTGAGGATTTGAGTGGCGTTCTTTGCTCTTATCATGTCGGGAGTATCTTCCATTTCATGGAGACCCTTCCCACGGATGCTTTCCTCTAGGTCTCTCCTGTACTCTTTCTGTATCACAAAATAAAAGCAGCAACGATGACCAGAAAGCCTGGATTGCTCTTCTCAGGTAAAGGGTCAAAATCCCCAAAGATAAAAAGCCCTTTCAATTTTAAACAGTTGCAATTTAGTAAATAAAGATATCAATAAAAGCAGGGTATAAGCTTCATCAGTTAATATGAAATATTCAATAAAAACTAGAAATTAATAGGATGGTAAGGTAAGCACATTTTATTCGGTACTCAATTAAAATATCAGAAGAATGAACATGGGTCATAGGTTAGGTGACCAAATATGAACCCAACTCGAAACCCACAAAGTTAGGTGGTGGTTAAAATGGTGGGAGGTGGTGAAAGTGGCATTAGTGCAGTTATTTGGATCCAGAGGGAAAGAAAAGACCAACTGGGCACTACCTCGCTGATTATTTTGGTTGCATATTTGGCATGTAATGAAGCTGGCGTGACCTCCAGGCCAGTCAGGTTTCTGCCTTTGATGGACTCATCATATTCTTTCCTGTATTCTTTCTAATGTGAGTAGGAAGAAAGAACAAGTTAAGAAAAAGACACGTTATTATTATTTACTAGAGGCCCGGTGCATGAAAATTCGTGTACGCAGAGGGGGGAGTCCCTCAGCCTGGCCTGCACCCTCTTGCAGTCTGGGAGCCCTCAGGGGATGTCCAACTGATGGCTTAGGCCCACTACCCATGGGGAGCAGGTCTAAGCTGCAGTCTGGCCTCCCTCTGTGGGAGGTAACCAGGTGGGCCAATCAGGGGATGGCGCCAGCCAGTGAGTGGCCAGCCCCGCCACCCCCACCCCCCATTGCCCTTCCGCGGCCACTGGTCACAGCTGCCCTCCCCCTGCCCCCATCGCTGTCCCCTCCCTCTGCCCGCTGGCATGCACCTTGGCTGGCCTGGCGCTGCTTGCTCACTAGCCTTGCCCCCCCAACCCATCATTCCGCTGTTTTGTCTATTTGCATATTACACTTTCATTATATAGGATTACTATAGAGGACGTCTCAATCTTAAGAAGATATTACATTTTCTTTCTATGTTGGCTTCTTAACTTGGTCATAGTTCTGCTGATGGTCACATACTTAAAACATGTTTGATTTTTCTGGAAATACTTTGTCTAGAGCAAATGGCCTCAAGGAAATGTGACTGGGGCTGGCCCTCCATGAGAGCAGAGGGAAGGACCCAGGAATCCACTGTCATCTCTCCTGATGACATTTTTCTTAAGGCAGCAAAAGATTTTACTTCTGAATTAGAAGTAAGCAACTCAAGGGAAAAAAATAAAACAACCCAGAGGAAGGAAAGCCTGAGGTCACCAGATACAAACTTGACCTTTTTCATAATCATGATCTATTATTTTTAATCACTAAATAGATCATGTGGACAAAATTATTTTTAGATGCCTCTGTTAACATTTCTAAAATAGGAATTATGGCACCTTGACTTTTGATGTTTTGATAAACACCTTGATCACTAATCTTCTTTCGTTTGGCTTGGGGCTACGTATCTAGAGAAGAGCAGTCCAACCCTAGCCAGTTGCTCAGTGGGTAGAGTGTTGGCCTGTGGACTGAAGGGTCCTGGGTGTGATTCTTGTCAAGGGTACATGCCAAGTTGCAGGTTTGATCCCCAGTAGGGGGCATGCAGGAGGCAGCCAATCAATGATTCTCTCTCATCATTGATGTTTCTATCTCTCTCACTCTCTCCCTTCCTCTTTAAAATAAGTAAAAACATATAAAAAATAAATTAATTAAGAAAAAAGGAAAGAGAGCGAGAGAGAGAAGAGCAATCCAAAGCTGATGGTAAGTCTATGCAGAGGGAATGTTTCACTCATGAAAAAAAATTATATTATATTCAATATAATTTCAGTATTAGCAATAGTTTACTGTGTTCTATTTCTATGAAAATGATAGTTAAAATAAGACATACGTGGTAAATGTTACTGTTCAGAACATTTTTGAAAACTAAACCATAGGATTTTAGAGATCACATGGTAAAGCATCCCATCATCTACTACTGTGGGATAATTGAAAGCTGGATACGTTTGTGAGCAGAGCATGTTTTCATCAGGTTGAGGGTGTGTTTGCTGTGTGGTGTGTTTGCGTAGCACTTACCCCGCTCTGCATCTGCTGAGATTCTTTGGCGGTGAGGTACGTTGGTGTTTCAAAGTCCAACATGGGCTTTCCTCGTTCCTTTTCATACTTTTCTTTGTATTTCACCTAATGATGAAAAGCCTTATTAGCTATCCCTCCTCGGGTCAATTTGTAGACAGATTCCAGTTTAAGGATAGTATTTTTCAATTGACACATTATGTCCAAATGGGTGGCATCTCTGCCACTCAAGACAGATCCAGAACTTTTTTGTTGCCAAAGGGGAAAAACACCATTTCTGTCTGCAAGGCATAATCAGGATGTGTGTTCAACTCATGGAGACAAAAGAATCACTGCAGAAGGATCAGCAGAGTGAAACACTGAGGCAAGAAAACGCATGGGGAAGATCCCCCGTAGATAAGGTGGGCCAAGATCTGATATGTGTAGATGTGAACATTTTAACCCTGGCATTAGTCAATACTTCTGATTTTCAAAAATCTCCAGTTTTTCTTTCAGAAGAATTGCTGTCAGACAACTGGGGTCTTGATTTGATGGATAATGCTACAACTTCACAGGTTAATAACTCTTCCTAGGTCATAATCGGTCACATATGTAATGCAACCAATGTAAGTTGGTATAAAAATAAAAACTAGTTTACATGTTGACTGACTTACTAATAAACCTGACATTCTCTAAAAACCCCCAACACTATTTTACAAACACAATCCCTTTACCCTCATGGGATGAAAGTCAGAGGCCCTTGTTCATGCAGTGTCTTAGTGGCAATGCTCAATGTCAGCTCTTTTTATTATAACAATACATCACTGAGGCCTGGGGGCAAGTGCTATTTTATGGATGATGTGGGGGTATTTCTAGTAATTTAGCCCTTGTGGTTAATGCCCAACCGGGACCTTAATAATGCTGAATTTGTAATATGGGAGGACATGTGACAGCAAGCTCCTTCTCTCAATTCTTTCCTTCATTATTTGCAAATATTACAATTTCTAATATACCCAGAGACTACTTCATTGGTAGGTCTGATCATATCACTTACCTGCTTAAAATCTTCCCAAGCCTCTCTATCATCCATTGTTTCTTAACTTGCAGGGCAGGCTCATGGGGGCACATTGGGACCATTGTAAGGGCTTTGTTCCCCTTTGTAACATAATCTTATGCTTCCAGTCCCAGTCAGTAACCTGACTCACACACATTGTACTGTTTCTCCAATACATGTTGATGCTCTTATCACTGATGACATAAACAGTTGTTTCAAAATGTTACTAAGTTCAAAGCCCCTGTATCTATGGACATTTTCTCAAACTGTAGTTACCGGAACTGTCACTACTATCCTGGGGGGAATCCACGCAAGCTTCTGACACTGTAGACGATGAGCGTCAGGGAAAAGGTCAGTCTTGATCAACTTACGATGCTCTGCAATTCCGTGGCCTCCTTTAGGTGCAGCTGCTCCAGGTTGTCAGGGATGGTGTGGTAGTGGCCTTTGCTCTTCTCATACTTCTTCTTGTACTGGTACTGAGGGGAAGGTGGCAAAAAGGGCACGTGGATGTTAAAGCTGCGTGGCCTTCCGATGTTTCCTCTTTGGGTTAGACATGTACACAGCAGCAGGAGCAAGGCCACATTACAATGAGCACATGCTAACTAGGGGGGTAAGAAACAGCTTTAAAGGCTGGAGTCCACCGTCAGCTTTGTCAGGTAATACAGGTTGCACACACTTAGGGCATGTGGCGTATTCGAAGTGGGCTTAAGAGTGAAAAGTGAAAGAGGTCCTTTAAAGGAGGAAAGAGATTGGTTAATTGAACAAAAGTTTAAATATTCTAAAAAATAAAAGCGTTTTCTTATATTCTGGGAGGTGTTATGGTCAGTGGAGAGGTGGTAGGTTACGGTTGTAATTTAGAAGAAGGCACTCAAACAAGAGAGGAGGTTTTCAATCAACCTAGTGTGTCAGTAGCAGAGAAGTTAGAGGCCTGTGAGCTCAGAGGAGGAATTTAGCTGCGATTGGCTGAAACAAGCTGATTCTGGAGCAAATGACTGAGCTTACAGAACTGGCGAGTTGGCTTGTATTCAGGACATGATTCATTATCAGAGATTCCTTCATGTCAGTCACAGGTTTGTGAAGTTTCTTGAGGTCAGCCTTATATTTAACCTGTATGTTAAGAGGGAAAAGGATATTATGTAAATAGGGGATAGTAAACAGTATGAGTGGAAACCATAGTAAGACTCATCCAGAAACAAATGCTGGAGATGGTGATGAAAAACCGTGTCTTAGGCATGTAGCCAAAAAGTGGAAACAGCATAATTCATCAATAGGTGAACGAATAAACAGAATGTTTATACATATAATGGAATATTATTTAGTCATAAAAAGGAATGAAATTCTGGATACACATTACAACATGGATGAACCTTGAAAACATTATGTGGGTGAAATCAGCCAGACAAAAGAGACAAATATTGTATGATTCCACATATATGAAATCTCTAATAGGCAAATTCATTGGAATGCAAAGTAGCTTAGGGATTACCAGTGAGGAGAATGGAGAGTTTTTTGCTTAATATAGAGTTTCTATTTGGAGGTGATAAAAAGTTTTGGAAATCATGGTGATAGTTGGACAAAATTGTGAGTGTAACTAATGTCTGGAAAAATAGTTGAATGACAAATTTCATGTTATATATTTTACCACAATTTAAAAAACATACCTCACTTGCAAGATTGTTAGCATCTTTCATGACTTTGTAGAGCTGGCTGTCTTTTGGATTGTATTTTGGTGTCTTGCCCTTCTCTTTGTCGAAATTTTCTCGGTATTTAATCTAACAGCAAATGCAAAAATCCAAATTATTCCTGAACATAAATTAAATTGAGGACTGTGAATTGGAAAAAATATAAATGAAAAAAAATATGTTATACATAAAGTGATCAAATAATTTATTATCCAAACTATGACTCTTTTAATAGTGAAAGGGGCATTATGGTAATTAGGTTGGGACAATAGTCAATCAAGAATAAGAACCAGTGAAATTGTATTTGCCATCTTTCATCACTCTGGGTAATCATTTTCAGATTAGCCAGAGTGATGAAAGATGATCACCTCTTTTTAATGCAAAACAAAAATAAAAGAAAATGCATTAGGCTAAAGTCAGAGAAGTGAGCTGATGTATTTGATTTGGAGCAACTTGGCCCTCCTAACTAGACAAGCTGCAAGCATTTTAGGTCTGTTTCAAGGAGTTCCAAGAGGGATTGTCAATGATCAGAAGTATGAGATGTCAGGCACCTGTTAAGTTAGGAGAATTTATTGTTATTTTAAAACAGTACTTGGGCTACATCATCTTAATTTTTTAAACTTGGCAACAAAATGGCTTAGCTTTTGAGTAAAGAGGACAAAGTGTAGGAATTAATGGCTTCTACATCATTTCAGACTAGAAGAAAAAAGTGAGCTACTTTAGAATAATGAGAAAATAGGATTAAATATACTTTTAGGTTCATAACACTAAGACAACGCAAAAAACTAAAGTACTTCAATTTAAAAAAATAAGCATCATTCCTGGCACTAATAATTGCTCAATAAATGTATTTGATGGAATGAAAGGAAGAAACAGTCATTATGCCTAAATAAAATAGCTAAAGAAGATGTTTCATTTATAAGAAAATTCAACAGGATAAAATGAAACAAGAACATGTCCTTACTGAAAGACAGACTAATGTCTTTGTCAAGAGTATTGTAGGATTAAGTCCCTAGTTGTTCACTCTAAGAAGAATGAAAAATGAGCTCTCTCTGGATGCTAGTCAGCTAAAAGGGCAATATTTGACTCTCTGGGAAATGTAGAATTTCTGTTATTGGTAAGGTGAAAGACTCGCCCATTCATTTAGCACCCTAGGACCCACTCACCCCGACGTTTTACTCTGTAGGCATTTAAAAGCAGCACCCTTCATGCTTCATCATGTTACTTCACTTCCCCACCACTTTACATATTCAGCAGGACAAACACAAATGAGACCACTCAAATGCTAAGAACAAGGACATCTGCCACCTCAGAGGAAATGCATCCACAAAGCTGACACTCACTTCTTTTGAATAAACCTACGGTGGAAATGCATAGGGAAACATAAGCATGCAGAACAGTACCACGTGATGCAGGCACATGGAGACAGATACATAAAGGAAGAGGAGAAACACAACATAAAAGGAAAAGGAAATGTAAATAACTGGCTCCTCTCTGAAAAAAATTCATTCTCAAAATAAAGAAATGAGAGGCCTGCTGAAGAAATCCAGAGGTCATGAGCTGGTGCCTGGACCAAAAGGAAGCTTCTTGTAAGGGATATAGAAACCCGTAAGGCAGGGTTGATCCCAAGAGCTGGGAGACACAGAAAGGCAAAGTAAACCAGATGTCCAGAGTCAGACAGAGGAAGAAGAATTGCAAAGGCCCAGATTCTCAGATAAAAATAAAATCTGCTTCTTTTAGAAGTATGTTAGATTCCTCTTTCTGTCTTTTAGGAAATAACTTGTTTCTGAAGAAATATTTCCTTAACGAGCAGCAAATCCATTGGTCTTGCTTCAGTATCTTTTTCTTCTGTTAATTTCAAGTAAACTTAAATTTTCAACTGTTTAATGAAAAAAATCTATGCCCCCCTTTCCCACAGAAAGACCCCCCAAGCAAATGTAACCTAGAAAACAACTATTATGAATCTGAGTTCAGCACAAAACGAACTTCCTTTTTAACTGGATCTTCTTAAGAATTACTTACTACATTTTAAAAGATATGGACACACATCAGATTCAGGACGCCAGGAATTCTGGGACTAGGCAGTAAATATAGTAAATTCCTCGCATTGGACTAGGCAGTGAGTACAGTAAAACTAAATACATGTGCATTACGGAATGGTAAAGACTTCTTTTTCTTGTTAATCATGGAACCTGAGAGGCAACCATGCAATGGTATTGTCAAGTGCAACACCAGCATGTATAATCCCATCAGGCTTAGATATTGGCTTATATGGATGTAGTATAGGAAATATTTTCAAATCAATTATTCTTTCAAAATTTAATTTAATTAAAGGTCTGAGATCCAACTGTTCAGCTCTTTATCAAGGAATTGGTCTTGTAAAGACTGAGGAACAGGCCCAAGAATTAGAAAACTTCTTGCTATTAAGACTGTAAAACAGAGGGTTAAAGAACTATGAGTTCATAGTATGCCCGAACAGAGAGACTGTATTAAGTGCCAATCTCAAATGTATTAAACATCAACAATGGCCATCAGCAGAGGTTTTCTTTGTGTGGTGGAAGATGAGATTCTTCATTTGTTTTCATTTCATCTTTTCATTTGATCTTTGTCAGCAACGCAAAATATACTGGGAGGCCATGTCTGAGTCTAGTCTATCTTCCTACTCCAAGTGGCATGTTCCAGAGGGCAAGCTTCATGCATGAAAAGATAGATGTGTGCAAAAGTATACTCTTTGACAAATTTCCATAGCATTCTACACATGCCGACACAAAATCAACAGGAAAGAGTGCAACTTGGTCAGTCAGTCCCCTGACCAAGGCTAGGAAAGTCGACAAGAAAAAGAGGAAGACAGAGATCTCGGCTTGCCGGTGCCAGTCTTACATCACTCATGAGTGCATTAACTTTCTTAAGATGCCTCATCATAGGGGTGTCATAAGATGCGGCGCCGTGCCCGTGTCCTCTCCTTTGGCCTTTGAGGTAGTCTGCCTAGAGTGCCAGCAAGACAGCAAAGTCAGAATTGGGAGGGCCCACCTATAGGGGAAAACCTATTGGGCCAGGGGGTCACACCAGGAAGCTGTAAATGCAGAGGCAAGCCTTTCACAGAAAGTAAACGCAGGAAGGTGAACGCATAAAAGGACCTGGTTGGGTCTCATTCTCCATATCGTAGCATTCACTTAGAATTAGGAATATGAGCCTCTTGATGTTTAAATACAGCAAAGTCTTCAAAATGTCAACATGCAATGTCATTTCTTTGTTTTTAACTTGATAATGGTATTACCTTGGGAATTTAAAAACATATTAAAAATTTTTGCATTAGAAAGTTCTTGTTACATTTCATTACTCTTAGAGATTATACTGTTTTGTGTTGGCAATTTCATATTTTGGTCTCAAATGCTTACACAATTCCATTAATTTATAATAAAACATTGCATAGGAGTATTACATTAAAAAACTTAAAAAGTCATATTTTCTTGTCATCAGGCATCTGAACCTTGTCTCTTCATCATCATGATGGCTTGTTTTGTCCCTTGATATTACTACTTTATACCTTCCAAAAGATTGGAATTCCATGTGTGCTATTGCCGAAAGTCATACATAAAACAACCAAATGTATCCCAAACCTGTTTCTTTAAACAAATACTCGAGAGAACAGACAATGAAGAAGGTAGGACCTCTAAACTGGAGGAGAAATAAGATATTGTTGAGCTCAAGTCCTCCAGGACTAAGACTTGCTCTCTGAAAGAGCTGATGGTGGGCCATGGAGTCTCTGAGCGAACGTCTGAACACCTGTCCTAACTCAGGAGTATTATAGATAATTGGTCTAACAAGGGAAGTTAGGTAATGTGGCAATTAGGTTTGAGCAACACATTTCTGAGCCCATCTGCTCAATAACATCAAATCTGCTAAAATGAAGCATTCCCACTCAGCACCCTGCGCATACCCTGATCAACCATTTGTCACCCCTATGGTACTTACTTATCCACGGATCTATAGTCTGAGGACATCTTCCCTAGGTCCTAGCGCAGGCACTTCATATATGTACGTTGAATGAAAGAATAAAGTTTACTGCATCTGGTTGGATTCTAGACACTTGCATGTTAACAAGGTCTCACAGGTGAGTTAAGTAAGAATTAAGCCCTTGGGATGTAACCTCCCATGTCTAGAGACAAGTTCCAAGAGGAACTCTGGAGCTGATGTTCTTATCACATGAAAATAGCTAAGCACCCAAACACCCCTAGACACATACCCATAAATGGAAAAGTGGAGAAAAAGAAAGGCCTGGAGATGTTAGCCATAAACAAGAAAGATGCTCCTTAACACACGTGTTCTGGTACGTTTCAAAGCTAATCTTTTCATGTTAGAGCCGCCTCTTGCCCATTTGCGTTACCTGGCTGCTCAGCTTGGCTGCCTTCTTGGCCATTTCAATGTCTGGGCGACCAAGCATGCTTAACCCATGGCTGCCCTCCTTCCGGTGCTTGGCTCTGTACTCCACCTGCATCGAAGGAAACCAAAATGGGCAGTACATCCTCGGTGGTGTGGCCCTTGGGGATCAGGTACATGTTAACCACATCTTTACCTCGCTGGCCTGCTTGGCTGCCTGTGTGGCCTTCTTGATGTCAGGCCGATCAGCCACTGTGGTGTAATGCAGGTTTTCTTTGGCATCTTTTCTGTAAGCAACCTTTATATTTGGGGAAAAAAAGTTCACTCCTTTGAGAGACATGCTATCCTTCCAAAGTCCTCATGAAGTACAAGGGACCTTTTTATTAAAACCAAACTAATCCCACCACCATGTTTATTAAACTAGAAGACACAGGAGTTAGGGTGACCGGAGCCAGCATGCACCAATTTGAAATCCATGGGCTCCGTGGGCCCCCAAAGGGTGTCGAGAGGAGAAACTTACGTCACTCTGCTTCTTGGCCACTTCCATGGCATGTTTCACGTCTGGGGGCTCCATCATGATGGAGTAGTTGGATTTCCCTTTCTCCTTGACAAACTTCTTTTTGTAATTTGTCTGAAAAGAGCCGGAATTACATATGTGAACGGGGGAAGCTGGGAACAGGATTGATTTACTTGAAGAACTTTGAGACGATATCCAGGGAAAGCCCCGGCTTCCTGTTTTGGACCTGTCTGGAACCCGGGTCTCTCGGTCCATATTCTAGCGCTTCCCTGTCATCTCTGTCCCATAGCCCAACACTGGAACCACACACCAATCTTTGGAGAAATGACCAAGGGAACTTAAGCTCTGTCATGCATCATTTCTACCTCTTTAAAACAGATGGAACTATGTAGGGCTCATAAACTAGGATATCATGATTATTAATGTATTATTGATTAGGCCATAGTAGGCAGAGATTACCAAGATACAGAGGTGGTTTGCTTCTCTAAAATTGTTTAGCAGTTTAATGGTAGGAGAGGCCAATCTCCATTAGCGATCTTTTCTCCCCTTATCAGCACTAGGTTAACAACAGCTTATATTGCTAGATAACATGACCCATGGCAAAACCCACACCTGCCATAGTTGCCATAATTGGATAAATAATAAGTTGTCCTTTTAACCAGAGTTCAAAATTGTGATCACAGACAGGTGTTGATGGTAAGAACAAAATGACATAAAGGAAGGCGTTTGTAAGCAAAACGGCAGCTTTCGGTCTGGCTGGATCCTAAGGTCAAGGGGCCCAGCTGCTGCCCAGTGCCCTGGGGCTGTCACTCACATCGCTGACGTGCTTGGTCACTTCCTTGACGCGAATAGTGTTCGGGGTCTCCGGCAGCGTCGTGTACGAGCCCTGGGCCAAGTGCTTCTTCACGTAGTCCTTATACTTGTTCTGAGGGAACCCACAGCAAGTGTTAGAGCGACTGGCTGGGCGTGAGCCCGAGAGGAAAGCAGAGCCCACGGCAGCGGGAGGGGTACCTCGGACACCAGGTGGCTGACAGCCTTTGCCAGGAGGATCTGAGGAGTGTCGGGCACAGCGTGGCAGCTTCCTCTCTCCTTGACATGTTTCTCTTTGTATTTCAGCTGCGGGGGTGAAGAAAGAGCGTTGTTAGCTCCTCTGGGTCTCCTGCATATTTTTATTAAGCTCCCGGGTCACCGGATAGAGCTGGGGGAACAGCATGGTTGACACGGGGGGAACCTGAAACTCAACACAAGACATGATGTTTGGAAATCTTGGGAAATATGCGGTCATGATTTTCTTTATGTCTTGCAAGTGAGGTTAGATTTTAATAATAATCAAAATGGGGCTTGAGATGAATCTTTATACATATAGCCTAGTTCAAAGCACTTTCAAATATGTCATTTCCCCATCTCCCTCCCCCAACCCCCCCGCCCCCCAAAAGTCCGGGCGGCACTGAATGGGCGCCCACAAACGTGAATTAGTTTCCCTATGGAACCCAGCCGGGCCTCAGATTCCTGATTCTTGCTGTGTGAGTTCTCTCCTGGTGCGAGAGCGGTCAAGACAGTCAGCGGGCTTTAATACCTTCCCGCTGTTGCCGCCCTGCTCTGCCATGCCAGGTCCTAATCCGGGACCCACACCCACAGCAGCAGCCCTGGTCCTTTCCTGGTGTCCCTGGGGAGACGGCTGTGAGTGGGGTTAGGTGTCATGGATGGGACGGGTACTCACGTCACTTTCTATTAAGGAATTCCTCAGGGCCAGCACCATGTCTTTGTCATCGGTGACGGACAGCTTGCAACCCTTGAGGAACTCTCGGTCCAGCTTGTATTCAAACTGTCACAGAAGAAAGGCAGAGGAAGATGGGAAAGGGGGACAGGCACAGGAGAAAGCCAACCTTTGATCAAACCCGTAAGGAGGCTGCCTCTTGAAGAGGGTTTGCTACAGAATGGGGGCAGAGGCCTCCTGGCCCCTCACTTCCTGCTGAGCTCCTCCTTCCCAGCCCCGAGGACAAGACCAAGCCCCCCCAAGCCTGCTTGCCTCCAGCCCCACCCCAGCCTCGCTCAGGACTCCAAACCATCCGTGTGTGGGCCTAGCTGTGGGAGCCAGGCTCTGAGGCCAGGTCTGCTTCCTGAGCCGTCCTTCTACTCCCACAACCCCTGTCCTTGGATCTCGAATGGGCTAGGTTAGCACCCTCAATGGTGGTTATCATGACTAATTATTGATTTTTCTGTCTCAGGCGTGTCTCTTCTCTCTCACATCGCTTTGCTGCAGGGAGGACTTGGCGGCCTGGAGGAAGTCCGGTCGGTCAGGGATCCACCTCCAGTGGGCTTTGTTGGCTTCGTACAGCTTCTTGTAGTCCAGCTGTTTTTAACAAGAGGAAAACAAGTCACATCAGTCAGGGGGCTGAATTCCTAACCACACGCATGGCACAGAGGGACTCAGCTTGCATTTTCACATACAACAAATGGTTGTTCTTTATGCCAGAGAGAACCCCAGTTAAAATTTCTCTACAGTTTATGCAGCTGGTCAGCCACTCACTCAAGAGGTCTTCTTGTGGGACCCTTTGGTCCCAATAGGGGCTAAAATGTTTAAAGGCCTCTGGGGGAAAAGATTCTATAATCTTTCCAGCCCTGCCAGTGTAGCTTAGTCATCTTTAGAGCACTTGACCACTTTTAACTTCTAAATTCAGGCTTAATTAAAATAATATTAAACATTTTTGTAAATTCTTTTGCACCAGGCACTTTTCTAAGTGCTTTATAATTATTAGCTTATTTAATCTTTGTAAGAACTGCATGCAGTCGGCAGCTGAGGAACTGCCTAGAAGGGTTAGTAACCTGCCCAAGGTGAGACAGCTAGTGAAAGGTGCCTTTCCCCACATCCATCCTGCTTCCCATCCCTCAATCCATCCTCAGGACATCTGTAAGTCACCTGCCAGCCCCTACAGGCATTTCAGTTTGCTGGCCCTAACAAACGTATGTTCTCTCTGGCACTAGTGGGCGCTAGTTGGGTTATAATGGTTTCAATATATATATATTAAAGCTGATACTCATCTAAATGCACAAAAATGTTTCTGTGGTTGAGGCTGTAAGATGCCGCACTACAAAGAAATGAGTCAGCGCAGGGAGATCTGAGCAGAAGGAAGGCTTAGGCCATTTCCTGACAGCACCAAGTGGTTAAATTTGTTTTTGTCCATAAAGAACAGGCTCTAGGGTTTGGGGCAGGAGGAGAATACGGAGGGTGGAGGGAATGAAAGATACTGAGATAATTTCTAAAATGCAACTCTCATTTCAGAATTAAGTCTCATATTTTTCAGCCACCTAGCACCAAGGCTGAGTGGGTGTAATGACTGTGGCACAGGATGGCCACCCTTGCTCTTCCCCATTGACCTCTGCGAGAACCAGAGGCAGCATGTAGATAGATTTCAGCATCCTTATGCACACTCCTGGCACCTAACTCTTGATCTGGACTCAATCGCGGGAAGAGATGTAAGAGACCCCACGTCCTGCAGAAGCTGATGAATCCCCAGAAGCTGATGAATCCCCCGTTAGGCTAGGGGAAGTTTACGGAACTTACGTTGGTGTTGACTTTGTAGGCGTCCTTGGCTGCTTTGATATGCACAGCATCTGGCTTAATGGTGCAGTTGGACTTGTTTCTTTGGTAAACTTCTTTGTATTTCAGCTGTGGGAGGCAACACAATGACCAGGTTAACTTTTGATAGTAGTCTACTAAGATACTTAAAAAAATAAGAAGTTAAAACCATGATTATAGTACACACTGCTCCTTAGGGCAGAATGAATCTGTGGGTAGAAAGGTTGTGGCCATGCAGACATGTACGTTCCTGTCTCAGATCTTAAAACCAGCTCCCAGGACACACTGAGCGTGCTCACTAGTGTCACTTATGTCCCCTGAGGTTGTGCTGGAAGGGCAGGCTGCACAGCTTTCCCTGTATGTTCTCCCTTTTCCAAATCAGAAAATTCCAAGTTCAGAACATCTTGAAAACTGCTGATGGAAGCGTAGCGCCTCCCACCCAGATGGAATGAGTCTTGCCCTCCTTCTGTACCCCCCACAGTTCCAGCTGTTATCGCCTCATGTCGTAATTATTTGCTTAACTGTCCGTTCTTTCCATTAAGCTGAACTCCTCCAAGGGCAAAGACTGTGTGTCATTCATCATCTGTTTCTAATGTAAGGCACATTTGTTCCTGGTGTCAGGCACAAAGAAACCCAATAAATATTTGATGAATGAGTGAACGGATGGATGGATGGATGCAGTCATCACTATCATCACCGCTGGAGCCACATCTGGCCAGTTTGGGCAAAGGAGGTTTTGGATGGGAGGGAGAGTGTCAGGGAAGGCTTAGTCTCAGGGCCCAACAGGTAGTTTCCCCATCCTGGGCCCAGGTTTTCTAGCTTCACCCAATTCTGCTCCTCATAAATTTCAAGGCCCTGGAGCCTCACTTGGGTTTTCTCACTAATTGTTGCTGAGGGATCCCAGGTGTTAAAGTGGTTAAATCTGAAGTGAAACTGTTCTAAGGAAGTCTGGTAGCATTACTAAATTTGCTTGATCACAATTTTCTGCACTCCACCACACACAAAAATCAATATCTCCAGGGGAAAGGCCTGGAAATCCATATTTTTCATCCATATCTCAGGTTATTGTTAGAATCAGAAAATGTGGGAGAATGGACACCGAAATGCTTCATTTTTCTACAGTGAAAGGGGAGGGCTGCTCTGAATGAAGAATTGACCTGACAGATGCTTATGAATACCCGGTGTCCATGTTTGAAATGTCAAAACTTAGTTTAACATGAAAAATATGAAAAAATTTTTTAATACATTTCTGCCTTCATAAACGGTGCATGAATGTATTTAACATTTTTTTCATGGCAGCTCAGGGCCAGCATTGTGAACACATTTATTCATCTATCAGGGAATTCCTGACCACCAGCTGAGGTCAAGGCTATGGGTAAGGATGCGTGTACTCCACAGCTGCCTTTAATATTCTCTCCGGTGCCATGTAGCCATGAAGTTCCTTAATTTTTTTTTTAAACAAACAATCATGATAGTTTTCAACCACAGAATCTATCTATATATCTGGAAATTTATGAATACAGTTTCTCCTTAAATTCAGGATATTTGAATTTAATGGCTACCTTGTTCTTCTTAGTCAAGATTAAGTGTATAGAGTATTCATAGCATTTATGGCATATTGCATTTTTCAAAATGGTCTCTACAACATCCCTGCCCCCCTTTCTACAATGTAACCCCGCCATTTATTCATCCAGAGGTGGCATCTATCTCTTCACCCACTGAATCTGGGTATCCACTGTGCCCAATAAAATACAGCAGAAGTGTCTCTTGTCAGTTCTAGGAATAGCCCTTAACTGGTCTGGAAGCTTCTATTCCAGCCTCTTGGAACCCACCCACTGTGCTGTGAGATGTCCAAACCACAGGGGGGTGGGGGATGGGGGAGCTGTCTATGCAACAGCAGAGCTCCAGCCCAGAATCATCACCAACGACCAGCCATGTGAGTGAGCCTTCTTGAGGTGCTGGCCCACCTGAGCCTCAGCTGTCTGCCAACAGCATGTGGGATAGAAGATCCACTCGGCTGTGCCCACTCAGCTCACAGAATCACGAGGGGGGAGGGGAAATGATTGTTGTTTTAAGTCGCTAAGTGTTAGGGAGATTGTTACACAGAAATAGATAACGGAACCAGGGTTTGTTAGATCACATGAGAGAGGCCAAGCTGAGAGGGACCGCGGAGCCATTCTGATACTTACATCACTGACTTCATCTTTGACCTTCCGGACATGCAGCAACATGGGCGTGTCGTGGATTGTGGTGTAGCCTCTGGGCTTGGCCTTGTTGTATTCCAATTTGTAAAGTATCTAAAGGAGATGAAAAAGCAGAAAGAGACAGTGTTATATATCTCCATTTACAGTGCAATGTAATGTGACATTATAAGTGCAAAGGGCTTTTGTGAGTGTCTATAAAGGTGAGTGAATTCTATAAATTCAACAGGTGCTTTTGTGCTTTCTGCCCTGGTGCTTCTGAAATGGGGTGTCTCCCAGTTTGGTTGGAACAGTTCTTTATTGTAAAAGTTCTGAGCATAGCAGGACATTTGGCACCCTTGCCTCACTCCCACTGAATGGCAGAAGAGTCTTCTGGACATTGTGACAGTCTAGAATACCCTCCACATTTGCAAATGCCTCCTGAGTTTGAGAATCTGTTCAACGTTTTTTGTACTTACATCACTGATTTGTTTGTTGACTTTTGTAGTACGCAGGTGTTCCGGAGTGTCCACAATTGAGGTAAATTTGTCCTTAGATTTTTCATACTTTTTCCTGTACTTGATCTAAATTGTGGAATAGAAGACCAAGTTAACTCTAAGCAGTGGAAGAGAGGGCTTTAAGGAATCTAATGTTCCCCTTGAGAGAGTCCCACAGCAAATAGTAGGATTATTATACAAGCCACAGATGTGGGGGAATGGGGTCATGCTTTCTCTTTAAGTCCTAATTGAAAATGTTTAATATAAACCTGTACTTGATAGCAAGCTTGCAATGGAGTGAGAAAATAACAGCAATAAGTGATAATCCCATACATTTTGTACATGCAGAAACTGAGGCCCAGATGGGGCAAGAGACTAAACCAAGGGTACATGTAGAGTGAATCTCAGAGCCAGGACTAGATCCTTAATCTCTGGACTCTGACAAGTAATGATTCACTCACAATACAGGGTGGGGCAAAAAGCAGGTTTATAGTTCATATGGAAAATAATACCATAATTAGATGTACAGCTGTGAGTATGGAAGATAATACAATAATGAATAAATACTAATATAAGAATAAACTGTGTTTCCCATACAACTGTAACCCTACTTTTGCCCGATCCTGTATGCTGCATCGAATATGTATGACCTCTTAAGATATGTTTCCATATCAAAGATGCAATAGATGTAAAATAAAAAAACTAGTATATAGAGTTTAAAGTATTTATCATTTTAGAAAAGACATTCATTTTTGTAATTTTCAAGTCATGATTTTTTTCATGCACATAAGCTGTTTCAAGCAGCACAGATACAGAGAGCACAGCAATATCTCATGCACAACTATTTGATGATCATATCAGGACAAAAAAAAGTGGCAGGCCAATAGGATATTCCTAGGGAGACCTCATTGCCCTCATTTCATATGCTGATGATGTCACACTAAAGTGATAAAACAAGTTCCTAATACAAAAGATTGATTAAAACTTTTTTTGGTATGGGGACAATGGCATTTTATTAACATTGTATTTGGTAGTTAAGCAATCATCACCATTTTTTGCTGCTTCAAATTTACCTTCCAGCATATGATGGAAAGGCGGTGGTGGTGTGCTTCTACTGACCTTGTGGGAAGGTAATGTTATCAGCAACGCTGTTAACAAGTATGCAAGAGGACAGAAGTGCCGGAAATAACCTAGCAGATTCAGTATCAAACTCAAGAGGGGCCATGACTATGTACAATTGTAAAAGAGCTGTACTGTAATCCTCATCTGTCCTAAATGGTACACTTGTAGTGATCATTGAACAATGGCCAAAATTAGATAAAAAAACTAAATATTCAGACCTTTTAAATGCTGTTAAATCTATTTAATATACCCAGTCTCTCAGGAATCTATTTGGGGAGGGGGCAAATATTGAAAAATATAAATTAATGTTATACCAATTTGGAAATAAAGTTTAGAAAAGTTTCAGCTAATCTTACTAGGAGTTCCCTAGGTGTCAGATGATATACAGATGGCGTCATCACAGTGGCGGCCACATCCAGTGTTCATTCACCAGGAATGAACATTTATGCAGCTTTATCATGTGAAACCATGGGCAGGGGGCAGGGAAAGGAAGTCAAGGAAAGCATAAAGATGAATGCCCCCAAGACTTCTTCCCATCACATCCGAAATTACCTGGCTCCACATGTATGTGTTGTAGAGGGCAGTCAACATATCTGGACGCAGAATTTCATTACATCCTCGTTTCAGAAGCATCTTGGCACTAGATTTATATTTTCTCTGTTCATGCAAAGAGCAGTGAAGCACAAGAGAGACTTAAGAACATGGCTCTATATCCCCATCACCTCTGAGTGAAGAGATGTAGGCAGACACACTTTATGTGCTCACATATACGTGTGGGTGAAGACACCGAATATATTACAATGCCAAGCAGAGTGACTGCAACACCTGCAGTTGACCATCCATCATCCTTGTGAATGGGGAATGAATGGCATAGGAAATGCCTTACAGGAAAAAGGACATCATTGGAGTAGGAAAATATGGCAGGGAGTTTTGTTTTCTTTCCTTCCATGAATTTGCTTTTTTTGTTTTTGTTTTTGCAACTCAATTTGCAATTTACAACTGCAGGCTAAAAACAGGGCTTCCAGAGGAATAAAGGGTGGAAAGAACCAGCTTTCCCTTTCCTCTTCACTGCAGCACATGTGAGCACATAGAGCATGGACTGGCACACTCAAAGAGCTCATGGGCTCTTTGGGTGGCTAGACAGATACTGTGAAACAGAACATCCCAATATCATAGGCAGAACCTATGACATCCTTGCAGCAGACAGGACAACATCTCATGAGAAACCTGGAGCACAGTCCTGACTGGGCTGGCCAACCAGCCCCATCACAGTACCTGACTGATCTGGTCGCCTGCGATCTTAGCCAGCAGATGTCTAGGCTCATCGACTACCAGGTGGTATTTATCTTTCCTCTGGTGATAATCAGCTCTGTATTTTTTCTGCTCAGACATCAGATCAAATTATAGCAAGAGTACAACCTCAAGGCTACACAGATACGTCCCCAGATAAACACTCCAGAGGATCAGAAATATCTCATTTTGGGAGGTGGGCGCCCAAAGCATCCGGGATAAACGCAGGGAGGCAAAGAGAGTTAAGTGAGGGAAGACTGCCTGGAGAGGGCTGGGGCTTGGGATAGAGCAGATTTATGACACTAAATTGGAGTACCTTTTGCCTAAACAGTTTCCATCTCTACATAGGATGCCATTAGTAATGTTAGGATTTATGGCACCTTACATTGTATTTAAAATAAGGCATGATAATCTACAGGTCTACAATCTAAGACTGTGAGAATCAAAAGGAATATTCATGAAAAATTCTAATAGTCTTCTAATGCTAGTTAGTTTATTTAATTATAACAGAGACCTGGAAATCCTTTGTGAGTGTGAAAAATAGAAATAAAATATATCAAGACTGTATTCTAGGAATCTACTAACAGTAATTCTTCAGAGTTGTTCCACCTGGAAATCTACTGAAAATGAACAAAATCAAATTAAAAAGGGGAAAAAAGTCATATATTGAAAAAATATACCATTGGTTACATTTCCATTTTTAGATACATTTTACTAATTTTCTAACATTGTTCATGAATTCATGTAAATTTGTGGAATGTCCAAAGATAGGAAGTTAAATATAAAACCATCCAAACATTTAAGTTAATCAATAGCTTGGTTATTTCAGTCATTTTAAGCTAAATTTAACTTAAATTATTACAAAGATAGTTCCAGGAAAGACTAGGTAGAAAATAAAAGAATATTTTGGGGACAAATGGCTACTTCTCTGCACCAATATATGAGTAAACAATGGCAATACAATTGAATGCCAAATCACAACAATCCCTTTAAGGGTGGCTTTTCCAACCACTGCCATTTCTGTGCCATGGTAGAGATGTTAAATTAATCTTGAACTTCTGTGTCTCCCAATTCTACACAGTATCTTGTTTTAGGGAGTTCAGCTGATAGTCAACAAAATCCTTTACTTCCTTGCTGTCATCACCCAAAAGGCTGTGCTGCCCTGTGCTAGGGGGAACAGAGTGGTGATGGCTGTGGGGCCCTCCCACCACTCGGCCTATCCCTTCACTTGGTCTGTCCATGCTTTTGGCAGAGCCCATCAGAGGGTGACTTTATAAGAGTCTTTCCAGACCTTTATCTTGAATCAACACTTAGAAAGGCTTTTCTGTCATTTTACTTATTGGGTTGTAATCAAATAAGGCTATAGACTTCGGAAGGAACTGCATAGGGTAATTGGGTCAGGTCATACATACCTCATTCATCAACTGAGTTGCATACTTGAAATGCCTATTGATTGGACAATCGGCTTCATACTTGAAATTTGACTTTGTCCTTTCAAATATCTCCTTATACTTATACTAGAGAAAACAGAATGTGGTTAATTCATAGCAGGCTGTGATTATCTTAAGAATGAGACATGCCTTTTATTTTATCATACAATTGTGATAATTTCCTCATAGAGTTAACAAGTAATTTCTAAATGCTTATTCTGTCTCCCAAGGCAATAAAGGGTATATCTACCTGGATTTCTTGAAAACTCACTCCAAAATATTTTTTTTTTTTTTACTGAATGGATGACAAACAGATCTATTTTCCAAATTAGGCAAAAATCTAAATCAGTTCCTTCTTTGTTCCTATGTATTATAATGATTATTATTTTATTTTGAAGGTATTACCATATGCAGTTGAAGGCAGTTTTTAGTCCATTAGTTTGAAATAGTTTTTTGGTAATTAATCAGATAATCATAATATTTTAGGGCAGGGATGGGCTAACATTTAGGTCATCACCTATTTTTAAATGACCCCATGAACTAAGAGGTTTTTTTAAAAAAATAATTTAAAATAATTGTAAACAAAGAATGCATGACAGAATGAATGTGACCCACAAAGTCTAAAATATTAACTATCTGGCTGGTTTAAGACAAGTTTGCTGACTCCTATTTTAGAATTCAAAGGAAGCTAATCCAAAAGCTTTATTTTGGAAATAGGGAAATGAGGCCATAAAAAACAGTTATTTGCCTCGAGTCACACAAGTTTGTGGATTTGAATAATGTCACTTTAATCCCGACGTGGTTCAGTGGTTGAGCATCTATGAACCAGGAGGTCTGGGTTCGATTCCTGATCAGGGCACATGCTCGGGTTGTGGGCTCAGTCCCCAGTGTGGGGCATGCAGGAGGCAGCCAATCAACGATTCTCTCTCATTATTGATGTTTCTATCTCTTCCCTCTCCCTTCCTCTCTGAAATCAATAAAAATATATTTTTAAAAAATAACCCACTTTATATCCCACCATGCCAACTCTAATAGGGTGAATTACCCAGAGACATATTAATAGGGAGGGAATTCTGGCAGAGATATGAGTTGGTCTGAAATGACTACTTATCAAATTCAAATAAATGATATCACTAAATGATGACTATAGTCAATGAGGTCAGTACTAAAAAAATTTGAGATATGCCATTGTAGCGGAGCCCATCAGACGGTGGACAGTTCAGTATGTACTCCAACTACAGGGACTAGAAGCGAAGATCAGGGAGGAAATATGAAAAAGCTATAGACTCAGTGTTAATTCTCTCTGTGAGTACTGAAATACGTTAAACGGATGTAGACACTATCCTTGAGGAGATATACCTTGCTGTAGAGAGTCTTGTTCTGTTCAGCCAGAGTGAAGTCGGGGGTATCATAGGCATAGCAACCAATTCCTTTAAGCCAGGTCAAATCTTCTTTGTATTTTACCTGGAAAAAGAACGTCATCAAAGAGTTTTAAGAACCTATCTCCAAATAGCAGTAGGTTAGGATTGATACAAGTGGAACAAATAAAAGCTCTGACCACTGAGACATATAGGACAATAACGTATCAAAACAATTATTTAAGAGAAGTTTCCAATAATACTTTTTTCTGCTTACTTTATGGTGAATTACATGTGGAAATTTTTATTTTTAGTACTAATTAAAACAATTCAAATGTGACAGGTGTACTTTCCTAGAGATTATATTGTAAACTTGGCAGATGTATTTTCCTATAGAAAGCTGACATTTCTTTCTAAGTGAGCATCGTTACCTGTCTTGATTGCTTCATGAAGTTGTCTCTTCAATTGACCAAAAGTAGGTTATTGTTTAGAAGAAGTATGTCACTTCTGGCCATGTAGTTGATATAATACATTTGGAAGAAAAATTAGGTTTATAAATTGGAATGTATTTTTTCTCTCCCAAGTTGAAGCTCACTCATTTGTCAATGAGTTTCATGATTTAAACATTCATGCACAAGAACCAACATTGAGTCACGCGTTTAATCGGTTTTAGTGCAGTTTTTGATTCCCTAAGTCACATGGACCTATGAATTTATACGTGAAAATGGAAGACTTGAAGACTCACATCACTGACTGCATCCCTGACTGCCTGGTGGTGGAAATGCTCTGGGCTATCAGGAATGGACCTCCAGATTCCCAGCTGGCTCATGTAGTTCGCCTTGTATTTCACCTGTGGGAAAAACACAAAATCAGGTATAACATCTGATCCAAAATTAATGCAAAAAAAGCCTACTTATTTCCAGAGAGTATTAGGGAAGGGAGGATACTTTTTTGTTTGTTTTTTAATCCTCACCCAAGGATATTTTTCCATTGATTTTTAGAGAGAGTGGAAGAGAGAGAGAAAGAGAAATATTGATGTGAGAGAAGCACATTGATTGGTTGCCTCCTGCATGAGCCCCAACGAAGGCCTAGGCTGGGGAGGAGCCTGCAACCGAGGTATGTGCCCTTGACCAGAATTGAACCCAGGACCCTTCCTCTACAGGCTGATGCTTTATCCACTGAGGCAAACCGGCTAGGGCAAGGGAGGGTTCTTTTTAAAACTGATGGTGGCTCATCGAGCCTCATGCAAGTAGATATATGGAGGGACGTACTTTACTGATGTCATCTGTGACTCGGCGATGGTACACAATGTCCAGAGCATCCTTCACGGTGTGGTATTTCCCTTTGGTCTTTTCAAATGTTTCTTTGTAGCGTAGCTGGAAGGAGAAAACACACATGGATTATGAAAAACTACTGAGTTAAATAATTGAAGGCTTTTAAGCTTGAGGTTTCTCTCAGGTTTTCCCATGAATAAATTTAGGAGAGATTTAAAAACTGATCTCACATCCTGGAAGAGAAAAAGGACATGAGGAGGAACCTAATAAAATCTGAGTAAAGCATAGAGTTTAGTGAATAATGTATCAATATTGACTCATTGGTGGTGACAAATGTATGACGGTAATGTAAGGTGTTAACAACAGGGGAAGCTAGGTGTAGTCTAATTTAATTATCACAATTCTTATCCTCATTCCCACATCAGAAAACAGTCTCAGAAAAAAAAACAGGTAAGGTATACAGAGGCAATCAGCAGGCAAATGACAGTATCAGGATTTGAAAGCATGTTTGGCTGACTCCAAGAACATGCCTTTATAGGCAAGTAATTAGTTGTCAAGTATTCCCTAGGAAATGCTACCAAAGACTCACAAGAAAGGGCCATCTTCTTCCTAGAAGAGCAATGAGAAGAGTCATAGGCTTTTGGCATTACTCCTAGCTACTACTTTGCCTAGCTGGTATTGTTTGTGCTTACTTTTTTTTTTTTTTTAAGTTTTTGGATGTGGTTTTCTTTTTTTCCTGCTCCATGTATGGGGCAGAACCTTGAACTATGGATATGACTAATCTTTTCTGTTTCTTAGGTACCTCAACCCCCCGCTGTCCCTACCACAGCAGAAGAAAGAAGGAAGGGATGCATACATCACTGGCGTTCCAGTAAGCCTTCTTGGCTCTGATGAGGACTGGTGTGTCTGGGATTGGGGTGTACTTGTCCTTCATCTTTTCATACTGAATCTTGTACTTGTTCTAAGAAATAGAGATAGAAGAGAGAGACAAAGTTAAGTTCAAGTGTTTTCATCCCTCACAACCCGCAACCATGTCACAGATCCACCCCAGGGACACAGTGTATTATGCTCATTAGGAGAATGGCTCCGCCTCCTGTTCTTGATGCTCCTGAGCACCATTTATAGACATGAGCTCTCCTATCAGGGGCAGCAGGTGAAGGATTTAGCGAGCATTTTTTTTCTCTAGCCCAGTGCCTCAGTGCCAAATTCCCAGCTCACCTCGCTGACCAGGTCCTTCACGTCTTTGGCATGCTTCAAGGCTGTGGTCTGGTTTCCAGCGTGATGATGGGGTCTCTCTTTGGTGGCAAGTTCAACATATAGATACTAAATAATCAGAATAGGGATCAGATGTTATAGAGATAAAACATTTTTTTATTTAGCATTTAGTCTTCTCTATTCAACAGGCATGTACCTGTTGTCCTGTTTTTTTGTTATATGTGTTCTTTTCATTTGTTTCTATGTCTCACATCTGGAAACACATATTTGCACTCCAATTCTCTAATAATCTTATCGCTGAGTACAGTTTAATCTAAATCCATATAATACAGAAGGCAGATAGAAGAATAAGAGGATTCTGACAGAGCCTTCAACATATTTTTTTAAAATATATTTTTATTGATTTTAGAGAGGAACATCAATGATGAGAGAGAATCATTGATTGGCTGCCTCCCGCAAAGCCCCCTACTGGGGATTGAGCCTGCAACCCAGGCATGTGCCCTTGGCAGGAATCGAGCCCGGAACCCTTCAGCCCGAAGGCCAATGCTCTATCCACTGAGCCAAACCAGCTAGGGCCTTCAACATATTTTTTATCCATTTTTGCCTGAATGCATGAATTGTAATTTCATTTGTCTGTGGAAAATAAATAGGTTCTATAGAATAAGTCAAGCAATTTATTTTCACTCCCTGGAGTCCACAGACTCCTCATCCAATAACAAAAGTTGAATAGAACTTGGAAAAGAAGACATGGCATTTACCTGCTCATGTAAAACAAACCATGGTTAGGATGGCCCAGGCAAGCACTGCCTCTTGAAATTAATAGGCATGCAATTGCATCAAGGACAACCAAGTGTGAGAGGCTGCTGCTGACAGGAGTGGTCAGACACCCACAACTGCCCCCTGTGATGCCAGCGTGGCAGGGTTATGAATCTTCCTTTACTAACTTTACCTGACTCTGAAGCTTCTGCCCTCGCTTGGCTCTTAGAAGATCAGGTGTATCAGGAATTGAAGTGAAGATGGACTTCTGCTTCTTGCCTTTAGCTCTGTACACCAGCTGGACACAAAACAGTCATCAGCATCATTTCTGCTCCGTGGACATGTTCTCTGCAGATGCCCTTATTACTTACTTCATGGAAGAAGCAGGGGCCGTCCCACTGCAACAAGCTCAGTTTCTTCCCGATAAACCAATATATTTACCTCCCTAGGCTTCCTTTACTTTTTCTCTCTTTTATCAAAATACACTCTGTAGCTTGTCCAAGATTCACGCCTCCTGCTGTGATCCTGGTTTCTTCTTACTTGTCCCTTCTAGGACCCAGTTCCAACATTATCCCTTCCGGTCCATGACCTTCAACCCTCCAGTTTTCCCACCCCTCTCCCTTCATCTGCTAACAGACTCAAGTCCCTCCCTTCATTTTCCAGCCTCTACCACTGACCTTGCTCCTCTTTTTTACAGCCAAGCAGACTATGCGTTTTTTTTCCCCTTCTCAAACAGCTTAATAGCAAATAAACAAAGGAAGGTACCACACTTGGCAGATACAAAATGACTTTTTGTCCGTGTGTCTGTGCAATTAAAACGGATTTAGGTTCCCCATTGGGACAAAAGGAAAAACACACACAAAAAGGAGATTCCTTTTAAACGCATACTCCCTTGCTCCAAACTTGTAACATTTTTTTCTTCTTTTTGAATCCATTACACAAATTCTGTGATCAGGTCAGAAAAGCGACAAGGGCTCTTCCTGCCTGTTTTTTAAAACCCATTAAAGTCAAGTCCATAATGTTCTACATAGTACAATGTTCTTTTTCTTTCTTTTGATTAATTTCCCAAGGCGACAGTTCGGCTTCCCCCCATCACTCCAGTGAAGTCACTCTCAATAAGATGATAAAAACTTTACAATGGCCAAATCCAAGAATGCTTCTCTGTAGCAACTGAAACCCTGAGCAGTTTCATTCCTGAGCACTCTCTCCTCTCTCATCTGCCTTCCATTCCACCATTCTCCCTTGGGGAGCAGCTTCCTTCTGTGGTTCTGCCCTCCCCCAGGGTGCTATTTACTGAAGTCAAGGGTTGACCCTCAGTGCCAGGAGGACAGATGAAAATGAGGGGCACTCAAATACACGGAAGTAGTTTGGAATTTATTGAGCGGGACCAGAGCAGGGCGCCAGTGAAGACTTTTCCAACGACACTACCACAATTAGGGGTCGTGGTAGCAGGAATTAAAGAGAGACGTTTGAAATAAATTCATTTGGAAACTACAGCAATAGTGTAAGACAGAGGGACTTTCCAATCTATAAAATCATGAAAACTCTCAGCAGTCCTGGTCCTACGTAGAGCAAATATCAATATCCTCATCTTATTAAAAGGGGACAAAAGTAAACTGAGGCAACGTGAGATCAATTAACTTGATTAGACGTGGTGGCGACTCTGTAATTAAGGCAGAAGGGAGATCTTTGCCTCGTGTAGTTGCCTGAAAAATGCTCACTAGAGGCACACATCCCTGGTGGTGACCTCCTTACCTCACTCAGATGTGTCTTCAGTTCTTGCACTGTTCTGTACTCCGGAGTGTCAAGCACCACTTTGTATTTGTCTCGCATCTTCCTTGCATTATCAGTGTACAGGTAATTAGACTGAAAACCAAAAACAGAAGGAAAATAAAAGTTGAGTCATCATTCAAGGCACTGCTTGTCATGGTCACACATTGTCTTTCAAATGGCTGATATGTGCAAGTCAAGCTGAGCCTCCCTGTGCCCTGGAGGCCTTCGCAGGCAGGGACAAAACAATTGTCATCTACCTAAGCTCATTAGCTTTGTGAGGAGTCATGGTCATGACTTGCTCAAGTGGGCTCATGTCAAATTTCCCCTTAAAAGTGGCTGTAGGCAGATGTTCTGCCCAGCTCCTGGAAGCTGCGTATGGGTAGCCACGTGTTGTGAAGATGGGCGGGCACTCACCCAGAGCTTCCGCAGGTGCCGGGAACGGACCATGTCGGGAGTGTCCATCAGGAAGCAGCCCATTCCCTTCAGGATCTGCAAGTCCTCTTTGTATTTAATCTGCGTGGCAAAAATAGAAATACAGCTGGTCGGGAGCAAATATAAATCAAGAATAAATAAGACAGAGTAGTGAAGCTTTTTTTACTGATATAGCTTTCATTTTGATTCAACACATCCACCTTGTACTCTTAGTCTGTTTGCACGCAAGTAAATCACAGATTTTGAAATTTAAATCTCTAACCCTGATCTGAGGAGAGGACACAGCTATTATTTTATGACTGCATTGACGGGAGAAGGGCTTCGATGGAATAAAGTGGTCTTTTAGGAGAAGGAAACGTCCAGGGAAGAAAAAGAAACAAATGGCAGCAGGAAGTTGCTTAAGTGGGTGGGAGCAGGGATGAGCAGGAGAAAGCTACTAAACATGAGCTGAAACAGAGGCCACTTAGAGAGTGAAGAGTTGGTAATAATTCAGGGTTGCATGAAGAATGGCGGCCAGCGATTCTTGCATTTCCCAAGTGGTCCCCTTACTACTGTTCCCAAAGCTGGTAAAATGTGGGGTCCTGTATCCACACTATTTCACCTCCAAGCTGTACATTCAGTTTAGAGGTACTTAGTGGAAAAGACCACTGATCAGCTTAAATGCTGAAAGAAGCCATCCTCTTCCTAACAGTCTTCCAGAAAGACCCTAAGAGATGCTTACGTCACTGGTGATGTCTCCCACGTAACGGCAATGGAGCACTTGGGGTGTGTATGGCAGCGATATCATGTGACCCTGCATCTTGAAGAAGTCTGATTTGTAGATCAGCTAAAGGAGAAAGTGTCCAGAAAAACACATGTTAGTGACTGAATGGCTAAAAGTCACCCCTGGGTTCCCTGGCCTGTCTTCTCTCCTAAAATAATACCCACCTCACTGACAGCTTCTTGTGTCTTCTTGACTTGGCGGAGTTCAGGTGTGTCAGGGGTTGTGTGGATCTTGTCTTTGAGTTTGTGGTACAGTTGCCGATACAGCCTCTACATTGGAAGAAACACCATTTCAGGTGGTCAGTGTGGGATACTGACTGATCAATAAGCAAATATCAATATTTTCTCCACAGAATTCGCATTCACAGTACCTCACTGGTAACATTGTTGATCCTCCGGACATTGACAAACGGAACATCATTGGGGCCAAGTGTATACCCATTTGCCTTGAGGTGTTCATAAACTTCCTTGTACTTGAACTGCAAAAGCAAAGTCAGAGTGAGATTACTGATGGGCAAACAAAGAGCAGGGTTACATTTCTCAAACCAAAAAGAGCTGTCACTTTCATTTGAAAATTAGTCTCTAAGCATTAAGTATAAGGAAAAGTCATTGACAAAATTTTAATAATAATCAGTCTTGAAAATTATTTTGTTGGCTAGTAAAGCCAGATCCAGAAAGGAATAAAATTCAAGGCTGCCTAGATGAAATCTGTTTGTATACAGTTATGCAAAGTGAAAAAAAAACCCTATGTTTTTAGCTGCAATATGACTGGCAAATTAGGAAATGCAAAGAAAAAATAAGAGACTAAAGACTGATGGATGGCTTTACAGATTGATATTGGACTCTCACTGGCCAGCAGACTTGATACACAGAACTCTGAAGGGCAACATGGAAGGGAGAGTTTATTCTCCAGCTGACGGCTTATTTATGGGTCTGGTTTGAAGCCACAGTCACTGGGATAGACTAAACTTCCCTGGGCTTTGTCCTTTGGGTAAATGGTATGAAGTCCCAACCAGGTACTTTTGAAAAGTGGAGAAGGTGGGTGCCTGAGCTAACTCCAGGGCAAGCTACAGGTAGTGAGAAGCTATCCTCTGAGCTGTCTATGAAATGGCACAGAGGGTAAATAGTGAGGCAAGTACCAGGGCCGCAGCCCGGCAAAAAGTTCTTTCTATTCAAAGAAATATACAGGGATGTTATATCTTTTTCTTTTTTCTTAAATATATTTTTATTGTTTTCAGAGAGGAAGGGAGAGGGAGAAAGAGATAGAAACATCAATGATGAGAGAGAATTATTGATCGGCTGCCTCCTGCACGCCCCCTACTTGGGATGGAGCCCACAACTGGAGCATATGCCCTTGACTGGAATTGAACCCAGGACCCTTCAGTTCACAGGCTGACGCTCTATCTACTGAGCCAAACTGGCTAGGCTGTTACATCTTTTTCAATGACACACTGCAGAAGGAAGACAATACTACTGCCACACATCAGTAGTGAAGGTATGATTTAAATTTCCAGTACGTGGCTTGGGATTGTCCAGGGTGCTCTGTGCTAAGGCTAGCAGGAGTAGAAGCATCAGGGCAACCATGATCCCTGAGCCAAGGTCACTGAATCACGCAGATGTAATCCCACGGGAGTCTTATGCTAACGCACTGGGCTATGCAGACACTGCTGACCTAGAGGAGCCAGCCAGTTCACAGCACCCTTGGGAAAGGTGCTGTCTACCCTGCTCTGCTCCTATCATCATATCATGTTGAACCTTCAGGGTGGGACTAGGGGGATGAGAAGAGGCTATTAATGAATATTAGTGCCCCCTCTCACTCCAGACCCCATCTCAATGAGGAGGTGAGCACTCACATAACTGCTCATGTACTGGGTGTCCTTGGAGTGTTTGAAGTGCGGCGTGTCGACCGGAAGCCTGTATCCAGTAGGCAGGGAGCGCTTGCCCGCGTCTCGGTACAGATTCTGCCGAATGAGAAGGATGGGTTAAAGGACATCTACATGTAATAACTGATCTAAGTTAAACAAGTCACATCCTGCTCATGTTAGGTTTTCAATTAGAAACTTAAAGTGCTATGCTTACTGAATTACTTTCAGAAAGAAATTGAATAAGCTCTAAGAGGCAATTAATCAAATTACTCTTACTGTTTTTTAAAAAGAGAGCAATGAATGTAGAGACTTATAGAAATTAATTCTTCTATGCTTCTGAACATATGCCCAGTTGACTGCATGGTAACGAGCAAGAATTTGGGTTAAGTAGAGAAAACAGTCTACCAAGTGCCACCTCTGTTCTTCCCCACACTTTCAGGTAATACTCAAGTTGTCACAAATCTTGAAGACAGTCATAATTATAAAGCACATCTTTGGAATCTTATCTCTCCCCCCACCCCGCCCCCAAACACAGCATTGATGTCAGACTATGAAGCGAGCAGGATGCTCATATTCCTGGCAGAAGGCAGAAAGGGTTTCTGTGCCCTTAAATAGTCTGTCTCTCAGAGGAACTATAGGAGTAAGAATAGTATTTAAAATATTAAAAACCAATGTACTGCTAACAGTCAACACAGAGAGTAGCCATGAAGGCGGAGACCAAAGGCGCACCGCCGGGTAACACAGAACAGAGATCTTACACGTGGAGTGGAGTCCACATTCCTTCTTGTCTGAGTTTCACAACAGCAATTTCTAGCTTTATCTCTTATTGCTAATAATCCTTTATGATCATATGCCTTGTCTTTGTCATCTTGGTTTTAAGCTCTTTGAGAGCAGAAATAGTAGAATGGCCCTCTTCTTTGTAACGTGTAAACATGGCTCCAAAAATGCCCGTTGCATGCTTAGAAAGATCTGGCCAGCCAAGAAGGAAGGCAGGCTATGCACTGTTTTTGTTTTGTCGTAACTCATGTGAATGGACAGCATGTACAGTATGGAACAGCATTTGCACTGTACAAGGTCAGGCTGAGAAGATGCCCACGCTGAGGTGCTTCGACAGAGGCCAATGACCCGGCCTTTGTAAGCTGCATCCGGGACACCTGCCAGGCACTTTGTAGCGTTTTCACAGCTCACCTCACTCTGGAGCTTGTATGCGTGAAGAGCCCGGTCCAGATCCACGGTTTTTGTAGTTGGAGCCACTTTGCCTCTGACACTGTGCACGTAGTCGTGGTGGTAGACAGCCTGGTGCAGAGAGAAGCAGAGTGCACTGATTCAGACTCTGGCAGCATTGTTAGAAAGAAGCAACGTAAAAGGAAACCCAAGTCTGTCTCTCTCTCTTTCTCTCTCTCTCTTTAAAGGAAGGGTAGCCTGCATCCCTTTGAATTCTGTCTGATATGTTATTGTGCCTTGTCCAATAAGATCAGAGCCAGCGTGTGGCCCCAGACTGAGAAATAAGTGGAAGAGTTGGCTCAGGCATTAGAAGAGAAGAGTGGCCATTTTGGCACTCCAAGTTCAAAAACAATAGGTCTCAGTGTTCTAAGTCACTGGTGGGATAGTTTTATTTATTAACCTGTGGGGTTAATAAAGAACAGCATTGAGCTTGTTCTTCCTGCTCTATAGCAGGCACTGTAGTGGGTGCTTTTCATTCATTGTCTCATTGTACGGGTAAGGATGCTGAGACTGGGAGGACTAAGTGCTTTTCCTAAACCTCATGGATTGGTAGAGGCTGGACTCCTTCCACACCTCTAATTTCAGAGCCTGCTTCCTTCTCATTAGTCTGCTCTAACTTATTAGAAGATCTAGACAGTGACACATAAACTTGCTCTTGATACAAGGATACAAAAAGCAATTTTGGAAGCTTTAAAACAACAAGCATCGTACAGACTTAGATCACTTACAACTCCCCCCCAGGGAGTTACCTGAACACATCAGGTCTTACGAAACAAGAGCAGAATCTTTTTTTATTTTTCAACTACAGTTCACATTCAATATTATTTTATACTAGTTTCTGGGGAAGAGCAGAATCTTAAGTACTTTCTTTCCCAGTGCGAAGAAGCCAGGCACTGCCCACCCAGTCTTTGTGTTTGCCACTTCTGCTTGAATGGTGGCCCCTGTCTTTATCACTGGCCACAGTAACATCCCCGATGGGCACTTACGTCGCTTATTTGTTTCCTGCTTTGGACAGCCTGGACGTAGACTGGAGTATCCATGACCAAATTGTAGTCATTCCTTGTTTTCTTCACGTGAGCTTGGTACTTGATCTGCCGAGAGGAAGGAAATAAGCCTGTGTTAGACCATTCATTATATTGGAGATTGCTGGTTTTCACAGCAGTTTTGGTTGTTTTTTAACTCCTGGCATTTACATTCACCAGCATTTATTCAATAGACCAGGGTGTGTTTGAAGTTTATGACAATCAGTGTAATCAATGCTCGGAGGTCTGACAATTGCTCTTCTAGGAATATTTGTTTTCTTACTGACATCTTGAATACAGTATTGATTTTCCTAGGAAATCCTCTCTTTGCCAATAGATCCTGTCTATAGCATTACAAACTCCTAATAAATTATATTTTCCTATAATGACAATTATGTGCTCATAAATACATTCAAAATAGCCCAAAAGGTAGAGAGAAGAGCCACATGCCCCTTCTCCTCCAGAGAACGATGGGATAGCTCAACTGCATTGTTGAGTAGGAATGCCATATGCACTCCCGAGAAATGGTTGCTTTCTATGGCTTAGCATCTTTCTCTAGCTCAGCCATCCTCACCATCACTTAAGACACAGCTGGTCTGTGACAATGTTCATAGTTTACATACTCTTGCCTTGACTCTAGACTCTGAACAGAAGAAAACACATAAAAAACAACAACAAAATCAAGGCAAACTCACATCATTGCGCAGATCATAAGCGTGCTTGGCATGGAGAATTTCAGGAGTGTCCCAGACATAGCAACCAATGCCTTTCAACCAGTTGAGGTCATCCTTGTACACAATCTACAGAATTGAAACAGATGAAGGGGATTGGCAAAATAAAATTTGATCATAATTTTAACCCCAAAGACACGGGCACCCTCTGGACCGAGATTGATTTTGTGGACTGAGAAGCAAAATGCATTATGCAGTGAGGTCAAGCAGGCCATGGAAACATTGGTACACAGACCCCTGCTTCCAGGTATACCTCTGAGTTCCAATGGGACCCATGGGTATATAGGAAAGCAGTATTAGGAGGAGGCTGGGTACATAGGAAAGCAATACTGGGAGGAGGCTGAGGTAAAGAAGTGGGTGAGTATGCTTCTCTTTAGGTTGGGCAGGAGGGGCCAGGAGGGTGGGCTTCATGAGCAATGGGCTTACGTCGCTGATCTGATCTGTGACTTTCCTGACATGACTGTTGACTTGCAAGTCGGGGTGGCAAATCCACTCATGGAGGTGTAGGCGGTAATCAATTTCACTGACTTTCTTCTGAGAATCCTTAGCAGTAACCATCTCTACCATGTCGGGCACAATGTTGATTTTCATCTTGTTCTTTTCATAAACGGACTTGTACAGGCGCTGTGAAGTTAAAACACACATAAACTTGTTCTTGATACAAGGATACAAAAAGCAATTTTGGAAGCTTTAAAACAACAAGCATCGTATGGACTTAGATCACTTGCAACTCCACCCCAGGGAGTTACCTGAACACATCAGGTCTTAGGAAACAAGAGCAGAATCTTTTTTTAAAAAATTTTTCAACTACAGTTCACATTCAATATTATTTTATATTAGTTTCAGGTGAAGAACAGAATCTTAAGTACTTTCTTTCCCAGTGAGAAAAAGCCAGGCACTGCCCAGTCTCTGTGTTTGCCACTTCTGCTTGACATGCCACTTACACAGAAAATGGTGCACAGAATCATGGCAATATATGACTTTCTTATATGCCTTCTTATACACTTCTTACACACTGAGAAGCCACGGTGACCAGCTCACAGCAATCAGTTGGGGGAAGGGCAGGGACTGGAATTTCCTGACACTTTCTACAGATTCGTGTGGGCTGGAGATGCAGCTGGGGCTGAAATAGCCCCTACCTCCTCCATATATACACAGTCAGAGCCATATGCACTGTTTAATAGAAACGGTTCTGATTTACAATAGACAACTCTATTACTTGGCTTCAGTTTGAAGTAGGCCTTTGAGCTTACTTACATCAATGTTATATTTGCCAACTCTGAGGCATCGCGCTGTATTTGGGTCATCGTCAACACTTCTTGGTAAAGTATAAAGAGCTTTGAACTTTTCATATTCTTCCCGGTATTTGATCTATAGAGATAAACCACAAAGAAAGAAACAGTTTGGGAGAGTAATGGATCCACTTTGTCATAAGAGTATGAGACTGAATAGGAAGATCTCATCCTTGAGATCCAGCCAACATGGGGTCACCACTTCTGCGAGTCCCTTTCCTCATCTGTGCATGGTCATACCTGCCCAGGTTTCCTGAGGCTTAATTCAGACTATATCTGAAAGTACTTTCTAAACTGTAGAGAGCTATACAATTGTAGTTACTGTTTGTAATACTTCTATGCCAATGCTAGTACTGCTGCTACAACTAACTTATTTAAAAGTTAGTTGTAATTTTATGTAAAAGATTATGTAATTTTAAAATAATCTCTTGCCCTGGCCGGTGTGGCTCAGCTGGTTGAGGGTCATCCCATGCACCAAAGGGCTGCCAGTTTGATTTCCAGTCAGGGCACATATCCGGGTTGTGGGCTCAATCCCCAGTAGGGGGAGTGCAGGAGGCAGGTGATGGATGTTTCTTCTCTCTCATTGATGTTTTTCTCTCTCCTTTCCTCCATCTTTCTTAAATCAATAAAAACATATAAAATAAGCTCTTTTGTAATAAGTGAGAGGAAAGATGTGTTCAGGAATTTCTTTGTTTTTAATAACTGACAAACTGATGCTTAAGACACACAATCTTTGAGTTTTACTTTGTACAAGGGTTTCCAAAGATACAGTGCAATCACCTTCTACAGAAAAACCAACTTTTAGTCTGTTTGTATTGCCTATTAACTAAAGCTGCATGATTTCCTGAACTAGGAGGTAAGGCCCTACAGAGATTAAGATATATAATCTCCTAGCACACGATAAAATAGCAATTCTCTCACAGCTCAGAACCCCACATCTCAGTGCAAAAATAGGAGACAGGAGTATTTGTATTAGAATTCTTGCGAATCTCTTCCTTGACTAGAAACCAATCAAAATTCCCATCAGAATTTTTTAGAACATTAGTTCACATGTTCCTTACATCTAACCCAGTCCTCAATTATAAAGAAGGTGGTATTCAAAGGCACCTTTAAGAAAAAACAAAAAAAACTGCTGTTGGAATCCTTCTTTAAAAGGGTTAATTTCTCAGTGTCCCACCTTATTCCAAGAACAAGTTGCCAAGACTCCTGCCTCTGTGACTTTTTCCATGACAAAAATAAATAAATGAATGAATAAGCTTCTGCTAAGTTTTCTAAACTACTATCTACAAGCTTCTCTTCCGAAATGAAAAGTTTGCTCCTTTGGGCTAGTCTGTTTGCAGTCTTCCAAATAACTGGGACTTGGAAAAATCATTTGTATTAGTTTTTCTCTAGGTAAGAATGAAATGAATTTCATTATTATATAACAAAGGCTTTAAAAAAAATTATGCATCTCTAGGTCCATTAGAGGGTAGTGAATCAACTTAATAAGTCACTAGCATTTTAAATGAATAGAATAGAATTGAAATGATCAGAGTGCATTGTCTTTAGTGTAGCAGTAAACATTTATGTCCGAAGGAACTCACATAAACTTTAGATGTGTGTGTGTGTGTGTGTGTGTGTGTGTGTGTGTGTGTGTGTGAGAGAGAGAGAGAGAGAGAGAGTGGGGGGGGGAGAGGGAGAGAGAGAGAGGGAGAGAGAATGTGTGTTGACTTGCAATATAAAATGAATTCCTTACTATGGGTCTTGAAAAAAGTTTTGAGAAATACTGGTCTAAAATGTTACATAAAATGTTCACAATTAAAGGGTAAACGTTTCTAAAGAGGTAAAGTTCCTGAAAGAGAACTGGGTTTATTGGAACTGCAATGAAGGTTACAGGAAATTTTATAATAAAAGGTTTTACTTAAGAACATTTTAGGCATAAAGGATTAAAGGTCACAAGACTTTATACTATATTTAAACAGCCCACGTGATTTAGAATTTTTTTACAATCATGTCTATACCTAAGAAAAGTTATGCTTTAAAAAAGTAGAATTTCAAAAGATTTAAACATTTTTTATATTTCATGGTTATGAAGATAATTATTTACTTTTTAAATCATTTATTCTAGGATGGTGTAATGACTAGTTAGTTATAACATTCACTGGTTTATTTTTGTACTACAACCTACATAATTCTATTGGACAAAAGCCTATTCTGTATGGTATATTATATCTTCTGTCTATAACTTTTGGCTGAAACAGTATATCTGCCATGTCATTTGCGGGCAACCAGCCTAAAAGGCCACAGCTGTTCCTTAATACAGGTGTTTGTGGTTCTCTCTAGACTTCAGGGCCCTTGAGAAGAAGAAATAAGTGCCCAGCGTCTGTGATGGCTGAGCGCCTGGAATTAGTTGCTGGTGGCAAACTCCTATAGAAGTGCTGGGAATACTTCTGGGCAACATGTGTTTCAGCCAAAAAGATCCTAGGAGAGGTGAGCCGGGGAGGGCAGGGAGCGGGTGGCAAGGCTGTCACGTTTGCACCGGACTTACATTGCTGGCCAGATCCTTCTGGTTCTTGGCGTGTGTCAGGGACATGGTGCTGGAGGGCAGGATGTAGCTGGTGGCTTTCACCTTTTCCCAGGCCTCCTTGTACAGGTTCTGTGGGGGTTAAAAACCTTCTTGTGAATGTGGAAAAATACATTCTGGTTAGCTTCTGAGTAGCAGACTTCCCTGTTTCTGTCCTCAGACACGCCCTAACAACCTCCAGACCTTCTCGCTCTGGAGGATCCCAGTGCCCCTAAGTGAATAACTGGTTTAATGCTATGACCGTAACTTCGTAGCCCATTATTTTGTTTCTACCACAGTACTTATCACAGTTTGAGAGTTACCAGAGTTTTTGATGCCATATTCATTCTCCATAGGTCTAAGAATTTCTGGAAGGTGAAAACCACTAACATTAAAACACACTCACTCACACACACACACACACACACACACACACACACATTTACCCTCCCCTACTTTTATGTAGCTAGTGGGAGCTCAAAATACATTTGTTTCCACTCCTACATATTTATTTATCCAGGGGAAATGTAAACTTATGTACACACAAAAACCTATATGCACATGTATTATAGCAGCTTTATTCATAACTAGGGGCCCGGTGCACGAAATTCATGCACTGGGTGTGGGGGGTGGGGGTGGGGAGTGTCCCTCAGCCCAGCCTGCCCCCTCTTACATACTGGGAGCCCTCAGGCATTGACCCCCATCACCTTCCAATCACAGGATCGGCCCCTTGCCCAGGCCTGACGCCTCTGACCCAGGCTTCAGGCCTGGGCAAGGGGACCATCATATCCCCCCAATCCCTGGCTCCACCCCCCACCCAGGCCTGATGCCTCTGGCCCAGGCATCAGGCCTAGGCAGGGGACCCCCAGCCCCCCGCGGTTGCAGGCTCCGCCCCTGCCCAGGCCTAACGCCTCTGGCCTAGGCGTCCGGCCCGGGCAGCGGGGACCTGCAGTGGCAGCGGGGGGCCCCGCAATCGTGGACTCTGCTTTAGGCCCAGGCAAGGGACCCCTAGCTCCTGGGACTGCCAGCTTCGACCGTGCCCAGCTCCCATCGCTGGCTCCACCCCTACTTCCTGCTATCACTGGCCAGGGCGGCAAAGGCACCTGATTCTCCTATCATGGCTGGGGGGCAGGGCAAAGGCGGCCCCAGCTCTTAGCTCCCCCCTGGGTTTCTGATCACTGTCAGTGGCAGGGGGCTTCTTCCTGCTTTCCCTTTCGCCTCCCTGCATTGTGCCTACATATGCAAATTAACCGCCATCTTGTTGGCAGTTAACTGCCAATCTTAGTTGGCAGTTAACTGCCAATCTTAGTTGGCGGTTAATTTGCATATAGCCCTGATCAGCCAATGAAAAGGGTAGCGCTGTACGCCAATTACCATTTTTCTCTTTTATTAGTGTAGATTTGCAAAATCTGGAAACAATTCTAATTCCTTTAACTGTGAATGGATAAACAAACTGTGGGACATTCATGCAATGGAATACCATTCTGCAATAAAAAATAAACTATTGATTTATGCAGCAATGTGCATAACACATAAAGTCATTTTGCCAAGAGAAGAAAGCCAGGCCAAATGGGTACATACTATATAATTCCATTCACAAGACATTCTGGAAAAGTTAAACTTTAGGGATTGCAAACATCTCTGTGGATGCCAGGTGAGAAGAGAGGGGCAACAAAAGAGAAATTTGGAAGGGATACAGAATTTTTATGTGTCTGGACTGTGGTGGTGAACACATGACTTTGTGTTTATCAAAAGCCACAGTACTATATACCTCAAATAATAAAATTTACAAACAAAGAATGAGGAAGGGGGACTAAAATGGAATACAAACTGTAACAAATAAATCTAATTGTATTATATAATGGGTAACAAGACTACGGTGGCGGAAGTGGGGAAGAAAACAACTAATTTAGGTTATTTTGGAAAATGATATTTTGACAAGGAAAAGATTGAGAAATGATCAGATTAGAGGAGACTAAGGAAGCATAAGAACTAAATACAAAGTGAGGTCCTGGATTGTATCTTAAAAAGACAAGTTACATTAATGGAAAAACTGGTTAAATCTAGATAAAGTCTGTAACATGCTAACAATGATAATTTCTTAGTTTTGATCATTGTACTACAGAGAAAAAAACTATGTAAAAAAACGATGTGGGAATTCTATGTACTATTTTTGAAACTTTTTTGTAAATCTCAAATTATTTCCAAATGAAGTTTTAAAAAAAAAAAGGGTGTTGAGTTAATCAATTCAGAAGAGTTTAAAAGAGTTTTTTGGTTGGTTTGTAAGCCACTGGCCACTAGAGAATCCAGAGAAAGACAGGTTCAGGGTCAACAAAGAATAGCTCCAACAGTACCTCCAACATGGAGGAAGTTGCCAAATTTGTGTTAACTGTGTGCAATCGTGCAATATTCAAATTGGGGCTCATCTAATTGCAACTAGGAGGATTTATGAGCTAAAGTAGGAACTTAAAGGTCCAGGAAAAAAACTGGACAAACCTTTGGGAATCAAGTGCCTATCCCTCTTATTTTCTTCTTGTCTCCAAAGCGGGGGGTGGGGGGGGGGGGGGGGGGTGGGGCAGGCCGGGGGGTGGGAGGAGGTAACTCAAATGAGAGAGGAAAGAAAACTCAACTCACACTGCTATAAAGATTCTTCAGATTCTTGGTTCTGTCATAATCCACTGTTTCCAGTACTGTCGTATACTTGTCCTTAATCTGATGATAATTTTCTTTATATCTCACCTACAGATAAAGAAAGATGGGTTATTCTTTTCTGCTGTTGAAAGATGTAAAGACAAATGAAGGCTCGTTCTGGAAGAGAAGGCAAGCAAGACGCACCTCGCTGGCATTGATGCCGCTTTGAAGAGCAGTCACGTAAACTGGTGTGTCTGTGACCAGGCTATAATTCTGCAGATTGTCTTTACTTGCTGCGGTGTATTGTATCTGTGAAGGAAAACCAAAGTCTCTATAAGCGTAAAGTATGGGTCTACAGTCAGATTTAGTAATTTGTGCCAACTTAGATGAGCCCTTATTCGTAGGCTGGGTTTCTGCATCACTCCTAACAAAGAGGCCACCCTTGTGTCATCTTGCAGATTTTGTATGGCTGTCAAAACTAATCGCTTCTCCTGACCAAGAGTGAGGTCTGGATCTTTTCCGGGCCCCCTTCCTCATTTTGTTGTCTTTCCCACACCTATACTCCACCCTGGTGGCAGCCCCTCAATTTCGACATTCCATTAGTCTGCTCCATCCAAGCTGAACCATATGCTGGGAGATTTCCCAAATATCTATGTTTTCACTACAGAGCTTACCTACCTACGGTCAAAGCATGCATTTGCATTCTACTATCTACACGTTAACCTGATCAACTAAGGTACTGATGCTAGAGGTAGTTTACTAGGAAACACCTCCCAGACAATGTTCTGTTAGAAATGTCTAATGCCTTAAACTACTGAGAGACGCACACTAAGAAGGTCCAGCACCAGGGCAGGCCACCAGGAGAGGTGTGACTGGGCAGTGGACCTTTGGCTCCCTTTCCTCATGCACTGTTAGAACAGCGTTCTCTGCCTGGGCACCGGGGCAACCTGGGTAAACCCCACTGACAGCACCATGGGTTCCATTGGTCCGCAGACAATTAGTCCTTTTAGGAAGATTGGCTTACCTGACTCTGAAGATCATACGACTTCTTGGCTTGGAGGATCTGGGGTGTATCCCAGACATAGCATCCAATGCCTTTCAGCCAATTCAAGTCATCTTTATACACATTCTGCAAGAAAGAAGAAGTGGTGAAAGACATAAGTACTCAGTGAATTTGCAATGGGATGCTTTGATAATTTCCGATCAGCTCTTGGCTGTACGTGGTGCTTAGTGGTCATAGGGTAGACTTCTCAAGAGCTGGGAGGTCCTTAATGCCCTGGCCTAACAAAGCTTAGGAGGAGAACATTAGATAAGTTTTAGTCTAGTGTGAAACAGAACATGGATATCCATGGCTCAGAAGGAATTCTTACACCAAAAAGTGGCTATTCATGCCACTTTGTGTTGAAAAGCAGCAGGGTTTATGAATAGAGGGATAATTGGATAAGACTGGGGGTGGGGGTGGCGGGGGGGAAGCAAGGCAGGCTGGGTGAATCCTGTAATTAAGCTAAGCTGCAGGAATGACATACATCACTCAGGATCTCCTGTGCATTCCGGGCCACTAGAATACTGGGTTCTTCTGGGAGAGACGTCCACTGGTGGAAGTAGTGTCGGTACTCGAGGTCGCTGAGGATGTACTGGCACTTTTTGGCCAGCACATGGTTCATCATATCATTGGGGATGTGAATATTTGCTTTGGTGTCCTCATAATGTTTTCTGTAGTTCAACTGAAGAAGAATATTTTTTAAAGACAAACATAAGAAAGGAAAATGTAAATTATCCAGATCAAACTCTTAAGAGTTTTATTTCCAATATAGATCAGTACCTTTAGAATAGACTAAGGTTAAACAAACATACTATAATATATTCTTTTGTAAAAATTTCCCATGATTTTATAACACAGGATAGTGACCTTGTTGTCAAATACAGAGCCCTCACTGTGTGTTTGGTAATGAAGGAGGGAGGGAATGAAGGGTGGAAGACTCAAAATCGGCAAAGACACACACGCTAAATGGCAGGGGTGGAGAAGTCTCAGGATCGACTCATGCCTCCCCACCCCATCCCCAGCTAATCTCGCACCAAAGGGCAGATCAGAAGTCAAGTCACAGTGAACTTTGCTTACCGCACTCCTCATCTTTTGGAAATCCAGGCAGTGAACCACACCAGGGAACTCACTGATTTCTTTCCCAGCCAGGTAGTGACCCTTCTGCTTCTCAAATGTCTCTTTGTATTTAAGCTGTGAAACAGGTACAACATTGAGAACCGCTGGGATTTTCTAACCGTCCCTCATTTCCCAATGAAGACTCTCCAGTCTCTGAGAGGCGAAAGTCCTACTGACCTCACTGTTCACATAGTCAGCATGCTTGGCTCCAACAATGGGGATGTAGCGTTCATCCAAGGTATAGCCGTAGGCCTTGGTTCCCTCCCACGCCCCTTTATACAGTATCTAGAACAAAGAAAAATGTGTGTTGACAACAGTTTACTTTCAGATACCACCAAAAAGAAAGGGGTAAAATCAAGGTAAAAGATTTATGTTTAAAGGCAAGGCTTAGATCTCTGTTTACAGCCATTAATGTACCTACCTAAGAACAAGGTAGAGTCTTTTGGCTTGTTGCAAAGGAAATCTACAAACTCTGAGGCATTGTATAACAGAGGTTAACTATATTTACAGTCTTAAAAAGAGCGAAAACCAATTTGCTCCTAGTGAGAAGATCACTGAAAATTGCTTTCCGCTGAGATTAAACACACAGACATACTATGTGCACACATACATTGTCCTTTAAATTAGCCCAATTAAAATTGGAGGGCAAGTCCTCCATTACTTGGCTGGAGATGTTTGTACATGACTGCTGAAAAGGGACCAGCTTTTTTTGTCTTTTCTCTGATGGTGGCTGCTCAGTCCTGTGTGCCCCCGGAACTGGTACAGCACTTGTTACATTACTTGTGGGTCTGTTCCTCTCACTTGTATGAGCTCTTGAAAGGCTTGTCTCATTTGAGCTTTAGCTCCTCAGTGCCTCCTACAGCGCCTGGCACATCATAGCAGCTCAAAATATACCAGGTGAATAAATGCTACATGCTCTGAACAATATGCTACTTTTAATAAACAAAATTAATACAATAGATGTAGTAGATTTCCTTTAAAAGTCCATTTGTTCACAAAATCATCCAAGAATGAGAATACTGACAAGAGCATAAAGTTAGGAACTGAGATGTACATCACATAAAATAGAACTTACGGTACTGTAGAGTTTTCCCATGTCTTTGGAGTGGGTGATATATGGTGTCTCCGGAGAAAATATATACTTGCCCTTTATTAATTTATTAAATGTTTCTTTATATTTTATCTAAGGAGAGCAAACAAAACAAAACAAAACCTCTGGTTACTATAAATGTATAAAGTTTCATAAGATCTACCTAGTAAGATAATCAGGCTACATTTAGAGATTAAAATGGACTGGAGATTAAAATTTCAGTCCATTTCAGCTAATACAATAGAATAACTTGGACAAAAATGTGGATATTATCTAAAAGTGGGTACAATTATGCCACCTACTAGTGGCTTTTAAGACATCCTCTCCCAAAGATTATCTTACAAACCCTCCTCCCTCAGTTTTCTTACAAGCCAATCTGTTCAATGATAGACAACTAGCTTCCCAGTCTATGCACCTCCTTATACACAAAGCAAACTTACATCACTTTGATTGACTGAGTTAATCTTGGCCAAAACAATCTCTGGAGGGTCTTCCACACTTGTAAAATTAGGATAGTTGTCGAGAGCAGCTTTCTTATATTTCACCTGCAAAGACAGAGATGATGCAGACAGGTCTCCCCCTACAGAGTACCCATTCCCACAGGGCAGGTAAGGAGGACAGGCAATTAGGTAAGAATAACAGGCTTTGTGTACCTGATTCACCATTTCTTGGTTTTTAGTAACCCTCACATGGTCCACAGAATCCAGGGGGATCCAGCCAATGCCTCTGAGCCACTCCAGGTCGGATTTGTAGACATTCTAAGAGCAGGAAGGAAGATATAATGCAGGAGAAATGACCGGACACAGGGTTACAGACAGCAGGTTAAAAACAAAGTTTTTTCAGCTTTTAAAGGATTTCAATCTTTTGTAGCTATTGTCTTTTCCATTCAATCATGATTTCATCTGTACATCTGAGCAATAAGTCTTGAACCTCTTACTATGAATGAGGACCCTCCTTCTAGTCAAGCCTGCCTCTACACCTCCCCACCTAGTTCCTGGATTCTCCCAGTGCACCCACACGGAATAAAGAGGAGTTACTAATATGATTCAGGTTCCACAATGGTCTTTCTGCTGAGGTTCAAGTTCAGCACCTGTGCCACAGGCAGTCTTTTACTTCCTGTTTCTGTATTGGGAGTGATGGGACCTAGGCAGGGGTAGCTTCTTTGTGTGCCTGAGCGTCACGTCAGTGCATCCTGTTTGTTCCTACAGACAGCTGCTGTCGGGTAGAGATCTTGATTCAGGCCTCAGTGCAAGGTGGCCTAAGCCATATTATCTACCCTAGCTTTACCACCATCTGAATGAGAAATTCTGGGCCCTCACGTGGCTCATCAGTATTTTGCAACCATTTTGCTTTGATTCCTCGCAAGCAACTACTTCATTAATGCCTTGAAGAATGAGATGCTTGGCAAAGCAAGAATGGGGCATTCCCAGGGCCTGGACTATTCTATCATGCAATGTTGTCAGAATCCCAACTCAATTCCCACCCAAGCCAATTATTATTTTAAATCAGTTGATAATTTTTTATACAAATATGAGTGAGGAGTTGCTAATGCAATGGTACAAAAGCAGCAGATTAAACGCCAAAATGAGGTTGAAATTTACTCAGAATGCAGCCAGTAGGTAGTGCTGTCACTCACTCACTGCTCCTGATCTTGCTCTACTTCATATCAGTTCCTCCTGGGCACAAACTAAATATTTATGGCTCCACGTTTCAAAGAGTGGTGGTTCTGGAATGCTACTTATAATTCCCAGGGTATACTGTATGTTTCTAAGTAATTAAGAAACAAAAGTCACTTACATCACTCTGTAGTTCATAGGCCTTCTTGGCCTGAATAACATCGTTTTGGTCGGGATGACATGTCCATTGGTGCAGGTAATTACGGTAATCGATATCACTGATAAGGGACTGCCCTTGCTTGGCAGCCAACACCGACACGGTGTCAGCAGGTATGTTGATCTTGGCCTTTGTTTTATGATAGTCCTCTTTGTACAGTCGGTCATTCTGAATCTGGCCGGCGTGCTCAAACCACACTAGGTTGGGATCATCCCTCATGGTCGGCACACCAACATAATGACCTTTCTGCTTTACGTGCTCAGCTTTGTATTTCAGCTGGTGGGGAGGAGCATGGAGATGCATTCCATCAGCTTTGATAAGCACACAGGGCAAAAGGGGCGTTGGGCGTCAACATATTTAGCACCCCCCCCCCCATATATATATATGTCAATTTTACCACAATAAAAAAATAAATAAGAAAAAGTAAAGAACTCAAATGATAGCCTTTAAAGAAGCCAAGGATGGGGGTGGGGTGGGGAACTCCCAAAGCCCATGGGAAAAGGATCAGAAGGGAGCAGGTACCCCCCCACCCCCTAGCCTGGCCACAGTACTACGCTTTAGCATAACCGGCTTGCCCCACGTGCAAGGTCCAGCCTTTGCAAAGTGCACTTATAACAGGATGAGTTACCTCGCTCTGAACATCACTAGAATGATGGGCATGGACAAACGGCACAGCATCCGGAGGCAAGATGTAGCCTGTGGCCTTTTGTTTCTCCCAGCCTTCCTTGTAGAGGTACTAGAAGACAGGGCCACAGCAAAGGGTTACTGAGGAGTCAGATGGAGGGAGAAGTCGTGTGCAGACATCTCCGATGGCCCCCACCCGAAGTCCCAGGCATCTGGGTAAAGCCCATACCTGGTCCAGTATCCGGGCTGCCTCCTGGGCAGTGTGCAGCAGGGGGGTTTCTGTGAGGGTGTACTTTGATTTGGTTTCATTCCAGTCTTTCCGGTATTTAATCTGGAAACCAGAGGCAAGAGGTAAGTTAATTGATGTTAAGGAAGCATCATGTAAGCAGTCTAGCATCAGTGATCTATCTCAATGATTAAAATCTGTATCTCAGACAATGACTGCATGCTGAGTGTGTGTGAGTAGGTGGAAGAGCTTTGGAAACGACATCTTCATGATTGCAATTTTAGAACGGCAGCCATGTACTTACATCATTTAGGATTTCACCACTTTGTTTCGCTGTCACATAATCAACTCTGTCATCCACAGGAGTAAAGTTCAGACTTTCGATTTTTGTGCGATACTTATTCTATGGGAAAGAAAATAGCGTTTAGACAGTCGTAGTCACTGGTCCTGTGTGAGCTGAGAAAGATAGGTTAAATTTAAGGATCCTTTTCTACAAGACGCATACAGCACCATATTTGAATGGCATCTTCTTGGCAATTTGGCTTTCTTCTTAGCATTTTATTATTTATTTATTAATTAAAAATATTTTTATTGATTTCAGAGAGGAAGGGAGAGGGAGCAAGAGATAGAAACATCAATGATGAGAAAAAAATCACTGATCGGCTGCCTCCTGCACACCCCCTACTGGGGATCGAGCTCACAACCCAGGCATGTGCCCTTGACTGGAATGGAATCAGGAACCCTGCTGTCTGCAGCCAATGTTCTATCCATTGAGCAAAACCAGCTAGGACCTTAGCATTTTATTTTTGAACAAATGGCTGGTTTCTTATGCCTCCCACGGATTTTGAAGTAGCAGGTTTGCTTAGCTCCCAAAGTCATGCAATGTATCATCATATATATTACATATATCATAATACTCAATACATTTTTTTAAGCTGGACAAAGTTCTCTCAAAGTTTTCCTGTTGCTGACAATATAAGTTTTTCATATATACAATTCCAAACATAATGAGTGTGCTGGATATTATATTATGGATGTGATCCCATAGTGTCATAGCAACAGCACAGGATTATTTTTTTGGGGGGAAAAAAAGTATGTCTGGCTCAAATGACAGCAATTGAAGTTGTTTAAATTGCTGATAGGTAATGACTAAACTTTGGCTTGTGTATTTTTTTTTTTTTAATGCTTAACTGAAGATATGTTTAGATAGGAGAAGAGAGAGAGAGAGAGAGAGAAACATTGATGTGAGAGTGAAACATTGACTGGTTGCTTCCCATATGCGTCCTGACCGGGGATCAAACCTGCAATCTTTTGGTGCACAGGATGATGCTCCAATCAACCGAGCCACCCAGCCAGGGCTTGTATATTTTTTTGTTCATTCTTTTAAGAAGTATAACGAATGGCAGGACAAAATGTTAGAATACCTCACTGAAGATATCCCCAGCGTATTTCGCGTGATTGACGGACACGGAATCATTGGGCATCCACCCGATCCCACGCAGCCATTCCAAGTCGGACTTGTAAATAGCCTGTGGAAAAAAGGTGGAGGCAAAGTCAGCAATCCTACCCACAAGTCCTGTTTGTTCTGTCCATTGGTCTGATGGAGAAATACAATTCAAGAATGATCTACTCAAACAGCCAGGCAGGCAACATGTAAATTAATTAGGAAGCCAGGTGGCAAAACTGAGTAACAGGCTGAGGGCTATATTTTCTATTTAAAAGGGAGTAGCTTCCGTTCCGCTAGAGGTTACTGTCTGGGCTCAGGCACATTCAGAGCTTCCTCCTCTGACTTTTTAAGAGAAATAGGAAGTCCTAGATTTGTATACAAAAATTTCTGATCTAAAAATTCTGGCAACTTAATTCAAAAAGTTTAAACATTGTGTCAGCTAAAAAAGCATATCTGTGCCTACACCCTGTCCACGGACTGCCACTATTTTATTTATGATATAAACCTGTTGCTACTTAAATTCTATAGAAATCATATCTTCACCTTAATTGTCCTTACCCTGTAACAATTAAGGACTGTATTCACACTACCATTTGTTTCTTGACACAAAGTCTAGATCCTTTATGACTTTGGTGATTTTGATACCATACTACCAGGTGTAACTAAAACCAAATTCTTGGCTGTATAAAGACACGGAGATCTGATCCAAGGACTTAATGACATAAACTTTCTGGGAGTCCTGGCAAAATACGGAAGAGCTCATCCTAAAATGCAGCCCACTCACATCGCTTTGCAGTTCGTAGGCCTTTTTGGCCTGAATCACATCGTTCTGGTCAGGCAGGCATGTCCATTGGTGTAAGCGCTGGCGATAATCAATGTCGCTGACCAGAATCTGGCAATTTTTAGAATGCAAGATGGAAAGCATATCCACAGGGCTTTGGAACTTAGTCTTGTATTTGGCCCAGTTCAGCCGATACTCTCGCTCGTTCTGAAGCTTGCCCGCTATGAGGGCCCACCGGATCCTGTTGTCGTCCCTGGCGGTGAGGGTGCCCACGTAGTGGCCCTTCTGCTTCTCATGGTCCAGCTTGTATTTATACTGGAGACACAAGAACAAAGCCGTGGGTCACAGCTTGTACTCGCAGTGCACCGAGGGCATTTGCTTACAAAACTGAGAGGTTAACCCCGGCCACACTCACATCGCTGGCGATCTCCCGGGAAGCCTTGGCAGACTGGATAGGGATGGCATCGAGCCGCACGTCGCAGCTCATCTTCATTTCATCCCAACCCTCGCGGTAAATTTTCTGAAGAGAACAAAGGGTATCATTCCAGGTTCAAATTCACCAATAACTCCAAGGGCTCACGTAGAATTATTATCAGCGGGATGCTGTTTTGAAGACCCAGAGCCAGTTAAAGGAAAGGGGATAGGTGCAAGAATCATTCTGCACCATGGTAATGAAATATGAAATCGTATCTGGAGTCCAACTATCTGAGATTGACAAGAGTTCTTTCTTTTTAATCTCAATCATAGCCTCCACATAGCTGTAAATGGTTTATGTAAAAGAGTGGAGTTGCTTCTTGGATTGGTAGCTTTGGGATAAATTTCAGTTCAGACACGAATGGGCTAGTATTGAATTTCTTTATTTAATCATTTAATTTATTTAATTTAAAATTTCAATTCAATTTTGTAATCTTCAAAAGTATAAACTTTTTAAATTTGTGAGGCTTTCCCCCCAATGTGGTTCTTTTAGATTTAATGTGATTGATGATACATATTGTTTGGGAATGTTAGATGTTCCTGCTGACGTGCAATTGGATATTAACAGCCATGTTTTAAGAAAAATGTACTGTCTTTTTGTTTGTAAAGAGAAGTTAATTAAGAGATAGACTGGTTTACAGATGACTTTATAAAGACTATACTTTCAGGGATCATTTCTATAGTTCGTTACAGAGAAATTTAAAAACATATGTTCATGTTTAAATAGGCACAGTCTGTATTGACAATGTCACAAAGACTCAGAAATAACAGTAATTTCGATGTATAATTTAGAAAACATACCAATCAGTATGGGATCTTGAATAGTAAAGGAAGGAGAGGTGAATTTCAATTATTGATAATTTCATGGCCTTTGCATATCTAAAATATGAGTGCTCAGATAAATTTTGTCTTTGTAAGTATGGATATATTTTATAGGAATTTTCATTCAAGTTTTTGTATGAATCTGGGTGGTCCTATTTTAATAATAAACTTGTTTTCTGTGCACAAGAAAAAGTATTGGGAGCAATGGGGAGATAAGGACACATATGTAATACCCTAATCAATAAAGAAAAAAAGAAAAGAAAAAGTATTCTCCACATTTAAATGTATTATACTAGAGAATATTCAATGCAAACTTGTCATTATATTATTTTAAATTATTTTTGTTTTTTATTTATTTCATCTTGTTACATCATGTCTTTATTTCTTTATTTTTGTTTGCGTATAGGGTCAAATGTATTTTTTTTATTTGTCTTAAAAATAAATCTGGCTTGAGACCAAACTTCTTCATCTACTAACTTTGAAAACATTAGAAAATTCCTTAATCATTTTAAGTTTCAACTTTCCTATTTGATAAAACAAAATAACCATATTTTACTCATGTGGCTAATTTGAAGATTAAATGAGTCAATTTAACATGAATTTGCTTGGTTACCTATAAAATTGTATACAAATATTCTAAAAACATTGTGCCTTCTAAATGATGGAAAGAGTTTTAAATAGTGAATTTTATAAAGTTATAATAATGGTGACACCATGTGTAAAGAAAATGCACATTTTGGTTGACATGCAAATGGGATGTTTGATTTCTTCCCAAATACAAGCCATTCTCATTAATATGTAAATATCTAAAGTTAATGACTTTACTTTTGGCATATTTTCAAATATTAGTCTTGCTTATATCATCATATCCAGCTGGGAAATTCATCATGCAAACAAGACCACATGAAACTTTCGAGAAAATTCCTGCCGAAGATGCCTCTGGATCAAACCAGAGAGCTGAAGAGGCCATGCTCAAATGAAGAGCTGACTGCCTCTCCACCCAGTCACTTGACAAGGGAACACTGCACAAAATACTGATTCTGGTCCTCCCTCCCCCCCAAAGTATCAGGGCCCTAAAATTTTATTTTTTTCCCAAGCCTTGGAAAAAATTAGCTCTCAAGTGGCTCATTATAATAGAGTTGCGGGCACACAGTTGGGCACGTGGTGAGGAATCTTTGCCTGGCAGGTTCCTTCTCTCATAAAGATGTATTACTTTTTGAAAGATGCAAAGTTTCAATCTATGGTGAGTTGCACTAAGGAAGTATCCTTTTTCTAAGGTTATGCTTGTTCTACACATGAGAAACCTCTGAGATCCATGAAGGTGGTACCTTCTTGAACGTTGCTGCATTATGTTAGCCACATAACTAAATTCTCTCATTTTATCTAATAGATTTTTAAGTTGATGTCCTTGCTTCTCCCAGGCATATAATGATTTATTCTGCAAATAATAATAATTTTGAAATTTTTTCTTTCCAAAATTTATCTCTTATTCTTACTCTTATTCAGTTATTTTGGCTTGAATGAGAGGCTTACTCAGCTAGAACTTTCAGCACCTTGGCAATGTTAGTGGGCATTCTTGTTTTACTCCTGACTTGAATGAGAAGTTTAGTTACTGAAGATGAGCCTGGTCTTGGATTTGAGATTTATTCTTTTTTTTTTTTTTAAAATATATTTTGTTGATTTTTTACAGAGAGGAAGGGAGAGAGATAGAGAGTTAGAAACATCGATGAGAGAGAAACATCGATCAGCTGCCTCCTGCACATCTCCTACTGGGGATGTGCCCGCAATCCAGGTACATGCCCTTGACCGGAATCGAACCTGGGACCTTTCAGTCCGCAAGCCGATGCTCTATCCACTGAGCCAAACCGGTTTCGGCTTGAGATTTATTCTTGCAGTCACATCAAGAAAATACGCATTTATTCTTATTTTTCTATGACTTGATTTTAGAAAATGAGAACAGATACTGAATTTTGTTGCATGCATTTCCAAATCTTATTAAAGGAGCATATGATTATTCCCCTTTGTTCTATCACATTATTAGGTTTCTGAAAATAGAATCCTCTTGGAATTCCTGTATGAACCTTAGTTGTTTGTGTCGTGTATTTATATCCAATTTGATTTATTAATATTTTACTTAAGATCTTCCTCATTATCATTGGTCTAGTTTCCATTTGTGAAACTATTTGGACAAGTTTTGGTAACTGTAATGGTGTTTTTTCTTTCATTGGGCTCTATCGTAGTTTTTTTTTTTTTCCTTAATGTTTTGAAAGAATTCTTCTGTAAAATCATCTGAGTGACCATGGCATTTGAGAGGAGAATGTAACGTCCTTAATAACTCTCTCAATTTCTTACTATATGTTTTTATTATTTTTCTGGGGTCAATTTTGGTAATTTGTAATTTCCTAGAAAATGCCCACAGTCCCAATTTTAAAATTAATTTGTAGAGTTTTGCAAAGAATTCTCATATTTCAAGTTCACCTGACTCTGTCATTAATTCCCCTTTCTTGTGTGTGGGTCCCTTCATTCCTCTTTCATCTTTCTTGTCCTTATTCTCTTCTCCCTTTTATCATGTTGACGCTGGCGCACCAATAACCGACCCTGCCCAGTGACTCTGAGCCGGGGACCTGCTCCTTTCCTCACGCCTGGTCCCGGACTGATGGTGAGGAGTCTTTCTTGCCTCCACCAATCTTCTCTCCCTTGACTATGAAGAGTTCCACTGGTGATACTGTAGCACCAGCTCGATGACCTTCTAAACAAAGTGGATTCTGTTGCAATACTTACATTGCTCACGTTGAGAGCATTGGCTCTGGCGAGATTAATTTCTGGAGTATCTGGCATTATGTGGATCGACGTTTTATCCTTGTCCCAAACTTCTCTGTACTTTGGCTATGGAAAGAACCAATAATAAAAAAGTTACTTCATAATTTGTAACTTGGCTAGTTCCAATGCACAACTTTTAATTTTTCTGATGCAAAACATTTTTATATCTAGAGGAGTGTTTTCACACAGATTACTCAAAGTTGATATAAAATCTGTATTACTGTATTAATACCTTTTATTAATACTTTGAGTTTCTGTTTAAAGTTAGAAAGTAAATAAAAAGCAACTTTGTCAACATTACTTATTAAAATATTGGCTACCATCAATATTATGTTTATTAGATTACTAGGTTAATGATTTCTTTGTTTGTTTGTTTGTTTGTTTTTGTTAATTCTCAACCGAGGATATTTTTCCATTGATTTTTAGGGAGAGTGGAAGAGAGAGGGAAAGACAGAGAGAAACATTGATGTGAGGGAGGAGCCTAATAAGGCCTGGGCAATGATTTTATTTATTTATAACACTAACCTAATTTTATTATAGAGAAAATGGTACTTACAATACTAATATTTTCAGCATTTGACTTAGCAAGGACAACTTCCGGTGTGTCGACGATGCTTGTGTACTTGAGATTCACCACAGGTGTCCGGTAGACACTGTCTCGTAGGATCTCCTGGGCGTTTTTGACTCTCAGTACTTCCGGAGACCCATCCGGCATCCAGCCAATGCCACGCAACCACTCCAAGTCAGCCTTGTAGATAGCCTGGGAAAGAAAACAAAGTCTGCTAGAAACGGGCTTTTTAAAAAAATTAGTAAAATAAGCAAGCACTTTTGTATGTTACATTTTATCTTCCACAAACAGTAATAAAAAATGAGTACTCTCCTGACAAACATAACTTCTCACATACACAGTAGTGCTTTGTTCTGCCTTTCCCCTGTGGCAGGGGGTCCAAGTTTGGGCGCATGTACACATTTTAAAAAGCAGAAAGATGTAGAAAGAGCTCTCTGTTTGGGGGATGCATGCGAAATTTTTGAATAACATTAGATAATCATCCTACTAGTCAATGTGGAATTTAAAGCAATAAAATAATGGGCTCTTTAGTAAGTCCTCTACAAAGCAACCAGAATGATCTTTTCAAAGTTCAAAATTCAAATCTGCTGTCACCACATCCCCTCATCCTGTGACTTCCCATTGGTCCTAGGATAAAAATCAAAATCCCTAACATGGACTAGAAGGCAAGGGCTGATCTGGCACCAGCCCCGACTGTTCTCCCAGCCTCATCTTACGGGTGCTTCCCTTCGACCTGTGCACTCTGACCACACCGGCCTTCTTTCAGTTGTGGTTTGCATACGGCCCCCTTTGCTTATGTTGCTCATTCTGCAGGAACATCCTCTGTGTCCTCCTCAGAGCCACCTCCTACTCTCCCTTCAGAGCCACTAAATCAGCGCTTCCTTAGATAAGCTTCCGCACCTCTCATAGAGCCAGAGATCACCCCTGGGCCATCTCACTATTTGCTGATATTCTCCAATTAGCACCTATTTCTTTGTTATCGGTGTGAATTCCTAAAGCCAGGAACTTGGTCTCATTTCTTCTTTATTTACAATTGTATCTTTAGTGCCTAGCCCAACACTTGGCACATAATGTGTCTAATATTTTAAAAAGACAATTAAGAATGCAATCCCTACCCTAGCTTCACAATTCTGATCTCAATTGTGTTTTTTTCCAAGATAGCAAGCACCTCCCTTTGAATTGGGATTTTTATTTTCTTGATTATCTAAATCTGTTTTCCCAGACATAGGTAAGTGGCAAACCATATCAAATTGCTTTATGTTAAACACCAGTTATTAACTTTATAAAAAACCATGGTGTTCTTCAGAAATGATATTTTAATAACTAGGTAATAAGATACAAATACCAGGCTAAAAAGGTAGTAAGAGGAGTGAAAAAGGTAGGAAATTTTCTTCCTACATGAAGAATGACATATCCAGAATTCAGAAAAAAGGATTCTCAAAGAAGATTACATAGACATTTTAAAATTTCCCTCTCTCATTCTCTAAGAACTTGATTGCTGTGCACACCTCAGTTCACTAATGTGGGTCAGGTTAGTGAACAGACTGCCTTTCTTGAGAAAACGGCTTACATTCACCAGGTGGCAATTCATTTCAAGTGATGGGTGTACATCCCACAGGAAACTCATTCATTATGAGAAAGCATCTTTTGAAGTTTAGGGGAAACAAGTTCACATAGTTAAAAAAAAAGGTATTCCTTCTATAGAAAAAATAAATAGCCTGAGGGAATCCATCATTTCCCAAACATTGAATGGGCATAAAATATGAGTAAATCTAAAAGCACTTCAGGTAAATTAATGAAACACCAGGTTGTGAAGAACACCAAAAGTTAAGGAAAACCAGTGAGTCTGAAGCATGCTGCTAACCTCTGAAATTAATTTTAAGGAAAATAGCCTGTCCTTCTTCAATGCATAGTTGAAGGACCAGGACAGTCCTTAATAAACTACAAACACTGCACATGTTCACAAGTCTATAGAAAAATTATGAAAATAAAAACTTAACAACAAAAATGAAAACTTTCTGAATAAACCCAGCAGTAGGGTAGACACTTAATAAGCTTGGTAAAATACTCAAGGGAAGTGCTTATGTAGGGGGAGTTGTATTTTCCCACGCACTGGAAGGAGTGGTCAGGCAGAGCTGTGGAAGGCTTCCTTCCCGGGGACAGCTCACCCCTCAGGCACCTGCCTTGGTGCTCCCTTCCCAGGTACACACTTACATCACTCTGCAGGTCATACGCTCTCCTGGCGTGGATCACATCATTCTGGTCAGGAAAGCAAGACCACTGGTGCAGGTACTGGCGATAGTCGACGTTGCTTGCTAATGCCTGGCCTTCTTTGGCAGTGCTGATGGACACCATGTCCCCCGGGATGGAGATCTTCGCCTTGTGGTCATTGTAGGCCTTTTTGTACAGCCTGTCATTCTGCATCTTGAGTACATTTGCTGCCCAAGCCAGTTTAGGGTCTTCCTTGGCATTGCGACATCCAATATAGTGGCCTTTCTGTTTCTCATAAGCAGTCTTATACAGATACTGTTGGGTGTGAGCAGAAGAAAGAAGAGTTGTTTCTCCAAGTTCAATATGTCTAGACATTCAGTTCAAAATAGCTCCATTCCCTTAGATTCCTCTTTTGGGGGCACTACAAGCACCTCTAGGCAAGAACATTGTGAGCGCCTCTAAGGCAAGAAGTGTGCTTCTAGGTTATCCTCCAATACAGGCTTGTCCAGTGTTTCTCAAACTCCAGTCAAGGTTTGGCACCCTCACATGTTTTGTCACAAACATGTACCAAATGTACTTCATACTTTAAGTCAATTTGATCCTTTGTTTAAATAAATTTATTTTTTAAGTGTAAACTTACTTAAATTGTTATTTTAAAATTTATAATTCTATCTAAATGGGATAAAATCAGTATTATTTCTAACACACATTGAAACACATATATAACCATTTTTAAAAATGCTTGTTTATGTGTTACATAATATATCACTTTGAGAAACAACAGAATTCTTTTCACCTATAAATCTCCAAGTGCTAGTAAATTAGCTATATTGAGAAGATATTGAAAATAAAATAAAAATCTGTGCTTAAACATAAGAAGAGCAGAACTCAGCAGAGAAGCATGAAGATCATCAAATTGTTGTAAAGTTGTTCTTAAATTTGGGATTTTAAAACAAGACACTAATAACAATGACCTCCACTTAAGTATAATTCCTGGGGAAATATGTTAAAGATTAGTATGGCATTAACCCCCTGTGTGCCCACTAGTGTTTGTCAAAGCTGGGCAAGGAGGAGCTCTTACATCACTGGCAATATCCCTGGAAGCCTTGGCATGCTGGATCCCAATGGCATCTGCTCGCAGGTCATAGCCGGTTGACTTGACATCTTCCCAAGCTTGCTGGTAGTGTTTCTGCAATTGGAGATTGCAATGCTACAGTCAGTCTGAAGAGGGAGCTACTGAGCAACATGCTAACAGTTATACTGAAAACTAATCTCCCCTAGAGCTTCATAGGCTGGTTTCATATTGAACTTACGTTCCAATCGTTTTTTCATGGAATTTAGTAAAGTTATCTCTTATACCTTTTTTTTAAAGAAGGAAATTTAGGAGACAGGAAATCATGTTAAAATGAGAAAAAAATATTATTTGGTTTTTAAAAGGAAAATCAATGATGGGTCACTAAAAAGAGAGCTAAGTATTATACATGCATAGGTACTTTTATGTTGTGTTTTGGCAAAACCACTGCATTTTTCCTTCCAACAAAGATAAAGACACATATCTCTAAACACACACACACACACACACACACACACACACACACACACATTAGCTTAAAGACTAGAAATAAAAGGAATGGTAGGGAACTGTCTTTTATAAATACTTTCCGGAGCATACTGCCAAAAGGTTCAGTTAGACAGAAAGCATTGTATAAAGCAAATGGGTGTGTAGTGCCTTACGTTGCTGATCTGCAGGGCGTTGATCTTGGACTGCAGCATCCCTGGAGTGTCAGCTGGCACATTCACATTAGCCTTCTCTTTGTCCCAGGCTTCGCGATACAATGGCTGGTAAAAATGAAAAACAAAGGCTGATTGACGAGTAAATAAATCAATTACCACATGAATAACATTACAGTTAAAAATTCTCTTTGAAGGTTTTCCTATGTAAATATAGATCACATTTTGTTTTTGTTTAGAAAGTACCAATAGTGACTTCAACAAGAGGAATACATTCATGCATAATATAATATAAATGTAAAATGAGTCAGAAACATGGCAGTAAAATAATCCTTTTGCATTTATTCACATGTAATTATCAGGCAGTAAACCTGCATCGCAGGTAACTATGATATTCCACATTGCTAGTAAAGTCCTGGCTCTCTTAACTAAAATAACTTTAATAATGTCTAACATTGCTACCCCTGGACTTTTCAACTTATTTTATGATTGAATACAAAAAAAGATGTCAATTTCTGATCATGGTATTAACTGGTTGACCAGTATTATAGGCAGGTCTTAAAATGCGTTCAAAGTATACATCAGCATCTGTGAAACATGAAGATACCCACTACACTTATAGTGAGCAAAGTTATCGAAGCAAATGAAATGTGGATACTGTTCATCGACCGACTATATAAAATTCTACCTGGATACACATATCTTTAGGATTCTGATGGGTATTAGCAGTTTAAAGTTCACAGCTTACCTCGCTGATCTGTAGAGCATTCGTCTTTGCCAGAATGACTTCAGGCGTATCAGCAATGCAGGTGAATTTGAGGGTCTCAGGCTTTGTACGATACAGCTTTTCATTGAGGAGATCTTGGGCATTCTTCACTCTCACCACTTCCACAGAACCCTCTGGCAACCATCCGATACCCTTCAACCATTCCAGGTCTGATTTGTACACGTTCTACATGAAGGAGAGTACCACAGAGTGCAGAAGGGTCAAATTTGTAGTAGAGCACAATGCCAACAAACCACACACACGATCTCTGTTTAAATCAGCGGGGTGGCCAATCCCACGAAACTCAAGGATCAGCATTAAATGGTATCATTGGGTGTACTGTCTCTGGCACAGGTCTCTGGGAGAAGCTCACAGGATCTATCCTCCAGGACTGAAGCAGGGCTGACAAGTGGCATTTGGGGAATGACAGACTGCAATGGCATAAAATGCAAAGTTGAGCTTTTGTGCTCACCACTTGGAATCTGCCTTTTAATTACTACTGGGAATTCCTACAGATGTATCATCTGCAGGAATTTAGGGGGGAAAAGTCCTTAGATGCGTGTATAATGAGAAAAAATACACATCTATAAACATTTTTCTCTATATACAAAAATATAATATAAATACATATTTTCTATATGCACCAGATAAACTTGAAATGCAAAATTTTCTTATGCTTAACCTGTTTCTGAAACTTACGTATCTGATAATGTATCACAAAAGTACTGGATCAGAACCACTGGGACTGAAATTTTCTACCTAATTACATAGAATAGCAGAGTGATTTTCATCTTGATGGATAAGGCCTTGTTGCATAAGAAGGAATCCCTATAAGATTAAAAAACATTCAGAAAAACTCTATCATGAAATGTACAGACTATGCTAGGTTCTTTCTATGAAGATTACCAGTTAAATTACATCCCCAGGGAATACACTGTGATTACACACACAGGCACACATCTCCCCAAGGGTCTGGTGATAATATACGTACATCGCTCTGCAGTTCGTAGGCTTTCTTGGCCTGGATCACATCATTCTGATCTGGCAGACACGTCCACTGGTGCAGATAATTGCGATAATCCACGTCGCTAACCAGGACCTGGCATTTCTTGGCTTGAACAATTGACATCATGTCCAAGGGTGTATTGTAAATTCCTTTAGACTTCTCATAAGCTTTCCTATATTCCCTGTCACTCTGGATCTTGGCAGCATGTATAGACCATACCAATTTGGGGTCATCTTGTAGGCTGCGGAAACCCACGTGGTGGCCCAGTTGCTTACGGTAACCTTCTTTGTATTTGTACTAAAGTGGTGAAAAAACAGATAAAAAGACATATGAAAATAATGTATTAGAGAACTTTTCATGACATGTTTCAGAATATTTTCTTAATGTAAAGTGGCTTGACATTGGCAGTCATTATGTACATCACCTAACTTTAAGGAAATTACAAAGGGCTATTTAGATAGCTTTATAGAGGACATGAGTAAATCAGGAAGGACTGTATAGTAAACAAGAGTAATAAAAAAATAATAATAGCTAGCATTTACTGAGCAATCACTCTATGGCAGACTCTATTATGAATACTTCAAATGTATTAGGTTGATCCATCTGATATTGCTGGTTTTTTTAGTTAAAAATAGTTGACAGTGGCAATTATAAATTCATTTAATCCTCACAACATCTCTATGTGGTAGTACTATTATTATCACATATTTCAGATGCTGGGGGGAGGGGGCACAGTAAAGGTAACCATTGTCCCCAAAATTGCCTGGCAGGTGGAAACATTAGGTTAGATGGTCCTTCAAGAGTACTGAAGGTACTTCAAGTAGGAAAAAATCATGTGTGATTTAGGAGACAGACAAGATGTATGTTTCAGGAATGGAAAGCAAGGTTGCTGGTTTGAATCAGAAGATGACAGTAAAAGACCTATGGATAAGAGTTTGTGGTCCACGCTTGTCCTCAATGTCTTAGGACTAGAGTTAGATAGCTTCTCTTTCCCATATTTAGATCTGATCTGCAAATTTGGACAAAAGGGAGATAGAAAGGACGGGAATAAAGCAGACACTGTACTCAGGTGTAGTTTTTATAGATAAAAAGGAGGAAGAAGATAGAAAGAAACTCCTGGATACATGAAATAAAAAATAGAGAAGAATGGGGAGAAAGGGAACAAAGATGGCTTAAAGATTTGAAACTGGGGGTTGGGGGTTGGGGGGAGCAAACTAGGATAATTGTTTTGACCCTTAGTAAGTTTTAAAAGTACTGTTAAATGAACTTCAAGAGGTTACTAAGAACATTATACATAAGCCTCCAGAATAAAATCTTGTTTATAAAACTTGATTTCATTCTTAAGTCTTCTTGTTTGACACTTTCACCTGTGATTTATATTTATGGAGAATGTCAGAAATATTTTGGGGGTAAAATCACATTGTATTGGTTCCTGAATTTTCCCCAAGAATTTCACACAGACCTTCACGATATTTTTCTCCTACTTAGAAACAACTAAGAAGTTATTTACACATGTACCTCATTTATGCTTACCTTAATGTTCTTTTGTCCCATTTTAATGTTTTTTTTTTTAAATAAAGTCTTTAGTGTAAGACAAAACATAATCATTTGTCTAGATCTTTAAAAAACACCCAAATTCTTGAAAAATACTCTGCCTATCTGTTGCATGGAGGAGGAGAACCACAAGGAAACAAGGAGCCGTACCTCACTGGCGATTTCCCTGGAGGCTTTGGCATGCTTGATTTCAATGGCATCTGCTCTTATGTCATAGCCTTTCTGCTTGGCCTCGTTCCAGTCTTTCTGGTAGAGTTTCTATTGAGGGAAAAAAAAGGTTTGATTAGAAGAATTGAAAATAAGTAAATATACTCAAAGTAGTCATATGAGTCATAAGGCATAATGTCAATGATGGCAACATAAAAACAAAACCTGTCACTTCTGAGTTCTTCTCTTGGTTATTGGTTATTTACTTTGTGGAGTGCCGGATACTTCTGATAAAATTTTCAAAGGTAAATATCTAAGTCTAGCAGCTAAACACCTAAATCTAAACATCTGAACCCAAACTAATATTTGAATATCTGTATTCATCACAATATGGCCCACATCTGAAGAAATCTCATTACACAGTAGATGAAAACTAAGAATCAATGGTGAACCTTCTTCACAAGGCAACATATGAAACCTGATTAGATTGTCTTCCTAATGTTGTCCTTTGACTTTTTAGAGATCTCTGCTAATGACATGACATATATATCATACATATCCTGCACTTTGCATATATTTAAAAGTTGTTTTGGCTTTTCTTATAGCCTTCAAATGTCCAACAAGAAAGTTCTGGATCAATCAAAAACTGATAAAGACAATAGAAAAAAAGATAATAGAGACTATTACCTTTTAAGAGGCATTTAACTAGGGATTTCATTATTTTCAAATAAGATACAATGAAACTGAGCTGTGAACATTAGATACTAGAGGCCCGGTGCATGAAATTTGTGCACAGGTGGGGCCCCTAGGCCTGGCCGGTGAGTGGGGCCTATCAGGGCTGGGCTGGCCGGGGTCTGCCAGTTACCGGATGGGGCCTGCTGGGCAGGGCCTGCCGGATGGGGGGGAGGTTGGCTGGCCATGGGAGGTTGGCTGTGGGAGTGCACTGAACACCAGGGGGTACTCCTGCATTGAGGGTCTGCCCCCTGGTGGTCAGTGCGCGCCATAGCGACTGGTCAACCAGTTGTTCCGGTCATTTGGTTGCTTAGGCTTTTATATATATAAATAGGACAGTGATTTCAAGGTTGAAAGAAGTACATCACTAAGATGCAGGTATCCTACACGTTGCAGTCCAGGGACTCAACCATGTATCTAAACTAACATTTAAAAGAGAATTTCCATTCGTATTGTATTGGGAGTGGTAGCTAGAGAGAAAGTGTCGAGCATCAAAAGCTGTAGACATTTCTAAGATAGGTAATTTTTCAATTACAACACACTCCATAGCGGACAGATATTGACTCATAAAGGCATTGACACTTCATATCCATGCCACTTACATTGCTGATTTGCAAGGCATTGATTTGGGCCTGCAGCATGACTGGCGTGTCGGAAGGAATGTTGATGTTGGTTTTGTCTTTATTCCAGGCTTCTTGATACAGTTTCTGTGGAGAGAAGGGAAATTTTATTTCAATATTTCATAGAGAATGGAGATCTGAAACATAAAGTCTAAGTGACCATTTAATCTGGAAAAATGTTTTTATATATGGTTGTGATGGTTAATTTTATGTGTCAACTTGCCTAAGCCACAGTACCCAGACATTCGGTCAAACATTATTCCAGACATTCTGTGAAGTTACTTTTAAGATGACATTAACATCTCAGCAGACTTTGGGTAAAGCAGACTACCCTCCGTGTTGTAGGTGGGCTTTGTCTAGTAAAGGCCTTTTTAGAAAAAAGTCTGACTTCCTCTGAACAAGAAGTCACTCTGCCTGTCGATGCCTTTGGGCTTGAACTGCAGCTCCTTCCTGCCTCCAGTCTGCCGCCCACCCTGCAGATGTTGGACTTGCCAGCTCCACAACAGAGCCAATTCCTTACAACCAATCTCTCTCTACTACACACCCTACTGGTTCTGCTTTTCAGGAGAACCCTGATTAATACAATCTTATACCATTTAATATGCAGCATTGTGCCACAGGTTTTAGTATTTTATAGAACTTAAATATTTGTTTTCCTGACGCACAATGGAGTAACACTTTTCTAGTTTTAATGCTTCCAAATGTATGGCAGGGGATGGGCACCTTGGCATGCGTCAGAGTTCTGCTTTGCATGCGTCCTCACTGAACTAGTCAAGAGACTCTTAGAGGTGCTCCCATCACTACAGTCTTTGAAGAGGAACAGTCCGCCTGTCCCCTGTGGCTGGCCTCATTTGATAACAAAGTCCCACAAAAGGAACACCTGAGATAAGATGGTTCTTACCTCACTAATTTGCAGAGAATTGGCTTTTGCCAGGACAACTTCTGGAGTGTCAGTAATGCAAGTGAATGTCAAGGCTTCTGGTCGCGTCCGATAGAGCCTTTCATTCATCAGGTCTTGAGCACCTTTCACTCTGGTCATTTCTACTGAGCCTTCTGGCATCCAGCCGATGCCACGCAACCACTCCAGGTCTGCCTTATATACACTCTACAAGGGGTTAGAACAAAATTTTGTTCCAATGTTAGACACATTATCCCTTAATTGAAAAATAAAGTTCATGGGGAAATGGTGGCTCCAAAAAAGTAGGACCTGAGATTTTACATAACTTGGGAGTTGTAATATCAATGACAGAGTAATTTGTAAAAACCTAATTCTTTATACTAACCATGAATAGGAATACACAAGTAATAATGTTAAATTTTATGATAATTATTTTATATTTTAAAAAATTATAAAATAAACATTTTAAAAAGGAAATTTTGTTGACTCTCATTCCATTTTCATCCTGTAAAAAGAAACCCATGGAAAGTCCGTTCAGTGTGTTGGATATAATATAGTAGAGGCAATTAAAAAAAAACCATTCATATAATTTAAGTTTGTCTGAAATATATTTTCATTGCCAAAAATTAAAAATGACATGAAGAAAATAGTCTGGAATATAGGCCAGGGAATAAAGGACATGACCAAGTAGCATTCTTTATCTATAATCTTTGCTCCCAGCTTTACTCCTAAGTATGTTTTTTATTAAACAAAATGAATGGTGCCTCCTGGGGTTGTGCACAACCCATGGATCTGTCCACAGAGGAAATGACTGGAAAATTAGTAAATCTACTTCCTCCCATTCCACCTTTCCCAGCGTTCATGTTACGTACATCACTCTGCAGCTCATAGGCCCTCTTTGCTTGGATAATGTCGTTTTGATCAGGTAAGCATGTCCAGTGGTGCAGGATATTCCGGTAGTCAATGTCACTGACCAGTGTCTGACATTTCTTGGCCAGCAAGATGCCTAACATATCCACTGGGGTACTATACTTGGTCTTCGATTTTTCAAAGTCCTTCTTGTACTCTCTTTCACTTTGAATCTTCCCTGCATTTATGGCACACATGATTTTGGGGTCATCTTCAATGCTCTGGGCTCCAATGTGGTGGCCTTTCTGTTTTTCATATGCTTCTTTGTATTTGTACTAAAATGTCAGAAATATAGGTTTAGAAATCCAGTTCTATTACCATATACACACTGAGAATTACAACATGAACATCCATTAGCAAACAGATAAGAATTTTAATTTGCAAATATTTTGGCTTCTCTGAATAATTTTAAACTAATATTTGATGCTATCATTACACTAATAACTGTAGTGTAATCATATATCTTCATTAGTGGAACCCTTTCCTCCATCAACTCTAACTGTGATTCCAAAAATATATTTTTCTTCTCTATGAAAACAAAGGGAAAGGTCTTAGACTTAGAACGTAGCAAGCAGGCCTGGAGGAACACATGTGGAAGCGGTTACAAAGTGGGGCCCGCCAGCTGCACTAAAGTTGTTCAGCAATGTGAGACCAAGGGGGTCAGATCGAGGTCACTTACATCACTGGCAATGTCCCTCGAGGCCTTGGCACTTTTGATGGAAATAGCATCAGCTCTCAGGTCATAGTCCTTCATCTTTGATTCATCCCATCCCTTGGTGTAAAGTTTCTATGTGGAGGATAATACACAACAGAAAAATAAAAGGGTGATAGACAGTTACTAGGCCTATTCCAGAAAGGAAGGTGGTAAGATAGAAACAGTATTTTAATTACTCCTAGAGCAGCTTAAACAACAATCGGGAAATCTCTTACTTGGCTGATATTGACAGAATTGCTCTTGGCCAGCATGATTTCTGGGGTGTCCGGCATCACATGGATGGAAGTTTTGTCAGCATCCCAAGCTTCTGTATATAAGTGCTATGAGGGAAATAAGGTAAGACCCATATTTTTTAAAGGCGGTACATTACAGTTTTTATCAAATTTAACTCACTTAAGTAAAATAGCCTATTTAAGGTTATTTGGAGGTGAGGGAAGCAAAAGGGTAGTGAGGAGAGTTAAACATGGCAATGTTTAAACAGCCATATGATCGTTTCACAGCTAATACAAAACAACATAATGATCTCAATTATTAATTCTTTTCATCCAGTAAAACTCAAGCTTACTCAGTACCTCCAAGGATGGAGCATGGCTATAGAACTGTGATGTAGTAGAAATCCCTAGACTTCAGAGTCAATCCCAAGTTCAAACCCAACTCCACTATGTCCAAGCTATGTGATCTTGAAAAAGGTGCATAACGCCTCATATTCCTCATTTCTTGGAGGGAGATAATCATATCTTTTTTATTGAGTATTTTTTGAAAATTAACAATAACATATAAAATGCATCAGTCATAGTAGGCACTCAACGAATTGTATATTTTCTATTGCTGTTATCACTGTGGTTACTGCTGATGAGTATGGTATAGAATAGAATTTCTGGAGTGTTAATAACCCTAATTCTGAGGTTTGCTGAGAGCCAATTTCACATTCTTCAATGAGCAGGCACTCAATATCACCACCTGAATGTTTGGAAGATGTCCAGGCAGGTGTGGGAGAATTTAGATAAATTAGAATTCAATCTAAAATGTGCATATTAAGGTTCTATCCACTGGAAAAAGAATTCGCTCAGTCTCAATAAACAGGTTGCTAGAACTCCAGAAAAAAGAACTGATCATCTATCTTATGTAATAAAACTGAAAGCAACAATAGCCGCTCACTTTTCAAAAACAATTTCCACAACCTAAGGAGAAAGAATAAACCAAGCAACTAATTTGAGTTGTGCATTGGTACTTCTAAAAACACCGTGTTTCCCAGACTTTAAAACAAAAGGCTAAATGTTATATATATTTGTCACTTTATGAGCTACATTCACGAGAGGGATGACTCGGGCAACTGGAAACAGCTGAAGACTAACCTTGCTCATTGTCAGGGCATTACTCTTTGCCAGGACAATTTCTGGGGTATCTGTAATGCATGTGAATTTGAGCTTATCTGCAGGCAGACGGTACTTCCTGTCACTCAGGATTTCTCCAGCTCTCTTCACCTTTTCGACCTCTACGGAGCCAATGGGCACCCATCCAATGCCTCGCAGCCACTCAAGATCAGCCTTGTAAATAGCCTGAAAATGAAATAATGTCAAATATTTATTAAAAATTACCTAGACAACTTGGTGTCTGACCCTGATTTAGCATTTATAGAGGATGTATACTTCTGAATCTTACTTGTGTAAATTTCTGGGAAGACCCACTGTGGTACAGAGGGTCTAAACGCTTTGTTCCTGAAGGTAGCCTTGTTTCAGAGACCCCAAAATCGCTATAATAATATGGATTTCATTGATACAAAACCATTTTAAGGAAATTACTGTCTGCCTCCTGATACAAAGAGCTTATTTTCTGATTTGATTGCCCATATTGTGTGGGACTAATAAGAACACAGTTTGTTCTTATCTCATTAGACAATGGCCTTCCCAGCCAGTCCTATAATATAAAGAAAGGATGACCACATGTTGAATTAATGTACTTTCTGGGAACAACAAAAAGGGTGTCTTTTTTCATATAATTCTATATACATGCTTCTAAGACAAAGAGTACATATATTTTTACTCTTATTTATCTTATTTTCAGCCCTCTTTTCTGTCATAATTCAAGTAAAATAAGATATTTCGTCTTTTTTTTCAGTTTTATTCTTTGAATTTAAATAATTGCTTGAAGGATAATTTTTCTCCTTATTAAGGGTAACAATCCTTTTTATTTTTATGGATTTTTGGGAAACTCTCTTTTTACAGTGCCACGACTTTTATCATTCTTTTGAAAGTGACTACTTATGAGAGCCTGATTTAAAAAACAAAAAGGAGCTACTAAACCAATAAGGTAGCATTTAGGTGCTCAGGACAATTTACTAGCTGACAACAAAAGTGCCTGCCATATTCCTAGGAAAGTATTGTTTTCAGCTTCTTGGATAAATTATCTCAATGTATAATTCATTCCTAAACTTTCTTTTACCAGTTATAATAGATATTCCTGTAAATTAAGTAATCAGAAAAAGGTAATGCAATCAATTCATTTGGAAAGCTAGGTTGAGTTAACCCCTAGAGTGCCGGGGAGCGCTATCAAAGCTTCGAAATGGTGTCCAGTTCTAAATCTGCTTTTATTAGTGATGATGATATTGCTAAATATGTCAATGTAGTAAAGGTTTCCTTAAGATTTTGAATATGTAACTTCATTTATTTGCGATTCATAATTTTTTTCCTAAACTGCTGTAAAAACAGCAAAAATGCCTTGGCAATTTTAGCATAGTTCCTAGGATATTGGTTGGCACTCAAAGGGTTAAACTAGAACATCAATGAACTTAGATAGAAAAAAATAAATATTTATTTTCATTAACCTCTAATGGAAATATAGCATTTCTTTCAATTATGAGTTTAGTCAAGAGATCATAGTAGTATTGACACTGCATGGGATTTGGTTGGCAATAGAAATCGCAAATATTTTCATATCCAATTACAGTTTTGCAGACATCTTGAAATATGCTCATCACTGCTTTGAAATTAAGCTAGTTACTACACTCACTGCCAGATATTTTCATTTAATGTGTTAATAAAAATCCATATATATATTCATACATATATATAAACACATATATGTATATGTATCTATATTATAAAAGGCCTGTGGCTCTAACGCCGTAATGACCAAAGACCAGCGTGGGTGGGCAGGGCTGCAAGCGTGGCAGGGGGTGGGTGGGTGGGCAGGGCCACGTGATTTCGTGCGCTGGCCTTCTAGCGTATATATATATTAGATTTATATTTTTTATGACATTATCCTGAGTTGTCCATAGGTCTCAACAGATTGCCAAAAAATTCCATGGCACACAAGAAGTTAGACCTCATTTTTAAGCTTTAAAACACATTTTGAATAATAGTAGACCTACTCACATCACTCTGAAGGTCATAGGCCTTCCGAGCCTGAATGACATCATTCTGGTCGGGCAGACAGGTCCACTCATGCAGGGGATGCTTGTAGTCTATGTCGCTTACAAGGATCTGGCACTTCTTGGCCAGCACCACGCCCAGCATGTCCACGGGGCTGCTGTACTTGGTCTTTGACTTCTCAAAGTCCTTCTTGTACTCCCTGTCACTCTGGATCTTGGCCACGTGCATGGACCACATCATCTTGGGGTCGTCTTTGATGTTCCGGGCTCCAATGTGGTGGCCGAGCTGTTTACGATAGCCTTCCTTGTACTTGTACTGAAAAAAAGAAAAGGTATATGAGTCTAATGATAAGAACATCTCATATCACATTTCATAATTTCATATACAAGTTTCTGTATTTATTTTGATCTTTGCTACCATTAGTGTGAGAAAGGTAAATATGGTCAAGCCCGTTTTATAAAATAGAAACCTAAAACTTAAAGGGATTAATTTATTCAAGGTCACATCATAAGTGGGAGGCAGAGTTCAGACTAGAATGAAGTAGCTTCTGGTTCCGAATATTTTTCTCTTTCTCTTAAACAATACTACCTAGTTTACATTGGATTGCTTAACAAGTAAAGGTAAATCATCTTGTATAATCTAAAAAGCATCTACTTAATTTAAAGATGTGGCTATTTTTTTCTTAAAAAAATGCGTTGATGCTTAGAATATCTTCCTTGTAATTAGAATTTATGGTGAATTGCTTGGTTGAGTATATGGGCCACATTTAGATAGTTTCACCAGAAAATGCCTCCCTTATTAGCCTGTTAATGTCACTGAACTTTCACTGTGAGAAAGTCATGCCTTGGGTCAACAGTCTCCTTACTTTTAAAATTCAAGAATAACATCGTATGGTCCATTTTGCCATGAGATGATCATAGTATGGGCTTCTTCATTTTAATAGCCAGAAAAAGTTTAAATAATTGAAGGAATGAAGTATAAATCTAAAGCATGGGATCCTTCTAGAAGAAGAAAAATCTGGATTTGGGTTCTAAGCAGCCCTGGAACATAATGAGGGCACGGACACCCCCCGGAGATGTTTCTCATGAGAAAGGAAGGAACAGAGAGAAGAGATAAGTGGGTACTGAGAAAAAGCTTTGCTTACTTCTCAATTTGTTCTTGTAACCAGTTAGGGGCCTCTGGGTAGGAAAACTTCACTGAAAGTTAAAAAGTATGAACTAAAACTCTAAACGCGTCCATCATCAAGTCTTCTTTTAATGCCAAAATAAATGGATAGAAGTAGTAGAAAAGTGTTCACATTTATATTGGTTGATTTGCATGTGCTATCAATGTATTTTTTTAAACAAATATTTGGATCAACTGCTGCTCAATTTCTGACACTCAAAAATATGAACTCATTTTTAGTGTGCATAAAATATTTACTTTTTAAGAAAATTTCTTTCTTTAATTGATTAATAAGTATAATGGGCATAGTATCTTTTACTTTTCTTCATTTTTCTCTGCAACTTTGTACATTGGGAAATTGCTAAATGAAATTGAGACGTGTAGGGACAACAACAATTCTGTCAAGAAAAACTACAAAAGCTTCCATTTGTGAACATCTTTGAATAAAAAGTGCCTCTTCTAAAAACATCAACTTACCTCACTGGCAATATCTCTTGAAGCCTTGGCTGCTTGGATTGGAATGGCATCCACACGCAAGTCATAGCCTTCCTTCCTGGACTCTTCCAAAGCAAGTTTATAGAGTTTCTGCAGAAAAGAGAGTCATTAAATCACTCCTCCTTTCATAAAAAATAAAACTGCTAATTATTAAACGTTTTCCATCCTCATTTAAACTACAGAAACAAATCCACAAAGTGAAGTATTAAGGTGGGTTTGTAAAAAAGTGCTGGTTTCATAAGCACTTAAAGATTTTAAGGGACATGTTCTAAACTTTGGAATTTTATTGATTGGCAAATTTCAAAAATTTGGGGTTGCCAAAATTTTGTCTTGCCAAACAAACACATGCTAAAAAACCTATTTACTATCACTATCATAAAATAAAAGGCCATTTTAGTATTAAAAAAGGAGAAAGAATAAGGAAAGTATTTTAAAACGAAATATATTTGGACTCATAAAAAACTCAATGCCTTGTCCTTTTTCTTCCTCATTTTGTTGTGGATTATCCTTACAGACTGTGATTTACTTGTAGAGTAGAGTTTCAGAATCACTGGCCTGATGAAAATGTTGTTCCTCAATGAAACACCTAGAAAAATGCTTGCAAACAACATGAAATAGTAACCAGAACATTAATAAAGCAGCAAAACAATCATTAGTGAGTTCCAAGCCAGTGCCTGCCTGATAAATAGTTGTTGAACCAAATAATGACTTGATACCCACATTGTCATATAGAGGAAGGCTTGAGGAGTATAATTCCTATTGGAATATTCCTCCATAAGCATTCCATTCCCTGATATTCTGTTACTAAAGGGCTGGCCTACTTTGTAGATCTAACATATAGTCCAAAATTGAATCAAGGGAGAACTATCTCTTACTGGCAATGTTAGTTTGGAGTATGTATAATAAATTAGTCAAAACAGTTCATTAAGAAGACAGTTACAACAGTTCATTTTTGTCTTCTGTTCCTTATAAAAGCAATAGTTTACTCACATCACTATAGTTTATTCTGTTAAGCTTGGCTAGCATGATTTCTGGAGTGTCAGGCATGACATGGATTGTTTTCTTATCATTGTCCCAGGCTTCAGTATATAAGCGCTATGGAAAAAAACGATGAGAAAAATTATTTTGGAGTTCGCAGATACTTCTTTGATTATGTGCCAGTCATCCCTCCTCTAAACAAAGTAGAAATAAAATTATTAAAGTTGCATATAGTCCTATCTTTTATGTAGATAAATTAGTATTTCCAAGAGTATTTATCTCACTATTTTGTTCACTCAGAGTTTTGCTTATTAAAAAAAACAGTTCTGAAAGTATAATTGGATTGAAGCATTTATAATCTGTAGTTATAAAATAATTATAGCACATTGCATTTTTAACATAATTTTAATATAAGTACCTATGATATTATAATGGAAAAGTAATTTTTAAAGGTATCATAAACCCTATGGGAATTTTTAAAATGTAGTAATATGTCAGCATTTTTAACTTGCTCTAATGTGAATTTTGGTATCTAATAGGGAGGAGTGAAGACTCACCTTATTCATGTTGATAGCATTGCTCTTTGCCAGCACCTGCTCCGGGGTGTCAGTTATGCTGGTAAATTTCAGTGCATCTGGACGCTGACGGTAGATATTATCACTCAGTATCTCTGTGGCCCTCTTGGCTTTAACAACTTCCAAGGAGCCAATTGGAACCCAGCCAATGCCTTTCATCCATTCAAGGTCTGACTTATACAAATTCTGCAAATCAACAGATAAAAAACCCACATTCATTAATTAGTGTTTCAGATTCATAGTCACAAAATGGCTCATACTAGAGAAAATAAAAAGTATTGATGAACAGATAAGGCTCCCAGCACAGTTGATCACTCATTTGTAAACATCATTGAATCCAGAGTATATTTTTTTCCTAAGCATCTTTTTTCCTAAGCATATTTTTTTTTGTACAGAGGATTATACCAAGAACTAGGGAAGATTTTTTTATATAGTAAATGACACAGTCATGTCCTTGAGTGTATTACAAAATTTTTACACAAGATAGTATATTAGATATTTCCCAAATTATTCCTTTTATTTTACTCTCAATAGGACATGCTAATTGTTAATAAAATTAGATTATTGTTTTTTAAAGAACCAACTTTATTTTATTTTTTATTGAATTTATTGGAGTGGCATTGGTTCACAAAACCATACAGGTTTCAAGTGTAAACTCAACATCATGAAAAAGATAAGAATGCCTTAGGATTTTCCTGTCAGTAGGTATAAAATATGAATGTTTGTTAAAATAATTTAGTGTAATATACTTTTGTTTCCTAACTCTCCGCATACTACCCTCCATTGACATATACATACATTTCTACCACTTCTGAAAAAAAAAGTGTAGCTACATATTTTTTGAGGATTGAATTTCATCTAACTCAGACAAAGGAAGCCCAAATTACCAGGAAGAAATATACCTGTATAAAATTGATAATATATACTTTTTTTCCTCTTTTATATATAACTTTTGGGGAAGAAAGATTGTGAAATAATTTGTAGTGCTACCAATGGGAAACTGTTTTGGAACATTCAATTGTATACTATTCAGAAATATGCAAACAAATTCTACCAGTGATGGCGAACCTATGGCACGCGTGTCAGAGGTGACACACGAACTCATTTTTTTGGTTGATTTTTCTTTGTTAAGTGGCATTTAAATATATAAAATAAATATCAAAAATATAAGTCTTTGTTTTATTATGGTTGCAAATATCAAAAAATTTCTATATATGACACGGCACCAGAGTTAAGTTAGGGTTTTTCAAAATGCTGACATGCCGAGCTCAAAAGGTTCGCCATCACTGTGTCCATTGGCACTAGTCAGAACCCACGGGCATGCTGCAGATCTGCTTTTAACATGCAGAACCAGCATCAGGAACACTCACGTCGCTCTGGAGGTCATAAGCTTTCCGAGCGTGGATGACGTCATTCTGGTCGGGCAGGCATGTCCACTCATGAAGGAGATGTTTATAGTCCACATCACTGACCAAGGTCTGACATTTCTTGGCCAAAACGATGCCAAGCATGTCCACCGGGCTGCTGTACCTGGTCTTGTATTTCTCAAATTCTTTCTTGTACTCGAGGTTACTCAGCACTTTGGCGATGTGAAGGGACCACATCATCTTGGGGTCATCATGGATGGCTCGGGCACCAATGTGGTGACCCAGTTGCTTACGATAAGCTTCTTTGTATTTGTACTGAAAGAGAGAACCAGTAAAAGAGGAGGGAGCTTGACGAGCTCTTCCCTGTTGTTCTTGCTGCGGTGCTGCTTTCCTGTGAAACCCTTAAGACACTCGGGGCGTTTCATCACGGGCTGCTGTGATGCGACACATTGGGGTGTGCTGACTCCCAAAGAAGAGGATGGTGTGCTCACTCTCATGCTCCCACAGTATAACTCCCCAGTGAGTCCTTTATATTGTGATAAAAATTATTTGTTGGCAAAAAGTGATGAAAAGTGAACATTGAAAGGCTGAGCTCAATTAGAGTGACAGTGTCTCAGAAGTCGGTCATGTGGGTGGGTGGAGATGTGTTTAATGGTTTGTTAATTTTATTTTCCTAAGGCATTCTGAGAAATTTCCTCTGCACAAACAATCTGGGGGGGCGGGTATTTTAAAACCAGGCAATTTTTGTTGTTTGATAGGTATAGAGTTCCAGTTTTGCGAGATGAAGAAGTGAGAACATATGTAACACTACTGAACCCTACACTTGATAATGGTGTTATGAGTTGTTTTATCATGCTAAAAAAAGAAAAACCTACAAAACGGACAATATTGTTACTCTTGGATTAAAGTCTAGGTTGTCAAGGAATCTGATGCTTTTATTTTTAGGATAAAGGAATATTGATTTTGTGGACCCCTCAGCAGGAAAATTTATAGCTTTCTTGCTATTCTATGTCCTTCTTCAAGTCCTGGGGAGAACTCAGTTAAACTTACTTCTTTCCAGGAGTTTTTGCCTTGGGTGTATCCGGAGGAGAGCTCTCGGGGCTTTAGCAGTAGCCCAATACATGTCCATCTAACTAATCAAGGCACTCAGTTTTATTAAGCAAAAACCCAAGTGACAAGAATCAAAGAAACCACATTCCAAACCAGGCTTTGTCCTGTGATGCTTGTGACTTTGGGCAGGTTACCTACTGTCTCAAAGCCCCCATGTATTTGCCTGCACAACAAAGGTGGCTAAGATGGATGATGACGGAAGAGACTTCCAGCTGTGTTCCTATACTGTGGTGCCCCATGCAGGGACTGGCCTGTTGGTAACAAAGGTAGGGACTTCATCAGCGCTTACATCACTGGCGATGTCCCTGGAGGCCTTGGCAGCCACAATAGAAATGGCATCACTTCTCAAGTCATAGCCTTCTTTCTTGGCTTCTTCCATGGCCTGGCGATAGAGGCTCTGAGAACAGAAGTAATACCTTTTAGTTAAGGTACTTGCTTTCACTCTAAAAATGCATTTTTGCCAAAGGAAGACTACCTTTGGATGCAGAACTGCACTAGTATATTCTGCTTTAAATATATTTTTAAAAGATATAAGCATACCTCTTCTTTATGGATACATTGTATTAGGCAAAAAGGATTCAATATGGGTAATCAAAACAATGAATATGGCCAAGTCTTGAAAATGAGTACTTAAATTTTCCAATGCTCTCAAACTGAAGAAAAGTCTGCCTTCCCCCCCTCTTGTTAAAAACACATGCGCGTACACACACACACACACACACACACACGAAATCAAGATTTTTCCTGAATAAGCCAGGTAATTGTTCTTTGTCAAGAATAATTGGGCAAGAAGCTGTTTCTTCAACAGTATTTCTGGACTGCAAAAATATATGATGACAAATTTAGCTGGAGATAATGCATAAAAGAATGTATTTTATTGTCTTCAGACAATTCCAAAATGGATAAATCTAAGAATTCTCTTTCAGTTCTTATAAATAAACAAATAAACCTCAAGTTATTTTGAGCATGTTAAAAATTTAATTTTCATGGTGACTTGAGTGTGAAGGGAAAAAATCAAAGTTACTAAGCAACTATTTGGTACCAGGCTCCACACTAGGCATATTGTATATATGATCTTACTTAGTCATCACAGAAATTCCATGATGGGCATTTTATCTTGTTTTACAGATGAATAACTGAGGAAAAATTCACAGAACAAATCTGTAGCAAGTACTAATCTGATAAGAGTAATAATTATTTTTAATTAAAGTTACAATTTGTTTCAATCATTAATAGGTGACTGAAAGCTTTTCCCCCTTCTGGAGAAATTTTTATATTTATCAATTTCTCTATCTATCTATCTACTTTTTGAGTTCAGTAATACATATATTCAGGGTAGAGTAATGGGCATAAATATAAAAATATTTGGTCCTCATGAGAATTAAATCCATAATTCTGACCTTCTTACTACACCAGCAAAGATCAATGTGGTCAGATCAAGGAAATAAAGTAAATAGTCTTACCTCACTATAATTTATTTTATTTTGTCTTGCCAACATAATTTCAGGTGTATCAGGCATGATATGGATTTGGGTCTTGTCTTTGTCCCAGGCTTCTGTGTATAAGCGCTATGAAAGATAAAAAGGTTAATGAATTAGAAACACAGTGCTTGCTGTAAACAGGAGTTTGCAATTTAGAGATCATGACAAAGTTGAAAGCCAGCATCCTCATTATCTGTGCTGTGTGCTTTATACCATACTCTTCAGTTGCCTTAATATTACAAGATATTTATTATCACTAACTATAAATGTAGACTAAAATATGACCAGTAAACATGTGTTTCATTTCAAGATCACCTCCATTCCAATTAAATGAAAAGCAAATATTTCCAAGCATATATGCACATCCATATGCACTGTGGCTATATAAACAAATCCTCCCCATAGTTTTGTTGTTTGTTTGTTTATTAACTGCAAATGTACCTGGATTAGCCATCTCCAGATTTCTTATTTTATAAATGTTATGGAGATGTGAATTTGACTTGTTTGTCCCATATTTACCTAGATGAATACCCAACAAGAAAGAAACCTTGATACCAAACCATGTGTAACTCTCATAGACTTCAAACAATTTGCACACTAAACAGCTGTCCTATTCTTAATTCTGGCTATTTCCCCAGAGGCCTCCAAGCAGAATTTCCCACATATATTTTTGAAATCCTAATGTAATTGAATAGAGAACTCAACCAAATCACTATACATAGATGGCAATGGAATAAAACAAAAAGATGAATTAATTATCAATATCCTCAAGAGCATATAGCCCTGTTTTACTTTCCCCCAAATTGGGGGCTCACCTTGTTCATGGTGATGGCGTTGTTCTTTGCCAGCACCTGCTCCAGGGAGTCAGTCACGCTGGTGAATTTCAGCTTGTCTGGAGGCTGGCGGTAGATGTTGTCACTCAGTATCTCTGCAGCTCTCTTGCACTTGACCACATCCAGAGACCCGATGGGGACCCAGCCAATGCCTCTCATCCACTGGAGATCTGATTTATACATGTTCTGGTGAGATAAAAACAAACGCAAGTATTACTCAAGCTGTTATGACACTTGATTTCAAAAATAAAAGAAAAAGACTGGAAACTTTGGATAGCTAAACTCCATGTCTATTAAAATATAAAGGCCAATTGGATAAAGATTCATGTATTATGTTCTCTTTAAAGGAAAAGGCACAATGAATGAGGGGTGAAGAAGAAAAGCATTATTCTTTCTGAGAGCTTTATCTAATCCTAGATCATTATCTATGTATTACTACAGTTATTTTCAACATTTTTAATCTCATGGCACACATAAACTAATTATTAAAATTCTATGGCACATCAAAAAATATATTTCTTGCCCTAACCGGTTTGGCTCAGTGGATAGAGCGTCGGCCTGCGGTCTGAAAGGTCCCAGGTTCGATTCCGGCCAAGGGCATGCACCTTGGTTGCGGGCACATCCCCAGTAGGAGGTGTGCAGGAGGCAGCTGATCAATGTTTCTCACTCATCAATGTTTCTAACTCTCTATCCCGCTCCCTTCCTCTCTGTAAAAAATCAATAAAATATATATATATATATATATATATATATATATATATATATATATATATATTTCTTGCTGATCTGAAAAAGAGGTATAATTTTGACTCATTCACATCAGACGGCTATCATTGTGTTGGCTGTTGTCATATTTTAGTTTGACAATCTAAGGGAAAAACGGTCAGTGCCCCTGACTAAATAGTTAGATATTGCATGTTTTAAAAATTCTTACAGCACGATGGTTGGATATCACTGTATTACTATCTTGAGGTTGGTGACCATTGGTATGTAATGGGTCTCAGTACTCACGTCGCTCTGGATTTCATAGGCCTGCCGAGCGTGGATGACATCATTCTGGTCGGGCAGGCACGTCCACTGGTGCAGGTAGTTCTTGTAGTCCACGTCACTGACCAAGGTCTGGCACTTCTTGGCCAGCACCACCCCCAGCATGTCCACGGGGCTGCTGTACCTGGTCTTTGACTTCTCAAAGTCCTTCTTGTACTCCCTGTCACTCTGGATCTTGGCCACATGCATGGACCACATCATCTTGGGGTCATCCTTAATGTTCCGGGCTCCAATGTGGTGGCCTAGCTGCTTGCGGTAACCATCTTTGTATTTGTACTGAAATAAAAGCAGTGATTTTAAAAATAAAATAAATAGAAAGGTCTAAAAGTTTTATTAATTTAAAAGTTTATTATTTCAAAATTGGTAATTCTTTCAGAGAAATGGAATCATCTGAATATCAACTTATCTCCTCATCCTAAACTCTGATTAGACTTCACAATACTCTAATACAGCAGTTCTCAACCTGTGGGTCGCGACCCCTTTGGCGGTCGAAGGACCCTTTCTCAGGGGTCGCCTAAGACCATGCTGCATATCAGATATTTACATTACGATTCATAACAGTAGCAACATTACAGTTATGAAGTAGCAACGAAAATAATTTTATGGTTGGGTCACAACATGAAGAACTGTATTTAAAGGGCCAGAAGGTTGAGAACCACTGCTAATGGGAAGCTATGCCAAACTATGTAGTTTTACGGTTTGCAGACATAAAGTCCCTAAAACAAAAGCAGCAACACTTTTAAGAAAAATCAGTTGGAATTACATGCTGTCTTTTCTTCATCTTGGGCCAGTGAAACCAGAAATTTTACATATGATTTTGAGAATGCTACTCCTGAGTGCACAGATATGATTTCACCCTCCAAAGCACCTGTTGCCCCTCCCAAACACGGCTCTGCTGACTTTTATTTGACCCCCTGAAATGGACTGGCTCGGATTTTCCATCTAGTGTGTCCGGCTCTGTCAGACATCAAATTTGGCTGAGACTTGTTGGTTGGGATTCCTCAAGTAAGAAATCAGATTCTATAACTACAGGAAAGCTTATTGTTGGAGCTGGTGGGAAATGCTGACTCTGGATATTTTCTCTCCACTTCAGGTAACAACATGACACAAATCCTAATGTGTATTTATGGAAGTCTGAGTTCTCCACCAAAGGACCCGCTTCCTTCAGAGACAGCCAAAAGAGAAATCAGGCTCACCCCTTTGTTGGTTTTTGGTTGTTTGCCTTTGCTTTTCTGTTTTTGGTTAAAAGGAACTCAAAGGAGGCACTTAAGATAATTTTTCAGAGGAAGAGTTGACAAAAACACAGAGCAGGTTGGGGAAAGGTGTATTTCCCTAGACCTAGCTGTAACCAGGCCTTTTTCTGATGTTGAGCCAATACATGTAACCACGTTACTTTTTAAAACTTTTCTGGCATTTTCTTATTTCTCTGTGGGTTCTGTGCTCAAAATATGGAGATAAATGCCTCATAATTGTAGATACGAGCAATTGCATATTCAAATTTAATTTTATACTGAAGTTTAGGATACCTTTCTCTATGGGGCCTGAATATTAAAGTCTTTTGGAGTTAAAAATATAAAAGAGCTTTTTCTAACGAAAAACATTTCTTTCATTTAAATCACAATAAATGTACTTAATTGGCACCCAGATGCAGGTCCCTGTTGGAATGATGACCGGGATGACCCGTCCCGTCCAGCCATGTACACGGAGTGTTGTTACTCACATCGCTGACGATGTCTCTGGAGGCCTTGGCCGCCACAATTGGGATGGCATCGCTTCGCAAGTCGTAGCCTTTCTTCTTTGCTTCTTCATTGGCAAGTTTATACAGAGTCTACAGAAGGAAAGTCAAGGTTAAAGCAAGAGGCTTGAGAGCAACCATTTGGAGATTTTCAAGTGACATACCATTTCATTTTAAAAAGGATAGGTTTTGGAAACAATTTAAAATTCTAGTAATATTGAAAGTAAACAAATCATATCTTACCAAAAAAACTAAATAGCATTAGAAACAAATGAGATATATCAATGGGTAAAATCATAGACTGATATATTAATCTATTATTAATCTACTATGATACCTAATAGATTAATATATAATACGAGAGGCCCAGCACACGAAATTCATGCATGGGTAGGGTCCCTAGGCCTGGCCGGCAATCAGGGCCAATCTGTGGGGCAACCAGCAGGGTGATGGGGGGGGGCTGCTGGCACCTGCCTTGGCTGGCCTGGTGCCACCTGCTTGCCAGCCCCGCCCCCCGCTGCTGCCACAGGTTGCCTCCCTCTTCGTGGTGACCAGCGGGGCAATTGCGGGGGGGGGGGGGGGGACTCTGCTTGCACCCGCCTTGGCTGGCCTAGGGCCTGTGGGCTGAGGGCAGTTTCTGCATTGAGCGTCTTCCGCCTGGTGGTCCGGGCATGTCATAGCGACCAGTCATTCCACAGGTCATTCTGCCGTTCAGTTGACTTGCATATTATGCTTTTATTATATAGGATATAGATTTATATGATATGTTATGCATATCAACAGATTAATATAATCTAGAAATATAGATTGATGGATAAACATCAATCTGTACATATTTCAAAATGAAAAAGAAATTACAGAATATATTTAATTTTTTTATTTATTATACATACTTATATACTTTTACTCATTTCTTTATTATTTAAAATTTTTTGACAATCGTAATATTTCATCATTTTTAGAAAAAATGAGAAAAAAATTGAAATACAATTTAAAAAGTAGATAACTTGACCACCATCACAACTTTGATTCTAAATCTTAGCTGTATCATGTTAGTAGCACATGCATTTATGACATTGCATTTTACTTAAAAAAACACACACAGTAATCAGTGTTGTTAGTGGAGAACACTGCTTTTCATGCCTGAGGCTTTCTTTCTATAAAAGGAGCTCAATTATTTTATCTCTGGCCTTACTCCTTTTCCGGGTGCCTTTACTCTCTGCCCCTGGAGAGGTGTAGTGATTTACTGATTTATCTGACTAGGGCTGGGATAACTGGGTACGCCCAGCTCAGCCCTAAACTGTTCCTTCTAGGCACAAGCTCAGTGCCCTCCTCTGTGCCCCTGGGCTCTAAGTGGGACCACACCCTGAATGGGGTGGAGCTGATTGTCCTGCTACAGGGTGGCTTGCGCCTGAATGAGGAACCCAATTCCTTGGTTCAGTGAGCAGACTGCCTCTCCTACAAATGTGTTCTGGAGCCTAACTTTAGTAGTAACAAAGGTGAGATTTTAGTTTCATTTCTACTCTTTAGTTTTCCTTCTCAATTTTACTGAGGATCCAGGTGGGGAAGAGGTGCATATTAGCAGAGCCCCCATAACACATTGCCAAATTTAGCAAATAAAAAGATAGCATGACCAGTTGAACTTGAATTTCAGATAAGCAACAAATAATATTTTAGAATAAATATTGAGCCAGTGTTTTATCTGGCTATCCTACCTCTAGCAATGCCAAACATACTACTCAGTCCTACTAACTCACACTAGCAGTGGCCATACGCCGAAAAGGTAATGTGACTTCAGTTTGCCTGTGGAGTCCTATAGCAACCCAGATCTGAAAGGTCGGATGGGCTGAGTGTTCATATCACAGAGCCGCATGAACCATAATAGCTGAGCACTTCCCTAAAAGTAAGTGCAGAAAAACCAACGAGAGCAGCAGCAACAAAAGTAAGTGTAGCACCACAGAACTTTGCTCCTACCTCACTGTAGTTGAGTTGGTTCTGCTTTGCCAACATGATCTCCGGAGTGTCAGGCATGACATGAATTTGAGTCTTGTCTTTGTCCCAGGCCTCTGTATATAAACGCTATCAAAGAAGATATTGATGGAAAACCATTTGAAACAAGAATTACAAATTGTCAACTTACAACAGGATTATTACTGATCTAATTGAGGAAAATAAACTGGACTTGAATATAAGATATTCAATTGGAGGTTTGAGTCTTAATGCTGGTTATCAAGGTTTAAAATAGGAATAATAGAAATCATTTAGAGGCTTTTAAGTATGCCATTTAGGAGGTAAATGTGACCCCGCACTTTCATGGGTAATATGACTCCACTAGTCATTAAAGTATAATAACATCTTTTGCATCCTGAAGAAGCTTGGCAGCTGGGGCTCACCTTGTTCATGGTGATGGCGTTGTTCTTTGCCAGCACCTGTTCCAGGGAGTCAGTCACGCTGGTGAATTTCAGCTTGTCTGGAGGCTGGCGGTAGATGTTGTCACTCAGTATCTCTGTAGCTCTCTTGCACTTGAGCACATCTAGAGAACCGATGGGGACCCAGCCAATGCCTCTCATCCACTGGAGATCAGACTTGTATACATTCTGGGAAGAGGAAAAAAGGCAGAAATTCTTCACTAAGACCAAAGGAGTTATGGTAAAGATGCAAATGGATTTAGTAATAAAGTACCATTCTGGTTGTTACTGTTTTTCACAGAAAACAAGCTCACTGTATTAGGCAGACGAAAAGAGGAACTATGTTCAAAAATGACCCCCCCAAAATGTCTCCTATCCATAAGAAAAGTGGTCAACTATTTCAGGTTTTTAGGAGAGAAGTGATCCAAAATAATAACTTCTGTAAGTCAATTCCATGAATGCTATTGTAATGTCTATGTGCACAGGAAAAGAATGCCAACCAGAATAAATAAATATTAATCCTTGTCAAATCAAATAGTCTGCACCTACTAAAAGCCATATTTGAAGAATATTGATGACTTGTTGAAATGTCAGTAATACAATATTAAGTGAAATAATTATGTAAATATATTGTCTGGATAAATTCAAAAGCAGGAGTGGGCTTTTTCAATGGTTGGATTATGCTGGATTATTATTGCCTTCTGTGTATTTTTTCTTATATTTCAAAATATCTGTAATGCTCTTGTAAAAAAAGAGAGAGAAGTTAAAATATAATAATAATTTAGAATCCCTGAAGCAGAAGTTGGACAGTTGTCACACTATCCAAGACTCAGGGCAATAAGGGGCAATTTCATTGGTCCAGGGCCCAGTCTATTCCCTACCAAGTTCTCAGGAAGGGAAGCATTAATTTCTTTTCAGAATCATCTTTTAATATTTTTATTTCTCTCTTTACTTTAAATCATTTTTCCCTGCTAAAGATTTTTGTAAAGAGAAACGGACTCATAGATACGGAGAATAGACTAGTGGTTGCCACAGAGGAGGGAAGGTTGGGGACTGTGTGAAGAAGGTGAAGAGATTGAGAAGTACAGATTGGTAGCTACAAAATAGTCACAGGGATGTAAACTACAACATAGGGAATATATGCAATAATATTATAATAACTATGTACGGTGCCAGGTGGGTACTGGAAATATCGGGGAAAGATTATAAAGTATATGATTGCTTAACCACTAGGTTGTACATCAGAAAGCAATACAAAATAATATTAATGTAAACTGTAATTGAAAAAAATATTTATTTAAAAAATTGTGTGTACCCATTACATATTCATAACTATATCACAACGAAAGGATTGGACCTTTGCCCAACTCATTAGAAAGATTTTACCTGTAACAACAATAAAGTAGAAAAATAGACTGATCCTTTGCAGTCTAGACAAGAAGCCTTTTGTAATTGCCCTGTGCTAACTAGTTATTGTCCCCTAAATAACAACAGGAGGAATGAAAACAATAATATTTATACCTCTGGAGGGCCTTTTAATGTTCAAATGCTTTCACATTATTAAGACTGTGTCACAGTGTGAGGGAGGCAATCTTGAAAAGGAAAAGGGGCTCAACAAATGGAAGAATGCAAGCTGTCTGTCACTGCTGTCACTCCATGGAGAGCATGAGCCATTTTAACTGCCTTTCATGTGCAGGAAAAACCTTTCTTTTTGGAAAGAATTTCAAAACACAAGGTTCTATATGTCGGAAACTACACAACAGATGTGAGAGTTTTCACAGGTAGACTATACCATTTCTAGGAACAGCCCATTAATGTATAATTATTATTAACTTGTTTTATTCTACGAAGTCCTCTAATGTTTAATGATTCCTTCAAATGTTTATAAAATAGGTGCTGCAGGAAATGTGCTTCTCACACCCAGTTTGAGATGCTGCACCTGCTTCTCATAGGTCCAGCTTCTGTCACTACCATGTGACCCCTCCACAAAGAGCTGGCCCAGGAGGAGAAAGTGTCACTTAAATGATGCGATAGCTTCCAGGCTCAGTGACTTTTTTTTTTAAATTTCATTTCATAAGAATAACATTTAGTGGCATAGAAGGCATTAGTATTCCATCAATTATAACACCATTTGTTTTGTAAGGAGAGCTAAAAAACAATTTCAGAGTAATTAAAAAAAAAAGTGTTCTTGCCTCCTTAAAAGAATAAAAGAAAACATCTCCCTCTGATGGACCCTGAATTCTAACATTGCTTAACTCTGGTTTTACTTTTATAAGATCAAATCCAGCTTATAAACTTCACTTCCTTATAAATCCTGTTAACATATTCACAATAAAGCCATAAAACTACACTGATTCAGATATCAAATATCACTCAATAAATCCTAGTTTGAATAAGCCATCGATTGTATACAAAGAATAATTTTTGTGTCATTTATTTCTGCACACAGCTCTGTTATAGATGGTGTACTCACGTCGCTCTGGATTTCATAGGCCTGCCGAGCGTGGATGACGTCGTTCTGGTCGGGCAGGCACGTCCACTGGTGCAGGTAGTTCTTGTAGTCCACGTCACTGACCAAGGTCTGGCACTTCTTGGCCAGCACCACGCCCAGCATGTCCACGGGGCTGCTGTACCTGGTCTTCGACTTCTCAAAGTCCTTCTTGTACTCCCTGTCACTCTGGATCTTGGCCACATGCATGGACCACAACATTTTGGGGTCATCCTTAATGTCCCGGGCTCCAATGTGGTGGCCAAGCTGCTTGCGGTAACCATCTTTGTATTTATACTGAGATGAAAATGGACAAATCAGGTTTTTATTGTAAACCCTTAGAGACCCCAAGGCTGTACAAAATCATCTTGCTTACATTTCACTTGTAAGTTGACTTTTGCTAATAAACACTAACTCAAGCCAGCATCCTGACCTTTACCCTAGAAGTTCAATAGAGGCAGTTCAACAGATATAATCAGTATAATTGCAGTGTATGCCCTAAATCACTTATAGCCTGGTAATAAGAAATAGTTCTGAAGGCAAGACATGCACACAGTAGGGAGAGGTTACCTGTGGAAGTTGGGGAGAGGCATTTGAACCTTGGAGAAATGGATTTTATGTGCTAGCAGCATGTCAGTAAAGAGATGCACTTGGTGACATGGTATGTTTAATGAGTAATGACATGACTGTCTGATTCCTGCAAGGATAGTACTCTAGGTCAAGGGCTATCTGCAGTAGCAACTAGGAGAATTTATTATTTCATAATGGATCCATGCATTCTTTGGTGGTGGCAAATGTATGGCATCACTTGGAAAACTGATTATTCTAGTAAAGTTGTAGCAGGCCAACTGGGTAGAGTGTGCTCCTAACATGGGCCAAAAATGTTTTTATTATTCTATGTTCAATGGTTTTACCCTGAAATCTGAGCCAATTATCTAAAATATATGCTTCTAATCTTAAATAAAGCTGAGAAAGTATAGATGAGTCAGCAGGAGGCAATATGGTACAGTGGAAAGGAATGAGGTTGTCTGGAGTTTCAACTCCGTCATCCACTAAGAGTTTAACTTTAGACAAGTTGCTTAAGCAATCCACAAAATGGGGACAATGACAACAGGGTTTATCATCCTAGGGTAATTATGAATAGTAAGTAAAATAATAAATGAAAAGCTCTTGGCAGAGTTATCAGTACTTTGGGTTGTTATTATGATTTCATTGATTATTATTATTGGCATAAATCCATTTTTAGGGCAAGTTCAAGATATACCAATTAAAGTGAGTCACTCACATGGTTTTCCAACAGAAAGGACCATGTGTTACCATATTCCTGAATATTGGGCCTGTATTTTTAGAGCAGTGTCCTGTTCCTCAAGAATTCCCTGAGGCACCAGGAAAGGATGCTGGTTTTATTCTGAGGGGTTTGAGCTACAGAACCAGGAGCTATTGGTAAGGGTACGATCTTGAGCTAGTAACCACCGCTGGTTCTGATTAACTGCCTTCTACTCATAATCCTGTAAGAGTGAGTGGTAAGGCAAGCATCACATGCACTTTAAAAATATTGTATGTTAAAATGGTACATAAAGCCAAACCCAGTTCTCACTGAGAGAACTTATGTTTTTGACTTATGCTTCCTATAAGCACTGTGATAATTTTACATAAGCATTTCCAAGCCTGCAGCTACACTCTGACCATTTCCACATGGATGCATCTGCCCTCTTCTTGGTGGACTTGTTTTAACTATGTCCTAACGGCTACAAACTCCTTTTATGAACATCACATTTTTCATTTCCCTCAAAATTAGGTTTTTGAAAACCCCCACATAACCACATCAGGGTATATTTTCAAAGGGCTAGGAAAGTTCTTTGTAAAGATTTAGTTCAGTGCAAATGTCACTTCTGATGGGTCAGATACTTGGAATAAAATGGACAACTCACATCGCTGGCAATGTCCCTGGAGGCCTTGGCTGCCACGATCGGGATGGCATCGCTTCGCAAGTCATAGCCTTTCTTCTTTGCCTCTTCGTTGGCGAGTTTATACAGACTCTAAATTTGGGCCAAAAAAAAAAATCAGTTGGATGTTGACACTCATATCAAAAAACTGATGGGGGAATTGAAATAATTCACTATGTTCTACACAGGTAGGTGCCTATAACAACCTTACTTTTGAGAGATCTAAGCCTTCTGCATTTTTAGCTTTTGGTGACAATGAAGAGGCTAGTTATGTAAGCACTAAAATTATAGGTTGCACACCCCCATAATAAAATGACTTAAGATGGTGGTTAACCTATCTAAATTCTTTAAATTATATTTTGCAGAAGAGTAATATACTGTTGATTTACACTGTCAAAGAAGCACCATTTTCTTTGCTGGCAGTACAAAGCTCGGAGAAATAACTAATATATTCTCAGACAGAATCTTAGAGCCACAAACATCTCCACAGGCTTAAACAAAGAGGTTCAATATAAGAAGAGATTGCAGAGAGATAAATGTCAATCTTTGAACTGAGATTTAAATTGCCAACCATGTACATGCAGGATAGAGGAAACCCAGCCTAAGCCCATGTAAGATGTCTTAGGATTCTAGTTGATCCCAAATTCCCTATGCAGGGCAGGGACACAGCTGCCAGCATGTCCTGAGACACACGGTGCAGGGATGGAGGTCAAATGTCTAAAAGAGGAAATAGGACATCAACTGTAGTCTACACTGATCATTCCTCACTTGCAGGATTTTGTTTGTTCTGAGAGTCATGTTCTAGGAGAGATGTCATGTGAGCAATGCCCAGGCACTTGGGATGTTTGGATTAGACGAGAACCTGGGGTGAGGTGGCAGGGGAGGCACCATAGTTGCTATCGGCCTCTCCATGGAGTTGGCACAGATTGGTTCTGCATAGCCTCAGAGGACTATGTGTGTCTGCAGAGAGAAATCTTTGAGTCAATACATCAGAAGCACCTTCTAATGGAATTTTCCAGGGCAAATGGGTTGACTTATGAGATAAACTTCTTGTCAGTGAGAACACTTAAGCAAAAGCAGGACGACAACCCGTCGGGCAGGGACTCCTGTACTAGGAGAGGCTAACCTCTCAGCCTAAACTATAGGTGCTTCTGCGATGGTACACGGCCCTATGCTTACAGAAGGTGAAAAGAAAATGGGCTTGCTAATATGTACCCTGCCAGGTCCTCTCTGCCTCTGTCTCTCTCTTTCTCTGTGTTATTTGGTACTACTACTGTGATTTTTGTCCTTGACTCAAACATCTTAAATTTTGATCCTAAACTATAATTTACGAAAAATATGCAGTGGTGCTTAACCGTGTGTCCCTTTAAATACAGTTCCTCATGTTGTGACCCAACCATAAAATTATTTTCGCTGCTACTTCATAACTGTAATGTTGCTACTGTTATGGATTGTAATGTAAATATCTGACATGCAGGATGGTCTTAGGCGACCCCTGTGAAAGGGTCCTTCGACCACCAGAGGGGTCGCGACCCACAGGTTGAGAACAGCTGAATATGATTAGCACAGCTATATAGCACAAGGATGAAATAAGTGTATATTTAGTCTATTGTTAATTTCATCAATTAAAAAAATTAATAAGAGGAAAAGGTCTAATTAATCTTATGGTTATTGCTTAAATCATTAGTTCTTATAATTTATACTTCCTAAAATGTAATTTGTGTTACTTGAAGTTTAATGTTTAGGATGGTGACTGAGAAATGCAAGAGTTGCTATTCACATGGAGCAAGAAGAGATTCTTTATACTACACTTGATCTTAGCCAAAAGGCCGAGAAGCGATAGGAAGAGATTCTTTATAAAGTTGTTCTTTAGTGTTACATCCCTGAGGAATAGATGAATTGAAGTAAGAAACAGCATGCAAATGTTACAGAATTAGCATCTGCTCCCACCTCACTATAGTTGATTTTGTTCATTCTTGCCAATGTAATTTCTGGGGTGTCCGGCATGATGTGGATCTGGGTCTTGTCTTTGTCCCAGGCTTCTGTGTATAAACGCTATCAAAGAAAATACGTACTGTCATCAGGGGGAAAATTCAGTGTATAATTAATAGGGATTTCAGGGCCACAGAACTTTATAAACAAACATAACAAATGGCTATGCATTTTTTACATTATGTATTTTATATACATTTCTCAAGTGAAGTAATCAGTTCATAGTAAAATAAATATTTCTAATAATAAGAAATATAATTTAACAAAAGGAAATTGAGAATATCTTTTAAGCAAAGATGATTTCCATAAAGATATGCCATTTTATAAATAAGGCCATAAAACAATTACTAAAGGAAATATTAGAAATAACATATCAGATTGATATTATAGATAAATTGATGTCTTTTGTTGCTCAGTGCTCTCTTTCTTTCTTTACTTGACTATGCTTCTTTTTCTTTAATTCAGCTTTAGGAGTCCTACCTTGATTCCCTGAATTTTGAAGCCTCACCTTGTTCATGGTGATGGCATTATTCTTGGCCAACACTTGTTCCAGAGAATCAGTCACACTGGTAAATTTAAATTGGTCTGGATGCTGGCGATAGATTTTATCACTCAAAATTTCAGTTGCCTTTTTGCATTTTTCCACATCCAAAGAGCCAATGGGAACCCAGCCGATGCCTCTCATCCACTGAAGATCTGACTTGTACATATTCTGTTGACACAAATAGTCAGTAAATGTTTATCTTCATTGGGAAAAGTTTTCATCTAAAGGATATGAAATGAAGTAAGAGCATTCTTGAAAATATAGTTTGGTGGACAGGCGGGTATCAGACAATATTTCTTTTTGGTTTGGAGGGTTAAATAATTAACACAAGGGAAAAAGAGATGCTAATTCCCCCCTTTGCAGGGGCTGGTGAATTTGGTGCCACCGACTGCTACCTTCTCCAAGGAGTGTGAGTTCACTGATTTCCCACCTTTGCATGTCATTATGATCCTCAGGTACTCACGTCGCTCTGGATTTCATAGGCCTGCCGAGCGTGGATGACGTCGTTCTGGTCGGGCAGGCATGTCCACTGGTGCAGGTAGTTCTTGTAGTCCACGTCGCTGACCAAGGTCTGGCACTTCTTGGCCAGCACCACCCCCAGCATGTCCACGGGGCTGCTGTACCTGGTCTTCGACTTCTCAAAGTCCTTCTTGTACTCCCTGTCACTCTGGATCTTGGCCACATGCAAGGACCACATCATCTTGGGGTCGTCTTTGATGTCCCGGGCTCCAATGTGGTGGCCAAGCTGCTTACGATAGCCTTCTTTGTACTTGAACTAGAAGAAGAAAAATCCTGATAGTCACCTATTTTAACTTTAGTAAAAAGCAATTACTAAGGCCACATTTTTCTATTCTTTAAAAAGATAATGATTTGACCTAACTACATAAATATGCATCTTGCAAACCATTTGGAAAATATAGCATATATATATGTATACAAAACTAAAATGAAAATGAAGACAGTATTCTGCCATTCAGTGTTAGCCACTGGATAAAACTGCCTTTTGTGGTGTGTGTGTGAGAGAGAATAAGATTAAAATAGGAGTCATACTGTATATGGGTTTGTGCTTGCTTTTTCAATTATCATATAAGGATTTCTCTGCATCATATTCTCTATAAATATGAATTTTAATGGTAACAGATATTATACTGATATATATTAATACTTTTAACCCCTTTGTGATTATTGAACACTTATATTTGAGTTCTGATAGTACTTCTCATATTTTGGAAATAAAAAATATTTTTGAGCAAATTTATGTTTTAAAGAAAATAAATATCCATAGCCAACCACTGCAGAGCCAAACATATGGTCCATGTGAATGGTTGGACTTTGAATAAAATAATGTGTCCCATTCGTTCAGCCCTTATATGTTCATTGATTCATAGGGCATGGGTTAGGTGTTGAAGGAATCCTACAATGAGTGTGGTTATATATAAGAATACATCATGTGGAAAAGCCAAAAGGATCCCTGAATTATAGCCAAATACCCAATGCTTTTATTCAGCAGGAAATAGATCATATTTTGAAATGCATGTTGCTATAAACTCAGACATAACAAGGAATTAGCCTTTGTGTCAAGAATTTCATTACCATTATTTTAAACTATTTACTGAGAAAAAGAATGTTAGTGAGAAATTTAACCTCATAGATTAATTGCTCGACCATGTAGTCAGGAAAAAGAAAGAAATCTTTAAGCCAAAGCTAAGGCGAAGAACTTTTCAGGTGCACTTACTTCACTTGCAATGTCTCTGGAGGCCTTGGCCGCCTTGATGGGAATAGCATCTAACCGCATATCATAGCCTTTCCTCTTGGCTTCTTCTAGGCCAAGTTTATATAGTTTCTAAAATAGAAATAAACAATCGTAAGTTTGATTTATAAAGTGCAGTGTGAGGAGAATATATCATGCACCGTAATTACTAGTATATTGCTTACCTCGCTGTAATTTATTTTGTTTTGCTTAGCTAGTAAGACTTCAGGGGTGTCTGGCATAATGTGGATACTGGTTTTATCTTTATCCCAAGCTTCAGTATAGAGGCGCTAAAACAAACAAAAAGAAGACACGACTAATACAAACCAGTAATGAATAGATCCATACAACTAATCTGCTTCATCAGAGTACAGAGTCTGCTCTGTGAGTTGGTATTTGTGACACCTTCAGGTCCAGATGTCTCATGTCCGTAAAAGCATAACACTCACTTAAAAACCACTTTAATTCAAAGCAAAATAATTGAAAATGATTTTCCTTTTATAGAAATAGATTTCAGTGTTTACATGCACACACACACACACACACATACACACACACAATTAATACTCCTCCCAAGGAAAGAAAGAACTTACATGGTTCATGGTAATAGCATTGTTTTTTGCCAAAACCATCGGTATGGAGTCCATAAGGCTGGTAAACTTGAATTTATCTGGGTGTTGGCGGTAAACATGTTCACTCAAAATCTGCATAGCTCTCTTGTTCTTCTCATCCTCAAGAGATCCACTAGGTAGCCAGCCAATGCCTTTTAGCCACTGAAGGTCGGCCTTGTACAAATTCTGAAATTGTAATTGACAAATCACTAAACATAAGCACAATAATATACCCCTAAAATTATAGCATAGTATAGTATAGTATAGTATAGTATAGTATAGTATAGTATAATATACATTTCAATGCTTGACTTCATGGTAAATTAAAAAAAGCTGGTACGTCTTATGAATCAACAAAATATTCATATTTGAAACAATATTTTGAAAAACGTTTTAAACAGCAGCATGTAGAGAAATACCCAACGCTTCGGGGTCAGCAATGTAGAGGCTTCTACCAAAACAATTGGGGCTTTGCTGGCTCTTTCTTTGTGGAATAATATTTGGGTGCCTGGATAGAGGGTGGGCATTAGTCCAGGGAAGTAGAATTCAGTTGTATAAACTCAATTCCCCTCACTTTGGGGGAACTTTGATACTTAGGAAAGCATATGTGGTGTTTCGTTAGCGAAGGAAAATCTTAGACTCACATCACTCTGGAGGTCATAGGCCTGCCGAGCGTGGATGACGTCGTTCTGGTCGGGCAGGCACGTCCACTGGTGCAGGTAGTTCTTGTAGTCCACGTCACTGACCAAGGTCTGGCACTTCTTGGCCAGCACCACCCCCAGCATGTCCACGGGGCTGCTGTACCTGGTCTTCGACTTCTCAAAGTCCTTCTTGTACTCCCTGTCACTCTGGATCTTGGCCACATGCATGGACCACATCATCTTGGGGTCGTCTTTAATGTTCCGGGCTCCAATGTGGTGGCCAAGCTGCTTGCGAAAGCCTTCCTTGTACTTGTACTAAAGGGAAAAAAAATGTCTCATCTTTTTAGAGATTAACTTATATTGCCACTTTTGTGGCAAATTACAAAGCACATTAACTCCAAATATTTCACTAAGCCCAAAGAGCCACAGATACACGCTCTTTTGATAGGAAAGATTAAAGGCTAAATCCAGCTCAAATTTCATGCATAATAAATGAATCCTTGAGCTTTTCCTCATCCCACACTGCATCTCGAATCATTTCACTCTGTTTTAATTGATTACTCGTTGAAAGATTTTGTTCAATTTAAATTGAAGTTGAGACTGCTCGGAAATGATACATTGCAATCAAATCAATATAAATGGGATAAAGTCTTACTTCACTGGCAATTTCTCGGGATGCTTTCGCTGCTTTGACTGATATGGCATCAAGGGGTAGATCGTAGCCTTTTTTCTTCAGCTCCTCATAACCCATTCGATAGAGTTTCTGTCAAAAGATGAAGAACACTTTGGTAAATAAACAATGGAAGCCTAATGAATCCAATGTGCTAAGTCTTTTAAGAGTCCATGGGAATAGTATCTGTGCTCTAAAATACCCAAATGCAATGGGAAATTATGCCCATGGATTGCTATGATGCTGTTTTAAACTTCAAAGCTCTTCAATTACCTAGATCAACAAAATCAAATGTCAGCTCCTTTCAAATGCTTATGAGAATGAAGCAGAAGTAAATTGATAGAGAAATGAAATTAAATATCATTTAGGTGCTGTTTTCCAATTAACTTAAAGTGTTTTATTAGAAGTTTTTGTTAGAAAAGAGCAATAATTGAGAATGTCACTTCATGCCTTTTCATCTAACACCTCTAGTGGGGGAATAATTATGCCTAGTGAGTTGTCTCGTCTGTGTAGATAAAGCACTGGGATAGAGCATCTATTTCACAGTATCAGGTCACCCAGCACCAGCGTAGGATTACATCTGTAGGTATAAAACTAAGTCCTTTATAATTTTTAAAATGTAAGATTTTTTGAGGGAATTTTAAATATTGAATCTGAAAAGCTTAAGTGAAATGATGCGTTTCTTCAGATCTGTTACATAATTGAAAATGTCGTTTAATTCACTTTATCCAGAAACCAGATTGTTTAAAATGCCTATTGATCTTGGATTTGTGTTTATGTGTATACTAGAGGCCTCGTGCACTGATTCGTACACTGGTGGGGTCCCTCAGCCTGGCCTGCGGGGATCAGGCTGAAACCAGCTCTCCAACATCCCCCGAGGGGTCCTGGATTGTGAGAGGGCACAGGCCAGGCCAAGGGACCCCACCGGTGCACGAATCCATGAACCGGGCCTCTAGTATGCATATCTGATCTTTGGTTAATCTCTTCCTGTCCTCCCCTTCCCTCCTTTCCTCTGAGATTCATCAGTCTGTTCCATGTTTCCATGCCTGTGGTTTCTGCTCCTGCGTTGAGCATCTGCCCCCTGGTGGCCAGTGTGCATCATAGCTACTGGCTGGTCGGCAGGTCACTTAGCCTTTTATATATAGAGATAGTTTTCTCTTTGTGGCATTTCTTTTTTTTTTTTTTATTATTAGTTAAGGTATTACAAATGTGTCCTCATCCCCCCCATTAACCCCCAACCTCCCCCCCACACACAAACTCATGCTCCCATCCCCCTGTTGTCCATGTCCATTGGTTTGGCTTATATACATGTATACAAGTCCTTCGGTTGATCTCTTCCCCTTACCCCCGCCCTCCCCTACTTTCCTTCTGGGGATTGATAGCCTGATCGCTGTTTCTCAGTCTTTGGGTCTGTCCCTTTTCATCAGTCTATGTTGTTCTCTATAATCCACAAATGAGTGAGATCATGTGGTATTTATCTTTCTCTGACTGGCTTATTTCACTTAGCATAATGCTCTCCAGTTCCATCCATGCTGTTGCAAAAGGCAAGAGTTCCTTTTTTTTTACCGCAGCATAATATTCCATTGTGTATATGTACCACAGTTTTCTAATCCACTCATCTGCTGATGGGCACTTAGGCTGTTTCCAAATCTTAGCTATGGTGAATTGTGCTGCTATGTGGCATTTCTTTAATACTGTACATTGCTTCATATTAAAGCCTTTCTATTAGAGTTTAGAATTTGTCTTTAACATATTTAATTTTTATGTCTAACAACTTCAGGAGGTTATGCTATGTTGACAATAAAAATAAAAATGAAATTGTCCTGCATGAGTTTTTTTATGCTCACTCATTTGAAATTCCATTGAATTTTGTGTGTGTCAGGCACTATATTAGTGAAGCACTGCAGATCCAATAGTAATTGTCTCTGTCCCCAAGGAGCTCCTATCTATGTGGGGGAGAGTGATATAAACCATTACATTATGACGATATATGTAATGATGGACTACAAGGAACAGACAGCACACATCCCCACTCTGCCTGAAATAGGGAGTGCCAATTATGTTGATGTTCAAGCTAAAAGCCACTAAATGAGGAATCTAAGTCACATGTAGCTCCTTAATGAAAATAATACAGGTATTCAAAATAACTTTCAAATAAATATACTGCCTTAGAACCAATTAAAACGAACTTTCTTAAAACACATGCTGAATTGGAAACTCACATCACTTGTGTTGATTAAGTTTGCTTTAGCCAGAATAATGTCAGGTGTATCCGGCATGATGTGGACTTGAGTCTTGTCCTTGTCCCAGGCTTCTCTATAAAGTCTCTAAAATGAGAAATAAGAGTTGTTAGATTAGTGAATGACATAGTTAACTTCAAACAGGATTACTGAATTCATCTGAATTAAGCCTTATGACTGATAGCATAAGCAGATAGCATATGCAAAAAACAGCTCCAGTATTTCTTGATTTATCTGGGACATAATTGCCTTTCAAAAGAGAGATTATGGATTACCTTTTCCAAGTTACAGATAACCCTGCCTATAAGAAGTCAACCCAAGTAATGGGAGCCTTTGCCAAGATCATCAAATGGAGCAGCAATTCCCCATCTGTTAGACTGTAAAAGTCTCCCTCATTGGGAGACTGCCTTTGCTTTCTGAAAGGATGACATACTGGTAGTCCCAGTATGTCCAGAAATTATGGAGTCTCATTTCCTCTGTGGTTTATTATTTACAGTCATACCACATAATTATTTGATGGGGGGGGGTTTAGGATTCCCAAAAAGATTTCATATGAAAACTTATCAAAAATCCTTGTACATCCCAGAGCCATTCTCTTTGTCTTTCTTCACAGAAGATAAAGGGATCCAAACAAAAATCTCACTGATTTATTAAAACTAGGAAGTTAACCTTGTCAGAGAGTCTTTCTTCATTCTCATAAATGACAAAGTATAAAATAGTAATGACAGTGGAGAAACTTGGAGACACTATTTTAAACAAGTGATCAAAGTTAAAATATCAGTAAAGGGACAAATTGATGCCATGTATCTCCTGGTATAATGTATGGAGGAGGATACAATATGTGTTATCCTGTAAAAATACAAAACTTGAATCTAATATCATGAAGAAACACCATACACACACAAACTAAGGGTGATTCTATAAAATAACTGGCCTGTGCTCTTCTCAGATGTCAAGGACTTGCAAAACAAAGAAATAGTGAGAAACGAGTCCAGATTCAAGAAGACTAAAGACATGACAAGTGAATTCAATGTGTGATCTTTGATTGGATACTGGATCAGAAATTTTTTAAAATTTTGTCTAAAGAACATTAGTGGTAAAATTGAATAAATTCTGTAGACAATTATTGTTTCAACATTAATTTCCTGATTTTGATCATTGCACTGTGGTTATGTTCTTTCGAATGTTCTTGTTTTCAGGAAACTCACAATGAAGTATTTAGGGATAGAGTGGCATTGTGAAGATGAAAGAAAGAGGAGAAAGAGAGAAAAAAAAGCATTTGTAAAATTATTTGTACTATTTTTGCAACTTTTCTGTATGCTAGAAATTATTTCAATATAAAAAATTTTGAAAGTATCATTGGTTTCTTGGACTTATGAATTTCCCTTTGAGGCACGCAGTATGGAGTGTGTGGGGTTGGCACTTTTCTCCTTCCTGAGCATGCTTACTCCTGTCCATATAACCCAGAGAAGGTAATTAAGACCTTCAGGGCAAAAACCAAGCAAGCCTGTGAAATTTCCATATACATTTTTCCTGGTTCTGCGCTAACCTTTCTGACTAAGATCCTACTTTCTCAACCTGCACTATTAGCTGTATCCTGGATGATTCTTTGTAGGGGTGCGTCTGGGAGGGGGCTATCCCATACATTCTGAGATGCTGGCAGCATATCTGTCTTCTATCCACTAGATGCCAGTAGCATGTCACCCTCAAATTGTCACAACCCAAAAGGTCTCTAGGTGTTGCCAAATGCCCCTGTGTGACAAAATTGTTCCTGGTTGAGAACCATTAAGTCGGGCCAGAATCAGGGGTCCTCAAACTTTTTAAACAGGGGGCCAGTTCACTGTCCCTCAGACCGTTGGAGGGCCAGACTATAGTTTAAAAAATAACTATGAACAAATTCCTATGCACACTGCACATATCTTATTTTGAAGTAAAAAAACAAAAAGGGGAACAAATACAATATTTGTATTTGCATGTGGCCCGCGGGCCGTAGTTTGAGGACCCCTGGGCCAGATGTTTAATAGCATATGTCACTTTCACTCCATGGAAAACAGAGAAAATGCTAATATTTGTTTATTCTGAGGGAGATGTATTGGTCTATTCAAAAGGAGAGACAGCAGGCTCCAGGACCTCAGGGCCCCTCTCCTGGGACCTGAGGGGAGTAATCTCTCAGCATTTCTGTAACCAGGGCGCACTGTTGACAAGCCTGTCCTGAGGCATTGATGTTGATAAATTTCATGACCCAGGGTTTTTCTCTTGGCCACCTTAGTAGCTCAGAGCTTTGTACACAGGCCTGCTTCATGGAGAAAAAAGAAACTTGGTCTCAAAGGGGGAAATATTTTCCATAACTTTGTTGCTTTATGAGCCTGCTAGTTGGATTCAAATTTCTATCATAAAAAAAAGCTTGAACATTCATGATAAAGCTGACATGTCAGCATTTACTGTAAATTTTGGATACCAAAATTGCAAGAAATCTGTGAGAGGTAGAATGGGAAGAGGGGGGCTACAGTTTATCAAATGTTTACTATCAGCTGATTATGAGCCTATATATATTATGTGAAAACTAATATGTCTGACATGTGTAAAATATATAGCATATTATATATATTTAGATTCTTCTAAGACCCAAATGGTTATTATTATGTATTAATTTAAACTTTCTTACCAGTTCCAGAATCTCAGTGCACATTATTCAACTTATCATAATTTTCAGGGTTATACTTTAGAATTACTCTATACTGCTGTCTTTCCTTTATTTTATTCACTAAATATTTATTGAGCACCTAGTATGTGCCAGCTACTGGTGTCAGCGCTGGAGAAGGAAGTTAAAGATGGGATGTATATATATTTACATATAAATGTTTATGTATGCTTTAGCTAAACAAAATGCATTATAATTATTGGTAAGAAAATAAACTCTATAACATTTCCATTGTATCTGTGGTGCAAGGTACTGCGGCTATCTCTCTCTTACAGACTATACCCTGATAACAGCATACAACAACAAAATCTGTGGTTTAAATGTACTCAACTTTCAAAAAAAAAGTATGTTTTGTAGTTTTCTCATTACACTTTGAACAAATGAACAAACAAGCTTCGGGGCACAAAAATTGATACCCATTTTTACACGATCCAGTGTGGGGTAGTTGATAATTCAAATGAAGCAACTAAATATAAAACATTGTGCTGTGTTGTGCTATCTGTGTGATGTGCTGCTGTCATATTGAACACCTACCAAGTATCAGGCACTACAAGTTATTTCATTTATTTCCAAAGAATTATACTCACATCACTCCTATTTTTGGCATTGGTCTTTGCCAGAACTACGTCCATGGCATCAGGAATGCTGGTGAACTTGTTTTTGTCTGCAGGCTGGCGGTACTTCTTCTCACTGATGATTTCTGAGGCCCGCTTGTTCTTTTCTGCCTCCAAAGAACCCAGGGGACTCCATCCTATGCCTCTCAGCCACTCTAGGTCAGACTTATACAGATTCTGTGAAAAAACAAAGCAAGCCTCAAAATCCCATCCTCCTAGGGGCTCTTGACTTAAGAGAGTCTATGCATTCACAAGCAGATCTGTTTTGGATATTCAGTAATAATTCCTCTTTCTAGTTTCTGTCTCTCTGCAACTAAATGGCCTCTCCTATGAGACAGGAAGTCATATATAAACGGTTAGATTTAATAGAAGCTGACCTCACTCTGTATTTCATAAACTTTTTTAGCTTGGATAACATCGTTCTGGTCGGGCAGGCATGTCCACTGGTGCAGGTAGTTCTTATAGTCCACATCGCTGACCAAGGCCTGGCACTTCTTGGCCAGTACCACCCCCAGCATGTCCACTGGGCTGGTGTACTTGGTCTTCCACTTCTCAAAGTCCTTCTTGTACTCCCTGTCACTCTGCATTTTGGCTACGTTCATGGACAGCACAAGCTTTGGATCATCTTGCAGACTCCGGAATCCAATATGGTGGCCGAGTTGCTTGCGGTAGCCTTGTTTATATTTAAACTGAAATCAGAGGAAATAGTTATTTTAGTTACATAAACAGAGGTTAAGTTCAGTTTGCTTTGGTTGTATGTTTGTTTTTGAAAACTGAAATGAGAGAAGGTGTGTCTATGTTAACGTAGTAAGAAATGTAAAAATTTAAGCAGAGACTTTCAAAGAAATGTAATGTAATTGAATATCCAGAGAGGTTGCAGTGAGAAATTAATTCCAATACATTGTGTATGCTGACTTTATTTTTATTTTTTAAATTTTTAAAAATTGTTTTATTGCTTAAAGTATTACAAAGAGTATTACATATGTCTCCTTTTTTCCCCCGCTCTTGACAATCCCTTGGCCTCCCCTACCCCTCAGTGTCTTATGTTCATTGGTTTTGCTTATATGCATGCAGTGTATGCTGACTTTAAGGCAGTGTTTGATAAAGCACTTATGATATCCTTATGGAATAATGGGAAAGAATGGGCTGAATTGCAAAATTTCAGAAGATTCATGACTTGATGAATGGCCTAATAGTGTAGACTAATTAAGCACCAGGATTTTTAGTGACTCGCCATATGGTTGTCATATAAATTTGTCCTGTTCAGGATCGATTTCTTAATGCACATATGGCTAAAAACAGCTAAATATGTTAGATTTGAAAAAAATTCTACAAATTCTACATGATCTCAACATATTGCCAACATGGATCAAAACGAACTACATGAATTTCAGAAAGTAAAAGTGAAATCCAGTATTTACATTCAATTGGGAAAATCGCATTAATACCAGATGACGATAACAACAATGATAATAGAGATAGTAATAGCAGCATTTACATGATATTAGATGCTGAGTGCATATTACACCTCATGGAAGTAGATTCTACTCTCTTTTGACACCCAGCTTCATGGTTATGTATGTTAAAAATACTCGGGAGTTCAAGTTGACTATAAGCTCTATGTGGGCAATCTGACAAAACTGCTTATAAAAAAAGTAGCATCACAGATTCTGTAGAGACACAAAGGCAAGTCAAGAGCTCATTTACTCTTGCCTGACCTCCTGTAACAGGAAGACAACACCAAGGTTTAGGCACTCTATTTTGAGAGGGGTTTTGAAAAACAAAACAAAAAAACAGAGTAAATCACAAGTAGAATGATCAAGAGATTGAAGAAATTATAAAATCAAAGGAGAATAAGTAAGAAACTTCAAATGTTTGAAGAGATATCAGGTAAAAGAGGAAATAAGACACTTTGTGGTGTTTCTAAACACAGAACTAGAGCTGATGGGTAACATAGTTAAGTTCCATGTAAGATAATGTATAATAACAATTCCAGATGATCCAACAAGGAAATGGACACAAAAATCTTTATATTTTGTAAGTATTCACAGACTGGATGGCCACGTGTTAGAGATGGAGAGAAGGTAAAGCATTGAGTAGGTAGATTGGATTAAATAACCTTTAAGATACTTCTAACTCTAAATTCTATGATTTTAATTTATTAAGTATTTATAAAAATAGCTTTAATTTTCTTAAATTTTAAATATACAAAAACCATTTGAAACCAAAAAGAGATATAATCTCTACAATGGTGGGAAGGTTCACTTATAGTTAATTTAATTTTGGGGTAAGATTTCAAAAGTTTCTAACCATAGGTTCACATGAAAAGAAAACAGATACTACCAAATGTTGCATTGTTAGAAAATTATTGATGCATTTCTTCAGTTCCTAAGCTATCTTTACCTTATGGGGAACACATAACATTAAGTGAAAATGAGTTTATGTTCCGGGGGACATACAATCATCATTATTGCCATTATTGCTCTAGTTTCATCACCACATTGATTCATTTTACTGAGGTATTGACCTTCAAGCCAGAAATTAGGTAATAATACATTATCTAATTAGATTTCCAACACTCCTGGAGTGCCACAGATTAATTGGATTAGGGAGAATCTTCTCTTATATTCTTAGAATTTATTGTTAGAGTCTGTCTTTAGAAAGTCTTTCTCTCCAAACCTATTTCTTGTTTTGTCTGATTTTAAAGGTTTTGATTAAAAGGTTGTGCTTCCCTATGCAATTCTGGTAATTTATTCTCTACAGCCAAGGTCCTCTGATTTTTGTGTGATTAATTCTTGGGATTAACAAAATGAGGCATTAACGATAAAAATACATCCTTACAGAAGTAGGAGTAGGACTTACATCACTAGCAATGTCTCTCGAAGCTTTGGCCAGCTGTACTGAAATTGCATCAACTGGGAGGTCATAGCCTTTCTTCAGAGCTTCTTCCCATCCAAGTTTATAGAGTTTCTGAAAATTAAAGAAATTATTTAATATTCAGTGTATATTAAAACCCCAACAGATTCCTGAAATTTACCTAGAGAATAAACAGAGATCTGGGTAAACCTGACATCATCTACTTCCTCTCTAAAGATAGGGATAAAAACAAAACGAGCTGTTTAATAGGCACTGACTAAGCATCACATGGTCTGGCTTCAGTTTTTTGGGCTCTGAGATACCCCTCTTCCCCAGGTATAAGTGAGTATGGCCTTTTCTGTTCACTCATTTATGGGCATAGATCAGATATATCCGGTAACTTTCTCATGCTATGTACTCATATTTTGAACACAGATGTTAAAATAATTGATAACAAAAAGTCAGGTGACAAAATATTGATTATCTAATAAAGTTAATAGATGATGAAATGTCTTTTGTAAAGTGCAATAAATGAGTTAACTTTTCTGAGTCAAATTCATTGAATGGAAGCATGTGTGTGAAAACTGCAAAATAATAAAAATAGCTGAAAGCCATCCAGTACTATGTACCAGGCACTGTGCTGAGAGCCTTACGTGAAATTTCTCACTGGGCCCTCACAGCAATTCAACGTCATAGGCACTTTTATGGTCCCAATTTTAGGGATGAGGAAACTAAGGTTTAGATTCAATATTATACAAATTATAAATGGCAAAACCAAAACTCATACCAGTTCTGTTTGATATAATATTTTCTTTCAATAATTATTTACTGATTTCCTACTCTCTGCCAAACACAATAAGTACCGAGAAAAACAAAACAGGTACAGCATTTGCCTCCATGGAACATACAATCGTAACTGAAGCTTTTGCTTTTATCCACATTTTGCAACATCCCTAGGCTAGCCAGTTTGTGTCATTCATTTCCAATGCTTTAGCATTTATTTACATCAGTTATTTACCATTACATCACTTAATAAGTTTAATTAATTTTGAGCCCAATTTTTATAAACTTTACCTGACTGTATATTGTTTGATTCTGCTTGGCTTGTAAAATATCCGGTGTATCAGGCATCACATGAATCTTGGTTTTATCTTTGTTCCAATCAACAGTGTATAATTGCTGGGAAGTTAAAAAAAAAAAAAAAGGCATTTGAAATTTGAATAACTTTTAGAACAAACCAGAAAGAAAAAAAATGCAGCAGAATATTAGAATGCACACAATTTGAATTAAATTAAATTAATTTATAACTAAAGTAGCATATAATTCAGAGAAGACACCAAAACCAAACTCAGATTTTAAAACAGAGCCTTTTAAATGTTTTCTTCTATGATAAATAAAAAATACTTAGGATATAATAATTTAAAAAATAATTTCTAACTTAATTAGAAGGGCAGGAGAAATAAAAATACGGGTAGGCAGCAGAAGAAGATGGTATAGGGGTGTGCTCGGGAACTGTCTGCACGGCCCAGTAGTGGTGAACCAGAATCAAACATCCCAAACAAGAACCAGAGGCTGCTAGCTCCGCCTCACTCGGGACTGTACGGGAGGATGGCTGTTTCGTCTACCTTGTTCATGGTAAGCGCATTCTGCTTGGCAAGAACCATGTCCATGGAGTCAGTTAGCTTCTTAAACTGGAAAGTGCTAGGGTGCTGGCGGTATTTCTGATCACTGGCATATTCAGTTGCTTTCTTGGCCTTCTCTACTTCTAGGGAACCAGCTGGACTCCAGCCAAGCCCTTTGTACCATTCGTTGTAGTCCTGCTTATATTCATTCTATAAAGACAAGAGGCAAATCTACTTTACCTTACCAATTTAGACACAAAGAGTGGCAGAGAAGACTGATCCCTCCCCATGCTAGCAATCCATCGCCCAGAAAGGAGAGAGCCTTACGTCACTCTGTATGTGATTCATATTCTTGCTCAGCTGGATGTTCATGGCATCTGGAAGGAGGATGTACTTGTGAATCAGGTGCTTATAGTTGGTGTTGGAGATGTTGGCTTGGGCATCCTTGGCGGCCGTGACACTGAGCATGTTGGGAGGGGTGTGGTAGCTGGTCTTCGTCTTCTCATAGTTTTTCTTGTACTCCCGATCAGATTGCATCTTAGCCACTTGCATGGAATGGACTAACTTGGGATCGTCTTCAAGACTGCGGAAACCAACCATTTTCCCCCTCTCCTTTTCGTAGTTATGTTTATATTTATACTGTGAAGAAAATTGGAAAATTTATTCAGAGCAATTCAAATCATTCTAGGGTCAGCATTCTGTACATCATAACAAGTAATACTTGTATAGAATTCTACAGTTCACAAAACACATTTTCCACATTTATTTGTATAACTCGATACAACCCTACCTTACCAGATAGATAGCAAAGTTATTGCCCCCATTTTAAGATAAGTAAGCTGAGAGCCAGAGGTGAGGGACTTATCAGGTCACTAAGGATTAGAAGCCAGATTTTATGATGATGCACCATACTGACTTCCACACATATTCTGCTGTTAGTGTTAAAGAGGCCAACAGTTGGTAAGAGAGTATAGCAAATGAGAGGCAGAGACCAGCGATAGAGGAAGGAGAAAGTATAACTGGGGGGTGGCAAAGGAAAGACTGCTCTGAAATGTTCTTCTCTCACTACTCCCAAATCATTCAGCACTCACTATGAGTGGATTTCTTGGACAAACACGCAAATGAAAGAACTGAGTTTCACAAAGCTTATATTATGGCAGTGGTGTGCTGGTACACCAGCTCCCTGGGGGAAAAAAACCCTAAATTGTCATCTTTGCCAATTTCTGTGACGTAAATACTCCCACTGTGGCTGATGTCAAGCTACCAACAGTTTAATAACTGGTTTGCACAATTCCCGATTATTTAACAATCAGTTGTCATCAGCACCCCCAGCACACCACTTCATGAGACATCCTGTTAGGAAGACAGATCCTAAGAGGAAAGAACAGTACAAGTCTTTGGATTTCTACAGGCCATAGCCTTGGTGACTAGGGATTCTTGCCCCCCAGAAATACCAGAGAAAACAAAAGCGCAGAGCTAAGAGGCATTCACAGGATAGAATGAGGCTCTTGTTAGCAGGCACATCCCCATCCCCCGTACTCTAGCACTAAGTTTCTCCAGAACTGAGCTGTTACTATTCTGGTAGATTAGGGCCCCCAGCCAGGGGACTGCTCTCCTTCAGACTTACATCACTTGCAATATCTCTTGAGGCCTTGGCAGCTTTGATAGAAATGGCATCAGTCCTGAGATCGTAGCCTTTCTTTTTAGACTCTTCCATGGAAAGTTTGTAGAGTTTCTGTAAAGAGAGGCCAGGGAATAGTTTTCTTATAAATAGGTAAGCCTAGATTTATTTTTTAAAAGTAAACTAGCATTGTTTTTATTTTTGAACAGAATGTTTCCCTGGTGGATCAATGGCTACATGTTCTCACAAATAACATAATTGTGTTTGGAAAAAAATCAATTACAAGCTCATACATGTCTTCAAGAACCTACCAGAAAAAAGAAAAAGAAAAAAGAAATTACCAGAAAAAGTAAAAGTTCTCCATCTCTATGAAGTTATAAATATGCTTTTTAAAAATGTGAGTGGGGGCATGGGGGGGATAAGGACACATATGTAATACCTTAATCAATAAAGAAAAAAATAATAAAAATAATAAATAAATAAAATAGGAATAAAAAGTTTAGATAGAAAAAAAAATGTGAAAGCCCAGTAGATTCTTACTGATGCATTTTATCAAATGAGTCCAGGGATGACTACAAAACAGCCACATTCTTACATTAAAAAAATTTCATTGTTTTGCAGTTGATATTTTTATTTATATAATTGTGTTGACTCTACAACCCAAAATGAAGACAGCAATTTCAAATCCCTATGTAATTCAAACAAAGGAAAGAAAAAAAAAAATAAAACCTGGCAGAATTAGAGGATTTCCTAGCAACTATGGTTAGGATGAGAAAGGAAGTGAAATAAATCACCTCTGCTTTTTCTGACATTGTGTTGTGCATTTCTTTTTATGAGGCTTGCCCAAATTCTTCAAAACGTGCATCTTCCTTTTCCATTTAACTTTCCCCAGACCCCTTCTTTAGAACCATCTCAAAAGCTTGATGGATGGATTCTAAGAATGAAGCCCTAGGATTCTCACTTCCTTTTTCTCTTCTCCTGGCCCACAAGTGCTTTTCTTCTTGCCAAGTATCTTAGTTTGAGAAGGAGAACCTGCCCCTAAAACAAAATGGACCTGCCCTTCAAATTTCAATTGCTGGGCCCGAGTTCCATCCACGGTTCAACTCCAACAGTTTGCAAAGCAAGACAGAGAAAGGTTCTCATTTTTGGATTCCCACTCTTACTTTCAAAACATTTACTCTTATAATTAAGGCATATTGATTAGCTAATTCATTTGTACTGCTTCAAATAGGTAGGAAAGAAAGATGACAACAGGGGTAATGATACTTACATCGCTCATGTTAATGGCATTTGCCTTTGCCAATATAATCTGGGGGATATCGGGCATGATGTGGACTTTGGTCTTGTCAGCCTCCCATGCTTGTTTGTAGAGGTGCTAGAGAGTAAAAACAAACAAACAAACAAACCCAGTGGAAGTCAATATCTTACAAGGAGCCTTGCTTAGTACATATATGTCATTGTACATAAATATCAATATTTTATTAGTTAGGTCTTATTTTTATAAAATTTAAATAAAAAGGTGCTCATTTAAACAAGACAATGGAGAGAATGTCTTAGGATAGAAAAGAAAATGTCCTCTCCTCTTATTGGACAGCCTGGAGATCGCATCTCCATTCTAAAATTTTCTAGGATATTAAAGCCTACATATAGTCCTTTTTAAATATAAATGAGGACATATATACATAATAACCTACATCTTGCCTTTTTTACTTAATAATGCAGGTTAGAGATCTTTTAAGCCTCTTAAAATAATTTACTTTATATAAAAAGCTTACTATCCCATGAGGAGGTGTAACCCAATTGACTTAGCAGGTTCTTTGCTGACAGCATTTGATTTGTTGTTTGCAGTCTTCTACAAGTCATGGCGCCATGGTCTTAGTGGTGGACCTAGAACATGTTGCCCCAAACATTGGCAGACAGCCTCCAGTTGTCACCTGCTGCACAGTTTGCTGCCTCACTCAAGAGCACACCCTTCCCTGGTGGCCACATCCAGTGACTCATCAAAGTGTGAATGGCTCTAGGCCAACGCAGGACCAATCTGCCAGGTCACATACACTCAGGGGCCTCACAATCAGACTCTTCTTTCTGCCTGGTTCTCCCTCCCACAGGTACTGAATCCTAAAAAGTGCCTCATACTCTAAATTGCATCTCAGTATCTCTATTTAGAGACTCTAATCTGCAAAAATATATTAGTGTGTGTGTGTGTGTGTGTGTGTCTTTGCACATATATAGGGATTTCTGTAGGGTATTGGGCATGTCAATATTTTTAACAAATATTAAAAATATGTTGATCAGAATTTCACATTAACATGAACTCCCTTGCAAATACTCTATATAACAACTTTTTAATCTTTGCAATCTGATAGTTAAAAACTGCTATTTCTGTTTTAGACAAGTTTAATAAGAAAACAAAAACAAAACTTCTAGAGCCTTCTTCTAGACCAGGGATCAGCAAACTTTTCCTGTAAAGGGGCAGGCAGTAAATATCTCAGGCTTCATGGGTCAGAAGATCTCTGTCATTAACTACTCAACTCTGCTGTTGTAGTTCAAAAGCAGCCCGAGAAAACATATCACATTTTAATTAATTTAAATTTAAATTGCCACATGTAGTGGCTGTAGTATTAGCACAATCCTAGTGGAAAGAGCAATAGCTAGTCATCAGAGTCTGGTTCTAATCCAGACTCAGTAGTTAACCTGCTGTGTATCTTTAGGGGAGGCGCCTTGCCTCGCTAGGCCATGGTTTTCTCAACACTACAATGAAAGGATTCAACTTGATGATCACCAAGTATCGCTCAGTATTAGCATTTTCTATTTCTATGATTCTCATCTTGGTATCAGTATTCTGAAATGGTAATCATTAACAATGAAGAAAAAAATGAAAGTTTTAATATTTTAAAAATAAATGTACGCTTGTGATAGTTTAAATTCTCAATGTTAAAAAAGGGCATTGCAAGTCATGCCTTGTCTTAGGCAAGTTCCTTTCAAGGAGGTTGGTCTTCTTGACAAATCTGTTTTCTCAGAAGACTCCAGGGGATTTACTCAGAGACAGCATAATACAGCTCTATCTTTAGGACCATCATTTTCTGCAACTGTTTAATGTTACAGTCCAAATAATTTCTCCCCTTTTTTAAATTTTTTAAAATATATTTTTATTGCTTTCAGAAAGGAAGGGAAAGGGAGAGAGAGAGATAGAAACATCAGTGATGAGAGAGAATCATTGATTGGCTGCCTCCTGCATACTCCCTGGTAGGGATTAAGCCTGCAACCCAGGCATGTGCCCTGACCAGGAATCAAACAGTGACCTCCTGGTTCCTAGGTCGATGCTCAACCACTAAGCCACAGAGGTCAAGCTATCCCTTTTTTCTAATCAACAGCATTGCAAACTGTAATCCACATAATATAGCCAATGCTCTGCAACTATATTATTACTTGTAACTTAAAAACAGATGTCCAAGGTTGATGACTTGTTCGTCCTGATATCAACTTACAACTAAGAAATACACTAAGGCTTTTCTAAAGGCTGGAATTATTAGTAATCCAAGGAACTACTGGTGGAGAAAAATTGCTCTCATGATTGCCCAGAGAAGGCCCTGGCTCCGAATGCTGCTATAGCCATGTGATCTAGGAGCCTGCTCTGATCCCACCAACCAGCTAGGAAGCAGGGTAGGGTGCAAAAAACCCAACTGTTATCAGGCAGTCTTCTGATTCAAACTCATGAACTTCTACTCAAACTCACCTTAGAGGGAACCCTTTTCAAGATTTGCATTATGGGGTAGAGAGGCTCATTGAACATTTGGGTGGGGGCACTTATTAAGACTAATTTTTTTTTTTAAAATTACAAGGTTCTCTTTCAAGGTAGAGTAAACATTAATTATGATGCCCTAAAACTGTCAGGAAAATCTGAAGATTAAATATAAGATATGCCTAGCTTCTTCCTGATACAGATGAAAGACTACATTATTGAAAGATTTACCTCATTCATAATTTTGGCATTATTCTGAGCCAAAACCATGTTCATTGAGTCCATCAATGTGGAATACTTCAAAGTGTCTGGGTGTTGGCGGTACTTCTTTTCACTGATAATCTCCATGGCTTTCTTGTTTTTCTCAGCCTCCAGGGAGCCCAGAGGGAGCCATCCAACGCCTTTCATGAAGTCATCAAAGTCAGCTTTGTATTGATTCTGCAAAAGAGGAAAAGTTCCAGAAGGAGAAGAAACCAAAACTTCCAGGAAACACGTGTGGGTATTAGATATTCCATAAGTATATTGAACTTCGACTATTTTTATCCCTAAACTTCATCTTTTATGCATTTTCTTGCATGAGGAATTAAAAACAAGCAGTGATATTTTTGTGACTTGTGTTTCTAAATGCCTTCCTGAAGAAAAAGTGCTAAAAAATACCAAGTATATTAATTTACCACATTACTATTATCTCAAGAACCGTGACTATGCTGGCCCAACTTTCTTACAAAAATTCTTCAGTTCCCTTAAGATGACTTATGGACCCCATTTCTCTCTTTTGCTATAAGTCTTTGATCAGTCACCACGGTTACAATTCCCTCAGGTATATTGGAAACCTCACTGGTACTTTGCACAAATTTCATTTTTCTCCCTTCAACTCTGACATTTTCTTCTACACTTGTGTACTTGGCTGCTTTCATTTGGGCACTTATGTACCTCCTCATATATGTAATATATTTATATGTAATGTATTTATGTAATAATAGATATGTTACATATATATATTTGTTACATCTATTGGTTATATTACATATGCATATATAAAATTATACATATGAGATAATAGCTCAGTTTTTACATTTCCAAAGGGAAATACAGGTTTGGGGCCTGCCTTTGGTTTATAATTTAAATTCACTTTCTCCAGCCACCAGATGTCCTCTATAGCTGAATTCTTGGCTCTCTGCTGTCTGTGCCTTCCTCACACTCATTCTAATAAGCTGCCTCAGCCATCGCCTCCTCAAAAGCTGGACATGGTGAAATGAATGCTGGTTGGGAGCGAGAGGCAAGAGCTATCACATCATCTGAGGTCCTGCTTTCCCTCATGCTCCTATCAGGAGCCTTTCATGCCTCTGACTCGCTTTGTTAGACATGCTTCTTTCAGCACATTCTTTCTGAAACCAAATTTCATTTGCTATTGCCAAATCCAGCACCCAACAAGGCTCACAGCAAAATGGTAGACAATAAGACTTTCGTTTCTAGAAATGATCCCTTTTCGTTAAAAATAAATAAATAAATTTAACCTAAGGTAAAAAATAAAACAACTTATTGGGAAATTACGCATGAATTTCTTTCAGGGTTTTCAAAATGTCACTACTATGGTCATTACTGATTTGCTTATTTTCCAGAGTAAACGCTCTGCAAGTGGCATGGCTGTCACATACATCACTTTGAATCTGCATCATGTTCTTGGCCAATTCGAAGTTCATGGCATCAGGAAGCATGTTGTAGGTGTGGATCACATTCCTGTAGTTGGTGTTGCTGGCCACTTCCTGAGACTTCTTGGCCGCCACCACACTGAACATGTCCACTGGCGTGTGGAAGGATGTCTTGGATTTCTCATAGCCCTTCCTGTACTCCCGGTCTGACTGCATCTTGGCCACCTGCATGAAGTGCACCAACTTGGGGTCGTCCTCCAGGCTCCGGAAGCCAATGTGCTTCCCTTTGCCTTGTTCATAGGCTTGCTTGTATTTGAACTGTAGACAGAAAAAACAAACATGGTGATGAAGATAGTGGAGGAACGAGAATATAATAAACTAGATGCCTTCAGCTTTGTCATAGGTTTAGAGTCTTAGAGCTACCCTAAAACTAGAAAGAAAAGAGCTCATAGGGGACAGGGAGCAAAATCTTTTTATTTCAAATTCTGTGCCAGATGTAGGTCCATGGAAAGAAAGTGATCTCAGAATTAACGAAAGCAATGTGGACATCAGCTGTCCAGGGTGCTGTAGAAAGCAGCTCTTCCCACTCAGCTGTCTGACCAGCAGAAAAGGCTGCAGACACAGTGTTTCATGCTGCATCTTTAAATTCAGGAAAAGCTTGGTCAGGGATGTCCGAGGTAAAATCTATAGCTTCATCTCTACATTTGTTTAGAATTGCCTACAAATGATTAGAATACCTTAAAAGCAACTTATTTTAACAAGACCCAGTCAATTTTTACATTAAATAATGGACAAATGATTAGAGGGTCCTTGGACTGAATGAAGGGATGTGGCTTGTGTGTTACACGGGACGATGGTCCCACCAACCCTGGGTAGAGCTGACTGCAGCTCCTGAAAACACACAAACTCCACTCAGCCTAAGGAAAGCCCAGCGGAAGCACTTACATCACTGGCAATGTCTCTAGAGGCTCTTGCAGCCTTTATTGAGATGGCATCCGGCCTCAAGTCATATCCTTTCTTCTTTTCTTCTTCCCAACCAGCTTTGTACAGTTTCTAAGTGATCAAATAGAAAAAAAGAAAAGGAAAACGTCAGCATCTTTTCATTTGGGTTAGGACAAAGATCCTGATTTCTGGCACGTAAAAGACAGACATTCCATAAGCATTAGCTCACTTCACCTCCCCTACTTTTGTTGTTCATCTACTTACATCACTCATGGTGATTTGGTTCATTTTGGAGAGTAGAATGTCTGGCGTATCGGGCATGATGTGAATGGTGGTCTTGTCTTTGTTCCATTTCTCAATGTAGCGCCTCTACAACAAGAAGGGCAGGCACGTGACTGCACAGCAGGACCAGTGTGTGGGAGTGCTAGCAAGTGGAAGAGACTCACAGCTCCCCGGGGAAGAGCTTAACTCTGATGTTGGGAAATGGGTGAAATAGCAGGAGAGGGAGATGAGACTAGGCACATGCTGAGGACGAAAATGATCACACAAGGGAATCCTTTTCCACTGAAACAACAAATGCCATCTTGCCTCAACCCCACATGACGTAGGTTTTGTAGTTTTTGTCCCACCCTCAGCATGGTGTTGACAGCCAAGGGTCAATGTAACTGAGAATCTCTAGACATGACAAAAGATACAGAATGCCCCTCCTACCAACACCACCACCAGGGCCATCAGAAAGATTAAAATGCTGACAGAGGTCATAGTAGCAGCGCCAGGCTCAAGGGCATGAGCACTCTGAGGGCTCCGGGGCTGAGGCCAGCAGGTGGGTTCTTACCTTATCCATAGTCAGTTTGTTACTCTTGTTAAGTTCTTGTTCCATTGTGTCCATGGAGTACGTGAACTTCAGCTTCTCAGGGTGCTGGCGATACTTCCTCTCGCTAAGAATCTCTCCTGCTTTCTTTGCCTTCTCCACTTCTAGGGAATCTATGGGGACCCAGCCAATCCCTTTCATCCAGTTGGTGAAGTCAGATTTGTATAGATTCTTTACAATATAAAAGGAAAATTTGAATTCAAGAAGAGTCAGGGCATGGATTTCTTTAGTTAGAGGATTCAATCATTATCAAAAAGAAAGAAAAAAGGAGCTGGGGGAGAATAACTGGCTTTTTATTCCCTATTATCTTTTGGAAAACAATTAATTATAAAAGCTATTGTATTCATGGTGGTTTCTAACAAGAAATCCTGACCCAATAATTCCTTTAAAAATTTAACTTTCTTGCGGGTGAAAGTGAACAGAATTTTGCACTAGAAAACATATTATAAAGTACTCATTTAAATCTATTTTTTAAGGATACATCATATATTGGGTCCAACATCCAAAGTTCTAAAATATGTATATAGTAACCCCCAAAGCTACATATAGTTTAAATGAGTAAAAGCCTAAAACTCCAAATTCTGGAGCGGACCCCTAATTATAGTGAGCCTAGCCAGGTTTAGGGTGGAGTGAGTGGAATTGCCTATTTCTTGTTCTTCCCTCCTGCCAACTAGAAATGAATAATTCTATGCCAACAATCTGTTGATTGTTACATACATCGCTTTGAATCTGCATCGCGTTCTTGGAATGCTCCACATTCATGGCATCGGGCAGCAGAGTGTAGTTGTGGAAGGGTTGTCTGTAGTTGGTGTTGGTAGCAATCTCCTGAGATTTCTTGGCCGCCGTCACACTGAACATATCCAAGGGTGTGTGGTACCTAGTCTTGCTGGCTTCATAGCCCTTTTTGTACTCACGTTCTGACTGCATTTTGGCTACATTCATGTAGTGAACCAGTTTAGGATCATCCTGAAGACTACGAAATCCAATTTGCTTGCCTTTGGCTTTCTCGTGGGCCTCTTTATATTTGAACTATATGAAAAAGAAGGGCAGACAGAAGTTTGATAGGGTATAGTAGGAAATACTGAAGTATTAAACTGAATTTACCTAACAAATTAAGCAATAGATAAATCCATTCTGAATCTAGTGTTTTAACATTGTTAAATAAACAACTAGCAAAGAATTTTTAATGGATGGTCTTTAAACATGCTCTGAAGATAATCAAGAATGGAATAATTTATAGTTTATATCCAGATTATTCATAAACAGATTCTTTGAATATGTTCAAAGGTTCCTGAAATTATACTTAATAAGGATTTGATAGAGAGAGGAAGGGAGAGGGGGAGAAAGAAACATTGATGAGAGAGACATGATCTCCTGCTTCCTCCATGCCCTACTGGAGATTGAGCCTGAAACCCAGGCATGTGTCCTGACTGGGAATTGCACTGGTGACCTCTTGGTGTATGGGTTGACACTCAACCACTGAGCCACACTGGGTGGTGTATTTTTTTTATTATATGTTTCCAGTGTTACTTTGCATTATCTTATAAAGTCTTTGCATAATCCTGAGTAAATTTTTGCAATGCCCTTATACGAATTAGTTTATTGGACTACAAATGATAGAGTTTTTAACTCTATCAACATATTATATTAATTCATATAAAAATTATAAATTAATTTGTTAAATTGAATTCAGTATATAACTAAAATCATCTCATTTGAATCTATAATTCTGCCTGGATTTTTATATTTCATCAATTTTTGTGTGGAAATTATAGTATTTAAAAATTGTATTCTTGCCCTGGCTTGTTTTCTCAGTGGTTAGAGTATCAGCCCTCACACCAAATGGTTGCAGGTTCAATTCCCAGTCAAGGGCACACACCTGAGTTGCAGGTTTGATCCTCATCCCTGGTCATTCAGGGTAGGTTCGGGAGGCAATCAATTAATTCTCTATCTCTACCTCTATCTATCTCTATCTCTATCTCTATCTCTATCTCTATCTCTATCTCTATCTCTATCTATCTCCCTCCCTTCCACTCTCTCTAAAAATCAATAGAAAAAAATATCCTCAAATAAGGATTTAAAAAATAAAATAAAAATTGCATTCTTTTAAAACAGTTGGATACAGTTCCAATTTAGTGACATTTTAGTACACAAAAGCTTTTTTTTCTTGACAAAATAAAAATCAGTTTTCAAGTTCATAACAATGAGAGTTCAAAATATTTTACAGTTTTAAAAAATAATTTTCTTATTTGTAACAACTGTATTGAGTTTTTAAATATTTTAAAGTGAAGCAGTGTAAAAACTCATTGTTACTTAGGATACTAGAAAAGCATTTTAATATCATAACTTCTTAATTTTGTTTCTAATATAGTTCATATAGCCTCCATGTGAAGATTTTGAAAATATAAAGTTTACTGCTTTCAAATTAGACTTACATCACTAGCAATATTTCTTGAACTTTTTGCAGCAACAATTGGAATAGCATCTGTTCTCAAATCATAACCCTTAGCGAGAGTTTTCTTCCAGTCTGCTTTATAATAAGCCTTGAAAAAAAAAGAAATATAATTTTATTATTTGACAAAATTAAAAGAATGAAACAAGATGCCAAAATCTTTCTTATAAAACATGTCATACTTTACACCTTTCTATTGAGAGAATTTGCGGAGTTGGGGCTATTAGTTCATCTTTTATGTATCCATCAGAGCCTTTTTTAAAAACATCAGTAACTACACAGTATGATCTCAACTGCTTTAAAAATGTATATGTTGGCATAACAAAGCAACTGAAATGTAATGCTTTCGATGTGGAAGAACAGATTTTAATTTTTTCATAATTTTTTATATTTCCAACTTTTCTATAATAAGCATGTAATAGTTTTATTTTCTTGTACTTTTAATAATAAAGCATTTTAATTTACAGAAAGGCATTTAATATTAAAATTAAAATTTCAGATGTAGTACCATCCAGTTTTAATTGATCTTCATGTATATATATTACTTATAATAGCAGAGAAAAATTCTAAGAAAACCAAAAGCATAGAAATGAGCACCAAAAAAATGTTTATTTGGGGATCCAGAGAGCCTAAAAAATTAGGAAGAGTGACTAAGGTATCTTTGAAGAAATGAACACTTTTCTTAAGGTTTGATTATTTTTTTAAATTAGAATTTACCAACTTAAAAAAAACAAGCCAAGCAAAAGGAAACAATTCATAAGAGTAAATTTAAACATCACTACCAATTAGGTATCTAGACTACCTGAGAGAGATGTTCGTTACATACAAAAAAGAGTTTCTAAAGAAAATGACAGTAAACTTTTTTTAAGAAGTTTTAACAAATAACTGAAACAAAAGTTAAATAAAGCAAAATTAACCTTACTACAGACTATGCACTACTGTATTTTCCTATCTTGGCTATCCCATTTTGTTCTTTTTTATTTTATTTTTTTTAATGGAACACAACCTACTAGACTGATTTTATAACTCACTAATGAGTCATAGCCCATAGTTTGGAAAAGCCTGCATTAAGTGAAATGTTATGGTAGCCTCATATTCTATGACTAGAGGCCTGGTGCATGAAATTCATAAACTTGTTGGGGAGGGTCCCTCAGCCCAGCCTGCACCCTCTTGCAGTCCAGGAGCCCTCAGGTGATGTCTGATTGACATCAGTTGGACATCCTTAGCACTGCCATGAAGATGGGAGAGGCACCCCTCACTGCCACTGCGCTCACCAGCTGTGAGCCTGGCTCAGGACTTCTGGCTAAGAGGTGCTCCCCCTTTGGGAGTGCACTCACCACCAGGGGGAAGCTCCTGCATTGAGCATCTGCCCCCTGGGGGTCAGGGCACATCATAGCAACTGGTTGTTCCGCCATTCAGTCAATTTGCACATTAGCCTTTTATTATATAGAATAAGAGTCTGATCTGAGGACTGTTGATTGGCCTCTGTACACAGAGGGCAAGGAGGGCCTGAAGAAAGAGGTAGGTCACTCTAGATTGGTAGGTACATAGCAAGGGAGCCTATGTATGAGGTCTGTCTTCGGTAGCCTCATAGGAGATCTCCGTACCTACCTGCCAGAACCTTAAAAGTTTATATAGAGACCCTAACAGGGTTTAGGCACTCATACCATCCAGGTGGTCTCAACAACACATTGCTCTCGTAAGGCCATGCCCTTGAAAATGGCTCCCATTGTGGAAACAGGCAGAACGTACATTCCCGGACAGGGAAGTGGGTGAAGAGCCTGCAATTGCCCGGGGTCCAGCTAAGGGCCAACTGGAAGTCACAGCTTCTCTATGACCTCCTCTAAGAGAAATTCAATGGGGCCCAACTCAGTTTATTTCCCTTAAAATTCTAAGTTCAACCGTTACCCAGAACTGGAAAGGAAAGACCCCATTAGCAATGTTAGACTATCACCAGGAAAAGTACTCACATCGCTCATGTTGAGGGCGTTGACCTTGGCTTGAATAAACTGAGGCAATTCAGGGTCTATCGTGTACTTGTGCTTCAGTTTCTCCCCCTCTACCTTGTAGTTCAACTAAAAACAAAGGAGGCAGCATGCAAACATCATTAGCCGACAAAATGTAGGTTTCCTTAAGCACATACTCCCTTAAAAAGCAAGACTGTCATTTGTGTTTTTCCATAAGTAGGCCTACCCCACTGATATTGTGGGTTAAGTTCCAGACCACTGCAATCAAGTGAGTATCACAGTAAAGTGAGTCACATGAATTTTCTGGTTTCCCAGTGCACATAACAGTTATATTTACCCTATACTAAAATTTATTAAGTGTGCAATAGCACTATGTCTAAAAAACAATGTTTATACCTTAATTTAAAAAGGCTTTATTGCTTAAAAAAATGCTAATCATCATCTGAGTCTTCAGTGAGTCCTAATCTTTTTGCTGGTGGAGGGTATTACCTTCCATTTGTAGAAAACGCAGTATCTTTGAAGCATAAAAAAGCACAATAAAACGAGGTATGCCTATATAAGGCAAATACCTAAACTATCATACAGAGGGGTTATTAGTAGTGCAGTCATTGGCTCATTTCACCAATAATTATTAGACAGCGCTGTGGGCCAAGTAAGGTGGTAGGTTCTGTGTTTAAAGGGTTGAAAAGGGCAGACCTGTACCTTTGGAGCTTACAGACCAGTAGAAGAGACAGAGAATAAACACATGGTAGAGTTAGAATTTATGATGTGTTGTAAATAAAATAACTTTAGGAAAGAAACAAGGGTGGTCAGCAAAGGCTCTCTAAGGAGGTAATTGAAGATAAGGGAGGGGTCCAAGCAGAAGAGGAGCATTCAGGGCCCTGAGTCTGGAAAGGGTGTGGCCTGAGAGGCCCCGAAGGCAGCCCTGGGTTACAGGGGCTGGAGTTACGGGGCTGGAGTGGCTGAGGAGGGCCAGAGCTCAGACAGGATGGGGAGTAGGGCCTCCCAGACGAGTTAATATGTTTAGATTTTATTTTCAGTTCAAGAAGTTACTAAGGGGTTTTAACTATAAGAGGGATGTGATTTGAGCTAAGATGGTCTCTCTGGTTGTAGTGTGTGCCTTGGGCATGGACTCCAGATACCAGATGACTATAGTTGTCCACAGGAGAGATATGGAGCCAGAACTAGGTTGGTAGTGGCTGAAAGACAGAGAGGTATTGGACAGGACCGCTGAGAGATCTAGGAGACTGACTCGGCAGAGGTGTTGGGTGTAGGGTTCACACAGAGAGGCACCAGTGGTGAAGCCAGGGATAAAAACACAGTCTTCCCTTCTTTGCTTTTTACTTACCTCCCTCTTTCGGGTGGAGGTCTTTTAAGAGAACTCTGACATTACCAAATGAGGTGAAGCACTGAGTCTTGCAATTAGCCTCTGACTAAGACTAAGGGTCCAGCGAGACCTGGGCTCAGAGAGGTGACTCCCGATGATTCTGAAAGTAAACTGCTTATCTCCTTCCCAGAGGCCTCTCTCTAGATTGCCTCTCACAACATCCAGCTATTGTGCCCGGGGATGAGGATGTTATTATGCCCTTTCCCTGGGAAGCTAAGTAGAACTGTTGCAACTCAGAGCAATAAAATAGTTTGGTCTGCAATTCAGACCGAGTGATAGATAATAATACTAATTTCATTCCATATGTCTCAGGAATAGCACAGACTCTCCACTTTGGGAAAATAAAGCAGATTTGGAAGTCTCCTTCTCCCCTCCCAGTTCTACCGATGTTCAAGTTCCAAGGTGCTTCAAAAGTACAACCTCTGAAAGCAGCTGATTTGCTAACATAGATGCAGTCTCACGTATCGAATTAAGAAGGATGTGAAGTGGCTTATCACGGGTTATTCATCAACACACCTTCCGAAGGGAAGCCACTTACATCACTCAGCTGCTTTGTGTTCTGCTGAGCCAGAACCATGCCCATGGAATCAGGCACGCTTGTGAATTTGATGGTATCTGGGTGCTGTCGATACTTCCTCTCATTTAATGCATCGCCTGCTTTCTTGGCCTTCTCAACCTCCAGAGAACCAATAGGGATCCAGCCAATGCCCTTGAAGAAGGTGTTGTAGTCGTCCTTATACACATTCTGTAAAAGAGCAAGCTCATATGAGGAGATGTCCTAGAGAACAGCCAAGCACTGGTTCTGCAATCTGCAATCCTCTGCAGGGGAAATGAATGGCAACCTTTTCAACTCACTCCCGTCCGTAGTGGAAGCTATGGTTATGTCTGTCACGGAGCTTCTCACCCAGAATTTGGTAATGAGAAACAGCAGTGCTGTTGTTCGGGGGCATTATACAACACAGAGAGGATCTGGTCCACATATTTCCACGGCTACTGCTGAAAAAATATTGTCTCTTTTGACAATAAATTGGGCTTTCCTTTTGATTTCACTGAAAACTCCCCAACTTTGAATTTCACCCACACTGTCACCTAGGCTCTTCCTGATCTCAGCTGGGGAGAGACATTTGCATTGAGCCACAATAAAGGAACACCGTTTCTTCCCTTCACAGAGGACGATTCTTATAGACATCTGGATCCTGTGGAAGGAAAAGCCCTGAATACTAAACACCTCCCTCTGCAGCTCCCCGTGAATCATGCTGCAGTCACAAAGCCTTCCTGGCTCATTTTAGATGACTCATCACACAGATTTACATGCAGGAGAGTGTGACCTTGAGGTTTTTTTTAAAAAAAGTCAGAAAATAACTTTGCTGAATTCAGAAAGAATAAAGAATGCTCCTATTTTGCCTTATACGTATCACCATTGAAGAAAGCACCCCAGGAGCAACCATTTCCTCTTGCTGAGGATTCAGGTGGCTTATCGACTTAGTGGAATATGGCTTTCTCTGGGACCCAGAAGTTAATAAAGGCAATGCCAATGGTGACAGTAGGAGTGCAGAAAGCCAGCAAAAACACAGCTTGTCCACCATGCCTTTGTTAATCTTTCAATAATGACTGTTTATTTTAAAGTACATTTCCCCCCCAAATATCTTACTGTATTGTGAAGTTTACTAAAGTAGGAAGAAAAGATTATCCCTTAAGTACCAGCTTCTCTGGGTCTGCTCTGTCCTACATACTTACATCACTCTGAATTTGATTCGCGTTCCTGGTGTGCTGGACACTCATGGCATCAGGTAGGTATGTGTAATGATGTATCGGTTGTTTATAATTGACGTTGGTAACAACATCCTGGGCCATCTTTGCGGCTGTGATGCTAACCATGTCCCCAGGAGTATGGTAGCTGGTTTTGGTGTTCTCATAGTTCTTCCTGTATTCACGATCGGATTGCAGCTTGGCTACGTTCATATAATGGACCAGCTTGGGATCATCCTGGAGGCTTCTAAAACCCACATGCTTGCCCTTGGCCTTCTCATAAGCTTCCTTGTATTTATACTGCAGAGGCAGAACTTGGTTAGCAAAGTCCTAGGCAATGATACTAGTAGGTGTAGCAACTCTATTCACACACAAAAGCTCTCAGAACATTGTGACTTTCTGGAAGATTGTACAAAAATGCAAACCATATTCCCCCCCCACACACACACACTCCCCAGAAAGTTCAGAGTGACAATATTTATTTCCATCACTTCTGTGTTATAGTGGGTGTCATGATACACTCAGGACCAGTTTCTCTTCTTTGTTATCAATCCTATAGATGACTTGCATTTAGAACTTTACTTAAAGCCAACTGAATTTTCACACTTACTATAAACATGACACGTTCCAAATATAAGACCCATATCTCCTGGTTTTCCAGCAATGTAAATTCACCTAATCCATTATATTATTGCACATCACAGATTATTAGAAATTATTGAGAAAACCTCCCATTTTCTGTTCCGATTGGCCTAGTAATAGGTAAACAACAGGTGCAGAAGAAACTCTAAAAAAACTCTACATGTGAGATGTTTGCACTCAGATCATCTTGGGGTGGGGGAGGAAATCATTACTGTGATTTTTGTCTCAGGTTGACCTAATAGGGAGCATCAATTTAGATGCTGCACTGGTAGGTAGCTGAGTCTTCACCCACCCCAGTCCTCAGCAGCTCCTCTCCTGAAGCAGCTAAGATGAGTAAAAGAACTACAGTCCAGGGGTCCTCAAGCTTTTTAAACAGGGGGCCAGTTCACTGTCCCTCAGACTGTTGGAGGGCCAGACTATAGTTAAAAAAACACACCTATGAACAAATTCCTATGCACACTGCACATATCTTATTTTGAAGTAAAAAAACAAAATAGGAACAAATACAATATTTGTATTTGCATGTGGCCCGCGGGCCGTAGTTTGAAGACCCCTGAACTACACTGAGGGCAGGGACCACTGTGAGCTTTCCCCACCAGTAGATATCTAAAAGCTGTGCTGTCCAAAATCTCTCACTGCTAGGATCGGCACCGTGGTGCAGATTGAGCTACACTGTATGTAACAGGTCAAAACTTCAATTTCCACATAAAAGAATTCAAATCCACCTAAACTCTGCAGATACACAGCTTCTGCTGTTTAAGCACCGGTTTATCAACAGGAGTTCGGCAGGCAAAAGGATTATCAAGTAATCTCTACGTATGTTAGGAAAAGCTCTGTGCAAGTGCTTACAAAAAAAGAGAAGAGAATGTCATGCTTTAGACTTTCACTTCCTCCTAAAACTAGAAATGCATTTCAGTGATGTGCACATCTCTGAGGAACTGTTTTCAGTAGCAGCCCTACAAGAAAAAGCTCTAGAATTCTTACACCCATTTCCCCTGTGGCCTGCATACATGTGTGGTTTCTTTCTTCTCTCCTCAAACCAAAATCGTAGTCTCTGGAATGGTGTGTAACAGTGAAGTGTGCGGGGGGAGGGGGGGGGGGGCGGATGTGAAGGGGGGAAAGGAGTATGCTTTGTGAAAATGTTGTTTTTCAATTATGGGAAGAAGAATAAGTGTATGCTGTTTCTGTTATAGATAAAATGGGCATCAATTACATAAATCAAAATTACATTCTAAAAAAGTGGTTCTTTGCCCATTGGATTTATAAAATGGTGATTGCCAGCAGGGAGGGGCTGGGGGGAGGCAGAAGAAGGTAAAGGGGGGGATAAATGGTGATGGAAGGCACTTGACCTGGAGTGATGAACACTCAGTACAGTGTACAGATGATGTGTTGTGGAACTGTGCACCTGGAACCTGTATAATTTTGTTAACCAGTGTCACCCTAATAAATTCAATACAAAAAAATAATAAAATCTGTACATTTTATAGAACATCTTTTCAATCGTCTTAATGCAATTATAATGCAGGCAGGCACCTCAATTTAATGTGTTAGTGTCACTCAGGATGTTCTCACCAAAAATAAATGCGGCTGTCAGGGAAGGTGTCAGGGGAGGTAATTTGTGATATGAATCAGGGAGAAAGCAGCTGTCAGGATTATGACAGCTCTACCAAGTGGGGTCAAGTGAAAAGAATCACAAAACATGGAAAATTGACAGTTTCTCAAAACAAAATTTTGTGGAGAGTTTGAATGTCATGAATCCAACATCTTGTTTTCAATGTGATAGCATTTAAACAAGCACACATCTATTTACTTTTTAAAGAGGCAATCACCCAGATTTCACCTAGCACGTGTACTCACATCACTGGCAATGTTTCTTGACGCTTTGGCTGCGGTGATGGGAATAGCATCTCCCAGCACATTGTTGCCCTTGGCTATTAAATCATGCCAGTCCCGTTTATAACAGACCTGGGACAGAAGAAATGAGATGTCAGCATGCTGTGTATTCATCCGCTGAAGTGATTCCTCAACAGCTGGGATTGTTTTATCCCTCTGCAGATGGAAGCTAAAAGAACCTCCTAGAGCAAAACATCGCATTTCACATAGCATGGACTTACTGGGCTCTGCACTAATTATTCACCCAGATCTGGTTTGGGCACATATTGAAGAGGGACATGAGAAACTGGAGTGGATCCAGTTTGTGGATCTAATAAAGGTTCTGGAGACCAGGGTATGTGAGGACCAGCTGGAGAAAATGAAGTTGTTCAGTCTTATGGAAAGGTCAAGGGAAGGTCTGGTGGTAAGATCTAGCAATTTTAGGATTGTTGCTTTTTTTTAAAAAAAGGATTTTCTTTATTCTTATTTCTCTGGAGGATAATAACCTTCTCCACATGCAAAAATTAGGAAAACTAATTGGAGGTTTAGAGAACTAGATGTTAAGCTCTACATAAAGAAGATTCCTTTATGGTGATTGTCAGGGGAAAGGGGGGTGGGGCAGTAGAAGAGGATACAGGGGGATAAATGGTGATGGAAGGAGACTTGACTTGGAATGGTGAACACACAATACCAAATACAGAAACCTATAACTTTATTAACCAATGTCACCTCAATAAATTCAATACAGAAGAAGAAGAAGGAGAAGGAGGAGAAGGAGAAGAAGAAGGAGAAGGAGAAGAAGAAGAAGAAGAAGAAGAAGAAGAAGAAGAAGAAGAAGAAGAAGAAGAAGAAGAAGAAGAAGAAGAAGAAGAAGAAGAAGAATCCTTTAAAGTTGTCCTACACTTTAAAAGGCCAACTCAGAGGTACAGAACCATCATCATGGGCCAGGCTGCAACCGAGACTGTGTGGAAAACTGACCTAAGTAATTGTCAAGGTCCCATCATACCTTAAAATTCTATTATTTTATCACCAGTTCTGTATTTCACACCCCATCAAAGATCCTACTTACATCACTTATATTGTAAGCATTGCACTTGGCCTGTAGAAACTGAGGAAGATCAGAACTCATCGTGTATTTATGTTTCACATCTTCTCCTTTAGCTTTGTATAAGATCTGCAACACACAGCCACAAACAACAAAAGGCATTACAAATAGTACAAACAGGAAAATGCATTAGTGGCATGCTTAAAGGAGTTATTCCTAGCACAATCCCCACCATTTCTATTGTGCAAAAGTATCAAAGGTATTTTCCTGTTTTTCAGAAACTCAAGCATCTTCTTGTCTTTAGGAAGAGCCAACAACTCTGTGTATTATAATACAGAGAAAGAATCCTTAAGAGAATAGAAATAATTTACTGCCAAAGATAAATGAAAAATAGGTTCTAACGTGAACTACACCAAAGCCAGAAAAGTTCATTCTTTGCTAGAGGAGCTAATAGTTCTTAAAGTCTTGTGTTGTTTTGGTTTGGGTTTGTTATTTTTAGAGAGAAAATGGTGATTAGAATGTCTTTCACTTCTGCTTAAAACTTTCCAATTATAATTGTACAAGTAAAAGCATATAATAATTTTCTCGTTAAATGAAGGTGCTTATACATAAATCCAGTGTACTCAAAAGATTTACCATTTTGGATTTACCCTAGCTTGTCATTTTAAAGACATCATATTATATCCTCTTGGTAATAAAAATGAAAGAAATTGCTCAATTTTCTAAAACTGAGCTAGAACAGGAATCACAAGGAGATTTTCAGTCTGTATTTATCATACATACCTCCATTTCCCAGGCACGTCTATATGGAACATCATGTGTAAACTGGTGTGTATGTATCACAAGTAAAGTCTGAGGTGGCTAATATCTAAGTGAATCCTCAAATACTAATAAATTCTTCTAAGAATCCCAGAGCTATCCTTACTTCCTCACTGACTTTAGAAACCACTTCTAAGCATTCACAGAATCTCATCAATTCTACTTTCTAAACACCTCCTTTCCCATCACTACTGCCTTAAAGTCCAAGTAAGCCTTCTGATGGGTGTCTGTAACAGCTTTCTAATTCATCTTCTTTTTCCAATCTCTCCCTCTCCAATATAGCTTCTGTATTTTTTGTCAGATTTAAAACACAGACATGATAATGCAACTCCATGAATTAAAAATATGCAATACATCTTGCTACTTACCCCATAATGCCTAGACTATAAATTGGCATACAAAACCCTCAATGATCAGGTTACAATCCTGAACACTTCACTGCTCTTCCATTCATTACTTCTTCACTGTCATGCTTTTCCTTCCCGAATTTGCTAGGGAAATTCTAGTAGGCAGTTACCTCTTCCCTTGAGTTACTGAGCACGTGTGTCTCCTGTAGCATTCATTTCTCTGTGTGGCAATGCTGTTCTACCTACGACTTTCTTATATTCTTGTCCTATATTCTTGTTATAGCCTGTACCCCACTAATCCTTGTCTACTTAATCTTTGTACAATCATCACATAATACAGTGCCTGGCACATGGCAGTTGTTCAAAAACATTCATTCAATGAATTAATGAATGTGTGCTTTTGATGTCCCTTTGACTCTTCTATACACCAGTCTTTCCGTGAGGTTTGACTTTAGCCAGATTATATATATGACTTATGGACAGGCAGGCAAACAATGTACTAATCTCCACCAAGACATAAGTAAAAAAAAAAGTCTCTATAATAATTATCTATGGTGAAATGAGGTGCAAAATAATATACTCATGTGTATTACTTCCCTGTATTATATATAAACACTAAATATAAGGAACTTAATATAGAATTGGATATGATAAATTTGCCACAATAAAGTGTCTAGGATTTAAGCTTAGAGTTAGTGTGTATGTGCAGTAGTAGTAGTATAGAATTTTTTGCACCATGTCAATTTATCCAATAACACAGTATTTCAAGGTAAAGAGGAAGAGGTTTCAAAAAGGAAGGTAAAAGCCAAGATAAAAGGAAAAGAAAACATTAGTGATCAAGCTAAAAAGTATTGTAATTATTAATTTTAAATTAAGGAAAATATATTAGCTCAGAAGAATCTTTTTTAAGTGGGCCGATAGTTCTTGAATCCTCCCTCCATCCTTTGCACCCTCTGTTTTGTTGTACTCACATCACTGACTTGCTGTGTGTTCTGCTTTGCCTGGACCATAACTGGGGAGTCCACGATGCTGGTGAATTTGAGGGTGTCTGGATGCTGCCTGTACTTCTTTTCACTCAGGGCATCACCCGCCTTTTTAACCTTTTCTACATCCAGGCTCCCAATAGGTATCCAGCCAATGCCTTTCATCCAAGTGTTGTAGTCTTCCTTGTAGGCATTCTATGGCAAAGGGGAAAAAGAGTGAGCGCCCCAGGCAAAGGCTTCTCTCATGCAAGCTCTGACCTTGAAGGGAGATTGTCTTGTGAAGTAAATGTCACTTACATCGCTCTGTATGTGCATCATGTTTTTAGACAACTCCAGGTCCATGGCATCAGGCAGGTAGGTGTAATGATGGAGTGGATGCTTATAGTTGGTATTGCTGACAATATCCTGAGCTTTCTTAGCTGCCACAACATTGAACATATCAGGGGGTATGTTGAATTTCGTCTTTGTCTTCTCATAGTCATTTTTATATACCCGGTCTGATTGTATCTTGGCTACATTCATATAATGAACCAGTTTAGGATCATCTTGGAGACTTTGGAAGCCAACCATTTTCCCTTTGGCCTTTTCATAATCTTTTTTGTACTGAACCTATTAGAAACAAAAGTGGGCATATTTTTAAATGTATCAATGAAGATTTTACTGAGCAATGAGACCGTGGTTTGAAGCAATTGGGCTTTCCAGATATTACTTCAATAACCAAACAAGTAGATACTCACTTGTAAGTAGCCAGGTAAAATTAAAATGCTATTTTGAGCCCATTTGATTGTCTATAGGTGCTTCTGCTACCCCAGCAAGTTTGGGGTAGGGGTATCACTATTCATATCAATGACAAAGTAAAATAACTTCCTTCCCACTTAGATACTTGAGAGAGACAAATGAAAAGATAAATATTTCACAATCTCTACCAGTGACGTTGGGCTGCTAAAGAAGATCCCAAAGAGCTCGCTGTTTGATTAGTAGAATTGTAGTGGTGGTAGCAGAATTTTAATGAGTCTGCATATTCAAAGGGAGACTCAGAGCCAGTAGTGTAAACACTAATTAGCTCTGAATAATAGTGAGGGGAACTGAGCTTCCTTGGGGAGACCTGGGAAACCTAGAAGCAGAGATGTGAGGGAAGGTTTGTGTGTATGGGGCAGGAGAAGGGGGTGGGGGGGGGCGGGAAGGAGGAGGAGCCGGGGAAGGGAGACTGGAGGAAGCCACCCACAGAGGAAGAGGATCAGTGAGAAATTCTGGATGGCAGGGCCTTTAGGACACAGGCATTTATTACTCAACTGTCACGTAGTTACCCTGGTGCAATGTCAATTTCATTTCAAACAGTCAGTGACGTTGTGCTTGGGACTTGGGGCAAATCAAAAGCAAGGGGCTGTGTTCTGTCCCTGGATCATGCAGAGCAGAAAGAGAAGTAAATCCAGGGAAGGAGAACCCAGGAAGCCAGAGCAATACCATCATAAACAAACCAGGAGTCAGGGAATCCCAAAACAGAAGCCTCAGGACAACTGCAGGTACAGGAAGGGTATCCCACTTCCTACAGGACAACAGGTGGGGGCCTGAGTCCACTGTATTGAAATTTAAGAGCAAAGCGACTTCAGTTTGCAGCTGGGTAAAAGCAAGACAGCAAAAGAAACAAAGTTCCTAACTGTAATGGAATCTAATGACTGACAATTGGAGGCTATAAAAATCGAAGCCGAGCCATCATGTGTAGAAGCAATAGAGAACTCATATAAGTTAAGCAAGTTTTGAGACAAAATTTTACCATTAGGAGGCTGTTATACTTAAATAGTATTGAGAAGGCTAAAAGGGGCTAATTCCAATGTAACCCTGATATTTGGGGGGTTAGCAATTGGAATCCATGCCAGCAAGCTCAGTGTACATTCCTGATAACCTATAATTAAATCATTACCTCCTTCCCAGAAACTGGTCTTGCAGAACCTGTTACAGAGGCCATAAAACTGTGAACAGTGCACTGCCCTGGAGGGAGGGTTATTAAAGCTGGCGCCAGGCCAAATCATCAGATATGGCCCGGAGACCCCCAACACCTGGGGGCCTTCTTGCAAGGCCCGTGAAAAGGACCAGAAGCATAATCCATATTTGCGGGACAAAGACCACAGGGAGATATAAAAAGAAGCCCCCTGCATGTTTCTGTACTCAGATTTGGAAAGCTATTCCCTGAGTCCACAGGTGTAATTAAACAGTGTCCCTCCTTTTCTTTAAAGCATCGCTTGGCTTTTCTTTGGTCTTCTGCAACAGTATGTACCTTACTTATTTTCACAAGGAGAATAAAGTGCATTGTATAGAAATATTGATGAGAATTTTTAACTAGGGTGCTTGATGAGAGCTGATCAGATCTGTTTAAGGAACTTTCTTTTCTAAACAGACTTGCTTCCAGGTGGGGACAGCAGACCTGGGACTTTGGGATAACAAGTCCACTCCGCCCACATTTCTGGTTACACACAGGTGACCACCAGCTGGACTTACGTCACTGGCCGCCTGCCTGGCAGCCTTGGCAGCCTTGATGGGAATCGCATCCGTTCTCAGGTCGTACCCCTTCTTGCTCATATCTTTCAAGTCTGCTTTGTATATATTCTGAAAGAAAAATGTCCTTTAAGTATAACTCAGACCACACTTACAAAAGACTTATCAGCAGCCCCCAGCTGAGCCCATGCACACACCTCACTGATATTGTAGGCATTGACTTTAGCCTGGATGAACTGGGGCAGGTCCGCTGGCAGGCTGTATTTGTGGAGAGTTTTCTCTCCTTTGGCTTTGTAGGCAATCTGAAAGAGAAAAAAACAATAATGCATAAACAAACTAATAAAGTAGGAAAAAGATTTAATGGCAGAGGGAAAGAATTTTAGGGAGGGTCGCACTGCGCAGGGGTGCTTCTTATGAAAGACTCTGTGTGGTCCCCATATTCAGCTGCAAACATCTGAAGGCACTCAAGGTCTCACATGCAATTACACAGCGTCTTATCTTCATGCTGGTTCAGCCTGGACAAGGCCTCCTTGGTATGTATGCACCGGACCTAGGTCGGGGCAGCTGGTGGAAGTTAGCCCAGGAAGGTGTCCTGATGAAAACGTGAATGTATGGACACTTTCCTGAGCATAAGGGAGGCGAATGCAGTCGGATACACCACCACCTCTATTATACCCTGTGGATTCCTAAAGGGGGTGGTGGGTAGTAGGTTTGACTATTATATGATTTTTGTCTTAGTTCTGACTTAAAATATAACTCTTTCATATGATATAGTGCCTCTATTCATCTTCCTGGTCTTTCCTAGAAATAGGCGTGTAGTGTTTCTTTTTATCAAGAGAAGCCCCTCTTACCTTCTCCTTGGAAATCAAGGTCGAAATACTGGAAGGACAGCACACAGTACATAATACTCTTAAGATATGAATTAGGTGTGCTTTGTTAATGAGAAGTTTAGGGAATTATACAGTTGCTCATGTCATTGAGTCTCTTCAGATTCCATAATATCTACAGGTGATCAGTACGTTTGGAATACTAATGTATTTGTATTAGTTAGCATTCATGGAGACACAGATAAGATTCATACTTACATCACTCCTCTGGGCCTGGTTAATCTTAGATTGCACTGTAATTGGAGCATCTTCAATTGAAGTAAACTTGAAAGTATCTGGATGTTGGCGATATTTTTTCTGTTTGGTGAATTAAAAAAAGAAAAGAAAAACAATTATATTACTTGCACTGAAGGCTAATATATGAAAACCTTTAAAATTTATTTTGGAGAGACGTGACTTTTCCTGATTTTAAAATGTGAAAACACTAGATTTTTGGTTGGTTTGGGGGGGATGGGGGGGTGAATACAATGCAAAAGCCATTATTTAAAAATTGACTTAATCTTGGATTTGTCAATACAACTTTCAGGAACCAGACTTTACTCTCTTAATTTCTTGCTTATGACACAAAAGAGGGCACTCTCAGATAAGCAGAATACAGAAACATTCCAAATTTTTCTAAAGAATTAAGAGAAAACCATTCAGAAAGGCAAGTTAGGGTTCTTTGCACTAACAAGTTCTCAGAGATGTCATTTCCCCCATCACACCATCAGCAGTTAAAGTAAAGAAGATCTCTAGTTGAGCAAGGAGAAATTGGGGAATTGGGACAGTAGCTAGGGATTATTGAAAAGAGAGGAAGTGCCCTAGCTGGTTTGGCTCAGTGGATAGAGTGTCAGCCTGGGGACTGAAGGGTCCTGGGTTTGATTCTGGGCAAGGGCACATGCCTGAGTTGCAGGTTTGATCCCCAGTGGGAGGCATGCAGGATGCAGCTGATTAATGATTCTCTCTCATCATTGATGTTTCTCTCCCTCTCCCTTCCTCTCTGAAATCAATAAAAATGTATTTTTTTTAAAAGAGAGGGAGTAATTTTGCTCTGCAAGCCTCAATATGGTTAGTACATTGATTGTCACTAAAGAGCTGAGAAGTCACAGGAGAGGGAACACTGGAAGGTGTTCGAATTGGGAGCTGACAACTTCTAGCTACCCTTATCCCTATATTCTTCTCCACCTATTCTCCCAGAGTTGCATCACTCTTTCAACTTCAGACTTCTGACAACAATCAAATCAGAAGAACTTTTTCTGAAAAATTCCCAAGTAGATACAACGGTCTTCACCAAAAACAAACAAAAGCACAAAACAACATGAACAACAAAATCTTGAGTATGGAAGACAACTCTCACTGAGCACCTCTGCCCCTTTTTTTATGTAGTCTAATCTCCTTGATGGTGGGTTTGCCTGGCAGTATCGGGATGTTTCACTGTAGGCAGAGAAGGGACAGATCTCGCCTGGCTGCTTTGAGACTGCAAGATCATCGTTATTTTTTCTTAGACTAAATAATAATCTATATACACTACTTCACAGTCATCAAGAATATGACATAGCATATATAATACATAATCTGTAATATTCTTTATATACATTATTCATAATCACCAAAAAATGGAAAAAATGCACATGTGCACCAACTAGACAACCAAAATGCAACATAGCCACACAAATGAATGCTACGCAATAGTAAAAACAAAGGAATTGCAGACGCATGTAGGTATATAGATGAACCTCAACAACATTATTCTAAATGAAAGAAGACTGATATAAAGGAATTTTCTAGAAAAGCAGAACACTGGAGACAGAAAGCAAATGAGGGGTTGCCTGGAACTGAAGATGGGAGCAGGAATTTTACAAGGAATCATTTTGGAGAACTAGCAGAATTTTAAAATTCGACTGTAATGATGATTGTACAACTATAGGAACCTATTAAAACTCATTCCAGGGGTACACTTAACATAGTATTTTATGGTATGCAAAGTAAACCTTGATAAAGTTGTTAAAATATTTTTTATCATGAATGGTTCCTGTATGTGATTTACCTCCCAGAATAATTCATGCATGTGGTTAGTTTTTCCCCTCAGCAACAATTACTAGATAATGAAGTGGTAAAGGAGACACTTCCCATGGTTTGGGGAATTTCCTCATGGCACATGCACAAATCTCTCTGTGACAAATGAATGCACTGGCTTTACCTCATTAAGGATGTCTGAAGCTCTCTTTGCCTTTTCCATTTCTAAGGACCCATAAGGCACCCAGCCACAGCCTTTCATCCAGCTGTTGTAGTCAGCTTTGTATTCGACCTAGAACACCAAGAGAAAGGTTAAATTCCTTTTGCTCAGCGTCATGCTTATTTGTAAAATCATTAACATGTTAAGATTTCTGACCAGCTTTCTTACTCCAGACATTAAGGTTATTGTAAACATATTCTTGGTGAGAGATTTTAACAGCCCTTAGGTTCTCACTGCTTTCCCAGTGGGCATATATTTCATTTTATTTTTATTTTCAACCGAGTGGAATTTCAATCAGGAAAATGCTAATTTCAAAGCTGCATTTCAAGGAATAAATGAAGTTGTTACATTTAGATAATCAAATGTAAGAGGTTTGCTCATTAGAGCTCTAAGTATTATGTGTAAATGGTCAAATTAGGACTGAAAACCACCTTAAAGTTGGATAATTTTGCTCATTTTATGACTAGATAAGAGTTGACAGTAGTTCTTTGCTCACAATTCCCTTCATGTGTAATAGTCAGCTTAGGAGTTTTTCTACATTGGCTGACAGTGCAGTTTAACACAGTCATGCTCATCAATTTGCTTATCATTTGGAATTGGTCCTATTTTGAGGACACTTACTTAATATTATTAAAATAATTAGTTACCCTTATTTTCTAGCTATAGATAGTACCTAAACTTAAACTCTAGATACGAACTTCAAATTTTTATTCTTTAGTGTGGGCCTTCTAATTAGAATGAAAAAAATCAAAAAACCATATGGTTCCTACCTGTAAGAGGCTTACAATTTATTTGGGAGGAAGAAACATAGCAAAAATTAAACAAATAAATAAGATGACTATGTATAAAATAGAATTCTTAGTGATGGAAATGTTGGTATCCCATGTTCAAATCAGCATTATTCACACAGCCATAAGATGGAATCAACCCAAATGTCCATTGACTGGTAAATGGCCAGACAAAATGTGGTGTAGCATAAAACAGAACTATATTCAACTCAAAAAGGTAGGAAAACCTGACAAATGCTACAAGACTGATGAACCTTGTGGACATTACACAAAGTGGTTAGGGTTAGGGTCAGGGTTAGGGGAAGCCATTCACAAAAGACAAATATGGGATTATTGCATTTACATGAGGTCTCTAGAGTAGTCTAACTTATAGAAACAGAAAGTAGAGGGTGGTTGCCAGGGGTTGAGGGAGGGAGGAAATGATGAGCTGTTATTTGTGTGTAGTTTCAGTTTTGTGAGATGACAAAGTTCTGGAGATTGGTTGCACAACAAGGTGAATATAATTAACTGCTACAGAAGTGTAGACTTAAAATGGTAACGATGGCAAATTTTATGTTAAGTATATTTTGCCACATGTTTAGAAAATAGAATTGTTAGGATAAAGTCTTCAATTGTGTAGCTCAGACAAATTAATTTGCCTAAAGAAGTTTTGATCTGCAGAAAAAAGTCCAGCTACTATAAAAAAAAAATTGATGCTGTAATTATATATTTTATTTTTGGACAAGATAGAAATCCATGTAAAAAATTATTGATAGTGATGATGATAATCATAGTGAATGTTTTTTGAGAACTCACCAAGACCTGGTACCCTGCTAAATATTTTTGCAAACATTTAAATCCCCCAAACGGTTGTTTTGTTTTATTCCAATTTTACAAGGAGGACTGTAGACTCAGCAAAATAACTTTCCCCAAGGGAAACAGTGATGGGGTATATACTAGACCCAGGTCTCTCTAACTCTGAAGGGTGTTCTCTCATAGAACCACAGGGGTAACTTTCCCATTACAGAGTTCTTACATACAGAAGAACATGCCGACATCTGTGAGAAATGCCAAAAATCTCACCCCACTTAGAAATCTTTCTCAGTTTCTACCTTATTTTAGGAGGGAATAGAGGAAATCGGACACTCACGTCGCTCTGCAGTGCATACGCCTTCTTGGCCAGGTCCAGGTTGATGCTGTCGGGCGGGTAGCTGTAATTGTGTAGGACGTGCTTGTAGTCCATGTCACTGGCGATTGCCTGAGCTTTCTTAGCCTGAGTGACTTGGAGCATATCGAGAGGTGTCGTGTAGATAGTTTTTGACTTTTCATAGTCTTTATGATATTCACGCTGTGAATAGGAAATTACCGTTTATTACCTTAATGGATCTCCAGAAAAAGCACAGAGATCTCTCATAAACAAAAATACGAGTTCAGAAAAACAGATCCAAACATCTGAGTAGCTATTTTTTTCCTAAAATTTGTTCATATGTTACACATTGTTGAAATGCTCCCCCAAATCATACATGGACAGATCTTCTCAAATCTCTTTTTAGATCAAAGTACAACCGTCAGACATCAGGAATGGGCCATGGCTTCTGCTTCAGCCAAGTATTACTTTATTTTAAAACAGGGGTTTTCAAAGACTGCTAACAAACTATATGACCTCTGGAGGTAATCTAACCTTTGAAGAGTTTTCCAATAAGGGAGTGTTTTTTTGGTTGACCAAAATCATAAGACAATCATTTCTACTTCTGGTTTTATAAGATGTCAGCTTGATAAACAGAAGTGTACACTTGACCCTTGGAGTTTCTAAAGTCATCTTTAAAGGGATAGTTTCTGATTTTTCAACCTGATTATTCCACATTTGACAGGGCATAAGCCCCACTGAGAATCTCAAAGGTTTTTTCATACTACGTTTAATTTTTGGTAACAATTTAAAAGAAACTTCAGATTGCAGTAGCTATAACATCTCAAAGGAGAAACGTCTGTGAAGTTGAGCCATTAAAGTAACCTTGGCCCTTGTGTTCTCATAAAATGAATGTCCTCACTGAGCCTCAGAAGGCACTTCCATTGGCTGTTTTTTTGGAATGGTTAGCCAGGCTACTAATGAGGTCAAAGTCCCAGCTTCATCAACTGCCTTAATGAGAGACAGTTGCCGTTAGGAAAATTCTAAACCCATTATATGTCCCCATAGTCATAGGATCATTAAAGACAGTGACCCAAGCTAGCAAATACAGATATGCATTATAAATCTGTAGAAATTCCTTTCGCAAATGATCCAATCTGTTAGGGAATGTGATCTTCCTTCCAATATTTTGTGGGTTGTAACTTTCACTGAATAAATTTATCCCTTAGTTGTAAAATCTAGATCTTAGTTTATAAAAATAAAATGTGAAAACTTTCTGATGGTATGAAAAAACATTAAAAAATGTAAACATAGTTTGTCTTTATTACAAATAAACTGATAAAGCAATGTTGCAGCAGCAGTTGGTGTGTGGGAGTGTTTTTGACTCCTTTGTTTATGTTCATACTCCTTCACACATACCTGCACATATAAAATGTTGTCAAAGGTCCAAAGGGCTTTAAAAGATTCTTTTAAAAAGCTATGCATGTTCTATACCTGCAGCTTAGCATTGAGCCTGGATATTATGTGTTAATGGCTCATTAGTGACTTTTCTTTTGGATGCCAACATCAATCAATTAAGAAGTGTTTACTGAGCACTATTATGTGCCTAGTGTTCTAATGGGTTCTGTGATAGGATGAAAAAACAAAGATAAATATACATGTGCTCTCAACAGAGAGCTATAACCTTTTTGAGTTAAGAACAGATAAGGAAGTAGAGAACAAGATGTTTTATGTATGTAAGCATGGTATACTGACATAGTTCAGTGTGAAGTTATTAGATAAAGTAACTGAATGGAATGTCTTAAAGTTCTTCATGAGTAAATGCAAAATGACTGAGAGAAGGTACATACCGATCACATGAGCTCATGGGTAAAAGGAAAGCAAATAATACATACATCCATCTATTTAATAATGAAAAACTGATATTTGCAAGCTATGTTGAACATTCTTAACACTCTTACGTGGTTCTCTAAACATTTTTTAAATACATCATATACTGCAATTTGCAATAGTAGATGTTTGCTTCTCTATAGTAAGAATTTTAGCCAAAAGATAATAGATGGTCCATAGACAAGCCTTAGGAAAGCCATAAATTCTCTGAAATGCAGGCAAAAGGCATAGAAAAAAGTTTGTTTTTTGAGATGGATAATCCAAATACTTTATCAGATTCTCAAAGGGACTATGATTAATGAGCATTTTTCTAGGCCAATACTAATTTCCAAATTATCAATAAAGAGCAATGATAGCTACACTAAGATTTTTATCTGTTGACTCAAGATTTTCTTCCAAAATAAAGACAGTTTTAAAAACCATGATTTCAAAGGTTATTTTTCAATTAGAAGAAAATATGAGAATACCTAGTGATGTTTTCCAAAAGGTTTTAAGAATTACAACCAATATTCTATTAAATATTAACACATTTTTCAAAGTGAATGGACATCAAGTACAAAGCAATAATTTTCCTCCTCAATCACAAGAGGTGGAAGAATCTGGGAGATTGTTCCACTTCTAAAGTTCTCCCCAGCAGTTTGTTGTTTTGAACCTGAGAGGTCCATGGATAGAGAATCCTTTTACTTGCTACTGCCCTTGGGCACGTTGACAGGGATGCCATCTTGAAAGCGAGACAGACTGACAAAAGCACTCACATCACTCTGCATTTTGGCCGTCTTCAGAGAGTGCAGCATCTTGGGGTCGTCATTAATGCTGAGGGCTCCAATCATTTTGCCCCTGTTTTTCTCATAGTCTTTCTTGTACATCACCTGCAAAGACAGCATACATGCAGCTCCCACTCATCAGGGAACAGCACCGAGTCCCCCAGCCCAGGTCCCAGGCCATGCTCACCTCACTAGCATTCTTGCTGTTGGCTTTGGCTGCCAGCAGGGGAATGGCATCCACTTTAATGTTGAATTTCTTAGCTTTGGTCTTCTCCCAGTCGTGCTTATAGACATTCTGGACAGGAAAATTTCAGCAAAAGGAATTGTAAAAAAACATCTAACACAGATTCACCCAGTAAAAATAAAAATAAAAACATTGAAAATGTGCATCTGTGGATTTATTTCCCTATATCTAATATATTTACCAAATGGTAGTATACTACTGATTTACCTATCATCCAGCTTTATCCCATAACTACCAAATAAGTATCACATCCTTGTTCTAATGTTCTGTGAACTTTCTAAAGACTCTGCTGTCCTGGTGTATAAAGGATAACATAAAATAGAAACCACTAGGAGGTGAAATATGACATTCACATGGGAGAGATCTTGTAAAACTCTAGGGATTAGCAGAGGGGTAACAGAGAATGTTTCTGACAGTAACAGAGACTGCGGAAAATGAAATCTGATAACTAAGTAAGGTCTTTAAGGGTACTTAGGTCTTAAAAAAACTCTGCTTACACTCTGATACCAATCTCATAGCTGTTTATTTGCATAGCTCTTAACCCGGCCTTTTTGAACACCGATGGCATTGCCTCTTTTCGTGTGCGTATAAACATAGGCCTCTGTGGCTTTGGTACTCACATCACTCAGGTTATAGGCGTTGACTCTGTGCTGGATGAACTGTGGAGCGTCTGCTGGCACATTGCACTTGAACTTCTCGCCTTCATGTTTTGCTTTGTAATTCAGCTGAAACACAGTAAGGAGTGGTCAAACAGTTCAGGATAGGCACTTTCTTGAATTTATGTGGAAGAGTATGTATCGCTAAGTCATCTCTACCGTTTTGTTTTTGTTTTTGTTTTTGAATGCCTCAAAGAAAGAGTCAATCCCATTGAAGTGCAGCCCAGAGCCCAGGTGCTCGGTCCCTCTTTCCGGGCTTGTGGTATAACCAAACTTTGGGTTGTCATTTTGTAAATCCAATATGTACGTGGCAAACTTATTGTCTGATCTAAACTTCTAGGCTGTACCTTGAAGGCAGAAACACCTTGAATCTATGAAATTGTGTAAGAACACTAACAACAATAATGATTCTAAATAACATACTATCAGAGTTAAAAAGATAGGTAAATTCTTATTAAAAATACAAAATACTGTATAGAACTTTATTTAAAATTTTAAACGTTACATTAGGTGGAAGGAAGGGAACATAAAGAGCAAACAGGGCTGATGACTTGTGCAGGTGAAGGCAAATGGGCAAGATTGAGAAGGACTGTGGAATAAGCATCTTCAAAGTAGAGCCCTTGGCCTAATGAGGCCAAGGAGAAGAGCGGGTGGGAACTGGGCACTGCGCACAGCACCATATTCCATCTTGTCAAGTTCAGTGGGGTCAGTGGTGTTAATGATTAGCTGTTCTTTCTGGGGCACAAAATATTAATATGCTAGGAAGCATTGCATATGAACCAATATGACTTCTCGGTTATAATGATGCCATTCTCTTCTTTACCCATGGCACATGAGCGAATTCATGTCATTAAAACATGTTTCATGGAGGGGCGATCTGTATGTTTTAATTTACTGTCTTGAGAAGGATGTGCTGCTCGTCAGCATTTAGCTATGTTAGCACCTGGCTGCTCGGTTGGGTCTATCAATCACAGGATCGTCATCACCTAGAGCTTATCAGCGAGTCAGACCTACTGACTCAGAGTCTGCATTTGAACAGGGGCACTGGGCAACCCACATGACTATGAATGCTTTGAGAAAAACGGCAGCTTTCCCCCGATCTTAGTAGGGCAGATCATTGTGCCATAGATATTTCCTGACCACCCAATTTAAAGTGTCCAACCAGTCACTCTACCTTCTGTCATCCTATTTTAATCCTGCAACTCCATCCTATATTCTTTTTTTAAAAAATTATTGTCTGATATATTTCTCATTTCTGTGCTCTTTTTCTCATTGTAAAGTCTTTGTTGGGCAACTTAAGAATGGGAAATGCTTGCCTTGTTAGCTACTCAAGTGAATGCTTCTGTAGTTTATTTAAGTTACCATGGAATTTTAGTATGCCTTATTTCTAGTATGCATTGTTTTTGGTATAATCCTGATGAGCAAATTCCCACTAAAAATTAATGAGTTACTGAATAAAATTACTAGCTATTTTAATTATTGTCTAACATCATTTTTTCCTGAGGCTGCAATTCAATCTAGCAGTTACTTATTTCTACAGAAATCACCCCCTCCTTTATCTCCTACCATTTCACCTCTACTACTTATTGTCCCCCTCCTCAGTATGCTTTGGCTACTTCATTCCAAGATTTTAAAGAAATCTTGAAAAATGACATAGTTGGGATGATGACTACATGCATGAAGATTAAGCAAGTAAATGCTTACAGTTCAAACAATCAAGGCATTCTGGGCCACCCACATACGTATCAATCAGGGCACTTACATCGCTAAGCTGCTTCGTGTTGAGCTGGGCTTGCAGCAGTACAGGAGTATCAGTGACGGCTGTGAACTTGGTCTTATCTGGATGAAGTTTGTAGGCATGCTAGAAAAGATGTTCTTTAATGAAATTTCATGATGTATTTTTATATTCTTGTTTGTATACATACACATATAAAACATATATAAACATAGAAAAAGTTTCCAGCCAAAAATAGTTTACTTCCTGAAAATTTGGTTGATATGTTCTTTCTCTCTCTCTCTCTCTCTCTCTCTCTCTCTCTCTCTCTCTCTCTCTCTCTCCCTGAAGTTGCTTCTAAACTGGTCTCCCTGTAGTTTAGCAATCAGATTCATCTTCCCCATGCTGAAGCCCTACATGACTCTCCACTGGACTTGATATTCACTCTAAACTGTCTCTTGGCTTATAAGCCCTACCCTACAGAAACCACTCTTCCTTCATCTCCTACCATTTCATCTCTTACTACTCATTATGCTTCAACCACCTCATCCCTTCAATCCTTTAATGCCAAGCTTGTTCTCTCCTTGGGCTGTTCTCATTGCTGCTCTTACCTTGATCTTGGCATGGCTGCCTTAGACCTTCCTTGACTATCCAATCTACAAGTCCATGCAATCCCTCTCTCCCACAGCATCCTATTTTCATTCTGTAGCATTCACTCTGCGTTAGCTGTCTTAATGCCTGATATCTTTATCTTTCTTTTTCTGTGCTCTTTGTTCATCGTCTGTATCTCCAACACAAATGCACACTCCATGAGAGGCAGCCAACCTTGTCAGCACCGAGGACAGCATTTGGCACAAATTTGTTGGATGGATGAACACCCATTGCTTACAAATCTCTGTTTCCTCTGTTTCCCTTGAGGTCATATATACCCTAATGGAAACAAAGATTTCTGAAACCTGAAATTATTTTGTAACAAATAGGCTTCTTCACAGTAACTTTTGTGTTCCCCAATTCCATACAAAAGCCAAAATTTAATACCTCCAAATAGCATTTAAACTCTTGCTCAATTTACCACTAGATGGCACAAGCATTCCAAACCCAATTTCAGAAGTTCACAGCAGCACTTACGTCTTTACACTGGTCTAGCTTCTTGATTGCTTCATATTCTTGTGTGATTGTCTGAGGGAAATAACATTTCCCTTTATCTTCTTCATATTCTGCTTTGTAATTTTTCTGTAACGAGAAAGAACAAAAATGGATGGTGACTGCTACTGCTCCCAGTGTCACTGTGAGGCACTGCCAATTGTCTTCACACTTACCTCACTGTTTTGTGCTGAAACTTTCATGCAGTGTGATTGATATGGGTCTTCAAAACTGCCTATGTAATGTCCCAGAATATTCTGTACATACTTATCTTTATATTTAGCCTGAAAAAGGAAATATATGTAACTCAGATGGACAATTATTTGTCAGACAGGAGGAAAGCCTTCCCCCAACCCCAGAGGTGGGCACGGCCTTTCGAACCTCGCTGAAGGTCTTCAGCAGAGTATCAAGTTGGTACTTGGGGGTCTCGCAGTAATTCATGCTCTTTGCCTTTGTCTTCTCATAGTTTTCCTTGTACAATCTCTGTCAAAGGAAGAAGAAAATCAAACAAAGGGGAAAACTCTGATGGTGTAAAAGCCATTCATTCACATCATTGCTGTGCTTTAACCGAAAGAGAAAATTTTGTATTTTTTCAGCATCAATTTTCTACAAAGCAAAAAAGCAGGATGAGCATGGGAGAGGCTCATGTCTTGTGTAATCTAGTCTCCTGATAAGGATAAGTATGTTTGCTTTACTTCTCCTAACATTTCTCAGCTGGAATAAATCAGAGCACACAAGTACTACTGTCTAAGCAACTTTTGGTCTTGAAACAATTCTTTCCTCTTGAGTGTGTGAAGGACAATTACTTTTTTAAGAGTTGGAAAAATGAAGTAAAAGGTGTAAGGTGAGCCTTTTACCTTAGGCACAGTCTTTTTTTAATATATATTTTTATTGATTTAAGAGAGAGAAGGGGAAAGGGAGAGAGAATCATCAATGATGAGAGACAATCATTGGTCTGCTGCCCTTGACCAGAATCGAACCTGCAGGCCAATGCTCTATCCACTGAGCCAAACTGGCTAGGAGTAGGCACAGTCTTAAGAAAGTATTTAGTTCAGCACTTGATGAAAACCTCTGTAAGTTACCTTTTATCATTAAGGCCTGATATTTTACTTTATAGCAATAATACATGAAAAGACGGGACTTCTATTTTATTGTATGTATCATATATTTCTTCATATTCTCTTGTAATTCTCCCATATAGAAATGAAAAAAAACATACTTACTAAAGACAGAACTATGTGTAAATGATACAGAATAGGAAGTATTTATTTTTTGTATGAATTAGAAAAGTAATTTTGTAAATAGTTTTATTTTATATATAATAAGTATTCTAACGGCTTTAAAATACAATCGGGAAAAAAATAAAATAAGATCAGTACTTTGTAAAATTCTTAAAATAATTTGCTTTTGAAGTTATGCTTCATCTAGTTATTCCTACTTTGTCTTTAGCCTGATTTCTCACTTTTTGCCTTTTATTTATTTACTTGTCCTTATCCTGAGGATATGTTTATTGATATTTAGAGAGAGGAAGGAAGAGGGAGAAAAACATCCACTTGAGTGAAACATCAATCAGTTGTTTCTCTATGTGCCCCAACCAGAGATCGAACCCACAACCTCTGGTGTATGGGACGATGCTCCAACCAACTGAGTCACCTGGCCAAGGCTGCCTTTTATTTTTCTCCATGTGTTTTTGTAAAGTGCCTTTCGTCAGGTCATGGCATGGAATGAATACACTTTCATACATTCTGAGATACTAAGCCCATTTCTAGGAAAAGCAATACAGAAAATGATACTGCTGGTAAAAATTTCCCCCTAATAAAACAGAAGGCAGTAAGGAGACGATGGGGGAACTTTACAATATCCACTGATGTCTCCAAGTACAGAGACATCATAAAAATGAGGAAGTTAATCATCCTCTACCACGGGGCTTTCATGTTTGACTTGTCATCCTGAATCTGAGATTTTACTTAGGCTAACTAACATCACAGCCAAGGTTACATTAAACAGCAAGTGCAGCCACAGCTGAAAATCAGGGGGATTGACAAAAGCACTCACATCACTCTGCATTTTGGCCGTCTTCAGAGAGTGCAGCATCTTGGGGTCGTCATTAATGCTGAGGGCTCCAATCATTTTGCCCCTGTTTTTCTCATAGTCTTTCTTGTACATCACCTGCAAAGACAGCACACATGCAGCTCCCACTCATCAGGGAACAGCACCGAGTCCCCCAGCCCAGGTCCCAGGCCATGCTCACCTCGCTAGCATTCTTGCTGTTGGCTTTGGCTGCCAGCAGGGGAATGGCATCCACTTTAATGTCGAATTTCTTAGCTTTGGTCTTCTCCCAGTCATGCTTGTAGACATTCTGGACAGGAAAATTTCAGCAAAGGAATTGACAAAAGGGATCTGCATGTTATCACACTTTGGAGACTAAAAGGTACCCTAATACTTTGTCTTACTATAAAATAAAGAGGCTGTTTTCATTGTCCACAAAATCATGCATGCTTTAGATACTTCTCCTCAAGCTGAAGCTTCTAACTACAAGTTTAACCTTTTCTACTCTCCATTAGAACATTTTATCAAATTAACTTAATTCTAGTAATCATACTAATATATGATTCCTAACACTGGATATTTTATAGGATGGCACAAATATTTTACAGTTAACTTTTTGTGGTATTAAAGCATCATTTTAATTTTATCTCAAAGTCCTCTGCAAAGGTTATTTTACGAATTATTATAGTACTCTTTGATGCTGGGTAATACTAGTACTTATTTATAGGATTGTTGAAGAAATGGAAACCCCTAAGGGTAATTTGACTTTTCTATAGAATTAAGTCTGGAAATAAAAGATAGCACTGGATACCTGGCCTTATGCCTTTTGAATACCTTATATCTTCCTTAGTGCCAGTACTCTTACATGTAGAAATGAGATTATTCACGTGAAACTAGAAACATTATGGGCTTGGGGAATAAATGAAATAACACTCAATCTTTAAAAAATCAAACCCTGGACGAAAATTAAACATAGTATAATACAAATGAGTATATGACTAACCGATCTAACATTAAGTTTGCAATTAGACACACATGAGTGGTGGCATTTTGAAGGCTGGTTAAAATCTATTAGGACAGTCCAGGTGTATGAAGCTCCTGGCATGATTGCTACACACATTTTATAAGGTTAAGTCAAAGTTACATTGGCAGAGGCAGAGGAACACGATACAAACATTAACTGTTCATCCCATCTTTAGCATTATATTTATTTAGTGAAACAGTTAAAAAATAAAAGCACAAGTTGTCAGTATATCGATGGCATAGCGGCAAGGAACTCACATCACTCAGGTTATAAGCGTTGACTCTGTGCTGGATAAAGGCGGGAGTATCTGGAGGTATATGGCACTTGAACTTTTCACTTTCATGTTTCGCTTTGTAATTTAGCTGAGAGAGAGAGAGAGAGAGAGAGAGAGAGAGAGAGAGAGAGAGAGAGAGAGAGAGAGAGAGAGAAAGAGAGGATTAGTTCAGAAGAAGAATTGTCCTAAGTACAAAAACTAATTTTCATCAAAGAAAATGTAAAATACATTTTGTTAAATAACACCTGACAAAGTTGTTAAGATTAAAAGAGAAATTCGGAGCGAGGGTAGGCCACCTCGCATTCTTGACAACCGTGTGCTGGACGCATGACTGCTGTTGTCACATCTGTTACCCCGGAAGGACCCAAGTGGAAGGAGGTCCCCTTCCCATAGATCACAATTGGCCCTGTGGATTCTGAGAGTGACAGCCCTTTCAAATCTTTTCTTACAAAGACAGGGAGGGGCAAAATAGGTCTGTTTATGTGGAAAATAATACAATACTTAATAAGTAATATTTTGCATACTCACAACTGTAAGCCTCCTTTTGCCCTACCCTGTATGGTTATGTCCCTGTGCAAACATTATGGTTTGTTGATACTCTAATTAAAGCCTTTCATTTCTGGTCTGAGGTTACTTTTATTTTTTAGTTCAACATAAGTTTGGAAATTCATGCTCAAAACTTAGATGATAAAACTTATTACAAATACTCCATTTTCCAAAAACTTATTTGAGGGAGAAAAATCCCAGGTGTTAAATACCTGCTCTGGGCCAGGATGTGGGCTATGCACATATCTCCTTTCACTTAATTTTCAAAACAACCACAAGTTTTAAAAAGGAAATATGAGGCCTGAGAAGTTAAATGATTTGCCTAGACAGCTGGAATTTGAGTCCAGTTTTGACTTCAGAACTCATGTTCTCTTTCAGGGCATTGAGCTACATCAGTCTCCATTATAGAACCATTTTACTAGAATTATCCACCCAAGAAGATGCGGAAGATAAAAGGCAACTAAATGGAAAAATATTTTAGGTGATTACACAAATACACAACTTACATAGCGTTTTGTGTAACCGTGACAAGTTACTGGGTTTTCTGTATAGAATTATGCTACATTGTCCCTCATAACTGCACTGCCTGGGTGGGTAGAGGAACTTACATCACTCAGCTGTTTGGCATTGATCTGGGCTTGCAGCTGAACAGGCGAGTCGGTGACTTGAGTGAATTTTGTCTTATCTGGATGGACTTTGTAGGTGTGCTGTGGGCGAGGAAAGGAATAGGGTTTAGCAATATCACCTGTCAAAACCACATTGGCCAATAGGACGGGTGAGCAGAACCCCACTGCCCAAAAGAAAAGATACAGTTCGTTAATAAAACACTTATTTTTTTTCTAATTAGACTGCAGTGTCTGTGAGAGACACTTTTACACTGCACAAGAAACTCTCCCATATTTTCAGATGCCCAATAACTCTTCTTTGGGAAAATCAGCTAAAATTAGCTCTTGAAATGTATGGACGGTAGAAAAAAAATAGTATATCTACTATAAAATGTAAATTTTCTTTCCATTTTTTGGGTTGCATTTATTTGCAAAAGTGTCAGAATTTTGAACATATCTTGACCACAAGATGCCATGGAGGGCAGTCACGTCCACAGTTCACACCACAGACTTACATCCTTACACTGATCCAGTTTCTTCATAGTTTCATATTCCTGAGTTATGGTCTGGGGGAAGAAGCCTTTGCCTCTGTCCTCTTCATATTCTGCTCTGTAGTTTTTCTATGAGGAAAAGAAATCGACATAAGGATGCAACTATTGTGTTCATGTTATTTGGAAAGTGAAGCAATTGTCTTAGAACTTACATCACTGTTTTGAGCCGTGACTTTCATGCAGTGTGCGTAATATGGGTCTTCATAGCTGCCTACATAATGTCCCAAAATATTCTTTAAGTAGGAATCTTTATATTTAGTCTGAAAAACAAGGCATTTCATTTACTTATTTGTGAAATGATGGGTCTTTTCTTTAACAGGAGTAGTTGTAGGATTGCTTACATCACTGCTGAATTTCTGCAGAACTGCATCCAGCTGAAATTTGGGGGTCTCGCAGTAATTTATGCTCTTTGCCTTTGTCTTTTCATAGTTTTCCTTATACCGTTTCTGTAAAGAAGAAAAATTAGTTAGATTCCTGTCACTCCCGTGCTGATGATAGCACTCGTATTTTCCAACACTAAACCAAAGAAGAAGAAAAAAAAATAGCGCCTATTAACTGCCTTAAAAACTGACAATTAGATGCTGGAGGTGTCATGAGTGATAAGCCTTTTCTATTAGCAATTATTGTGAGGCCTAAGTTTTTAACGTCCTTCAAAAAATTAGGAAACCAAGAAGCTGCCTCAGAGCAAGCCCTCAGTTACAGAGATTCTTGCGTATTTCTGAATTGCTGTTCTCTGTCTCCCAACTCACATACCTTTCCCTCACCACAGGGGCCACAGCGAACAGGAGTATCTGGGCAACAGCGAATTTTTCATTTTTTTAAGCAAACCTTCATGAGAGACTTTAGTAAATGTTGAGAAATACACACTCTCTCTTCCTCCTCCTACCAAGGAAAAACTGTGTACTGTACCATAAAAATAAAGTATATATAAGAACTCATATCATGAATCAACTAAATCCTCTTCCCCACTGGGATTTCTCTTTCGCTGTGACAATGACCATAAGCAATGATCGGAGTGCAGATGCACAACTGAGACACAGGTGGCGCCCGTTTTTCCTGTCGGGTTTCGCAATTGTGAATGATGCTATTCTTTTTTAATATTTTGATACTCCTGCCTGTATCAGCAGAGTGGGTTTAAACTTTGGCTTTTATATGTTTGATAAAGATGGCCTTTATGTAGGAAGCAGGAGATGTGCATTCATTTCCCCACAGAGCTACGTGGACAGATCCATCTACACTCTCTCCCCTGTCACTCACTCACCCCACTTCTCAATCACATGTGTTCATTTCCACAGTGCTGACAACCCAAGGGACAAAGAAAAGATAATGAACCCACCCAGAGAGCCACATATAATCCTCAAACATTGGGAAAACTTAATATAACCCAACCATAAGGGAAAAACTCAACTGATCACGTGTTCAGTCTCTTGAAATATATAGTCAAAGTCGACTGGGGCTGCTAATGCCAGGCCCAGTTCTTACTTATCTAATCCATTTTAATCCAAGTGGATTAGTAAAGCTTTTAACAATCCCAAGTAGTCATTCCTGTGAAGATTTAGGGAGCAGTCTCCTAAGTCCTGCTGTCTGCAAGTGATGGTTTCTGTGGCTAAGATCTGAGGAGACAATGGCAGAGCTGGGGGAACAGCTGTACAACTGGGGGCATTTTCCTCCTTCTCCCAGCAGCCCGCCTGAGGAACCCACAGGCAGGGCACAGAGCTGCGTCACCTCTCTCTCCCTCTCTCCTCCCCTTTCAAAATCTCCTCTACCTCTGTCAAAAAGCACACAGCACGTCTCCTACAATGGACTCTAGTGAGGGAGGCTCAGGCACCTGCAGCCTAGAAGCAAGTAAGGATTTCCCTGCCCATGAGCTTGATCCACAGTCCCCACCCCCACAAATTGACACGTCATGCTCAGAGGCAGCAAGGCCTTCCTGTGGTTAGATGGGTCCAGGGGAACTGCTGCACCAGGGCCTTAAAGCATTTTCAAGGTTATATTTGCATTTAGTCACAATAGAAAAAGAGAGAGTTTGTCTCTCTTTCAACTAAGGTTAAAAACACACACACACACACACTTTTTGATAAGAATATACTTACATCACTTAGCGTATTTCCTGCTGCCATCATCTGCCTCAGCAGTGGGTTCTCTGAAGCAGGAAGTACATTATAATCTGCTTTCCCTTTATCCTTTTCATAGTTTTCTTTGTATTTTACCTGTGGGAGTGAAACAAAGTGATAAACTCTACAGGTTATTTTTGCTCTCCTCTCTATTATGAATATTATGACATAGTTCCACAAATCAATTTTCTCTCTAGAAAAAATGGCAGCTTGACATTTTATAAACAAAATACTCATAGAAACTCATAAAAGGAGCAGAGAAACTGCATACATTTTCAAGATATCTTTTCTTCCCACTCATTGATTCATTCAAAAATCTCCATTATGATATTTTTCTGTATCAATTTACATGCCAGGCTCTGGGACACATACAAGAAAGAATAACACATGGTCCCTGCCCTAAAAGATAGAGGTAGAGAGATACATAAATAATGGGGGAGAGAAAGATACACAAATAATGACAGCACATATCCCAGGTGCCTGCTGCTCCAAAACCCTCATTCAGCTCTTAACGTCCAGCTGCCTATCCACCAACACATTTTTAAAGAAAGAAAGCACCATGAACCTGCTCTTTTATGTTTCATCTGTGGCTATGCGTTGAGCGAGCGTGTACTTAATGTACACGCAGGAGTGGAGGAAGGTGCTGGGGTTGGGACGAATGGTGGCAACTTCAACCTTTCTCTCTGTCCTTACCCCTTTGCACCTTTCACTCCAGCTTTAGCAGAGGCTTTACATGAGGGCTCACAAGCCCCTGTCAGGAACATGTCCCAAAGAGGAGAAGGAGAAAATGGTCCCAGTTCTGACCATAATCCCTAGGGCCAGTCATTTGTTCAGCCATTATAACTGTGGAATATAGACGAGCTCAAAGAATCCCAGATAATCTATCAACATTTAAGAACCCCAGGAAACAAATGCAATCAGCTTGGTATCCAAAGGCAGGAGATACACAACTGAAAACCAGATGCACTGCCCCCTACAGACCACACAGGGGGCTCACCAGGGACGGAAGACAACCTCTCTCTGTTTCATAGAGTTATGTATTTCTTGGGGGGGGGAGGGAGTCCCCACTTCATACATTCATTCATTTTCTTCTTTTCTTTTCAGCAAAATACTTTGAAAGAGTTGAGTATATTCCTATTTTTCTATTTCTCTCTTCTCATTCACTCAACTCAATTGCTCTCATGAAATTCACCAGGGACTATACGCTGATAAATCCATCTCAGAAACATGTGATACAGTTGATCCCTGCCTTCTCCCTCCATTTGCTTCCCAAGAAATCACTCTCTGGACTTTGCTCCTACCTCATCTAGCTGGCGTTTTCACATGGAACACTCCAGAGTTCAGTCTCAGACATTTCCCACACATTCCCTTGATGGCCTCCACGTTATGACATTAAATACTATCCATATGCTGATAACTCCCAACTTTATACAACCTTGCCTTCAGCTGCCCTGAAACTTCGGACTCATGTAATCAACTGCCCATTGACATTTCCACTTGGATATCTAAAATGCATCTCTTACATGTTTGAAATTGAGCTCACGTCTCTCTTGAAAAAAAATTATATATATATAATTTTCACTGCTTTCACAGTTTTTCTTATCTGGATACAAAGAAACCCCATCCATCTAGTTGTTTAGGCCAAACTTTTCTCTCATACTGCACATCCAACCCAATATCAAATTAAGTCAGCTCAACTTGCAAAATACTTCTCATCACTTGTCCTACTACCCACCTGGTTGAAAACATCACTGTGTTTTTGTTTGTTTGTTTGTTTGTTTGTTTTTTAAATATGTTCTAATTGATTTTAGAAGGAGAGGAAGGGTGAGGGAGAGATAGAAACATTGATTAGAGAGAAACATCAGTATCGATTGACTGCCTCCTTCAGACTCCTTACCTGGGATCGAGCCTGCAATCAGGCATGTGCCCTGACTGGGAATCGAACCAGTGACCTCTTGGTGCATGGGTTAATGCTCAACCACTAAGCCACACCAACTGGCTGAAAACCTCACTGTTTTGCACCTGGATACTGAAACAGCCTCTTACATTATGTGATCTTTCTTCTCTCACTCCTCCAGCAGAGCCAAAGCCAGGGTTAGAATCAAATCTGTTTGGCTTTGCAGTTTATGCTCTTTCTAGTGTCCAATCTGCTCTAGAATTCCAAGGCGTCTGATGATTTACCAAAGTCACTCCATAGCATGCCTGAGCCTATCCATGGATGCATGTATATTGTCTATGACTAGATTTCCACCAGTTCATTGGAATGTAAGAAAAATAATGGTAGTGGTGAGTGTGGAAGGGTCTATATATTCATGTGAGACTGCCAACTGCCTTTTCCTGAGGGGGTCTTAAGACCCCTCTTCTGTGTTATGTCTGAGATTATAGCGTTTCTACTTCTTGGTATCAAAAGTCCTCTACTAGATGAGATTTGAGGACGGTAACTGTTTATTGTTAATACTCATACACAGCAAAAAAAATATTTTTTTTTAATTTGGTAGCCCTATTACAATCCCAAAGTACTTTTTGTCCCTTAAGAACCCTTTTTTTTGTATCACATATAAAAACAAGAGTTATAAGAAGTTCACCCACACTGAGATGATCAAGATACATGAGAGAATTTCCTCGTACCTTGCTAGCTGCCACCCCGGCTTGTTTATTCACTTTGTACTCCGGTGTTTCCGTCTGCATGAAGTAGATCTGGTCTTTCATGTTCTCAAAGCTTTCATGATATTTCCTCTGTAAGACATGAAACATACTGAAGAACTCTGTGGGGAAAAACTGTTTAAGGCTTTTACATGGGGAGACAGAGGCCATTTAGAGAAGATACCCAACGCCATGCCCCTCTTGGTTTACACATGTTCCATTACAATTACAGAACATGGTGCCATCACCAAGACAATTAGCAACTTAACAGAGGTTTGGAGCCGTTACAATAGGTGAAAGACAGACTCCAAGAAGAGGCTCTCAAAGGCTGGGGACAAAGACCTTAAGAGGACTTCTGTTTCCCAGTGAGGACAACCTGGAAAGAAACCAATCAGTTTCATAAATGTACTGTTTAGGTTCCCAGCAAAGAATAAATTTAAAAGGGCCCCTTTTACTGGTACTCACTTTGAGACCATATTGCTCCTATGAGAATTGAAGCAAGAATAATGGTATCTGATCAAAAAAATATTTCTCAAAAAAAGAAAAGGAAAGATTGCGGTATTTCTTAACAGGAACTCTACACAAGCCTTGTCCCCAAGAAGAGGTGCCGGGACATAGGTCTTCCAGTACCACTCCGGGTACAGCAGGTGGCTAGAAATCAAAAAGGGAGGGTCCCCTCTCCGACTAGGGCTATCCAGCCATCCTTTCTACTTACTGTGCTGAAGTTATCAGCATTTGTCCTGGCGGCTGCAATTTCAAAGCAAGGTGTCTCACTCCATTTGCCTTTGACTTTATTTTCATAGTCTTGCTTGTATTTTAGCTAGCAGAAAAGAAGACAAGCAAAATCCAGGATTTAACAAATAAGAGTGCAAATCAAGTGGTAATGGTTAGCTTTCAAAAATATCTTGCCCTGGCTGGTTTGGCTCAGTGGATAGAGCGTCGGCCTGTGGACTGGGTTCAATTCCAGTCGGGGGCATGTGCCTTGGTTGCGGGCATATCCCCAGTGGGGGGAGGTGCGGGGGGCAGCTGATTGATGTTTCTCTCTCATCAATATTTCTGGCTCTCTTTTCCTCTCCCTTCCTCTCTGTAAAAAACCAATAAAATATATTTAAATATATATACATATATCTTGATTAGACCTTTTGTGGGTCCTTAAATAGATGTCTTCAAATCCTCCAATACAGTGTCAATTTTCCCAACAAGAAAGCTGAATGAGGGAGATAGAGGTACTAATTCCTCCTCCTCTCACTGAGTTTGGGGACTTAGTTCATTTCAGAACTCACAGATGTTCCCTGATGTTTGAGGGAGGAGAGAGACAGAAGTATCGTCCATTTGTAATTAATTGTTATAATAAAACCACTCAACCCCAGCTTTCCATGCTAAATGAACTTAGCCATTGCTTTGTGAGCTTTAACAGAACCTCTAGTTATACAGAAAGCAATACCAAAACAAATTGTGGCTTGCAGGCCAATGAATAAGACTTCTTCATTTAGACTTGAAGAAATTTTAGTGAGAACTGGAAAGTAATTAAAAAATTAAACTGGGATCTCTTCATAGGTCCCAAACACCATAGCACCAGCGTCCTAGGCTGTGGAAGCCTTGGAGAGAGGAGTTATGTCTTCTTCATTTTGCATCCTCAGAATCTAATACAAATGCAGAATGCAGACGTTACCTTATAAATGTCTGTTCAACTGCACTAAATTGAACTGAGTCCATGGTATGTGGTTTTGAACGACCTTGGCTTGAGTGTTATTTGAATTAGCCTAGCCAACCCCAAACCTGGGCACATGAGCCGGAGTCAGAGCTGGGTTAGAGCAGTTTCCCCTCCTTGGCTCACAGAATGTGTTAACAGACATAACCAATGTGCTTCAAAGTGTTTGTAGGCCTAACCTCCCCCTCCCCCATCACACCCTTCAAGGAAAAAGAAAGTGGTTTTCTCGTATACATTTAGCAGAACAAGCACTAAGGGTAACTGATGTGTAAAGACAGTGAATTTGAGTTAAAGGAATTCCACCCCTCTCTCAAATGCCCTATGTCCTTCCTTCTCAAAAGGTTAATATGCTAAGTAATAACCAAGTGGTCTTAATAGCTATACATTTAAGAGCCCTGGACCTGAATTCAGAAGCTCTGGGCCCACGACTTGACTCTATCATTTCCAAAGGTGTAACTTAGTCTCTCTAAGCTTTAGCTTTCTTAACCATATATGCTGACAATAATATGTATATAGAGGATTGTTGGGGATTTTAAATAATATCACACATACACTAAAAATGGTTTATAAACCATTGATAGTGATAAACAAATGTAAGGTGTATAATAATTGTAACATAACAGAGAGTAAGAAACTCTGAAGAAAAGTGTGTGTGTGTGTGTGTGTGTGTGTGTGTGTGTGTGTGTGTGTGTGTTCTTCAACGGAAAGTTTTGATGAGATAGAATCTGCTTTATACTGCTGATTAGTTTGCCTCCCCTCTTCTTTTGAAGCTTTAAAGAACTGAAGTCAATAAAAACTGATTTTTCAATTTGTTAAGACAGCCTACAGAAACATTTCTAAGCTTTTTGGAGAATAGACCTTATCAGGAATTTGAGAAAACTATAAAATGCCCATAAATACTTACAACTTCAGAGATGCTTTGATGTGCACACACCAGAGGTTAAGATCTCCTGTTGCAGAGATACTGCCATTCCTCTGCCTGCTGTCCAAGGCAGAAAACTCTAGGGTTGGGGGTGGGGAGCAGTTGGGCCCGATGCATCCCCAAACTGAGATATAGGGAACTTTGTACTAAAATGTGAGGTTGAGAAGGCAGCAAAGATTCTTAATGAGGTCCAAAAGTGGGCTATTATTTAGAACTAAGAATCACATATGTAGTTTGTTAAGCAAAATTGAGTAGGAGATTAATTCTCACAGTAAGAGATACATGTCTGATGTTTTTAAACATATTAAAACAAGATGCAGAGCTAGAGTGGAAGACTACCTTATCCAGAGTTCTTCCCCCTTCTCGCCCTTCATGAATCAAAGCTTGTCATTCTCTCCCACCCAGAGCCCAAGTGGGTCCGGGTGGACTCGGCTCTCTCACAGTCCATTCCTGAGTACTCCCAGGTCTGGGAAGATTTTCGCTACAAGAGAGGAGGCTGGAGCTTGTGAACCGCCGCGGAAGGTATGGCCTTCCCCTTTGCAGCCTAATTTAGTAAAGAGACTCATCATAGGGGAGTTTGCAAGTGATTATAAAAATCACTTTCAAATACCACAGTGCATACTCAATAAGGTAAAAGAATGTTGTCTTAGTAAGATACCTTTTAAAATATGCTTTAAATAAAAATTTAAAATAGATTTATTTTTCTTTCTAAAGACTATTTGAAAACAGCTTGTTCTTTTTCTTCCAAAAAGATTAATGGTCTTTGCTCCCCTGATTTTATTTACAATGTTAACCCTTTCAGTAGGCCATTCACTTTATGAACAGTTCTGAAGTTAATTTCTGCTTAGCCCTAAGCGAAATCTCAGATCCATGGTATTCCTATTAGTGAAATTTTACTGTACATAAAAATTTAAGACCAAACTGAGACCCAACTCCACAGAGGGCAAAGAAAAGTATTTATTTAAAAGCAGCAGTATCCCAGGAGAAAGTGGCCTGATTTGGACTAATTTTTTTAAAAGGAATTTAACAGGGATCTATTCATCAGCTGAACATCTGTCTCTCTACATTCCTCAGAGCTAGTTTACCAGCCTAAAAATAGGCTGACCAGGCCGTTTGCCAAGGCCTTGCAAGTTATGAGGTGCCCTCCCACAGCTGTCAATCTAAGCTATGTCTGAGAGACCACTCATACATTCTTATTTTCTCCAAGTCTGACTGAGAGCATAAAACTCTATGGGGTCTTCACACTGGGTTAAAACAGATTCTGTGTGGTTACTGGGTTAACTGTTCATATCACTTCCATAAGTCAAATGTCAAAGGATATTAGGACATCGCTTCTGTTTTCAAAATACAGCTTTCATATTTACCAGTCACTAAGTCATCAAGCTGGCTGAACATATATTAACACAGTTTTATGATGTTCATGAATGTATTGCTTTTGCTGTAGCATTTTTATGGTCATATGCAAAAAAAATACTCAGTGTTTACTTTCTATCTTTTCACTTTAGTTATTTTTTCTGAGGATTGAGGTGTTTGTTTTTTTTTAATTTCAATATATTGGTTTTAGAGAGAGCGGAAGGAAAAGAAAGAGAGAGAGAGATTTGTTGTTTACTTATCCACACATTTACTAGTTGCTTCTTGTATGTGAACCCATAACCTTAGCCTATCGGGACAACGCTCCAACCAACTTAGCTACCCAGCCAGGGCGAGGTTGAATTATTAAGCAGAGTTTTCAAGAAAACCAGTGTTCTAGTCTTGTTTACTTACCTTGCTCGCTTGATCATTCACTTTCTTGGCAAATATTATATCTGGAGGATCTGCCAGAGATGTGAAATGCGTTTGCTGTTCCATGTGACCTTTTTTGTAGGCAATCTGACCAAAAGAAAGGGATGTAAATGAGACATCAATAATCATTCTATGTCTCATGTTCCATTTGTTGGCATTTTAAAAAGACTAAGCTGTTATCTTTACGTGAATTTTAAACTTTAGTGTACCAATAACCACAGTTTATCCTTGTAGATGTTAAATGGCCTTCCCTCAGCATTACTGGTGATTTCTCTCTTTGAATTTTCTCTCCTCTCCAAGATGAATGGCCTTAGATCTGTTTCCTTCTATTTGACTCCATGTCATAATCTGCAACTGAATTATTCTCTTAAGCAGCATCCTCAACTCCCAACCTCTTGTCTCTCCATCACACTCGTTAGCCTACTGCCAGCTCTGGATCAACTTATCCACATACTTCTTACATCCAGGATGTTGAGTGCTACTGAAGAAAATCTCAAAACTCTATGGATTGTGTAGTGATAACATGATAAGCAAGCTTAAAAGGGTCACAGGAAGAAGCCACAGAGGAGGAAAAGGGAGCCTCTTGAACCCAAGCCCTTAGCTTGAAATTTACATACCTATCCAACTACATATTCTGTGAATAACAGCTTGCTTGGGGCTCTGTGCCCAGGACTCTGAATTTATCTAGTGTCCTCTTTGCCTTTATTGAAGCTTGAACATCCCATGTGTGCCTCTGGTCAGCCTCTACTCCCAAGAGCTAGTCAAAAACCGTGACACTGTCCTTAAGCCCCAATCAACTCCATCTTACCCTCAGCTTCCTCTTACATGGAGTAAAGACAGTGTACACACTTACCTTTCCTGGCCTCTCCCACCCTCCTCATGGCTCAGAGGGGAAGGGAGAGAGATAGAAAGAAACATCGATGAGAGAGAAACATCGATCAGCTGCCTCCTGCACATCTCCCACCGGGGAAGTGCCTGCAACCCAGGTACATGCCCTTGACCGGAATCGAACCTGGGACCCTTCAGTCCGCAGGCCGATGCTCTATCCACTGAGCCAAACCGGTTTCGGCCTCCAGCAGCTCTTTTTACCCAACTCTATCAGTCACCTCTCCTCTCTTGTCTAGCTTCAACCTCTCCCTCTTCATTAGCTCCTTTCTTTCAGCCTATAAAATACCTCTCTCACCTTAAAAGCAGTATTATGTCCATTAATCATGCATCCATTTCAGTCTTGCTCTCTCCTTTTCTTCATTACTGACTCCTCTGGCTTTTTCTTCCACCAATCTTGACCCCTGCTTCCAACAATGCAGCACATTCATAGATTCCCAGACACATGAAGCCCTCTATGTCTCTGGGTCCCATATATACTGCTTCCTTTCCCTGGAATGCCCCAACTCACCTTCTCTCCATCTGCCTGCAAACTGCGACTTGTTCTCCAGGTCTCAGGACAAGCGCAGTTTCCTCTCCTGTGCCCTCCCTGACTCCATGACCTTCTCTGGTGTTTTCACTCAACTCAGCCCTTACCTCCTTTATAGGAATCATCAGAAGACACTGTAACTGGTTGTTTACATGTCTGTCCCTCCTTAGATTGTGAGCTCTGGGACGGCAAAGAACATAACCTATCACCTGAAAACCTTTGTGGCCTGCACAGTACCTTAGTAGAGTGAAGGGTTCAATGACTGATTTCTGAATGTGTGGTTTATGCACTGAGGCCATCAGGACAAGTCTGTAGAGGAGAAACATCCTCCCAACTCATTCACTACTCAACTGTGAGACTTCTACCTACTATTTTTCCTTTCACGTGGCAATATTCTTATTTATAAAGTAAAGAGGCTGTATATAGTTCCAAGGTCCCAATCATTTTCTTCATGCTTTAACCAATTCTAACTCTATCTCATTCTAATAATATCTACCTAGTACCTATAACAAAAACTTTCATGAACATTAAATCAAGTAAGATACAGAGATGGGTTTTTAAATGTATTCATTCTATTCCAGTGCATAATTTCTTTTAAATGAGTGAAGACCTATGTTAGGCATAGGACAACCCTTATTTTCCATGTCTGGCTAAGTCCTTAAGGAGAAAGCAACATTCTTCCAGGAGAAATGTTTATTAAGTATGACATCCTGTCAAGAGCTTTCTGAGAAGTCAGTTCTAGAAGTCCTAATTTCTCAGGAGCCTTGCTCATAATTCTGTCTATTTAAAATCTTGTGCTCTGGATCAGTTAAAGGACTCTCTTAGTGTTTACTTAGTCTTTACTTAGATAATAAAGACTTTACTTAGATAATAAAGAAATCATGATAATTAAGGTTATGAGAAACACAGGAAGAAGATAGAGGAGAAGAAGAGGGATCCTCTGAACCCAAACCCTTAGCTTGAAATCTACATGCCTACCCAGTGGTATATTCTGTGAACAACAGCTTGCTTGATGCCCAATAATTGTAAAAAATTCATGGTGCTGACAGCAGTATTAATAGGTATGTCAGTAATCTGATACTTACTGCATACTTAGTCTATAACAAAATAAAAGCATACCTTTACTGCCAAGTCTTTCTGAGCAAGGATGGAAAGATTTTACGTCATCATTATAATTCTCTTTCATTATGTCTTCTATTGAGATATCTCAAAAGATGTGGTCAACATTAATTGCTCAAAGTCCATAGCACTAGAGTGGCATGGAGGCAACCCTTCATCTCTCCACTTTAAGGACAAAGGAAGACATTAGGAGATTAAGTGTCTTCTTGGAAATGTCCCCTTAGGCTTACATGACATACATTTCCTGGTTCCCCTTCAACTTCTCCGACCATCTGTCCCCTCTTTCTTTGCTGGCTCCTTTTCAGATGTCCACAGTGTGGGTGTCCTTCACAACTCGGCCCTTGGTCATACACTACTTTACCTCCCTCATACATTTTTATGTCTTCAGTTGTCACTTATATTTTGATGAATCTCAAATATTAATCTCTTGCCAGCTCACATTTATGCAATAGTACTTTCTAATTTATCCATAGGGTGCCTTTATCTGAATGTTCCCTCCATTATTTCAACTCTATTTCTATTTAACTAATGAATCTTTACCAGTTATGCCCCTATCCACCCTGACCACCAGTCTTGGTCATAAATTCATCTGTGGCTCCTTTCTCTCTTTTGTTTCCAATATCCAATATCATTAACACTTTTTAAATACTTATTACCTTCATATTTTTTTCCTACTCTTTGTCCCCATCATCCCTCTGATTCATCTATATTACTAAAATAGTCTTATACAGTCTCCTATGATTTTGCCTAGTCACAAGCTATCATATTGTCCATCAATATTTCTCCAGATTCTACTTTTATCATATAATGAGATTTTCCCAAAATCTTAATGTGCCTCTTACTGCCTACCATATCATATCAAAGCTATTTTGCCTGATTTTCAAGGTCCTGGTGCCACTTTCTTACAAGTGAGCTTGTAACTTGGCACCCACAGCATTCACTTTCTCTTTTTTTAATATATTTTATTGATTTTTTACAGAGAGGAAGGGAGAGGGATAGAGAGTTAGAAACATTGATGAGAGAGAAATATCAGTCAGCTGCCTCCTGCACACCTCCTACTGGAGATGTGCCCGCAACCAAGGTACACACCCTTGACCGGAATCGAACCTGAGACCTTTCAATCCGCAGGCTGACGTTCTATCCACTGAGCCAAACCAGTTAGGGCAACATTCACTTTCTTAGTCCCCTAAAACCCCAAACTCATTTCACCCCTATCCCTTTGTTCGAGAGCTCTCTACTTGAAATGCCCTTCCTGTACATCACTGCCCATTCTCTTGAAATCACCACTTCCAAATGGCCTTCTCTGATTACTCACATGTGTCTTGTCTTTCTCTTAGCAAGTATAAGACTGTAGAGTTTGTATTTTTAAACTTTTTTTCTTTTAGTTTAATATATAACAATTTCATCTGACCAGCTTGGCTACAGTTTTTCAAGGCAAATGATGAAAACGGCTTGTTGTATGCTTCTGTCCTGCCAGGTATGCATGCATATTGGACTTTCAATAACTAATTATTGATCACTTGGTAAAGGCCACATTATATTACATATTCATGAGATACAGAACCAAAAAGCTAATCTTAAAAGAAAAGCAGGAGGTCCCCACACATTAAAATTGGCACACTAGCTGCCCTTACAACTTTTACACCTTCTTTAGTTCTTAGCTTACTGTATGCAAGAATAAGAATATATCTGCTATATTTTAACCAATTACATGCAACCTGAGATAGAAAATACGTCCACTAAATTTGTAGGTGGTAACAAGTGAGAGGCAATAAAAATTAGAACTCCAAAGTTAGATACACCATCAAATGAGTATATATAATTTTAGTGCAGGGCAAGATAGAATCTTAAGATCCATCAGAAATAAATGCCAATAAGTTTTAAGATGCCAACTGACTTGTTAAGTTCATGTTGAATATAAGAAGTTCCAGGGATCTAGCTGACAGCTAATTGAAAAACAACTTGGCATTTTATAAGAGTGCTCTCCTAAAGACTTTGAATTTTCAGCATGGCCTCTAGCAAGTCCAGGGGCAAAGAAATAAAGCCACTTCACACGAGGGGAAGTGCTGGGCTCATGCAAGGCTCTCTGCTGCTGCTGCCTCTGACCCTAAGGACTCTATCAGAGCTTTAAAGTTCCTCTAATAAACAGCTCACACGGTCTAAAATTCTAGCCAATGGGACTGCTAACATTTTTGCCAACTTTGTAAGATCTTCTTTGTACACTGAGGGCAAGAGGTCTTCCTGGGATAACTACACACATGTTTGGTCAAGTATGTCAGTCAAGTCCCCAGGCAGGAAAATGGGAGACATGCCACAATTCTGACTTTATGATTAGGATAGCAAATCAAAATCTTTCAATACTATCACTTACTTAATAAGCTTGGGAAGGTGGCAGTGATTCCAAAAGGTTTTATAAATGCTACTCTATTATACAGGAAAACTTCAGCTCCAGCCAAGGGGACAGAAGGGAGCATGCTCTTGTGGGAAGAACATTGGCCTTGGGATCCACAAGACCAGGCTTCCCGTCTGGGCTCTACCACTAAAGTACCTAGTGGCCTTCGACTTAGGTTCCTCACCTGTAAGAAAAGGGGATTGGACTGAATTCTATCTAAAATAAACGATAAAATCTAATTTGAATTAGACATAAAAAGTATGATTCTAGATATATTCCTCCTCTGCAATAATGGCATTTAGTCTGTTCGAAAGAACTGCAATGAACTGGCCAGACGATGGAATCTGAGGCGCCCGATTGCACACTACAAATGGTGCTGATTGCAGTTCACTTACATCGCTGAGAGCTTTCTGGGCTTGGGCAACCCTCCTCAGCTCCGGGCTGTCATGATAGGGGTAAAACAAACTTTTGTCTGCATCCCACTCTTCGGTGTATAGTTTCTATATCAGAAAAGAGTGAAAAGTTGTGAGAACATGAAATCACACAAGAAATACATAATTCTCAATTCATCCATCAATGGCATAAAGAACCAAGGGCAAGGTGAGAGCAAAGGTAAATGGAACTGACAGATCACCTCTCCCTTTCCATCCAATCCAAGTCACAGTTACTAATAGATTCTCCAGCTTCTCCTGACAAGTCTTATTGACAGAAGGGCTGCTGAGTTTAATTCTGTTTCATCTCCTCTCTGTGACTCTACCTACCTCCTGCAACAAGTACTAATGCAGATGTAAAGAGCCAGAGAGCTACTTAATACAGATTCTGTCACAAAATAGACCCTTAATAAGAGTGACAGCCAGGAATATCCAAAGTGTAGCACAGGGTCTACAGAAAAACTAAAATATTGCTTCGTGGGTCTGCAGAGCTGGATCTCGGGAGCATCTTTGTCCCCCCATCCCTACTCCTCCCCCAAGTGGCTCAGGTTCCTGATAGGACCCTCTCCTCTACTCTGCCCAGGGCTTTCTTCTCAGTTCCTCCTTGCCAAGCCCTGTCCCGGCAGCCCCACAGGTCTCAAGGTTACTCACAAGAAAGACTGGAGAACCATGTTTCAGATTACCAAGAGTTCAGGGGTATTCCTCTAGATGACATGGTAGGAAAACAGAGGCGATAGAGGGGTGACAAAGAAGAGGCCCCTACCTTACTGAACAAGGCTGTGTTCTTAATGGCATGGACAAGTTCAGGGGCATCAGGGGGAAGCAGGTACTTATCCTTGTTGTCTTCCCAGTTCTGCTTGTATAAAACCTAGACAAGAAGAGCAGAGGGCTTGATGTCTCCCCGTGGGCATGGGGATTGAGAACGAAGGAGAGCGCTGTGAAGAGCTTTTCATACTCAAGGTTTCCTAGCATCAATTAGGAAAACATCTACCATATCAACATCCCATAATAATCTCCTCGCATTTAGTAAGTTTTTTCTTGAAAAAAAAATCTTTTAAAACTTAATCCTGATTCTGATTCTCTATAGATTCCTTTTAAATGTTGCAACCTATCCATCATTTGGCTGAATTTGGATGGCACACGTGTTTTTTGTGTTTTCAAAAAGTGTTTTTAATTAGTTCCCTACATTTAAAATTTTCAGATTTATCATAAAAATTCAGCTCCCAACTTCCTTAAAAAATAAGAGACTCTGACAACACGGGGACTGCGTTCCATGCAGCAACTGTAGTGGAGTCACACAGGCTCTCCATTCCACCTAGCTCCCGCGGCCACTCCGGTCATCTGGGCAACCTCCCTGACACGTGTGCACTTGGAGCTCACAGTGCCTGTGATGCAGTGGGACTGGCCAGCAGGGTCAGACCTGTCCGGTGCCCTCCTCTAAGGCAATATATGCTCTTTTCTATCCAGCCATCCATCCCATGGCCTTACCTTACTGACTTGCTGCGACACTTTCTTTGCATGTTCAATATCCTTTGCTTTTTCATCTACATGACAGATAGTTTTAGCAATATCACCATCCATTCGATACTTAACCTGCAGAAATAATGCACAGTTAGAATTCAGGACAGGCATGACCATGTGAGTATATTAAAGAATATCTTATCACCAAAGAGCATCCACCCAATCACTCTGTCTGCATCACAAAGCAAAGTTTATTTATGGTAGAAAACTATGATGTTTGAAGATCTGCAGAGCCCCTGTATTTACTGTGTGTCTGCTTTCCTGGCTGAATTTCAGCCTCCCTGTGCTCCAGGAGGGAGGACCACAGTGAATTGGAACTTCCAAAGCACATCACTTTTTAAGTTAACTCTCTAACCAAGCTTTTAGAAGCCTCTTTGGGTTCACATTTAGAGCAGCAGCATCTATGGCCAGTGTTTCCTCTGGATTCCTGAACTGGCTCATAGTAATTCAACCCCTTATTCTCTCCACACCTACTTAAAGCCAATTCCCAGTGGTAGGCATATTTTTATATGTGTCTGTGTTTTATTTTAGCAATGCCGCCCACCTCGCTGAGTTGGTCTTGTACTTTCTTGATTCTGCGAAGTTCTGGGGTATCGGTTGTGCTGGTGGATGGCTGTCCTTTTCCTTTTTCATAGTTTTCCTTGTATTTATTCTGAAAAGAATATCAGATATTAGCATAAAATCTTATAATGCAGCAGCAGAAATTTCAGGCAATGCATTCATCCCCATCTGATAAAAAAAATCTGCAAGTTATAACAATTATCAGTTTTAACAGCATTTTTTTGTCTCCCACTCTGATTCTCAGCAAACACTAAAATAGATTTGTTAATTGCTCTTCCTAAACATGGTTGTTAATAAAGACAGTAGAAATGGTATTACAGACTATTGTCTTGAAAATGCCCTAAAATGACTCTCTTAATGTTTTTTGTTGTCTGAGTGCACACATAAAAAGCTTGAAGTGCAATAATTTTAGAAAATAAATACAAAAATAAAACCAAATGTGAAAAGATTTAATTGCTAATACAATGCAAAAATATTCAATTCAGAAGTTGCAGCTAAATCTCAGTGATTAGGATAGCTGACATGCCACCTGAATTAATGGAAAATCTCCATTACGGAGTATTTTGAAAAGAAATGCAATTTTATTGTTTCTGCTAAATATACAATAAGTTTTTGCCTTATATATAATATGCATAATTTATCATTATTAATGTTTCAAGAGTATTTATGAGTGGAGTAGTCAACAATCTAAATTATATTATTGATTTAGTTACTAACCACTTTTAAAATATTAAAAACCTTTGCCAGCATTCTGCTCAGTCTACCCGAAATTCTAGGATATCAGTGTCTGAATTAATGAGATTTTTATGGCAATTAGTTGACAAAAATAATTTCTATTTTTGCTTAATACTGCAGTGATAAAAAAAAAAAAGGCAAGGTTATCTTACTTTTAGAAATCTAAGTTTTAGATCATTCAAGAATCTGAACTAGAAATTTACTCAATAGTCCCCCAAAGTTAACACTCAACCAAAAGTAAATATTTATTGCCCAACCACAACAGGATGCTTTTGACATACTACTAAACGTTGGTCTTATATAAACCAATGTTCCCTGAGATACTTTACATTTTTTCCCCGAGCCTCAAGAGGACATGCAATCAGGCAACCTAGTGAGACCTCGGCCCACCATAGACAATCAACAAATTAGATCCATTCCAATGGGTCTGATTCTGCTACTCATCAGTGTAACTTACAGAACTTTAAAGACTAGGGACCATCAAGAGCAGTGATTCCTAATGTGGACCACACCTTAGAATCACCTGAAAAATCCTACACTGGTCCCAAACCCAGACTGATAAAACCAGAATGGCCCGGGGAATTAGTAGTTTTAAAGCTCCCAGGGGATTATAAGCGTGCAGCCAGAGTTCAAAACCACTGTTCTAGGGTACAGAGGAACATTCTGATCCTTAGTTTCTTAGTCTGATCCTGGTTTTCTAAGCGACATGTTCTTCACCATCCATCTCTTAGAGGCGTACTTAAGAGGCATCTTGCTCATTATTTAAATAGATGCTATTTACTAGTAGCTTCTGTGAACTGATGTCAACTAAATCTGTATTTATGATTTCATTTTTCTAGATTGGCTAACTAATTGTGATTAAATACCAATAAGTGCTTTATAAATGGCCTAATGCTTATTTTGGAGGAATAATTTCAACAAGGATGCTTTTCCTGATGCTGCAATGGTACAAATAAATTACAGGAATGGAAAACTCAAGACTCGAAAGAGTTTATATTTCTTCAAAATAATTTTGTCCCATACAAGGTTAAGGAGCAGAATCCAGCCAGCATCCAAAACAGAGTTGGTTGAGATCACTAATTTCTCTATAATAAAGCCAGGTTAGCAGAAGTCACGTTAAACTTACTATGCTAAAGAGGTCCTGCATTTTCCGACTGTGTGCAATGTAGGGAGTCATGAACTTCGAAGAGTCCACTTTCTTCCTGATAACCTTCTTCCTCTCCGCCGGCTTTGCTGCTTCTGGCTGGGCCAGCCCTGGTTTCGAAGGTTGTGATTGCTCATAGTCAGATATTGTCTTTGTTGTCGTAGTTTCATAGATTTCTGTTATTGTCTGAAAATTTGACATACAGTTCAACATTGTTATAAAAGTAAAACTGTGGTAAGCATGATCTTGGTATTCTGTCTTATTTCCCTGGTGTTACTTCTCCATAACTAAAATAGGCCAAAGCAGAAAATCACACACTATATCCATTTGAAAGCACATTATGTCACATACATACTGCTGATTGTTCAAGATTGCATGGAGTAGAACTGTTGCTTCTTATTAATTTACAACATTGCCTTAAAATTCCACTTGCAGAAAGGAACTCAAACACTTTAAGGTGGCATTTAAAAAAGAAGTAAAGTGTTCTTAAATATTTAAAAATATTTTTAAATTGAGTAAAGTAAAAGCAATCTTGGGATCAGAGAACAAAAGATTAAGACAATAAAATAAAGCTCAGATTCTTGACTTTAATATTAACTTTTAAATACTAGTAAGTCTAAGGATAAGTTGGTTGCTTATTCTGCAGATTTTTAAGCATTCTCCCCTGTAGTATGAGATAAAGAGTAATGAACTTTATAAAAAAATGAATCACATAAATATTACAAGTGATTACCATGCTCTTGGCTTAGTAAGTTAGTTAATGTGAACTGGAATGCCATTTATACTAATAAAGGACAGGAATAATGATGATGAGATAATGGGGGTAATTATCCTCACAACAGCCCTATGTAGGTGGTAGGTGGGAAATTACTGCTTCTTTGAAAAAGCTGTAGTGGAAGAAAATAAGATCCAAAGTTCAGGTCTAGTCCAAGGTTAAAAATACTGTATGTAAGGAAAGACAATAAGCAGTCAGGTCTTCAATCAATCTCATAAAATAATTTTCTTTACAGCTAAAACCACCTGATCAAAGGCAAAGTTCTAGCATCAATTTTGAGAAGAGAAACCTAAGTAATAAGGAAATTGTGTGTCTAAGACAACTTTCCCTAGTGTTGTCAGACCATTGTTAATAGGCTGCTTTCTGCTCATTATTTATGACTAGAGGCTCAGTGCATGGATTTGTGCACTGCTGGGGTCCCTCAGCCTGGCCTGCCCCCTCTTGCAATCCGGGACCCCTCGGGGGATGTCAGACTGCCAGTTTTGACCAGATCTCCACAGTGGAGATCTGGTCAAAACTGGCAGTCTGACATCCCCCAAGGGGTGTAGCAGTGTGCAAAGCGGTAGGTGGCCAGAGAGGAGCTGGGGCCGGGAGCTTTGCTGCTCCAGCTCATCCTGGTCCCAATGCGCCTGCTGCAGCTGCCACTTGGGTAGCGCTGCAGCAGAGGCGGGAGAGGTTTGTGCTGCTGCAGCTGCGCTCGCCAGCCCTGAGCCCGGCTTCTGGCTGAGCGGCACTCCCACTGTGGGAGCGCCCTAACCACCAAGGGCTGCTTCTGTGTTGAGCGTCTGCCCCCTGGTGGTCATCGCACGTCATAGCGACCAGTTGACCTGTTGTTCAGTCTTTGGGTTGCTTAGGCTTTTATAGATATAGACTAGAGGCCCGGTGCACAAAAATTTGTGCACTCGGGGGGCGGGGGGGGGTCACTTAGCCCAGCCTGTGCCCTCTTGCAGTCTGGGACCCCTTGGGAGATAATGACCTGCTGGCTTAGGCCTGCTCCCGGGTGGCAGAGGGCAGGCCCAATCCCTAGGTGCAGCCCCTGGTTGGGCTCAGAGCAGGGCCGATTGGGGAGTTGGGGCGCCGCCCCTTGTCATGCACAGAGCAGGGCCGATTGGGAGGTTGCGATGCCACCCTCAGTCATGCTCAGGGTAGGGCCGATTGGGGGGTTGGGGCACCACCCCCTGTCACACTCAAGGCAGAGTCGATGGGGAGGTTGTGGCGCCACCCCCTGTCACGCACAGAGCAGGTCCAATCAGGAGGTTGGGAAGCTCCCCCTTGTCACGCACAGAGCAGGGCCCATCAGGGGGTTGAGGAGCTCCCCCCGTCACTCACAGAGTAGGGCTGATAGGGGAGTTGGCACACCGCTCCCTGTCACACACAGAGCAGGGCGGATCAGGGGGTTGGGGCGCCACCCTCTATCACCCACAGAGCAGGGCGGATAGGGAGGTTGTGGCCCCACCCCCTGTCACACACAGAGCCGCAGGGCGATCAGTGGGTTTGGGCGCTGCCCCCTGTCACGCTGATCCCGGTGCTGGGAGGCATATTACCCTTTTACTATATAGAATAGAGGCCTGGTGCATGGGTGGGGGCTGGCTGGTTTTCCCTGAAGGGTGTCCTGGATCAGGGTGGGGGTCCCCACTGGGGTGCCTGGCCAGCCTGGCTGAGGGGCTGAGGGCTGTTTTCAGGCTGGGACTGAAGCTCCCAACTGCTCCTTTTTTTCTTTTTTTTTTTTATTCTGGGCCAACTTTAGCTCTGAGGCTCCAGCTCTTAGGCCTCCGCTCCTGAAAGCAGGTATCTGGTTTGTTTCGGTTCTCGAAACTCTGTATCAACTCCAGCTCTGAGATCCCAGCCGGCTAAAAGCTGGTTTCTGGAGTTTTGTTTAGCTTCTGTATTTGTTACAATGTTTGAAACTGCACGCTCAGAGGCCGGCAAGGCAGGCGGGGAATGTTGGTTTCCTCCGTCACTGAAGCAAGCGAGCCTCATGTTAGTTTCAAGCTGCCTGGCTGCCGGCCACCATCTTGGCTGACAGTTAATTTGCATATCTCCCTGATTAGCCAATGGGAAGGGTAGCGGTCGTACACCAATTACCATGTTTCTCTTTTATTAGTGTAGATGTGTGGTTGACCGTGAGAAACTAACCAATTTACAGCATCTACAGATGTTAGTTTCCATGAAGTCACAGGTTCTCTGAGTAGGCTTTAGGGTTAGTCATCCATATCATTGTTTGTCATACTCAAGAGAAACATCTCCATGCAGAAAATGAGGCATGAGTGAGATATTTCATGTTGGGAGAAAATGCTTCAATTTGGGATATGGGAATGGCTTTCTCAGAATTCCTTATGTGCTGAAGTCTAAGTAGCATTTTATGATACTGCCAAGGACAAAGGATTAGAGGCACCATCCCTATTGGCAGAGATGGTGCCCAACAAGTTACAACTCTACACAGCACACCTGCTGGTCCCAAAGCGAATTACAAGCTCTAGGCCATCCCTTTGCTGCAGTCAGAGTGGTGATAGCCACTGACATTACTCTAATTAGCATCACCTGCATCAAAAATACCGAATTTGCCCTAACCGGTTTGGCTCAGTGGATAGAGCATCAGCCTGCGGACTCAAGGGTCCCAGGTTCGATTCCGGTCAAGGGCATGTACCTTGGTTGCAGGCACATCCGCAGTGGGGAGTGTGCAGGAGGCAGCTGATCGATGTTTCTCTCTCATCGATGTTTCTGACTCTCTGTCCCTCTCCCTTCCTCTCTGTAAAAATCAATAAAATATTTTTTTTAAAAAAATACCACATGAGCTATGGGGGGGAACATCCCCCAGCATCTTATATAGGTTGAATGGCAAAAACGGAGATAAAACCTCCGTAGCATTCATTCTTGTACCCCCAGCTGCCGAGCACACATGGGTAAGTGGTCCCCTCCCTCAGATTCTCCCTTTGCCTGCTCTGTGGTTCTTTCTGCTTTAATGAGCGTGCAGTTCATGCAGGTGAGGGCTGGGTCTTACCTCGCCCGGCACCTCTTCATAGACTGTCTCCTCGGTGTAGTACTATAAATAGAGCACAAAGGTGTGGTCATGAGAACCAACGCAGAAATCACCTCTCCTCTGCCTCCGCTTCGCCACCTGGGTTATTTCACTAGCCCACTTTGATTTGCTACATGGGGAGAAGGAAGCAGAAGAGGGAGCCTGTTCATATTCTGGACCCCATTTTAAGTCGGCAAAACTTTGGGGAAGCTGAAGTGGATGCCATCAGACTGGACAAGGAGATGCCGAGTGATGAGAAAGGTGTCTGGGGCCAGTTACTAGTCATGGGGCCTTATTTTACTTGGTACAAGTAACATTTTTTCTTCTCGTACCCCAGTAGAATTTGCTGGGGAAAGAATATAATAACAACACCTGGAGTGTGTGAGTTAGGCAGAGAAAAATCCTGATGAAACTCACTGTTGGCTAACTAATAATAAAACAAAACAGAAACCTTGGTGTGAACAAAATTTTTAAGTGTATTGTATCATGGAAATAATAGATCCAAAGGCACAGACACATCTCAATTATCCCTATGTCACCCTGATTGCTAAGTACTGAGCTTCTTCCAGAGTGACAAGCGAATCCCTTCCAATGGTGTGATGATCCTAGAGGGGTATTAAAAGGAACATTTACAAATGCCCAAGAGAGAAGGAAAAAAGGAGAGATTCCTCGTCACGAAATGTGGGAGTTGGGCAGCAATGTGCCACTGATGGCTCAGAGGTGCCTGCAGCCGGGCCCTGAAATCAAACCTACTTTTGTTCTACTTCTGACATCACCAGCAATAAATAGACGCAGATAGAAACTGGCTGACATTTTGTTTCAGATGCGTAAGGAGAGTGGAATCCTGCCCCAGCCTCAGCCTGCCACGCTGGGCGAGCAGGAGGAAGAGTTAGGCCAAGGCACACAGGAAGGGGATGAAAATGAAACACTTGGCTCGTTTTCTGTCAAAAAAAACGTATAGGTTTTATACTTCATTTTTCTTTTCTTTGCCACCAAAACATATACTCGGGGAAATGAAAAACCATTGAACAAAAACTTTTCCTCGGTGGCCTTTGCTCTGCTGCCCTTGGCTCAGTGAACTCTCAACAAGTTTATTTACCCATCGTCAATAGGCCACATGCTCCATTTCACTTGCAGTAAAATTAGTATAAACCTCGCCTCATGTCCCTCACTCTTGCACTTTCTTTGCTCCTTTACTATTTTTTTAAAATTTAAATCTAACTCCATCTCTGTGTCCTTACACAAGGCAACAGAAATCACAGCGCTTATAAGACCGAGAATGTCTTCCGCATGCTGGTGCCTCATCCCTGGGAAATGTCATTCGGACACTGTGGGGAATACTATTTGATGCAGATCCAATGGAACCATTCCTCTGGCCACAAAAAACATCAGTGACTTGAGGAGAAATATTAAACTTAAATGAATGATTCATAACTGTTTTGGATTTTTGCTAGCATCCAAGTGAAAGCAGGTCTTTGGTAGCCATCCAATTTTTACCTTTGCTGGACTCGCATGATTGGTAAATGTATCCTAGAAATAAGCTTCAAAAAAGACAACATTACCCAAATGGTTGGCGTTAACTTGTATGCCAAATCTCAGTTTTTAAAAGAGCTTTGCCACTAATTAGATAGTACATGGGTTGCTTCTTTTTCTTTCTTTCCAAGTTCATTTAAATTTGAGTAGAGAGTGACAGTACAATTTTATTTAGATGTCTGAGATCGTTAGGAAATGTATTTTAAAAGCAAATTCCTGCCTTTTTTGTGAACTCTCCCGTGACTGCTTTCTCAAATCTGCCACCATTCCATTCTCATGTCATCTTTTTTTGAGGTCAGAGAGACCTTGGTTCAACACTCTCTGGCAGGAAGTCTATTAGTTTAGCACCTGCTGGTCAGACCCAGAGCAGTAATGGGAACAAAATGGCAAGGACGAGAGGCCTAAAAATAATCCCCTCCATTTTTATGACATCTCGTTAAATCAATCGAGTCCATTGCTAAGGACAGTTTTCAGTGACCGATGAACACAATTATATTAAGAAGGTCAAGGGATGTTTAAGTTGGAAGTTAAAAAGTATTCCTGATTTTAGCATCATAGGAAAGGCAATTTACTTTATAATTGTGTTAGTGTTTGATACCCTTTAGAGACATATGTGAAATGCACACTAGTGATAATTTTGAACCTTGACAGTTGTGGCCTTTGGCATTGAAGCCAGAGAGTTTAAATGCTATATTGGATGAGATTCATTCTGGGTTGTGTGTGTGTGTTTGTGTGTGTGTTTCAGCAATAAAAGCAACTTTATTTGTAGAATAAAATAAAAATTTCTTCATCTAAATATAGACTGGTCCTGCCCTGGCCAGTGTTTCTAAGTGGTTAGAGCATTGGCCCACACACCATAGGTTCATGGGTTCGATTCCCAGTCAAGGGCATGTACCCGGGTTGCAGGTTTGATTTCTGGCCCCAGTCAGGGCATGTGCAGAAGGCAACCAATCAATGTATCTCTCTCAAATCGATTTTTCTCTCTCTCTTGCCCCCTCACTCCCTCCCTTCCACAAAATCAATGGGAAAAAATCCTCAGGTAAGAATGAACAAAAACAAACAAACAAAGAAATATAGACTGGTCCATAAAATAATCTTCCAGAGACAAATTTTGGCACTTCCATTTGAAATTTGATTCTAGGTAGCTCTTAAAGTTATTTTCATTTTTTTTTAAAGCACAGATTTTCAAAACTGCCTCCAAATTCATATATGTATTTATATCACCATTAATTAGTAATTATTAACCACTTTTATATTCAATGGCAGTATATTTATATGGATGTGAAACTAAAGGCAAGAGCTGGTGAAGAAAAACCATAACATGATAAAAACAAAATTATATAAATTATATAAATAAACGGCAACTTTGTAAAATATGTTAGACACCCACCAATAATCTGGAGGGAATTTTTCAAGATGCTACTGTGGTCTTTGTTCCTTTTCAAAATTCACACGCAAAGCTCGTTTTGTTCCCTTGGGTGAATGCAATGGAGTTGGTGGGAAACTGTGGCTCCAACTCTTGCTTGGGAGCACCCTGAGTTAACTTATTTATTTGCTTACTGATTTCTTTGTTTTTTTTTGAGAGAGAGAAACATCGATTGGTTGCCTCCCATACACACCATGACCGGGGATTGAACCCGTAACCTGGGTATGTGCCTGGACTGGGAATTGATCTCGTGACCTTTTGTTGAATTGAACCCATGACCTTTTGTTTTACAGTGGCCGTTCCAACCAACTGAGACACTTGGCCAGGGGTGAGTTTATTTTTATATGTGTGTGCATGCACATGCACATGTATATAAAATCTCACATATGCATTTAATTCATATCTCCCTAGAGATAATCAGCTGCTTGACGTAAAGAGTTTTTCTTCTATTTCTTTGCAGGCACTAAGAAATAGAATTCAGTTTCCAGGAGTTTTTCTCCATCTTCTCTGTCCCTTCAAGGTTGGAAAGTGGGGGAGAAGGTAGTTTTAGTTAGAAGACAAATTAAAATCTGCCTTTACCTTACACTTTGTTTTTTGTTTGGTTTTTGAGAGTTTAAAGAAAAGCAAAAGTGGGGAACAGTGATACTTCTTTTCAATTTTAAATCCCACATAATGATAGTGAAACTGAACGTAAAATGTTCCTTTCTCATGCTTTAATGATGACTCTTGTGAAGTTACAATAGGCATTGTATTTTTTCAAATGATTAATTCACCTACATGGCTTTGACTGTTGCTAGGTAAAATGCTTTGCTGTGGGAGTCAGTTTTTGTATCTTACCTCCACCACCTCCTCATATTCTTCGTCATCTGCCATCTTCTCAGAGTAGTAGTGGCACCTACACACTGCTCATGTTCCAGACAAATGAAGACACGTTAGAATCCATCCCCAGGACTGAAATCAGTTTACAACATTATAAAAGCAGGATTTAAAATCTTATCCGTTCTAAACATACGTATATGTTTGCAGGGTAAGTGAGAAAAGATATTTAAGTGCAGGTTTGAAAAACTGAAGCTGCTTGTGGCTACACGATCAACTTAGTCCAAGGTGTAAAACAAAGTGGGGGGGGGGGGGATGGGTAAGGGAGTGAGAGGATTTAAATCAAAGGAACAGAGTCCTTCAACTTCCAAATACTTGGAGAGAAACATTTTCAAACAAAAGGAAGGTCGGCTCAGCTTTTGGAAGAAATTGTCATTTTCCCCCGTAACACCAAGATTCTAAGAGGGCTGCCTTAGGTCGCCATATGCTCTGATACACGGTACACAGTCTATCTTATGCTTCAAATGAGAACATAGCAAAATAAACCTGCCAACAGATTTTAAAAGAAAAATAGAAACCTCAAGGCAATGGGTTTATTTTCCTCCCGAACACCATTGGCTTGTGTGGACTTTTCTCTGTCGTTTCTGTAGCTCTCGTTCAAACCTGGAAAAGAGCACATTGTTGACGCACTGACTGAAGGACGCATAAGACGGAGGGTCTTCGGCCTAAACTTCTTATTCGGGCACCAACGAACGAAAGGGTCTCCCAAGGCTTTTGTAGTCAGACGCCAGGGAGTGGAACTCTCTTGATAAAAGTGGATGATGACTTGGAGCAGCTGTCCCTGGGCCCAGACATATTTGCCATGTAAACCTATACCCTGCTGTGGCTGGTTTTGTTAAGCTAGCAAAACTGCCACTCCTAAGGCAAATGAAGCCCAGTAGAAAAGGATAAATATAGGATCCTTTTTTCGTACTAATATAGTTAGAAAAAAAATCAAAGGCAGAAATGAAAAGATCTTGTTACACCAGAGAGCCAGCTCAGTTAAGCAATAAATTGGTTAGTATCAGACTTGATTCTAACCACACACTACGTGTCAGATATTAGTAGGGCCTGGGTACGGCGACGGCGTTACAGACTTTCCTCGTCACCGTTTCCATCGCCAATTTCCCCAGTTATGAGCCACAACTTCCGAAAATACTTCAAGGGGAGTTACGGCACGTCTCCTGCAAGAACATTACAGAAAAAGCCATAAACGGGCCTTACCTTCAATCTATCACATAAATTTCCTCAGCAGCAATGCCTCTCCCAACTCTCCCCTCCTGAGAACCCCAAGCAAGAGCCAGCGTGGTGCCTGGGCTCCCAGTTATCATGTGGCGAGAGCAGCCAATCAGATCTCGAGTTGCTCAAATTTCAGAAGCTAAATATACTGAGTGATCTTCTGAAAACCACCTGTTCATCAATTTCACTAAAGGATAAAGGGTAACAAATTGCTTGCTTGGAACTATTCAAATGTAGCGAAATTTTGCCTAACCTCCAGCATGTGGGGTTCAAATTTATGTGAAATCTCTCATTTACTGCAGCCCTGTTTAAGGCCATATTCGTGCAAAAGAATTTGGAAGGAAATAAGCATGATTTTGAGGGGCTCTGACCCTTCTGTCACTGCTTTCTTCACATCATTTGTCCAATCTTCACAGAGGTAAACATGCTCACTCCCGTACAGCTCACCAGGTGAGCCGCAGATACTGATGTGAAAGAAATAGAGGAATAAGACCCAGAAAGTACCAACTTGGCAAAAATAATTTTTTTAAATGTAACAAAATGAGGTGATAAGTGAAATTATTTGATGGTGACATTAGAGAAGCTATCCATAGGGTGTAATTAAAGAGATCAGGCCCCATCATTTTTCTATTACTAAACCAAGAGGGTATGCCAAGATCACATTCATTATCTTCTCTCTCCCTTGGTAAGGCTGGCTGCTAGAAATACAGAGCCTCTCTCATATGTGACGGTTACTGATTTTATATTTACTCAGATGGCTCCTAGAAGCAAAGTGTGAATGCAGACACAAAAGGTGCAATTTCTGAACAGCAAGAGCAGATAAAATAAAATCAGTAAATTACTGGGAAAAGATAAAGTTCTATTAGGCAAGTCGGAATGTACGCCATTGACTTTGAAAAAATTATCTGAAAATTTTCAACTTAAAGATAATTTTCACTGATTTAATCCCTCTCCACTCTTCTGTACTAAGGCAAAACTCTTGTGGGTTACCCATATCTTGATATAGATAGAGATTAAACATATGGTAACAGTTACTTTTGAGTTAAATGTTAGGAAGTAAACTCATATTTTAAACATATGTGCTTCTCCCCCTTCTATGATTCATATGGTCATAAATAAAATTGAACATCATTTTCATGTTTACTAATTATACCTGTTCATTTGGTATATTCTCACAGGTCTTATGACTGAAGGATATGTGTCAATATGAGATCTTTCACTTGGTAGTTGCATACTAGAAGAATTGTGACTTACTATTCATTATGTGTTTTAAAAGATGGTGTTAAATTAAAAAATAATACAGGCCCCATTTTTTATTTTATTTTTTATTTTTTAAAAATATATTTTATTGATTTTTTTACAGAGAGGAAGGGAGAGGGATAGAGAGTTAGGAACATCGATGAGAGAGAAACATCGATCAGCTGCTTCCTGCACACTCCCCACGGGGGATGTGCCTGCAACCAAGGTACATGCCCTTGACCGGAATCGAACCTGGGACCTTTCAGTCCACAGGCCGACGCTCTATCCACTGAGCCAAACCAGTTAGGGCAGGCCCCGTTTTTTAAATAACATATGGTACAATAATATATAAAGTAAAGATAAACATACACATTCGAATGCTAATCTGGAATTGTGCCCTCTAGGGAGGAAAGAGCAGCTCTATCCATTTTTCCAGCCTACCTATATTCTCTTCTGTGGAAGAGTAAATGGATGCCCTGATTTAACAGTAGGTTCTGATCACATGCCTTTGCAAGTGCTCAGTAAATGGTGGCTGTTATAATTGATGTTATTACCATAATTCACACTTTAATAGAGTCTTTGCACTTTAATCTGTATTAGACTGAAATACCAAAATATCACAAGGTTTCCAAAATCAGACATTCGTTAGTCTAAGAATTTATGAATCAATAGGAGTTTGACTAGAAACCTGTGCAACTGATGACAAAGCAAAGCAAAGTGCCAATAACAAAGCTTCAGGGGATGCTTTCCTAGAGATCAGAGTGCAGAAGTGTGGTGTCAGGAGACCAGAAACGATTCCATGGGGGAGATAGCATTGCAACAGGGTCTTTGTCATTGCAGTTTATTTGATTTTATTAATTATTTTAATAAAATTATATCTGCAGATCATTTAAGAACTAAATCGTTTGGCAAGGCTTATTATCTTTTGTTATTTATTTGTACACACTTAACAACAAGTCTATATTGCTCTATGCTGATTTTTTCAATCATAAGCATTATCTGTTAAGTTTCCACCTTGGAAGATGAAGTTTTGCTTTTCTTTCATATAAATCCCCCATTCTCATGAGACACAAACCTCATCTCCCATCCCTTTATCCTGGTAATACTTATGTAATTCAGAATGTTTACATTATTATGCTTAGCAAAATGCTATTAACAGCTGAAACCCATATATTGTGATTATCTTTTGTTTCCTGCACAAGGGTTTGTTTTTCTGGGAGCTGGGATTTTTCTCTTTCTCTCTCTCTTTTTTTTTTTTCCTCCCTTGGCTTAATTTTTTTAGACAAGCAGGATCCAGGAGAGCCTTCTACATGATGGAAATGCTCTATATAAGCACCATGCAATGTGGTAGCCACTGGCCACATGCGGCTATTGAGCATTCAAAATGTGACTAGGGTGACCACAGGGCCGAGGTTTTATATTTTTTGCTTAACCTAAACATAAATAGCCACATGTGGTTGGTGTCCATAGTGCTGAGCAGCACAATTCTAGACATTTATGACTAACTACGTCAAGCTTTCTGTCTCAATCTGCTCTAGGTATTTTCAAAGACATTAAGTAGAATCTATAGTTGTATCCATTTCATCTTAAATCTCTCAGGCGGCCTTTTGTTCCCTCTGGACTAGTTTCCTCTGGAGCTGGGGCTCAGCTCTCGATTCCCCTTCACTGTCATCCTGGGGGTTATGCAGATTTAACATGAAAGTCCCAATTCCTTTATCTAACTAATATTTGAGTGAGTATGACATACCAGGCACCCTTCTAGCTGCTTCGTTCACACAGTAGACACCTCCAGTCGTCTAATCGATATGTATGCTCCACTTCTTGCTTATTAACAGAACCACAATTTAGTTTGGAACAGAAATATGCTCATTTAAAAAATGCACTCCTAAAAAAGAAACCCAATAAATGTTCTCTTAATAAATAAGTAAAACATTCCACCCTAATTCCCTAAGGGTGACACAGTTTGTCAATAAGATTTAAGTATAACTCTAGGGAACAAGGCTTCTGGGGAAAGTATAGTATTACTGATGAGCAGGTCAGATTCACTGGCATGTACTGTTTCCCTCTTGTCATTCTCCCCTTCGCCATTGCTGGAACACAGATGTGATGTCTGGGGCAGAGCAATCATCTTGAGACTCTGAGGGTGTATGTCACACACTAAGAGTGGTAAAGCTAGAAGAAGCCTTACCTGTAATGGTTTCTTTAATTTTTATGTTTAGTGATTATTTCACCATCTACTAAGTTTAATATGTAGTTGCACAAATAATTTTACTGGGATTATTTTCAATGTCCCTCATATTAAATATTAATTTTTTCTATTTTGCGCTTTACAAGTGACTAATAAAGTTGGGTTTTTTTTATATGTATCAACTATTTACATCTTTTATTCTATGTGTTGACTTCCCATATTTCCTTCCTACATTGATTTATAAGCATTCTTAATGTGTTACGGATATTAGCCATTTGTGTCTTGTATGTGTTGTGAATATTTTCTCCAAGTTGTTGTGGTGTCTGTGGCCATAGGAATGTTTTAATATTCATTTGCAGCCAAATCTGCAATCCCTTCCTTCCAGCTTCAGCACTATTTATTAAACAAACTGATTTTGAAATGTCACTTTTGGCATATATTGAATTAATACGCATGTCTGTTCGTCTGTTATCAATATTATCCAGATGTGGGTGCGTTCTCTCTGGGCTTCCAATCCTATCCACCTGTTTGTCTCTGCACCAGAACCACTGTTGGTGCTATAGTCATTCCTTATGATTTTTTGGTTTTCTTTATAATTCCTTATGATCTGCCTTAATGTCTGGAAGATCAAATACTCCCACTGTATGCTTTAGGAGAATTCTGACTCTTCTTGTCTTAGATATTCTATATAAATTTTAGAAGCCGTTTACCAATTTCCCTAAGATATATAGTCTCTTTTGTTCAATTAATCTATTTGAGCCGAAACCGGTTTGGCTCAGTGGATAGAGCGTCAGCCTGCGGACTGAAAGGTCCCAGGTTCGATTCCGGTCAAGGGCATGTACCTGGGTTGCGGGCACATCCCCAGCGGGGAGTGTGCAGGAGGCGGCTGATCGATGTTTCTCTCTCATTGATGTTTCTAACTCTCTATCTCTCTCCCTTCCTCTCTGTAAAAAATTAATAAAATATATTTTAAAAAAATTAATCTATTTGATGTTCTAGTCAGTATCACACTGTTTTAGTGACTGTAGATCTTGAGTGTATTTTTATATCTATAGAGCAAGCTAACCCCATTCTTCTAAACTTTAAAAGTCAGTCAGCTATTCTTATACTTTTCTTCTTTTATTTTATTTATTTTTAAATTTTTTTTAATTTCTTTGTTGTTTAAAGCATTACATAAGTCTCCTTTTTCACTCATTGACCTCTCCCCAGTCTTCTTTTAAAAGTACTGATAATTAACTTATCAATTTCCATAAAAATTATTCTTGGATTTTTATAATTTATTTTAATTTGTAAATTTATTTAGCCAGAATTGACACTTTTATAATATAAGCTTCCTATCTACATCCTTTTTTACATTCACCAGTAAAGTTTTGTTGTTTTCTTCACATAGTTCTTGCACATTAAGTAGTATAAGTGTATTTCTGAGTATACTAAAGCATTTATTTTCCTTGTAGATAAGAATGTGTGGAGACTTTCTAATATACATTGTTTATCAATGTCTTTTTATTGCTACTATTGATTTCTCATTTACTTACAATTAACTTTTTCATAAAATTCATTAAGAGTTGGAGAAAGGTGACCATAAATGTGTGCTCAGTCAGTCATCTTGAATCCAAAGCATGGACATAGCATCTTGAGTGAATTTTGGATAGGACTTTAAGAGCTGGAAATGACAGGGGGAAGAGTATTCGAATTAGTAGATGGTATCAGCAATTCCTTAAAAATGGGAGAGTGTATGGCATGTGTGGGGCATGAAGATTAATCTGGTTTAGATCAAGTTAGGACTATGGAGGGAAGTGATGGAAAAACAAAAGGTAGAAGCTATGCTATGAAGGACCCTGAGTGCCCAGCTAAGCAGTAGGAAATGGTAGGTTCTCGCATTGTCATATTGCTATTCTCTTTTACAGAATGTAGAGCTTTGAGTCAACCAGACATTAGCAAAGTCAGAATACATCAGCAGCACTCATTATATGGTATACAATTAAACATATTCAATTGTGAACCGTGCAGATTCAATAACACAGTGGGGCATATAGGCATGAATTTCTCAAATTATCAACCTTCCAGGCGTTATTTGCTTTCCAAAATCCATGTTGAACACAGTAAGTTTCACTACTGTTGCCCACTCATCCTATATCGTTCTCTATGCTCCCTAGAATCAGACCCCATGAAAAATAGAAAACATAGAAGAGGGAGATTTTTAAATGTTAAATTACCCTCCAACCCACATGTAGCTTCTTTGTCTCTGCCCCCGTTTCTTTGTAGGACTTGGGCACGGGCTCTCTTCCACATGAGCTCTTCGTTAAGTTGCATGGTTTGGAGAGTCCTGACGTTGAAGCAGTGTCTCCTGATGTCTTCATGGAAATGAGAACAGCCAAGGTTTTCTGTGTTTTGCTTCTATTCTCCCCCCTCTCCACAGCCTACCCCCAAATTGTTCTTTCAACCCACTATCCACAGGTATTCAATTGCCATTGAGTAAGTTATCAGAATTTACAATTTATTGTCCATCTTTAAACAGTCTTCGTAAATGAACGGGTCTCAAATAATGCAAACCTTAAATTGCTGACTTCTAATGCATTTTCAATATGAGATAATATAAAATAGCAAGGCCTATTTTCTTGTGTGGCTTGTGAATCAACTTCATAGGCAGTACCTCTAACTCTCACTCTCACACACAAATTACATGTGTGTATGCACACTTATGTGCGTGCATGTATAGGTGTGTGTGTTTTTCCCAGAAAAAAAAAAGTCTTCCCAAACACTAGTTTGAATAAAAAGTCCTTACACTGCTGTTAAAAATAAGGTCCAGTGTTTGAAAATTATTTATTGCATGTATTCATTTATGCATACTAGTATGTAAATATGGACATAGAGGCAGCCAAAGAATTGACAACATAAAAGGTGCCTCTGGCTCAGACAGCAATTTTTTAAAATTGCATATACACTTTTGTTATTTCATATTAGCTTTTATATAAACTGGTCTTAGGGGAAGAAGCTGTCATGTCACTTTCTAATTAGCAAGAGAAGGCTCTGTGGCGGAGGTAGCATTTTATGAGGTCCTGTAATGCCAAACTAACCCCCCAAGCCATCCTTGGACAATGATTTATTGAATAGTTCTTTTTAAAAAATTGATTAAGTAATTCCTAATGTTCTGCATAAGGCAATGAGAGCTCGACAGTGCCTAACTCACTTGACAGTTTGAGTCATTGTCACTGGGACCAGAACAGGATGTTTTCCAAGAAAGAAAGTGAAGAGGAAGGAGTTTGTCAGCAATAAGTTTTCATAATCAGCCACACAGCAGTGGAAGTTGGAATGTGTGACAATATAGCAAATACGGGCGGGTAAACAGTGGATGACAATGGCCCGTTGAACCCGAAGTATAGTTTAGTTCCAGGAAGATCCCTGGAGGTCCAGTCTGATCCTGAAATCCAGCTCATCATGGATGGACAGTCACACTGATCCAGTCAACATAAGTGGTATGAAGGTCTATCATCTCCAGTGACCTAGATACATATACTTTAGTTGGGGGGGAGGGAGGGGGGCGGGGGAGGCAAGATGGCACTAGATCCAAACAGGTACACTCAGATCCAAACCAAAGCCTAACTTCGGGCACTCCGGGAATTATCATTTCAGTAGACAGCTGGCTAGAGTGGGCATGATCTGGTATTTGGTTAAACTTGAGAATATTTTCCCCCAAAACGGAAGCCTTGTCCCATAAAACCTCCCAGTGGCTTCCTTTCCTCATAAGTAAACAAAGGAATTGGGGCTGGCCTTTCTCAATATGAGTCGTGAGAATTACTAGCCTCACAATTTGGACCAGGAGAAGAGGGTCCTGTTGTCAACAGCGTGGAAAATGCTGAGCATTATGTGAGATGTACTGGCTCTTTCCATTGCAACGGCCCAAAGAAATAGCCTCAAAGTAAAAGAAATGGACCAGCTTCTCTTGTTTCACCTTACATGTCTGAAAATTATACAACCACAGAGCAATATCTTTAAGTACCACCAGTTAATGTTGTCCCATTGAAACTCTACATTAACACTTGTCCAGAGTAACAACTCCAGGACTACCATGGTCTAAAGCCAAGTTGTTGGGATTGACACAGAAAAACTGGCACCCATGGCCTGGGAGAGTGTCAGTTTACCATCCTCCCCTTCTCTGACTTGTATGCCATTTAATTTTTAACTAAATGTGTTACTCTCAGAAACGCTCCCCTGCTTTGGGACTCATTTTCCTTATCTGTAAAATGAGTGAGCTGGGTGACCCTTTCAGCTCTGTCATGATGTGAAATATCTTCCCATGTGTGAGGTTCACTTTAGAACTTGACCTCCCCATTTCCCCTTGGGCTTCTGAGTGACAGACACCAGAGCGAATCCTCCATAAATAGATGTTTCATATCTTGGGTCTCAGGATGAATTTATAGCTGAAGATTGACATGTAGTCACTTTCAAAAAGACCAATTTGAGCTACAAGGAAAAAATATTTTACACTATTTTAAACCATTACATTATAAAGCAATGGGATATTTTTATTTAACAAATATGAATGATAGTCCCAAATTTTATTTACAAAAATAAGTTACAAGCTAACCAATACTTACTGAGTAATTTCTCTGGACAGGACAACATCCAGTAGACATGCCAATGCACCAGGAGCCATAGGTTAATAATGATTTTTTACGTAGAAAATTCCTACTTATTTCTTTTGCTTTTTATGAAAAGCAATAAAAGACCTTTTCAATGTGATTGGTACAATTCTGGATTGGTTATAGGTGTGCCTCATTCAACCACCACACAGCTTAATAAGTAACTGAAACATTTGGTTTCTCTGTCATTTTTATTAACTCTGAGTGGTGACAAAAAGAATATCATTCCAACTGATCTAAAAATGAATCTGAGGCTGCAGAGACTGGGAGAGACCCAAGATAAAAATGCAAATCTAATTTAAATGCCTGGGAAAATATAACCGTCAGATAAGAATATTTAAAGAAATACCCAAGTCATGGCATTTTCATCGAGAAAAGATAATAGTGAGAAACCAGGAGATAAACTATTACTATATTTACCTCAAGTGATAATCCAAAACAAAATCCTAGCCACCTTAGAAGTTTGGAACTTACTTCTGCTTCTTGGAATAAGCAAATAATAATTCTACAGATAAGGAATAGATAAAGAACAGTCCTATATGTTAGAAATGGGTAGGGGATATTAACTCTAAAATGCATTACTCCCAGAGACTAAGTACCTGGCATCCTTACAAAACAAAAAGGAATTCTTCCCCTTATCCCAACTCAATTCACCTTAATGACTTTCTCTTTCTCCAAGGTGCACAGAGTAAAAAGAAACCAAGATCACAGGCTGATTGTTGTTTTGCTGCCTAAAGGCCCAGACCAGGACCCTATCAGGAACCATTACTGGCATTAACTCGAGGCTGCCTGAGATGGTATTTTATCACTGTAATCTCTCCTTTGGCCCTTAGAATAGACTGCACCACTGTGCTATGAAGTTCTTTTCCTCAGGACTAAGGGATGCTGCAGAACAGACTGCCAAGGAATTAACATGCCCGCCCCCCGTCCCCCCTTGGTCACTAGACACCACACTCAGTGACAGGAGTTTTTGTATAAATACCCCAGCTCCCTCCCACTTTGGTTGGGATCATTTTGAGGCATGTAGTTTGCACTGTGGCTTAACAGCTCTGCTTTCCCTTCCTGTGTATAACACGCCTCTCTCTACCAGAGTTGCCTGCGCTTCTCAGTTAAAGTGCTTTTACTAAATCCTTCTCCAGCGTCTGCATCTGGGAAAACCCACACTAAGACGTGCTCTGTTCGTTGGCCATTTCACAACATGAGGAAGAGATGTTCTCAAAAAGAAGGTAATACTGCAAAGGGCCTGATGATAACAGAAAGTCTCATCTCCACCACACTCAAGCTCTCAAGAGGCCATTCCTTTTTTTTTTTTTTTTTTTTTTAAATGTTTTTATTAAAAAAAAAAAAAGAACCCAGAAAAAAAAAATCCGCATTATTAACTGGTACACCTAGTAATGGTTGGACTTTAGTGAGTACTCCCTAGTTATAAATTATAATTTAAACTGTGCTTTGTTTATTTCACATGCTACCACATGAAATAAACAAAGGGGCATGTGAGAGTGTGGGCACGACTTGAAATACCTCATGCCTCCTTACACATTACATATTAATTTCAACTTGTTAATGACTGGTTTTTGTGGTGTGAACACAAGTAGGACCATCATGTGGTCCAATGTCCATTTAAAAATAAAAGTTTTTATTGAGTTTTAGAGAGAAAGAGAGAGGGATAGAGAGATAGAAATATTGATGAAAGAAACATCATTGATTGGCTGCCTCCTGTATGGCCCCTTCTGAGGATCAAGCCTGAAAACCGGGTATGCACCCTGACTGGGAATCAAACCACGATCTCTTGGTTCCTGGGTCTACCCTCAACCACTGAGCAACACCAGCCAGGCCCAAGAGGCCATTCTAATAGTCATGGTCTCTTTGTATTGCCTCCCCTATGCTGCCTAAAATACTCTCTTTTATCTTCTCGGCTAATCTATGTTTAAATTCCTCCTAAAAGCTCCATCGAGATGTAACTACACTATTCTCTAAGACAGTGGTTCTCAGAGTGTAGCTCCAGGACTGGCAGCATCTTGGGGATTTGCTGAAAATGCAAATTCTCGGGCCCAACCCCTGCCTACTGAATCAGATACTCGTGGGGAGGAGCCCTGCATCTGTATTTTAACAATCCCTCCAAGCGATTGTGATGCACACTAAAGTTTGAGAGCTACTGTTCTAGGAAGTATTTCCTATCACCCCAATCTGACTGTAAAATCTCCAACTGCAGTTCCCTATCATCTTTCACATTTATTTAGTCAACTTAAAGTCTCAGTGCTACCCCCTTTATCTCTTATGTTGACCAACCCATGTTTCTCACCTGAATTATCAATGCAGCCTCCCACCTGGTTTCCCTGAATATAAGCCTCCTGTCTATTCTCCATCAGCCACTAGATTTTTAGGTCTAAAGTGCAAATGTATTATGTCCCTGTAGTGCATCTATCATCTAAACATAAATCTAAGATTCGTAGGACCTGCATGCAAGGCCATTTGTGATTTGGCTCCTGCCTGTCTAACTTTTCCTGGACTATAGACACATCAAAGTATCTACAGTGCACCTCCCCATCCACCCCCTCAAGGAGGGCCTGAACTATAGGTTCCTTCAGGTCTGAAAGGCCTTTCCAGTGCCCCTCCTTATATAAATCATAGGCATATAAAAAAAATCCTTCAAGACAATATCAAATCTTGGAGAGGAACAGTAGCTTAAAGCAATTCAGGCTGCAGCCGAGAAGCAAGAACACAGGAGTGAGGGGCCAAAGCTAGATTTTTCTGTATTTTTACAATTTTCCTCAAGGTAGGTCTTACCCCTCATGGCCGAGCCAGGTCTTATGGCTTCTAGCCCCTTCAACATTCACTGTTTTTGGCTCTGGGTTTTATTATGTCCCTAACTCTTTAAGATGAGTTCTTCCTCTGTAAACTAGAGATAAATGCTTGCCTTGTCTATTACAGAGTGCTGGTTGAGATTCAAATGGGAAAACATTTATAACAAGTTTTAAAAGATTTGAGGTGCAAAACAAAATAAGGCATTATTGTTAAATACTTGTGACAATTAAATGTAGGTAGGCAACATTTAGCAAGCACTAATTACTACATTCGCCAGGCCCTAATCTAAATTTAACATGCATCATTTATTCAATCCTCTTAATACTCCAAAAATAAGATGCTATGATAATCCCCCCATTTTACATAAGGAGAAACTGAGGCATGCAGATGTGGAAAAGTCTTGCTCAAGGTTACTAAAGTTAAAAGTGATGGTAATCTCACTCAAGAGCCTCAACTCAACCCTGTTAACGGTGAAATGGCAATAGATGTTAGAACTCGGTCCAGCAACCTCAGTTCTTGAGTTCCGCTAAGAAAGAATTCAGATTCAAGACTCAAAAACAAGCAAAAGTTTATAGCCACAAAGGGTCCTCTGTCTGGATGGTTTTTATCTGGAGGTCTTCAGGGAGGATCTCAATAAAATATTCATCAGCTTTCCAAATGTGTCCTTTCAAGGTCGTGGTCTCTACTGATTGATTGGTGCCTGGGCAGAGGGCTGAAAACTTGGATCTCACTTTTTAGAGCACACTATAAATTAATGTGTTTTTTTAAAATACATAAATTAAGGTTTTTAAGTAAATTCTGAGATTTCTTGTCTCCTATTCTTTTTTTTTTTTAATCATCACCCAAGGCCTTAAAAAAAAATTTTTTTTTATTGATTTTACAGAGAGAGAGAGAGAGAGAGAGAGAGAGAGAGAGAGAGAGAGAATATCCTCAATGTAAGAAACATCAATAGGTTGCCTCCCATATCTGCCCAACTCGGGATTGAACCCACAACCTGGGTATGTGCCCTGACTGGGAATTGAACCCACCACCTTTCAGCGTATGGGACAATGCTCCAACCAACTGAGCCACACCAGCCAGCGCTATTTTATTTTTTTACAATTCAATATTATTTTGTATTATTTTCAGGTGTACAGCATAATGGTTAGACAATCATATATTTCCTAAAGTGTTCCCCCAATATTTCCTGTACCCACCTGCCACCATACATAGTTATTACAACATTATTGACTATATTCTCTATGCTGTACTTTATATCCTCATGACCATTCTGTAACCAATCTGTACTTCTCAATCCCTTCACCTTTTTCACCCAGTCCCCCAACCCTCCTCCCCCCGGCAACCATCAGTCTGTTCTCTGTGTCCATGAGTCTGTTTCTTTTGTTGTTGTTGTTGTTCATTTATATTGTTCTTTAGATTCCACATATAAGTGAAATCATATGGTACTTGTCTTTCTCTGACTGACTTATTGCACTTAGCTTACTACCCGCCAGGTCCATCCATGCTGTCACAAATGGTAAGATTTTAATAAACCAGGAGTCTCCAAAGAGGAAGTGGAATAGGCCAGGCATTGAGTCTCCTGAAGATTTACATTAATTTTACACAGTGACTCTCAGGGTGTTATGGGTGGAATTGTGTCCTCCCACCCACCCACCCATCCCCAAAAATATGCTGAAGTCTTAACCCCCAGGATCTTAGAATGTGATTGTTTGGAAACAGGATCATTGGAGATGTAATGAATGAAGATGAGGTTGTACTGGGTGGAATAAGATGGGCCCCCATCCACTACGACTGGTGTCCTTAAAAAAAGGGGAGAGACACAGAGAATGCCATTGGAGAGACTGTGACACAGGAGATGGTGGCCATGTGAAGACGGAGGCAAAGATTCGAGTGCTGCATCTACAAGCCAAGGAATGCCAAGGCCTGCCTGCCGGCTTCTCTAGAAGCTGGAGAAGGCAGGGCAGGCTTCTCCCTGCAGGTTTCACAGAGAACATGGTCCTGTGACACCTTGAGCTCACGCTTCCAGCTCCGAAACTGTGAGACAATAAATTTCTGTAGCTTTAAGCCACCCAGCTTGTACTACTTTGTACAACAGCCCTTGGAAACTACACAAGGTTACTTTTCCATCTATTTTTGGCGGCTTTTGTTAGATGGTCCAGGCACCTGATAGAACAGGATTCGTTGTGCTGCATTATGTTTGTCTTCCCCGACTAAGCAATGAGCAGGAGCTGTGTTTATTCATCTGTATCTCCACACACAGTAGTTGCTCAATAAATGCATGTTTGATATATGCATAACCTATGGACACAGACAATAGGGTGGTGAAGGCCTGGGGCAGGGAGCTGGGGTCAGGCTGGAGAGGATCAATGGAAGGGAAAAGGGAATATATGTAATACTTTCACAATAAAGATTTATTTTTTAAAAAATTAAAAATAAATAAATGGATGTTTGAATCAATGAAAGAATCTCAAAGAACCTCTGTGATTCACCTTGGCTGCTAGTCCACATCCAGCCTCTAGCCCTCAAATATCAAACTACTTTCCTACTTAATAAGTATGCAATACAGATCTCATAACATAGAAACCCACACCTGAACCCTATATGTTCATGTTGACCAATGTTACCCCAATAAATTTAATTTTTAAAAAAGTATGCAAATGTGCCAGGTCTGAGAAACCAGGGCAGCAGCAAAATGGACCTAAAGGACACATGGGACCTGAGACACACAGCCTCAACTTTGGATCTGCCTCTTACCTCTGAGCATGTTTGAGCTACAAACTTGGCCTTTTAGGGTTTTTTGTGGGTTTTTTTAAGTAAGCTACAGACAATTGACTTGCTTTACTGATTTGCCTGTAGAAAACTCCTTAAAATTAAAAATCAGTGTCATATCAATGTTAAGTGTACATTTGAGTGATATAAGCTGTAATTCAGTGTTTCGTCCTCTCAATACATTGCACACACATGTGAACACATACATGCACATGTACACGTGTGTTTGGATGGATATGTGTATAAATTTCTGATGTTGGTGTCAACACCATTTAGTTTGATACATTATGATCTTTACAATTAGGCTAATGAAATTATTACTGTACATGCAGCCATATGGTTAGAAATAATCCTGTCATCATTAAATCAGTTAAGAAAAGATTCTATGTATTATAGAAGGAAAAGAAATAGTAAAAAAAAATCAGCTCATTAAAGTTTGTGTTTTCAGAAGTATTGATGCTTTAAACTTCTTCAAAATGTGTAACTTTAAAGATATCTAATTTATACCTCACTATAAAAAGTTGCATCTTGTTATTCATCCTTAGATGCAAATTGAGTTATTTCTAACCAAGAACCATCGTGACTTGGACATTGGAACCGGCCAGTCCATCTCAGTGGTTGCCCAGAGGCTCAGATGGGAAGAGAATGACTGCGCTCACCATCTGTTTCCCATATTGCCTGAGAAAACATCCAGAAAATCCACTTTCTCGGGGCAGCTAGCCTTCAATGCAGTCGCCAGAAAGAGAAATGCTTCCTGCCACAGTCAAAGGGAAGATACCTCGTTTCATGGTCAGAATCCCGATGGTCTGGTACGGTTTGAACAATATGACGCCAGAAAATCAAGAGGCCCCTGACCCATGTAAGTGCACGGCTTTGGGCACAAGTGTTTCGGTATGAGATGTGGTTACTACGAGGCCTTTCTCTGAGCCCACACTCAGGCCTGTCTACCTGCCAAGCAGTGCGAATTTCAGTCGTTTGCCCGAGGGTTAACCAAACCGTGGTTTCAAATTTGGAGGCATGTTTGTTTGTTTTGTTCATTAGATTCCACATGTAAGTGAGATCATCTGGTACTTGTCTTTCTCTGACTGGCTTATTTCATTTAGCATAATCCCCTTCAGGTCCATCCATGCTGTCACAAAGGATAACCTTTCCTTCTTTTTTATGGCTGAATATTCCATTACCAGAGGGAACAGGTGGGGGTGGGAATGGGGGTGGGGGAGAGGACAGCAGGAGGCACTCCGTTCACCCCTGCGTAGGGGGGTGGACAGGTAAAAGAGGAGAAAGGGGGGAGGGATAATAATTGGTGATGGAAGGAGCTAGACTTTGAAAGGTGAACACACAACACCAGAATTGTACACTTAAAACCTATATAATTTTATTAACCAATGTAACCCCAATAAATTCAATAAAAGTATTTTTAAAAATTAGAGGCATGTTACTTAAAATTAGCTATTGCTATAGGCTTGAGAAAAACACTTTTTTTTTTCCCTAACATTCAAAAATATTCTTGCCCAGACGTCTTCTGAGCACGGTCTTTGGAACCCTGGTGGTTGTAAAGAGTTCCCTTGGGGTTACCCCAAAAGCTTACGACAGCACTGCTCCTTTCCCCTCCTCCTTCCCACCCTGGAATTTTGCTCTTGAAAAGCCAGGCAGAACTTGAATTTTGTTTTAGTGCATTGTAGCAGGCACTCAGTAAATAGTTATTGAATGACCTAAAAGATTCAAAATCTATGTGCTTAGTGAATTTTGGATTAGCAGATGCTAAATGATGTCACTGCTTATGAATGCAAGCCAGACCAAAACGACCTTTGTAGTTAACGAAAGCTGCAGGAAGGACACACGGTGACAGCTCTCCTCTCGGGGTCGCCTTATGGGGATTTCAAGCAGCCTGGGCCATTCCCCCTGGGGAAGAGAGGAGCCAGCAAAGAGAACGCAGAGATCTTGAGGCCCTTTATGACCTCTAACTGCTTTATGTAAACAGAGAAACCAAACGAAAAAAACCAAACAACTCCCAACCCGATGTGGCCAGACCACAGAGGGCTGCGTGGGAGAAATGAGGGCCCCTAAAAGATCTGAGTCAATATGCACATCTGAGATCCATCCTCAGCACTGACTGGAGGCCAGGCACATCCTGGACAGCATCTCCCCCATGTGCTGGCAGGAGAGGACAGCAGGAGGCACACCGGTCATCCCTGAGCACTTGGGAAAGCCTTTGAGGCTGACGTTCTGAGATTTTTTTTTTTTTCTATTTGCTGGCCAAATGGGTTCCTGAACTTGCAACCATGCCCATTTTACCTTTTTCAAAATGAAAAAAAAAAATAGCCATTTTATTAGAGGTATTCTTAACATGCACAGATAGACACGTGCGCGCACACACACAACCAGGGCATAAAATCAATGCAAATGATATTCATAGTGAGCCAAGCTAGTGCAGGAGATATTGGGTGGACCAGCAAGTATGACTTCACCCACAGATCAAAGTGTCTGTCCAGCAAATGTTTCTCCGGAGCCAACTATGTGCTGGGAACTGTGATGTGGATAGGGTGATGATAAACCAGACAGTCTCTGCCCTCTTGAGTTAACATTCTATTGAGGGAGACAGACAGTATGGGAAAGAGTAATATTCTCACAGGAGAGGGAAGGGGGGGGTGAACTGGTTGGGAAGCTATGGACGCTCACGCTCTGTAAAGTTGGAGCAAAGGAGAGAATGAGCACGTGTGAACATCTGAGGGAGACCATTCCAGCAAAGGAAACAACACAAGCAAAGACCCTGAGGGAGGAATGTGCCTGACCTATTCAAGTAAAAGTCAAGCCAGGGAGACTGGAAGGCAGAGATGGAGGCGATTGGCTGAGGACCGCTCAGGAGTACATGTCACAGATTCTGTTGGCCTTTGTTATGCTTTTGGAAAGTTTTGATTGGGGAGTGGCATCCAGGTACAATGCGGTCCATTGATAATCTTGGAAAGGGTGTTAGTTCTGACAGTTGGACCAGTGTCCTTGGCAGGCTTGTCTGGGTTGGCCAGAGGGCCATGGTTACTTGCAGGAGTAAATGTCCATCCAAGTCTCTTGGACACTATGGGCCTAAGTCCTGCTACCCAGCCTCTGGAGATGTCCCTCCTCAATAGTCTGGGAAGGGTGAGCTGGGGAGTGAGACAAAATGCAAACCGCAAGTCAGCAGGTCCTTCAACTTGGTCCAAGTGTAGGGGGAAAAGGGTGAACCCACAGCTGATCTGAGGTCTGGGAAATAGTTGAGCCATGTCTGTCATTGGTATTTGCCCTTTGCTTTAGAGTCATTAATCCAGTCCAAGTCGACTCTTTTATTCATTTATCAGTTTAGTTTGTTTTATTATTTCTTTTAGAAGAAGCCCAAGGCCAGGAAAGTAGTGGTTTTTCTTCTTTGCTTTCAAAAGATTTTATTGAAATAACAACTTTGGAAGATAAGATGGGAACAATTTCTGTATAACACATACTTACTCAGCTTAGCAAATACTTTAAAAGTAAGCTAAGGGACGAAGCATAGGCGTTGACATCTGTTATCTCTGTGTTCTAGCTCCAGGAGACAGAGGGAAGATGGGAGGAAACGGGGTTTCTCTCCTCATACTAAACCGAATGCAGAGTTTGAAAATACAAGGTGAACTGCCATGTGTCTCCTTTCCAGCCTCCTTCCTTCAGTCATCGACTTCTTAAGTCCTCCAAAGAGCCCTACCATGCCCACTTGCTCCTCCCTCCTCCCCACCCCAACCTCCCCCTCTTTCCTCCCCCACCACTTCAGACAGGGAGGGAGCTGAACCAGAGGTCTGAGAGCTGAAACAACATGAAAGCCCTCAGACTTGGAATGAAATCCAGTCTCCTCCACTGGCCCCCTCCCTGCCCTCCAAGCTCCTTTCCTCCCTCCCTCCTCTTTCTTTCTCTCTTCTCTCTTTCGCTCGTATACCTCTTCTATTCTCACTTCACTTTCCTTCGCCTAGAAGGCTAAGTCGAATGCTCCTTCTCCGTCTCCTTTACTCTCATCTCCTCCTTCTTCCTTCTCTTCTCCTTTCTCCTTCTCCTTCTCCTTCTCCTTCTCCTTCTCCTTATACTTCTACTTCTACTTCTCCTTCTCCTTCTCCTTCTTCCTTCTACTTCTCTCTCCTTCTCCTCCTCCTCCTCCTCCTCCTCCTCCTCCTCCTCCTTCTTCTTCTTCTTCTTCTTCTTCTTCTTCTTCTTCTTCTTCTTCTTCTTCTTCTTCTCTTGCTTCTAAAGAATTGTAAGGAAAATCTCAAGTAAATGGTATTCAGTAAGTGGTTTCCTGCCTCAGTATTCAAAGCTTGAACCAAAAAAGGAAGTAAGTTAAGACCTCCTGAGCAAGCATCATGTGCTGAAGCCTGCAAGGCAGGGGTTCATACAGTTGCCACATGAAGAAGGTGAGGGGCTTGCTCATCAGCTGCAATGCTGGCACCAGAGCCCTGCGGGGTGCTGAGCTCCCCCCCGACCCCCGGCGCCTCTCCCCCCTTCCCCCCCCCCCGGCCACGCCTGCAGCATACTCCAGGTCTCTCCTTGGGTGTCCTCGTCACTGAGGGATGCCTCTGGGACAACAGTGACCTGCAGTCTCTCAGATTCTTAACCAGCCACTGAGTTGTCCATCATCAGCTTTGGGGCAAAGGCCCTACCTTTGACTCAGAGCTTAGGGGGTGTGTCTTGAGGGTTGAAGGGAGTGTTGTAGGCGAGGGACTGCTTTCTAGAATGACAGCTCATCTGGACACCCATCCTTTGAGGCTTCCAAGGCACCTTCTTTTCCCAGGAGTCACGCTCATCCTCCCTCAGGCATTAACTCACAGGGGACAGAAAACAGTTGCGTGTTCCAAGCAACTGAGTTCATCACTGGCCAGAACTCCATTTACTTTTCAAATTTTTAAATTAAATTTATTGGGGTGACATTGGTTAATAAAATTATATGGGTTGCAAGTGTACAATTTCATAATACACCACCTGTATATTGCCTTGTGTGTTTACCACCCAAAGTCAATCTCTTTCCATCACTGTGCTATCTCTGCTCCCTCTACCTTTTTGCTATCTCCACTCCCAGCCCCCTTTCCCTCTGGTAACCACCATACTGTTGTGTCTATGGCACTTGTTAGAATGGTTATTAGCACCCAGGTTGTGTGGCTCAATGGTTGAGCATCAACCTATGAACCAGGAGGTCATGGTTGGATTCCCAGTCAGGGCACATGCCCAGGGTTGTGGACTCAATCCTCAGTGTGGGGCATACAGGAGGCAGACGATCAGTGATTCTCTCTCATCGTTGATGTTTCCATCTCTCTCTCCCTCTTCCTTCCTCTCTGAAATCAATTTTTTTAAATGAAATAAAAAAGGAGTCCAGCCAGCACTTACCAGTAGCAAAGGTGGGCTCCCACATGCGTGTTCAAAGAGCAGGGTTAACTAGCTAGTCCTGAGCACTTATATGATTTTGTCTTTTCTCCTTCCTTTCCCAGCACCTCCACCCCACCCCACACACAGAGTTTTATTTTTTGATGAGAGGTTGGCAGCCTCAGAGTTGGAACCTTGAAACAGGACATTCATTAGTGTTATGTGGAAGAGGGATTAAACAGAATCTGAATTGCTCCAAAGGACAGAATAAGGCTCAAGGGAGGACAGGGGGGTTACAGAGAGGTAGATATAGGGCTAATATTGAGAGAGGTGCTGGTAACTAGAGCTGCCTCACAGAGGAGCAGCCTGCTTGGTGAGGCAGTAGCGGCTGTTACTCGCAGGGCACAGAGATGGCTGCACAGCCTCTGATTAGGAATGTGGGGGACCTCAGCATCCCATGGTCCTTCCAATTCTAAGACCCTAAGACAGCTTGAAATAGCTTACTCACCATCATCTTTTGTTGAATCATTTTATTAAATCATCACTTCCTGAGGTCACTATGACTCATGCATGGTCCATGGGGAAAGCTTTGAATCTCCGTATCCTAAATGCACTCCTTTTGAACCTTTAAGGAAGAAGACAAATTTATAAACAGGGAGTGTACACTTGCCTTTCAAAGATAACTTACATACATTTCTCATGTGTTTGAAAAGAACAACGCTAGAGATGGTTTGCTTGGAGGGCCCTGACAAAATGTTCCCCAAACCCAAGGAGTCCAAATTGATGTCCCGATCTCAGTAACAGCCAGATACATCCTCCCCTTGGCCTAAAAATCTCTGCTCCGCACCCTGGGCCCAGCTTACGCCTGCCTGGGGCTGTGGAGGGGACTCGCTGACCCTCTTCTTAAAGAAGTAGGGAACGATTTGCCACTGCTATTGCGAACCCGCCATGTGGCCTCGGGAAAGTTAGTGTCCCCGTGTCCCCGAGTCTCAGTTTCCTCATGTGAAATATGGAGATTATGATAATACCTAGTGTACAGAGTTCCTGCTAGCATTGAATTAAGTAACACAGGTAATATACTTTTTGCAGTAGCTGACATATGATACTCTAAAAAAGGTTAGCTATGCTTACTGTTCTTAACACCATTAATATCGTCTTCATCACAGTCTGTAGTAAAAATTACTACTACAGAGAGAATACTGAGAAATCTCGTGGGATTGCCTCCTGGATGCTCCACATTCTCAGCATTAGAACAGCACAAGCATCCCACAGGCATGAGTGTCCTTGCTGTGCCCCGGGTGGCATCCTTGCTAGCTCCGGGCTCAAGAGAAGCTGGGTAACAGCACTCCTGAGACCGGCAATATTCCCCAGACCTTCGCTACAGAAAGTGTGGTCCGGGACCAGCAGCACCTGGAAGCTGGTCAGGAAATCAGCTTTGGGGCCCAGCCCTACTTTTAATTCAGCAGCGAGGGGGTTTGTGTGTTAGAGGACTGTGAGGGGAGTTGTCCTGTTTTCTCCAAGGTTATCTTTTAAGCCAACATTAAAAATAGTAAAATGTTCCAGCCTCTCCACCTCAGCCAAACATACATGAATTTGGTATATTCTCGGTGCTCTTAGGCAATGAAAGCACAAAAGGCTCTTTTTCTAATGGTACCTGATGAGCCAAAGTAAAAAATGAATGTCTTACCATAGAGGAAGCTCTAATTCAGATGAACCGCAGAAAGCATCTCTATGGTACGGGCTTCAGAAAATCAGCCTAATGCCCCTCCAGCATTCAGTACAGTGCCTGATGTACAGTAGATGCCGAAAACATAATGGACAGATTGATAAAAAAAATCTGTAGGGGTTTCTAGTATCAAAAGGATTAAATCCAAGTAATGTATTCTAGAATTCTATGCCTACCACATCCGGTTCTTTTTTAGATAGTCTAAAAGTTCCGCACTTCCTGTGAATATTTGTGTTTATTATCAATGACAGTGATAGACAAGAGTTGGACTAGGAATTTAAAAGTTTGAATCATTGTTCCAGAGAGGCAACCCCCTCTGATCCAATGAATGGAAGCACAAAATTGCATCATTTCCCTAAACCTCTTTGGAGAACAAGTACTCAATGAATATGGAAAAAATTTATGGAATGGCAACATTCATATAAAATTCACAGAGGACATCAAAGTAGATGTGGATAAGCCCTGTTTGTGGGTGAAGTCAAGGACTCTAGGATTGGTTCTGGTGTCTGTTTAACTTTGCAAAGGTTCTGAAGCTTAGAATCAGAGGCCATAAAAGGCCTGAGGGGTCATCTGACAAGTCTGACCCACCAATTACACAGACAGGCAAACTGAGATAAACTATGGCTAAAGAGAAACTGTCTTGGCCATGGCAGAGCCAGAACTTGGAAGCTTTTAGAAACACTCCAGGTCCCTCATCACAAGACCACATCTCCATGTTGGAGGATCTTTGCTTCCATCCCTGAAGAAATTGGAGGTGACCAGTCACTGTATCTGACCCATTGCTCTCTCTTCAATAGCCTATCCCCATCAGCAGCCCAGACTCCCACCTCCAGTCAATCGAGGAAGGCCAGGTCTGAGGCATTTGCATGCTAAGCTGGTCCAGCCGTCTGAAGCCACGCCTCTGTGGAGCACTCCCAGCATCTAAGCAAAGAAGCCGGTTCACTGTCATGGCATGTTCACAGTTTAGAACTTGCTGTTGTTGTCTTTTCTCAGACCTAGTCCAAGGACTAAATAGAGAGGTGACATCAAACATTTGGGCAAACACAGCTGTCAGAGCCACCCCTGTGCACTATGGGAAAGTAGCTGGTCCTCCTCCAGTGATGCCTAGGAGTGGGCTCACACCGAAAGGTCATTGGCTACCAGATAGCAAGCTCAGTCAGCGCCCGCGATGTGACAGTTGTTTGGAGTCCATTAATGCTGGTTTTACCCGAGAGTTTATTGTTTTCTGAAGCAACCATGGCTTATTATGGCAACCAACATTGGTTGTTTATCCAGTGTCTGTGGTTTAAACAGAAAAAGGAATGTGTCCATCTTTAAGAAGAAGCCAACAAACACTGTATGTGAGCCAGGAAGGGGGATGGACACACTGTTCTGGCTGATCAACAGATGGTGCCACAAAAACCCTTGGAGACCTCACAGGCCATACAAACCCACTCCTCATTCCCCACCTGGGCCAGGGTAGTGCTGGGACCTTCAAGGGCAGAGGAGGTGTGGGGGGCAGAGGGGAAGGGGGATGGCATATATGGAGTCACATATCTCCTACTTATTTTCTCTCCAAAGGACCACAGGCTTAAGTTGCAGCCAAGACAGAAAACTCTCCTACAATAAATGGAAGTGACTACAGACCATGAACGGGACCAAAAAATATTCATTCTGAGAGTCCAAAAAATGACTCCAACCAGACCCTCCAGAGCACCTTGGAGTTTATTGAAAAGTAAAAAGAACTCTAATATCTTCAAATGCAATCTGCCTGCTCTCCACACAACATTCCTGTCAGACAAATTTCAGTGCCTGCTTGAACCGTTCCAAGGTCGGGGATTACTCAGTGTTGAGAGGCAGGTCTTTTGGGCCATCCCTGCATTGGTTCTGTAATTGTTCAATAAGAAATCTTTGAGTGCCGAAACCGGTTTGGCTCAGTGGATAGAGCGTCGGCCTGCGGACTGAAAGGTCCCAGGTTCGATTCCGGTCAAGGGCATGTACCTGGGTTGTGGGCATATCCCCAGTAGGAGATGTGCAGGAGGCAGCTGATCGATGTTTCTCTCTCATCGATGTTTCTAACTCTCTATCTCTCTCCCTTCCTCTCTGGAAAAAATCAATAAAATATATTTTTTTAAAAAAAGAAAAAAAAAGAAATCTTTGAGTGGCAAGGATTACTAGAGTAAGAAAGAGAAGTAAGAAAGAACCAAATTTTGCAGAGTCTAGTAACTTTAAAAATACCAAAAGCCCTAACCGGTTTGGCTCAGTGGATAGGGCGTTGGCCTGCAGACTGAAGGGTCCCAGGTTCTATTCTGGTCAAGGGCATGTACCTTGGTTGCAGGCACATCCCCAGTGGGGGGTGTGTAGGAGGCAGCTAATCAATGTTTCTCTCTCATTGATGTTTCTAACTCTCTATCCCTCTCCCTTCCTCTCTGTAAAAAAATCAATAAAATATATTTTAAAAAATAAAAATACCATAAACAAAAGGAAAACTGGTAAAAAAAAAAAAAGTTGCAGTATAAAGGAGAATGTGGTTAATTTCCTAATACTATACAGAAGCACTTATATAGCAATTTGAAAAAGAAATCCATTTTTTTTAAATGAGAAAAGGCTATGACTAGACAGTTCAAAGGAAAAAAAATAAAGGGCTAAAATCAAATGAAAGGAGTTTTTATGTCACACATAAAGAAATGCAAATTCAAACCATAAAATGGTGTTTTTCACCAAGGCTTGACTAACGGTCAATCATTTGATAATACCCAGAATGTTGGGAAACAGATGCTCATACTCTTTGAAGAACAGTTTAATTATTGAAATTTAAAATGGGCGCACCCTGTGAAATTTAGTTCATAGATATATTTTATGAATGCACAGAAAAAATCCTCAGCAATATTCACAATAGAAGAATGTTTGCAATGGGGGAAAGTAAACAACATAAATGCCCACCAATAAGAAATTGGGGTCATAAATTAAAAGCACATTTAACACGGAATGTCAAAATGAATGAGGTCAGTCTATATAAGTGAATATAAAAAGATCTATGATACCCTAAGTGAAAAACAGAAGGTGTAGAATTGTGCATAGAGTATGAGTTTATTTATGTAAAAAAGTATGCTTGTATATTCATAGAAGTTTTTGCAAGAAGACACAAATTATCAGTAGTTAGCATTTATTCAAAGTTTAAAATACCCAAAGGCAATGCTATATTTCATCTATGGATACATATATGTAGCAAGCAGAAAATATGTATGTAACTGAGACATAATACATTTTGCTTTTAGGGGAAAAAGAGAAATAAAATTGGCAAAGGACTCCCCCCACCTCCCAGAATCTTAAATTATATCTTAATGTTTTATTTCATTAATAATATATCTGTAACTTTTTTCAAATATTTTAAGGGAACAAAAAAGACATACAAAATACTGATTTGACTCTACCCTTTAAGCTTTATAAAATCTCTTAAAATAATCAGTGATACAATGATGACTCATTTTTTGTTTGCAATGCGAGAGCCTGCAGTGAGTAGGGATTAACATTTCCTTGGAGAAATTGGATCTACTTGGTAGAACATTCTTGTACTAATCATTCTTGTTTGCCAGATTTTTCTATTAATACAGTTGAAAAGGAACAGTTGTGCTTTCATGGTGTGTTTCTGTTTATTGTCAAACAGCAGCTGATAGTTCATCAAATTAGCCGATGTTTTAGTGTTGGGGAAACATTCCCTTACCTTCCTCAGCCTTGCCTTGCAAATCTCTCACCAAAATTACTGGACCTTTGGTAAGTCATGGATCTCCAACTAAATATCACTGGCAGATATTCTTTGAACCGTGTGTGTGTGTGTGTGTGTGTGTGTGTGTGTGTGTGTGTGTGTGTGTGTTGGCGGGGGGAGCGGGGGTCTTCCTTTTCTGGAGAAGCTAAAATGTTAAAATTGTTCATTAGGAGCTGTAGGCAGGGCTCTTAGATCTGCACAGCAGAATTCTTCCTTAAATACTCAAAATGCCCTCCTGCTTACAGACCCCCACTGACGTCTTGGGGGAACTCTGGGCGAGATGATTTAGAATCCACCACCCAGACTGCTGTGTAAGAGCTTGGTGACTTGGCACTAATTGACTTTTTGTCCCTCTGATTCAGGGACTCATAGTAACATGTGGGCAGGAGATGGTTCTTGCTTTGAATACCAGAGTAAGTGGCTTATCTCTGTGCACTATACACATTTTACTCTCGGAGTATCAAAGCTGAGTTTTACATATACGTAATGGATTTTTCTTCTAAGCACTGTGCCATGGATACAGTGGTGAATATTACCTAATGAGTGGCTCACTTCTAGAAGTCACTTTTCAGAAGACAATATCCTAACTAGAAACCTGGGTAAAACTCTTCATTCTCCCTAATTGATTTGTTCCGGCTTCCCAACTTGAGGCACACTGGCCACAAATTAGCTGAAGGAAGTTTTATAGAAAGAAAAAAATCCACTTTACATATTGTGCCACCAGCAAACCCCAAGAGGGGTATGTTTCTGTTTGAGATCTCCAATGGGGCCCTGGCTGAGTAGCTCAGTTAGGCATCGACACGGTACACCAAGGTTTTGGGTTTGATCTAGTCAGGGCCCATACACGTATCAACCGATGACAGAGGCCTTCCCGACCTAAGCTTGGTGCCCGCTGGGTGTCCTTTGCTGTCCACTCTCTGTTGTGTCTGGAAGGCAAGGGCTTTTGCATAGATATCCGTCCACCTCACGCCTAGTCTGGTGGCCTTCCTCGTCCATCCAGGGCGATCAAGATCTCATTGCCATTCCAGATGCCAGCAGGTGAATGTAGACTCAGCCTGTGGACTTGGCTAAGAGGTAAGCTCTTCCCCTCAGCTCTCAAAATTAGCCTTTCTTTCTATGAAGCTTTGCAGGATTTTTATTATTTCACAGCCACCATTTATTGAGCACTAGTATGCTCTAGCCTTACATTGTCCAGTGCAGCAGCCACTAGACACATGTGGTTACTGAACGAACACTTGACATGCATCTAATTCAAATTGAGATGTACTCTAACTGTAAAATACAAAACAAATTTTGAAGACATTACTATGGAGGAACAAAGAGTCCTATGGAAAGTAACCTCACAGGGTGATTTGATCACAAATTCCTACCTGGGCAGGCCACCAAGGAGACTCATGACTGAGGCCAATAACTTCTTTTTTTAAAATTTTTATTGTTGAAAGTATTACATAAGTCTCCTCTTCTCCCCATTGACCTCTTCCCTCCCACTCCCACACACCCAGCACAGGCCCTCACCCCACCTAGGCCTCTAACTTCTTTAGTGAAAGCTTTTAAGCCAGCTCTGTCCATTTTTGTGTGTGCATCTTGTTTAACACAACTTTGAAATACCAGAAGTAATACCTTGAAGGGCGTATTAACCCTCAAGAGAGCACATAATCTTGTTAAATATCCTGTAATCCAATCTTGCCTTGTTTTCTCCCATCCTTAATTTCAAATCCATAAAAGAGGCTGCAAAACTTATTCTCTGAAGCCTTTGAGATCTTGCTCCTGGCATGTCATCAGTTTGGCTCAAATAAACTCTTATGAAAATTATCTACAGGTTTGGACATTTCTTACCCTAATGGCACAAAATTATCTCATTAAAATTTAATCCTTCAAATATTTATTGAGGGTCTCCTAGGGATTGGGCACTAAAGCAGGTGTTAGGTGCATGGTGGGGTTTGTGAAAGAATCAAAGCCTTTGTCCTGGTGGAGACAGACAGTAAATACGAAAGCAAAAAGATGCATAATCACAAAACAGGATCAACGTGACGGCGAAACAGCCAGGGTGTTTCGACAGATAATAACAAAGGTCAGAGGTGAGACCTGTTTCAAACAGTGGTTTCTCAACCTTCCTAATGCCGCGACCCTTTAATACAGTTCCTCATGTTGTGGTGACCCCCCCAACCATAAAATTATTTTCGTTGCTACTTCATAACTGTAATTTTGCTACTGTTATGAATCATAATTTAAATATCTGATATGCAGGATGTATTTTCATTGTTCGCGACCCACAGGTTGAGAACCGCTGATAGAATGTCCTGGAAGGTCCACCAAGAAAGTGACACTAGCGCTAAGACTGAAAGTAGAGTGAGCCAGGCATGCAAAGACCAGGGGGAGGGAGGACTTCAGAAGGAAAAGGGAGTGGGTCCTGGGCACCATCAGTGAGGGGCCATTGGGCACATGTGCAGCTGCTCAGGGAAGCAGGGGCGGATCATGCAGGTCTGTTCGGTCAAGATAAAGAGCTGGAATTTCATTCAAGGTAAAAGGGAAAGCCAGGGGAGGGCAATGACTTCTTTATCTTATGCTTAAAATGGGTTCTTCTGGCAACTGTGTCAAGAATGGGTTGGAAGGGACAATCGCAGATGCACAGAAACTAGTTAAGAAGCAATGCAGCCAGTCATCCAGGCTAATGGTGTGGCCAGCTTGTTCTAAGGCGGCGGCAGAAAGTGCTGAGTGTCCCTAAGTCCTCCAGCTTTGGGGGCTGCGCGGAATACAAAGACAGTAAGATGCAAAGTGCTGAATGGCTAGGAGAGGCCAGCTCCCTTCCTAATATTTCTGAGGAGCACGGAGCGGACGTTACATTTTCCTGGTGGTTCCTCAGCCCTTGCTCCTGCTCACTAATCTAGACTCAGTACTTGATCCCCTCTCACTGTCCTGTGGCTGCCCCAGCTGCTGCGAACACGACTTTCCTGATTCCCTAAGGCGGCGCTAACACAAGCCTAACGAAGGCCTAAAGTTCCCCAGACACCTGAGCACCTGGACAGGCAGCCTTTGCTTATTATCCAGCATGCCTGTCGCCAGAGAGCTCTCTGGGCTGTTCCCATCTCTTTCTCCTCTAGTTCCCCGGTCCAAACTCCTTCTCTTGGGCCTCCAGGAGAAAATGTAAAAGTGCCATTAGCTTCACTATTAAGAGGAAGTTACCTTTGCTACTCACTATCTCAGCCTCTCCCATCCAGATGGGGTTTGGGACTTTGCCTCTCACAAGTAGATGCCCAGGGACATCCTGAAGGAGAGGATGCTTTTACCTTTGCTGAGGCCCTTTCATGTAGAAGCATCTGAAACTGGGTTTTTAAATTACACTTTTCCCCTCCACATTTGTATGCCCTCATTTAATCCTCATAGGAAGTAGATGTTACTTCCATTTATGAAGAAAAGCAACGCTAAAAGAGGAATAGTTTGCTGCAAGTCATACAACCAGTAAGGAACGGGCAGACAATTCACGACTGAATCCAGCCTGGAAGCTGGCAGACGGCTCCCCGCCCCCAGCCTACTCCAACTCCCCTGCACATAGGGTCCAAGGGCAAGGTCAAATTTCCCCTCCCAGCACCACCCCCTTCTCCTCTCACGTCTGGAAATCCTCTTTACCTAGATGACTAGCAATTCGAGAAAAATTTTTTTTAGAGTTTGTATGACCAAAAAGTGCGTTCTAACTTAGTGCCACTTTTCCTCCTGAGAATAAGGTGGTTATTTTTTTTTCTCTAAAGGACAAATTGTGTGTGCCCAGGAGACGGTACGTTATTCAAATTCATTGCATCTAACTTTAAATAAGAAGCAATCATTTCCAAGGGATGCCTCAAGTGAAATGATGCCAGATGGCAATTCCTGTATTCTCCTAAGGGAGCTTAAGGGACAGAACGGTCAGAGCTTAGAAAACTTCCTCCAATTAAGCTAAACTCACACCTCAGTGGGAAATAGGAAGCAAAAATACTAGCAAAGGCTGTGGTGGTGGTCGCAGTAGTACCAAGAGGACCAGGAGGAGGCGGAGGAGAAATAGTCACCAGTTGCTATACTTTGTTGCCTGCACTGGGCCAGTCTCTACATGTACTGACTTGTTTAATCCTCATGTCAACTCTATTAAGTTGTTATTATTACCCCCATTTTGCTGCTGAAGAAATCAAGTCTTAGAGAAATTATTCAACTTGCCCAAGATTAGAGGCTGTACCTTCTATTTTAAAAACATGTGGACTTTTAAAGTTCTTTAGTCATATAAGTTGGACAGAAAACTGTGTGAAGCTCAGTGCCCAAAGCCTCTTCCAGGTAATAGGGCATCTAGAACAGACAAACATCGACTGGGGGTTGTTATTAAGGGTTGATGCATGAAGCAGATGACCATCACACCTACTGATAAATTAATTAAGGTGAAAATTAAGTTGTATTTGGGTTGTACCATTTAATCATCGAGTCTTTTTCAATTAATCATGACTGAATGGAGTTGATTGATTCATTCATTTACTCATTCATTGATTGGCTGACATGTCAAGTATTGCAAGGCTCTGAGGACACAAAGATTAATAAGAGTCTGTACTTCAAGTCCTCTGTCTCCAAGTGGTTCAGAGGCTAGAAGAGTACAACAGTCTTCACAGGGTGAGACTCTCCCTGCCGCTCTCCTCCCCACCCCCCCGCCCCCGACCCTTTGCCCTCTCAAGACTCAGGTAACAGAAGGGGTCCTTCTGTCCCGTGACAGAGAGATTTCTCAGGATATGGAAAAGGATTGTGCCAGCAGTGGTATTACCTTCCCAGTTTGTTTTCAGATTTTCTGTTCTCAGGTCAAACCCATGAAGTGGCTTTCTCTTCCTCCTTTTCCAGTTTTAGGATCAGAAGCTTCCTTTTTCCTTGTCTAACTCATCTATGGGGAGCAGAACATGATTGGCAACTAATACCTGAGGCTGAGACACAATTGCAGCTGGAACCTGGGGGGAGGCAGTGGTGGGGTGGCTGTGAGGATGTAGGAGGAGGCAGGTAGAAAAAGGGAGGGACCATCCCAGAGGGGAGCTAGGACTTGAAGGAGAGTTCATTCTGTGTTGGATAACGGGGGTGGCTAGGAAGGTGGTCTCAGAGAAAGATTCTGCACTCACAAATGTTGTTTTCAGCAAAATAACATTGACCATCTTATTGAATTAATGTTGCTTATTTGAATGGCATTTAATTTGTAGCTTTAAAATGTTCGATTTATGTATTTTGGTTTACATATGTAAGTAATAAACATGACTCAAATATACTTTATTTTACATATGTACTATGTAGAATTTTAATAAAAACAATATTGGTGTCCATAGGATCATTTAACTTACTATTTTTAAATTTAAGGTATAATTTATATACAGTAAAATTAGCCCTCTTTGTACACAGTCCTATGAATTGTAAGAAATGTATATAGTTATGTCGCCATCACTACAATCTATATATATAAAAGGCTAAGTATCCATCCTTCCCTCTGACTGGTAGCTATGATGCGCACTGACCACCAGGGGGCAGACGCTCAATGCAGGAGCTGCCATGATGCGCACTGGTCATTTACAGAGAAACAGCACCATGGACCTGGTGCCCACAAAGCAACACTTGGCTTCTCCCAAGTGGGACACAGGCCCCGCCACCACCCCAGAGTGACACCCCAGCAAATCGCAGCCAACGCTGCCGAGACCCCAGGCGCAAAATGCGGCCCACAGCTCAGCCCAGCCTGGAAATGGTCGCTGTGGGCGCTGGGTAATGACATCATGTAGCAACACCCAGCTTCCTCTCCCTAGTGACTAGCCTCCTTGGAGTTTCTTCAGTCCAGGAACACGACTTGCTTTATAGCCAGGTGCAAACATTTTACACTTTACCCAAATGTCCGTGAAGCATTTTCCCGTGTCTCATTTCATTTGATGCTCACAGAAGTCCTGGAGTAGGTAAATAGGAGACTTGGTGGAATCCTATTATCTTTTCATTCACCAGAAAATGGAGATTTAGAAAATTTAGAAACTTGACCTGACTGAAAAGAAGTAACAAATGGTGGACCTTGAAAATGACTTCATGTTTGCTCACTATACAGAATATAGTCAAACACTGCTGCAGTTAATTATTTTACCCTTTGTTCTCCCTGTGTGATCTATAATAATAATCTGCTTCATGTTGATATTTACTGCTGTGTTGCTGACAATTACCTGAAAGAGAAGTTGGGGTGCTTCACTGGGCTGGAAAAAGTTTAGCTAAATCAGAAAGCAGGACTAATTAAGCAAGTTTATTCTTTATATATATAAAAGGTTAAGTCGACTCGCACATGCGCAATACATATAAAGCTGTCACTGGTGCCAATCACACACATCTGTTTCCATCTGTCATTGTCGATCATGAATTTGGTTGACACTTCTATTATAGAGAAAGGGCAAATAGTGATATTAAAACATTTCTTCTAATTAATTTCCTTTCAATATGCACGAATACCATGCACCAGGCCACTAGTCAAAATATAAAACAGTTTCATCATTCCATAAGTGTCCCCTATGCCACTTTGTGGTTAAGCCCTTCTTCACCCCTAGTTAGCTCCTGGAAACCACTGATATGTTTTCTGTTCCTATATATGTACTTTTGCACGAATATCATATTAATGGAATTGAACAGTATGTAGCCTTTAAAAAAACACAAAAATATACCTAAATATCTTAATGGAAGTATAATTGACATATAATAATACGTTGCACATATTTAAGGATACAGTTTGTTAAGTTTTGACATAGGTATACATTCATGAAACCATCATCACCATAAAAATAATTAGTATCTCCATTATCCAAGTTTTCTCATGCCACCTTGCAATCCCACTTCCCATGCCTGCCCATCCCCCTTCCCAAGCAACTACTGATCTGTAATCTTTTGTGTCTGGCTTACACTCAGCATAACTTTGTGACTCATGCATGTTGTGCATTTAAGTAGTTCATTCCTTTTTATTGCTGAGTTGTATTTCATTTTATGCTCGATGTTATAACACAATTTGTCTATCCACGCATCTGCTGAAGTACCTGGTTTCCAGTTGTGGACTATTATAAATAAAGCTGCTCTGAACCTTTGTGTGCAAGTCTTTATATGGGCTCGTGTTTACTTCACGTGGATAAATAACGAGTAGTGAAATGGCTGAGTCATAGAAGTGTAGGCTTAACTTTTTGAGAAACTGATAAGTGGTTGTATTATTTTACATTCTCACCAGTGTATGAGGTCCAGTTCCTCCTCAACCTGGCCAACACTTGCTTAGTCAGTCTTTTTAATAGTGATTCCTCGTGGTTTTGATTTACATTTTCCTAATGACTAATGCTGTTGAGCATCTTTTCATGTGCTTGTTTGTCATCTGTGTATCTACTTTGGTGAACTGTCTGTTCAGACCTTTTGCCTACTTTTTTTTTCTTCTTTTCGTTGACTTTTTTATCCAGTTATTTCCTTGAGTTTTGAGCTCTCTGTATAGTCTTTGTATATGATATACAAGACATGTGATTTGCAAATATTTTGTCCCAACGTGTGGCTTATCTTTTCATTCTGTTACCAGGATCATTTGAAGTTTTCAATTTTGATAAAACCCAACTTGCCATTTTTCTTTTATTGCTCATATTCTGGTAATATACCTAAAATATCTTTGTCTAGCCCAAGGTCACAAAGTCTTTCTTGTAGGTTTTTTAATGAATTGTTATAGTTCTATGTTCTACAGTTAGGTCTGTATCTCATTTGGAGCTTATTTTTTGTATAGAATGCAAGTTATTGATCAAGGTTCTTTAAAAATAGTTCGTGTGAACTCATGTTTTAGAAATACTGTAAAGTTTTCTCACATTGACAAGGGAAGGAAATAGGTAGTATCAAGAAGGGAGCATTTAGCCTAGCTGGCATGGCTCAGTGGTTGAGCGTTGACCTATGAACCAGGAGGTCATAGTTTGATTCCTAGTCCAGGCACATGCCTGGGTTGCAGTAGGGGGCATGCAGGAGGTAGCCAATGATTCTCTCTAATTATTGATGTTCCTATCTCTCTCTCACTCACCCTTACTCTCTGAAATCAATAAAAATAATTTTTTTAAAGAAGGGAGCATATAGTTTAAACCTTTAATATTTTTTCTATTTTTTAAATAGGGGTAGACAAGAGGACACAAAAATCAAGAAGTTCACACTCTAGTCTCAATTGTTTTTTAAATTATGAAACAAGGTTGTTTGCTGAAGGTGGGTTAAGGAAAGGGGAGGAATTCTGAGCTGCCCATTGAAGTGTTGCAAGACCTCACGTATGCAAGGAGTAGTACCTTCTGTGTGTTAAATTAGGTGCCTGAGGAGACACTCTCGTACATTTCCAGACGATCATGTCCCAGATTCTTATTTAGAAGCAGTTTTTCTAATCTGCAATTCCCTTGAACTTTTCTTTTTTAAAAAAAATATATTTCTTTATTGATTTCAGAGAGGAAGGAAGAGGGAGAGAGAGATAGAAACATCAATGATGAGAATCATTGATTGACTGCCTCCTGCATGCCCCCAACTGGGGATCGAGCCCGCAACGCAGGCATGTGCCCTTGGCCAGAATCGAACCTGGGACCCTTCAGTCTGCAGGCCGATGCTCTATCCACTGAGCCAAACCGGCTAGGGCTCCCTTGAACTTTTCTTAAACTCTTCCCAGAATCTCTGCATGGAGCTGTTGGACCAGCACCTTCCTAAGCCTCCAAGAGAATCAGGGTCCAGACTTTGGGGAAAATGATGCCCTTATCTTACATGAGAGGGAAACTGTCTTTGGGGACCTCCCCCAACATTGAATCTTGGCTTGGCTTTTGCAAAACCATACCTAACATGTTTATTTTTTTTAATTAAAATTAGCAACCCTTGGCATTTTCTCATTCCCTTCTCTCCTTGTACCTGTTCTTTCCCTTCCTGTTGCATGCGAACTTGTTCTCACCATGAGGCAGCTAAGAATATTAATTCAAGTGAGCATGTCAGTGTCACTCTAAAATAATGAGTTCCATACTAACACACTACATTGACACGGACCATTTAGAAAATGTTACATTTTGGGAAGTAGGGTCAGAATATATTTGTTGTGATTGAATAAATACTTGCATTTACTACAGAATGAAGTCACTCCCATGCTTAAACTCGTCCAATAACTTTCCACTGGATTTAGAATAAAATCCAAAATCTCCCCCATGGTTTAAACAGCACTAGGTGATGTGGTCTCTCACCACCTTTCAGACCTCATCTCCCACATACATTCCAGCCACAACCCTTTGTTTCCCACAAACACCAACCCATCTCACCTGCGGCCTTTGTACTTGCTATTCCCTCTCCTGTCACCTGATGGCCCCAGACCCTCACTGACCTGGCTACTTCTCATGGGTTAGGTGCATCTCATTCCAAACTTGTGAGTTCTATATTCTAAAAATCTCTTGAATATAGAGATTTTTTCTTAGAATCTAAAGGCTCTTTAGCCACATTTTATGGCTCATCTTCTTATCATGACTCCGAATACAACCCACTTATATTATGCTATTTCTGTGCCCGCAACATACAATATTCTTTAATACTTTATCTTTCGCATGTTTTCTCTGCCTAAAATCTCTTCCCTCTTCTTCATCTGGTTTAGCTTATACTCTTCTTTCAAGACATAGGTCAAATGCCACCTCCTCCCCAAAGTCCTTCTTGACCCGTCCCCTACCCTCCCAGTGCACCCCCCGAGTCTGAGTTAACCAAGTTAAATGTATTCTCTACTATGGTGGGGTAATTATTTGTTAACTTGTCTGAACACTTTACACAACAGAAAGCAGTGGTCCACCAAACCCTACTGTTCCCATCGATTGATACGGTGGTAACTGGTACATGGCAGCCCAGCCAGGAATGGCATTCCCCAGCCTCTGTTGCATCTTGGGGTGGCCATGTACCTAGTTCTTGCGGATGGAATGTGAGCAGAAGGAAGGCATGCCACTCTCAGGGCAGAAATCTTTAAGCAGCAGACACACCTCCTCCATACTCTGTCCTCTTCCAAGTTCGATGCAGATGGCAGCAAGACCTTGGGGATGGTGGAGCCACAAGATGAAAGGACCTGGCCATCAAACTTGAACACCCGCCCTGAATAATTATGGGAGAAATAAACAACTTCAAGGAATCTCTGGCTTAGAGGAATTCTCTGCACAGAATCTCTGATAAAGGAAAGTTGTTAAGAACAATAAATACAAAAATATATATATATTGGTTTATAGCAGGGGTGGGCAAACTTTTTGACTTGAGGGCCACAATGGGTTCTTAAACTGGACTGGAGGGCCGGAACAAAAGCATGGATGGAGTGTTTGTGTGAACTAATATAAATTCAAAGTAAACATCATTACATAAAAGGGTATGGTCTTTTTTTTTTGTTTTATTCATTTCAAACGGGCTGGATCCAGCCCGCGGGCCGTAGTTTGCCCACGGCTGGTTTATAGGTAAATCTGTAGAAAATTCTGTTAAATTCAGTAGCATCTGATCCTTTTATATTTCTTGGGTCTTGTAAACTTTAAAATTCAAAAGGCTTATTTATATAGTTGCAGTATTTGAAGGAAGACTGAAGGTCTGGATAACTAGAAAATCTCTAAATAGCTGTTCCTTAACTACTTTTTAAACAAATAGACTTACTTTTAATATCATTATTTTTAAAAATATGTTTTATTGATTTTTTTACAGAGAGGAAGAGAGAGGGATAGAGAGTTAGAAACATTGATGAGAGAGAAACATCGATCAGCTGCCTCCTGCACACCCGCTACTGGGGACGTGCCCACAACCAAGGGACCCTTCAGTCTACAAGCCAACGCTCTATCCACTGAACCAAACCGGTTAGGGCTTAACATCATTATTGTTGAGTGGACAGGGAATTTAAAAAATGTAAATAGAGAACATTATTAATTTAAATGTTAGCAAACATCCATTTGAAATAATGTGGGTATTGTTCTGCTAAAACTGTCTTTTAAAAATAACATTTGATATACTTCATTTTGTAAAAATATAACTGTTACATTTTGAAAGAACAGACTCTTGGAAGGAATAGAGTTTTAAGCTCAAACCAGGAGAACCTTCCAAAAGTTTGAAGTCTGAAAGAAGGAAAGAAACACTGATGCGGTAACAAAGGTGGAGAGGAAGGGAGAAAAAGGAGAGGCCATGCTACTTAAGGAGGTTGTTACTTTGCAGGACCAAGAGATCAATGGCACTGGAATATGGGAAAACGGGAAGAAGCAGGAGGTGGGAGGTAGGGGAGATGAATTCTTTTTGACATACACATCACATTTCAGACATCATCGGAACAGTCACACAGGCAATATAAATCTGTAGATAACATGGGTCTAAAAGGTCAGGGATGGAGAGAGAAGCTTGGTAAAACCCTGAATGACTTGGCCTAGCAGAGTGATGGCATCTCTTCAGGAATGTCCACCATACAGGGTTGAGAGAGAAGTCAATAGGCACAAATATGAAACCAAATTTACTAATGAAAGGGAGAGATGCTCTGACACATATTTCTTTTTTTAAGTACATTTTTATTTATTTTTAAAATATATTTTCATTGATTTCAGAGAGGGAGAGATAGAAACATCAATGATGAGAGAGAAGCATTGATTGGCTGACTCTTGCATGCCCCCCACTGTAGATCGAGCCCACAACTTGGGCAAATGCCCCGACTGGAAATCCAACAGTAACCTCCTTGTTCATAGGTCGATGCTCAACCACGGAGCCACACCGGCTGAGCCATATTTATTTCTGACAGATCTTTGGGCCATTCCAAGAATACACAGGTCAGAAATTTTATGACTAAAAGCAGAAATACCCACATGTGATGTTATTAGCACAGCACGATCTATTTGTTTATAGATCTTTCCTACCAGATAAGCAACCTAGGAACATACATAGTTTCATTCTCTACATCCCTGCCCCCTAGCAGTTTCCAAGACTTGGTAGGTACTCTGCTGAATTTTATTATGCTGTATATAGCCAAAGAACGTATTCTGGGACACTAGACAAGGGGAGTGAGGAGATACACACATATCAACAAATCATTTGTAGCTAAAGTATTGTCATAAGGAAACTAGATTTTTGGCCAGGTTATTGGTGCACTGTATGCTGCTCACGTCATTGTGTTTCCTGTGAGCCCAAGGAGGGTGGGAATTCTGACTCTGCTTTCTTGCTGTCTGGACTCATGTACTTACACGTTGGTTAACCTGACATGGTGAGGGAGCAGATAACTAACAAATCTCTCTGCAACCCATTTCTTCAGTGTCTTAAATGAAATGAACAATGTGGGTTTAAATTCCAGAGACCTATATAATTTCTTCCCCAAGGTCTTCCTTCAAAAAACTTTTTTAAAAAGGAAAATACATAACACTGTCACCTTTTCCTGAATCCCTAATGGGCTAATAAGCAAGCTGGTATGATTACACTTTGAAGAAACAAAAATACTTAAAAAAAAAAAAAAAAAAAAAAAGCCCAAGTTTTCCTTTGACTTTAATGAGTAGACTTCCAGCTCATTTCTTTTAAAATACTGGCCCTGAATTGCAAATTACTTCATGGTCTTTTTTAAGTGAGCTCTTCCTAGACTGACAGAGCCAGCTGAGTGCACTGTCCATGGAAATGATACCATCACACTCTGCCCTTGAACCAGAAACACTCTCACACCTGGCTCTTACTCACACAGCAGGAACAGAATATGTGCTTGCTTACAGCCATGGTATTCAGAAAGGCATCACTTTTACACTCTACCTGTTGGCAACTTAATCAAAAGCAAGTTTGGCATGAATTTGCTGAATCATCTTTTAAAGTAAAAGTTGTTTTAATTTTAATACATTACTAATGTTTAAAGTGTTAGCTTGTTTTCTAATATTCAAACATGTTAATTATAATTAATTTTGATACTGTCACACTAGAAAATTTTAATTTGTTTACATTCATTCATTAGATATATTTATGTCTTATACTTCTCTGTCCAACTTACTATCCAAATTATGACTAGCATTGTTTAATTATAATTAGATAACAATTTATTAATTTGTTAAATAAAAATTTAAATTACAACTAAGTCATGTTCATAACTGGCATAAAAGTTAGACTTTGCATTCCACAATCCAATTCCCTATAGAATGCCACTGTTAACTACTTACTGTAGTTCCCGTCTGACTTTTACTCATATGTCAACTTTACTTTTTCATGGATGGGCTGATATTCATTTTAGGGATAGCAAATGACTTGTCTGAATAAAATGACTCTGTTACTTAATTAAATAATAATATAAGAACAAAATAGTTTAAAGCCATATTCACCACAAAAATGTGTAAATTTATGCCATACATTTTATTACAGTAACATTCTTCTCTGGCAAATATATTAATAAAGTAGTTCATTAAACTATAAATTTTAATTTGGCTCTTATTCATCAAGTACAAAAACAAGTAGCTGATTTTATAATCTCAAAAAGATTTTACATTTTCATAAAAAAAATGAGTGCCACTCTCTACAATACATTAAGTTTTATTAAAATGAAGCCAAAGTGTTAACACATTTACATATACTAAAAAGACCACTGAGCATTTTAAAGTTATCACTTCTTTCTGTCTAGGTAAATCAATCTTTTCCATGTTTTGTCTATTACCTTCCCACTTTTAAAAAGTGAACACACATTAATAAATTTAATGATCAATGTAAATTTTAAATTAAATTTAATTTCCATTAAACTGCCCTTATTTTCCACCCTGTAATATCATGGGAACTTACAGAAAATACACAGAGACAAAACATTAATTTTATGATTTTGTTTTACGTGCAGTTCCACAGAACATCACCCACCTATGAAAATGTGAACACAGCCTTGCGTGCACAGAAGCTTCCCAAGTTCATCACCAGGCTGCCTCCAAGGCCAGTGCTGGCTTACTGTGCCACCTCTTACACAAAGCCTCTTGACTCACCCACTGAAAATACCTTTTTTTCTCTCACTGCATTTTGCTTGTATCTTTTAAAAATAACCATCTGAATGGAGATTATCTATGTTCAAGAGTCCTTTACAAGTGATAAGATTATCAAGTGATGGAGATTCTATCAAAATCCTTGAAACTTGCAGTTGAGGTTGCAAATGTTACTGCATCAGTGAATTAACTTTTACTAATCATTTTCATCTCTCTTCAGAATGTACAAAGAAAAAATAATGGAAATATGGTAGAATATTATTTGGGAGTCTAAACACTAGAAGCTTCCAAACATTGGAAGTATTTCAAAAAGATTTCATCAGTTTGAAGCAGATGATTTTGCAAGAATGTAAGGCATGTAGTGATGTGAATGACTGGTCACTCAGCCCAGCTCATGGTATCTTCAAAAGGTTGGTACCAGTCATAAGGAACAGATTAAAAAAGACTACCAGAGGCTATTTCATGTTGTAAAAATCTCATTCTTTCCATGGGACAAAGGTCATTTACTAACAAAAGGAGGATATTTCAGATGTGAAAACTAAAAACAGGAGGGCATGAAGGCTCATGAAGATGACTCAGCTCTTTTTCCAGAAGCGCTGTTTGTGGCACGCACTGTTTCAATGTCTGTGGATGCTGATTAAACTCTGGTACATTCCCGACGTTCCTAGATGCAGATCCATACAGAATTCAAAGAAATATATATATATGTTTTTTATTGATTTCAGAAAGGAAGGGAGAGAAAGAGAGAGATAGAAACATCAATGATGAGAATCACTGACTGACTGCCTTCTGCAGGCCCCTACTAGCGATCAAGCCTGCAACCCAGGCACGTGCCCTTGACTGAAATCAAACCAGAGACCCTTCAGTCTGCAGGCCGAAGCTCTAGCCACTGAACCAAACTGGTTAGGGCTTTCAGGCCATTTTAAGGAAATAAGTTTGATTTCTACCATAAGAATTAGTGAAAAAAACATATCACCTTGAATCCCTTTTAAAATAAGGCAGAATTAGCCGTGGCCGGTGTGGTTCAGTTATTTGAGAGTCATCCTGTGCATTGAAAGTTCGCCAGTTTGATTCCCAGTCAGGGTACATGTCCAGGTTGCCAGTTTGATCCCTGATTATGGTGGATGTGAGAGGCAGCCAATCAATGTTTCTCTCTAACATTGATGTTTCTCCTCTCTCTCTCTCTCTCTCTCTCTCTCTCTCTCTCTCTCTCTCTCTCTCTCTCTCGCTTTAAAAATAAATAATTTTTTTTTTTAAAAAAAGGCAGCATTCAATAAGAATTGAGATAAGAATGAAGCAGTATGCTATAATCACATAGGTAAAAATTATCCATGGAGGAAAAACCCCCACAAAAATATTAATTCATTCATTCGTCACAACATATACATTGAACACCTGTTATATACCAGGCACCATACTCAGCACTGAGAGATATAAACTAGTAAACACAACACTTATGGTCAAGTATGGTCACTAGTGCCTCGGAGCTTACGTTCTAGTGAAAGGGAGCAAGACCAACATTCAAATAAGCATGTGCATGTGGGTGACTCCTCTCTCCCAACCTTTTCCCCTTACTTTTCTTCTGTTCACTATCAACCATTCTTATGGATGTTCACTTTAATAATATAAATTTTAAATGACTCAACTTTCCTCACATTTTAAGACAAATTAATCACACAGCCTGGTCACTGTGTAGCAAGTTCATGTCTACTTCAAATTTCCAGAAGTAAAAGGCAGAATGTTCTCTCTTAATTGACTACGTTCCATAAAAGGTTCCTAGAGAAGACCAGGACAATCTTTTTTTGCATTTGCATAATGCAACCATCACACCTTCACAATGGCTCTGGCTAATCCCAGAACTACCATCGCCAAGTATGCACACATTCAGAGAATAAACCAGAATAAAAACACTGACAACATAGATGTGTGAATAGTAATTATAATTAGCCCTTTCTAAAAGAAAAGGTGTATGTAATAGTACATAACAGAGTAACAACTTAACTTAAATCTTCTTTCTTTTTACTCAGTAAAGCATAGAGACAATACTGTATCCCAGGTTACCATGCAACTTTTAAAAAAAGTTAATGTACATATTAAACATGGAAATTCTCCAGTAACATCTTGTCATTTCCCCCGAAATATATCTTGGTATCATTCCTTTTTTTCATTATGAACAAGGTCCTAGTACTGGTCACCTGACCCAATGCCTTACATTTCCGTAGTTGAACATTTCAGTAAGTTATGAACACAAGAATGTTGTCAGAAGTATAATGAAGTAACACACTTGCAAAGAATTGATTGTACTGCTTTACCAATGGAGAGGTCCCTACTCCAATCCACCACTCCCTCCCAACCTGAGCGCAATCATAAATACCCCCAATCATTCAGGAAGTTGTCTTATCAAGAAGCCCTGAAGCATCATCTCCCTAGGTACCTACCACATCAGCACTGAAAAAACATGAAAGCACCCGAATGCTCTAAGAGCATTACTTTTTGCATCATTTCTGAGTGTAAAATCTTCCCTAGGACACAGAGAAATACAAGTTCATAAAATAATAAAGAGACAAGATAAATTTTCTGCCTCTTCTTTCATACAATTTTTGAATCAAAACCTTCTGCCATATTAGAGATTCAAATAAAACAAACCTAAACATCTTCAAAAGATTTTCTAGTTTGTTTGTTATATTAAATGCGATTTCAATTATGTTGATATACATAGAGCTCAACTGGGCAGGGGCAGTTATACAAAGAGACTAGCTGGAACACATTTTCATATAGGTTTCACCAAGAAAATACAATAAGGGCAATTAATATCTATAAGAATTTGTCATATTTAAAAGCAATATAATTAGTAAAACGTATTTTAAGCACAGATAAAAATTAGTATACATTTTTTCATCTCTATCAACCAAAAAGAGCCCTCACTAGACATAATTATACTTTCCCCCACAATGTGTTATGTTGAACATTAACCCAGAAAATATCTTTAAAAGTGCTCTGCAGGTATCACCTTACCTCAAGGAACACAATGTAAGAAAAGGCTATTTGAATCTAAAGAACTAGTTTCAAGCAAAAATTATTAGAGAAATTCTGTATATCGCCAACGTTAGAAGTTTGGGGGAAGATAAGAGAGTATACATTTCAGTAATTTAAAATCATACGCATATTTCATTTTCCATGCAAGATGATTTAAAATATGAACACAATGTAATTGTAACTTACTGAAAATACAGTCAAGTCTTTGCCCCTAGACCAGCTGGGATCCGGCCCGTTTGAAATGAATAAAACTATTGAAAAAAAAGACCGTACCCTTTTATGTAATGATGTTTACTTTGAATTTATATTAGTTCACACAAACACTCCATCCATGCTTTTGTTCCGGCCCTCCGGTCCAGTTTAAGAACCGATTGTGGCCCTCGAGTCAAAAAGTTTGCCCACCCCTGCCCTAGACTTTACAGTTATACTCAATGAAAAAAAGAAATAGAAACAATGTATGAAAATCATAAAAGGGTGATTCAAAAACTCTGGTTTCTAAGTAGAATCTAAACAGAAGGAGGATTTTGGTGTCCACACACAATATGGCTTAAGATCTAAATGATATGTATGACTCAAAACTGCTAACCACTGAATATGAGAATTAAGAGGCTACTCTTAGAAAAGCAACCAACTTTTACTAAGGTTTTACAACACAATTTAATTTTCTGTGTGTTAAACAATTTTTAAAAACTGAAACAGAGTTGTGTTCTAGTTCCCACATTAACTAACATCAGGGTCACAAAATACTTGCATTAGGAAAGAGAAAAAATGGGTTCGCTCATGTTTCCTTAAACTGGTTTGTTGAAGGTTATGATGGGTCTTTTTAATTTCAAGGCTTTTTACTCAAATAAAGCACAATTTGAGAATCAGAAATTCTCAGGGCTGTGTCATCAGTAAGCCAAGCACACACCCACAATTATTAGAGGACTTACAAATCAACACGAATCACTGTTAGGCACTTGAGTACAGGCTATGGGGATTTTCTACCAAAAAACTACCTAGCAGGCAAGACCATAAAGATTGAAGCTTTAGCTTTTAGAACATACAGGGCTAGACAATTGACAAGAAATACTGCATAATTAACCCATCTGTATCCTGGTACAATTTCTTTACAATCCCACACACAATTTTAGGGTTTAATAGAAGCGGTTACTTTTTAGCATCCAAAGTTTTAAAATGGTCTTTCTTTACTTCACTATGAGGATCTTAAAATTATCACACATCCTTTGAGGGAGCATGATACTGAAGTTTTATTTTTGTATAAGTAGAACTTGAAAAAAGTGTTTTCTATATTATGTCTGTATCTACACAGAGTCAGCACATGACAGTTGATGATTTTTATATCTTTTAAAGCCCATTTCAACAGGTTTATTTTGTAAAGATAAATTTCTCATTACTAATTCCTTTAGGCAACTAATGTTTATCTTTTTTAAGTAAACACGAGGAAAAAAACGGAATGTGGCCTGTGGTTTTATGGATGTAAAGATGTCTTCAGGTTAAACACTATCCATAAATTTGGCTTGACATATTTTCCCAACTGAAACTATTTGTACTGGTACTCTCCAAAATGGAACCCATTTTTGGTAATGGGAAGACAATATTCATATCATGTAATCTTTTCCATATCTAACTTTTTAGGTCAAGGAGCTGGCAGAGTCAGAAAGATAGTTCTCTTTTTTTTTTTTTTTTTTTTTTTTTTTTAGAAAGATAGTTCTCTTATCTTTCTGAATCTACTTTTCAGCATGTGAAGCTAAAATTAAGAAGCATTAAAATGTTAAATACGGTATATTTTTAAAAACTCTACTATGGCATTTGTATGCTGAATACACAGCAAGCCAGTATTGCTCTGACAATACTGACAAGTCTGACAATACTCTCTAATGAGCAAAGACCAATCTATGAATCAAGCCAGTTGTGAGAGGATAGCAAAGAACTAGAGAACCTACTTAGACACTAGTGGTTTGGGGAACAATGGATACAGGGAAGTTTAGAATACCTCCAGGACAGATAACATATCTTCATTGTTGGTGAATCAAGATACAGGAGAGCAAGGGATGGCTGAGTTGTGGGAAAGCTGATCCTGAAGCAAGAAGTTCCAGATTATATTTAGACAGTGGGAGGGATCAAAGTTAAGTCATGCAAAGAAACCTGTCCCTACCCAGCTGTGGAAGATGGATCGATGCCAAAATACAACTGGGCAACTGAGAGACAATGACCCCAAAGCCCATAGATAATCTGGGATGTGCTGCTGTCCCCTATATACAAAGCAGAACGCATTACAGATATATTCCCAAAAACGCCTGCAGAGAAAACTAGAAAATTGTCTAGTTTTTCTATTTACACTAATATAAACAGATTTCGAGGTTGTCTGTACTGTATGTGGTTGCTGTAGTCACAGCAATAAATGTAAAGTGCCTGTAACAGAGGGTATAATAGAATCCCACCTCTAGGCATCTTAATACTATACACTCAGACAAAAAGTGAAAAGAATATCTCAGGGACTTCCTGACTCTCCTCTGTGATATCAATGTAACTACCTACGAGGCACTTTTTAAAGACCAGAAACTCTTCTATTGCGTGCTACACTTCTAAAAATCACTTTACCTGCATTAAAAATGCCAATCAACAGTGCTAAAGCTGACTGGCATTTTTTATTCTTAAGGCAAAATGTCATGTTCCCTACCAACTTCCCCCTGGTCCTCTAATTACCTGCCTTCATTGTATTCTTTGCCCATTGTGAGAGCCAAAGAAGATACAACTGAAAATTTCAAACAACTCAATATACTGTGTAAGGTATATTTTATAAATGCTAGTATGGCAAAATTTAACTTATTTAAATGCTTATACCATATGGCTACTGTACCAAGATATCAAGAGAAGTCATATGACTTTCAAAATTAGTAGCAAACATGGGATATTTAAATCCAGCCACATGTACTGAGGTATGAAGCTTTGTTCTTTTCAAAGTTGAGCACAAAATAAAATGTTTGATTATAGCCAAGAGTAGCGTATTAAAACCAAAAGCAGTGCCCTTTGCTTAAGTCCACTTAAACTACATATAAACTGCCAATATGCTCTCCATCTTAGAATTAACACTGTTAAAATGATTTTGATTCATTTTCATACATGAATTTTAATTTTGGTTTTATGCACAAGTATATAGGTAACACATTTCCAATGCTTAGCCTAGAATAGTATAACATAACAAAAAATCATGTTTTGCAAATGTGGTATAAGATTTCATGCATTCTCATGATGCCATGTCAATAATCTATTACGCTAAACCATCTGCAACAATGTAGTGTACGCTTTAAACACCCCATTAGAATAAATTTTAGCCAACACCTTGATGACAAGGGAATGTGCTGGTATATTGTTGAACTGATGTTGCTGCAATCCAAGAGAGTGAACGTGGTTTTTCACATTAAAAAATAAAAAGGATAGCCCTAGCTCAGTGGATGGAGCGTCAGCCAGCGGACTGAAGGGTCCCGAGTTCGGTTCCGATCAAGGGCAGGTACTTGGTTGTAGGTTCCTCCCCAGTCCAGGCCCTGGTCAGGGCCCAGGCAGGAGGCAACCAATCAATGTGTTTCTCTTACACTGATGGTTCTCTCTGTCTTTCCCTCTCCTACTCTCCCTAAAAATCAATGGAAAAATATCCTTGGGGGAGAATTAACAAAAAACAAACAAAAAAATAAAAAATAAAAAAGGATAAAAGGTGTGGATTTGTTGGGCTACTGTATAGAATATTTTTCTCTGATGAAACTGCAATACCTACAATATATATTTGGGTTTTAAAGGAGTTTTTAATATATAACAAGTAATTCCTTATAGTTATTTGAAAAAAGTATGAGAACATATGAACAAATAAAGCTTAGTAATTTAGAATTTACTTTTGTAAAAGTTGACAAATAATAAAATATTATACTTGCATTTTGAACATTATAATATAAATATAAAACACAAAACATTCAACATTAAACACTGATCATCTCCTATGCCCAAGTTGAACTTAGATAGTGAGCATTTTAATTTTGTAGAAAGGAACTTCTAAAGTTTTGTCAATGCTTACAGTATATACTTTTATCCCTCATCAAAATCTTCACAAAATCTAAAAGGCTGGTATTAAAAGGAATTATTTTTTTCTTGAATATTCTAAAACATGCCAGCTTGGATTACTGTTCAGATTTTCAGGGACTGCATATTCAAGAATATATCTGAACACATTTAGTTAGGTAAGTGTTTACAGTTACAACAGAAATACTTGTGACTTTTCAGATATTGAAAAAAAAACAAAAACCTACACGAACATAGAAGGTGTTTTGGGGCAAGTTATTTCTTAGAAAAAATAATGCATTATGTTGATCAATTTTTAAAACAAATTCTTAAATTTTATACTTGCCAAGCGATACATTCATGTGTTATAAGAAGATAAAAGAAAACATAGAAATAAAAAATCTCAAACTATTTCAAAAGTTAAGAATTAAAAATGTTCAAATGAATAATTTATCTTTGTTGCTTGGAAAATATGCTTTAATTTTCATTTCAAATTCACTTTAAATGCTTGACAAATAATTTAATACTTAAGAAGAATCTAGCTAAATTATTTGATAATATTTATAAGGTGACACTTCTCTGGATAGACATTTCACACAACAGTTTTCCATTAATGCTGAAAATCAGTGGGTAATTTTAATCACAGTTAATAATTGATTAATGGATTAACAATTTACTCAGTAATTTAGATGGCATACGGTCTCATAAAGGGAACAATCAGATAACTGCTCAATGTGCAATTGTGCCCATTAGTAATTCTAAGAACTTGATAGATATTCCACTCATTGGATTACATGTTTGTATGTATGTGATTTGAAGAACAGCAAAACATAGGTATCCAATGTCAAACTTTTTTTCTTTCTTTTTTTAAAGAGCAGCTCAATGATTTTGGGGGTTGATTAGTACAATGCAGAGAGCATAGGGGGAAAGTACAAATTGGCACTTAAACCAATGCCAGTATTCATTCCATTATTGTTATACTTAAGAATATTATTAATTTTTGTTATTCACTTTTCTTTAGAACATAAATCAAAGCCATTAACTTGAGGTTGAGGTATATACACAATACATACACAAATGCAAAATACTTTTCATTAGTAACATTACATTTTAAAATACCAGAAACTGAGTATCTGTGCTGATTTATATTTTGACTTAATGGAACAAAAAGAGAACATTCAACAAAAGAGGGTTATACTGATAATAAAGCTCTTAAAGTTTTAAAAAATGTCTTCCTCTCCTTTTGTACTTACCACAGGCTACACAATGTCTTGAGAGGATTCATTAGGAGAAAAATGTCAATCACAGCTTTAAGACCTGGCTTTGGAAGAAACTAACGAGAAAGCAATTGGAAGGTGAGGCTTCATCTTCGTTTTCAAATAAGTGGTCTTAATTTTTCTTCTTATAGAAAAAGTTTAAATCAGTTTACTATAAATATATCCGAACCATTAATTTTTGGAGCTTTCAGGTAAAGTCCAGCACTTCGTTTATATAAAGTCTATGAGAAGAAGTCAGTAGAGATCATCTAAGTTTAAGTCGTGACATCATCCATTCCAGTCCTTGGCATAATCTATACAGAAAATAAAATAATCTGATCAAATTCTCAACTAAGAAGCTATAAATAGCAAGCTAAAACAAGGTGTCATTTTTTCATTTACCTAAACAACCAAGGTTAAAAAATCAATACTGTTCCATGTCTGTGCTGTTGTGGTGAAGCCATACTCTCAAGACACAGTACATCTGTGCTTTCTCATTTGTTTTGTTTCTAGTGCCTAGAACACTGCCTGACATATAAAAGCTCAGTGATTATATAAATGCCCATGGAAAGTAATTTAGCTATACATATTCAAGAGTATTTAAAATATCAATACCCTCTCTATCCCCTTTTCTATTTCAAGAAATACATCCTAAAAAAATAAGACATAAAGACAGATTTATCAAAACATTTTTAATAGGAAAAAGAATTTAAATGTCTAGAAATAGAGAAAAATTTAACAAATTATGGACCATTCATATGATGAAATATTAAAAACTTCCTTTCAAAAACTACTTTACAATATGATAAAATGCTCATTATTTAAATGAAGTAAAATTGCAGGACATTAAATATATAGTAGAGCTGTTAAAACACAGTACATACATAATATGTCTGCTACATCTATATATTTACGTTTTTTGAAGGAAGTAAAATCTCTTATCACTAACACCAGTTATCACTGAATAAAGGGTAACAAAATACTATAAAGAGATGTTCATTGTGGTAAAGAAAATGTTTAGCAAGAGAAAAATGATTGTACATATGTTACAACAAAATAAACTGTTATGAAGCATTAACCATTGTCTATCAGAAGCTTTTACAGACATGAGAAACTGAAAACTCAGATTTTTGTGTAAGTATGAGTCGAACAATATAAAAGAAGATAGAAATAGAAAAAAAAGGCAATGAGGTAAATAAATGATTGCTTCAGTGTTGGCCCAGACTGTGCTAAGCACTTAATATCCATTATCTTAATATTTCTTTACAACAGTGAGATCAGAACCCTTCCCATATTAGAGGAAACCTGGGCTTGTAGAGGTTAGCAAATGGCAGAGATGAGAGTCAAGTCTGACCAACACTAAAACCAAAAATTCAGACCAAGGCAGCCAGACCACAATAGGGAAACATCTCTTCCAAAACCAAACACTTCCACTTGCTGACTGCTGCAAATGGAGGCCCTCATACACCAAGAATTGAAAAGATACCACCAGCTACCTAGTTCCTCTTTCAGAAATGAATCTGCCAGAGTTCATATCCATCCTAACTAATGATATATTTTCTACACAATTTCTCAAAGTATATAAGCTAAGTATTATATAATTCCTAGACGATTTGTCTTTGTGGTCAAATTTAGTATTACATTAGTGCTTTTGCTTAAAGTCCTTCCATAGAAAAAGATATATCTACAGGTATCTTGGCATGTACTAAACTATTTGACAGAAACATGTAACATTTTTACTTAAATGAGTATGTGGAGAGTTGGTATTATCTATGAATTTTTCTTTAAATGAACAGATTTGATTTTTTGAGGTTCTAATTAAGCTCTCTAAATGTCTGTAATTAGATAACAGTGCCTTCTATTTCACTAAGATTCAACTTCATCTCCAATTTAATTATTTTTCTTTGTTTTTAAAAGGTACATACATAACAGATTCTAAAGAGAGGTCTTAATTTGGGGTTGAGGTCTTCTTCTGGTATTAGGAAAGGGCAGAAGCTTGGGGCATAAATAGATGAATTAGCTGAAGTGGGAGAAATTCCCTTCCTTTCAAAACCATGATGATAGTTAAAGCCATATAATGACTTATTGAAACTACCTGTGCCCCAAGCTTCTACGCTTTCCAAACAGCTGAAGAATCACAACTTGAAGAACCCAAATTTAAGACTCTAGAATCCTTCATCTTGAATTTAATTATTTTTTTTCTCTGCTTTTAAATGTATATAGATCTACCACATTTTAGAAAAACAACTACAACAAAAGTATTATTTTGTTTGCTCAGCCTTTTAGCCTTTTATCCTATTTCTAATCTCCTCTATTCCATCTCTCCTAACAGGACTCTCCATCTTTCTGGTCATTGACATTATATTTAACAATGCTGACAACCACTTCATTTTTGAAATCCTCTCACCTCTGGGCATTAGACTAGGGCAAAATTCTACTATAGGCACCCACCCTCCTTTCCAGAACCAGGAACCCTCGTGCCACACTCTCTCTAATTCTAACATTTTTTTTTTTTTAATTGCAACAACTCCCTCTTGACAACAGTGGTGGCAAAAGTGAATACATCCAAACTAGTTTAGTTCAACTTCTTTATGCATAAAGTGTGAATTTAAAACAACTGGTCTACATGACTGTTAGGAATAAATGATACACTGGAAGGAACACTCAAGACATAGAACAGGCTCAGCAAGTGTTAGTTCCTTTCTTATAGCGAAAGTCCCACCACCAATAAGAACTGTTTCCCGACTTGTCCAGATCCCCTTGACATTCTAATGTCTCTGAACTCCTACAGCAATTGTAACTATGTGCACATATTAGTTCAGTATGCGTATGTGTATGCTGTGCTTTATTCTTTACAGGACCAAGTTAAAAACTCACTGTAGACACTGACTATGTCTTACATTTCTTCCTTAGAACAATCTGTACATGGTAACCTTAAAATTGGGTTTTAGGAAGAAATTCATATTCCTAAACTAAAGACACATTATCCATGGGGAAGACTTCTTACCCCTCGCCAGTGAGAGCACAGCATGCCTGGATATGCCACTGGTGATCTTTAATAGAAGTTAGTTTCAAAAACTGGGAGATTTCTGCTACAGTCATGCATTCTTTAACATCTTGTTTATTAGCAAAAATCAGCAATCCAGCTTTCCTTAGATCCTATAAAAGCAAATAAAACGATAAGGGCCAATGCATTTTTTTCAGAGATTTTCTAACTTAATGAATAGAATATTTTTTTGGTAATCTCTGTAACCTAGAATTTCTCAACTACTTGATATAAAAGCATTTCATAGCTCTTATACTGATGGAAGGTAAACTTAAAACTGAACACATTTTAAATAAATCTATCTATACTTGTATGGATTTATATATTTCTTATAGTCCCAGATTACATTTATGGTCCTAAGTGCTATATTTACCAAGCAGCCATGTCTTCAAATATATAATTACCCATTTCCCCCAATCTCAAACTAGGCTTCTATGGCCACTAAGAACTACGTTTTACCATGGTACTCATGAGCTTTTAAAAATTCTACCTCAACCTAGTACCTTCTAGGTACATAGGAAATAAACTCATTCATTATGTACAACGTATGCCTTGGACTGTAGGGTTGGGGAACGTCTGGCCCACAAAATCATTTGGTCTGGCCGTGCCAAGGCATTAGGGAGGGGTGAGTTATTTAAATGTTTGACCAAATACAGCAGGTTTTTTAAAAAAAAGATCTTTTTATTGATTTTTAGAGGGAGAGAGAGAGAGAAACTGATGTGAGAGCAATTGGCCACCTCTGGGGTTCAAGCCTGCCACCCAGGCATGTGCCCTGACTGGGAATGGAACTGGCAACCTTTCTGTGCATGGGATGACACCCAACCACCCGAGCCACACTGGAGCAGGCTAATTTTTAAGTTGATAATTTTGTACGCCCTGCAAATGATGTTATAAATATCCAATTGGCCCTTGGAAGAAAAAGGTTCCCACCCCTGCCTTAGAGACTTAGGGCTTCATTCTCAGTTGAATGGTGCTATCCTAAACCACCCCTATCCTTTTCGGAGACCTAGCTCCTCTATCTTTGTCCATGATGATTTCTTAGATTTGAATATTTGATATGGCCATCTTGGATTGGCATTAAACTTATAAACTAAGTTCTACCACTTCAATTTTTTGATTCTGAGGAAAGTTTTTTAACCTTTCTGAATTTGTTCCTCATTACCAACATTTATTGAATATCTAACTTGAGCAAGCCACCTATCATACTAATCTTTTTCTAAATAAAAACTCCTTAATCCTCACAAGATTGCTATAAGGTAGGCTTTACCAGTCCCATTTTACAGATGAGGACAGATGTAAGTAACTCAGACAAGGTCATATAGCTACTCAATGATAGGACCCAGTTTTAGCCTAGATCTTCCTATTGTAGCTACTGCCCCTCATCTGTAAAATGCTGAGACTACTACCTAACTCTTAGGGATGTGGTTTTAATTAACGAATAAAGTATTACATTTAAACTACTCAGTTCAGTACCTGGCCTTTGGTGACAGTTCAACAAATGTTAGTTCATTTATTGCCCCCAAAATAATAATTACCTTACCCGTGTGCATGCCCCAAAGTGATTGGTATGCTTTACTCACAACACAGACCAGGGTTCTTGGCCTCCTTTGACTTACTCCACTCTTCCCTCTTGCAACCATTTTTACAGTCTGGGACTTCCCTGATAATCTACTGACGATTTTAATAGACCTCTTCTTCATAAAAATGCACATTTGTATATATGCAAAAAAAAGTATATGTATAATTTTAAAGTGTTAATAGATACTCTAAAATCCATTTATAGATCATGAACTAAGAACCAATGATGGATACACTCCATGGATTAAACTCTCATAACATTCTTCCTATATATATGAAGAGATACTGTGGTCTGGTTGCTACGCTTGCAAGTTTTCTCAACTATGTTGAATGCCATCTTTCTTCTTAGGGATTTTAGTGGGATATTTTGTTTTCAATCATGTGTATATGTGCTTGAAGCAGGAAAGTCTTCAATGGGTACAAGCTGACATTGCTCCACATTATTTTACTCTTGTTAAAATAGTTTCATTGGCTTCTTTGATTCTTTCTGATGTAAATAAAAAATGTAAGGAGTAAGAGGACTTAGGCAAAAGGTTTTATATAACAACGGAGACTGACTTTAGTTACAGTGCCCTCTGCAGGTTGGCAGCTATCGTAACACAGTTAATGAGTTACCTGAAGAGCATGGTCAGAAAAGGATACTAGAATGTTAACTTTTAAGATTTCTCATTCAATTTGTTTCATCTATAGTTCAGTTTACCTGTTTATATAATAAAAGGCAAAAATCTGAATGGATGGACTATATATATATATCTCTCTATATATATGTTTATATATATATATATATATGTAGATATATATATATATACACACACACACATATATTCATTATCAAGGATACAGATATTTTTTTTCTCTTATCTTAAATAGAAATGGAACAGCATCAATAGTTGATATGTGGCTGAATCACTGAGTAGATGGACTTTCCATGGATTTAATTCCTATCTTCCTATCTTCCAGGTTTCAATATCTCTTGCTAGTGTCTGTTGAAACCTTTTATATAGGTCAGGATTGGTAATGCTGGCACATTCTAAGAACAAAATTTTGACAACAGAAATAACTTGGCACAATTTAGGAAACATAAATTTATACTACCTTACTTATAGGTAATCTATATTCCTCACTTCTAGTGATTAAATTATTTGGAGAAGCCCCTGGACTACAATTTGAAAGGGTAAGAAATAAAGCCTTTTATTGAAAGGTCTCAAAAACACACTGAAAAACCCCATATTGAATATAATTTTTCTAGATCTTAGAGGCTCAAATTTTTTTATTTGGGGTTCTTAATTAAAAAAACAACAGCAGCTATATTACCTATTTTTAAATACTTAGGAAGAGAGCAAAGAAAATAGTCCTTTACTTTTTATTATTCAGCACCAATTATGCCTTATGATAACAGTAAAAAGTTATATAGGATTAAGGCTGTTCATCAACTTGACTTAACAAGAGGTCAAAGTACAAGGTGAACAGCTGTGATCTTTTATTCATCAGCCATTTTAAACACTTTAAAAAATTTCTGCTACATATTACAGATTTCTGGTCCTAAGAGTCTAAAAACTGATGTCAGTTTAGTCAAGAAGATGAGTAATAGCACATGCAAGATATATTTACTTAGCATCTTCTATATGCCATATGTAGTTGTCAATTTTTTCCTCAAAACTTCATTTGTGAAGATAATTCCTAGAAGTTGAGTCATTCTGAATAAAATTTCATCTGTCCTTTTGTATTTGGAACTATTTTAAAATTCATGAGCTTCTAAGTTTTGCACTTCATTTAAGATGAAGCTTTCGGTAATACAGAAAAACATTTTACAGCTCTGTATTTAGTAATGCATGTAAAGAATCATTATCAGTGATGGTGATAAAATCCTGTTGGTGATGGTGGTATGAAACATCTGACTAACCCCATTGAAAATTTGTTTTTCATTAATACATCTTATTCTTTGATCGATTTGTTCCCCTCCAGAACTCTATTTGGACCCTTTTAAGTGACTTACTCTAGTTCTCAATTTCATCTGCAATTCCTTTCTTTTCTGGTAATCTCCCCATTCAGTTTCCTTTCATTTTCCAACTATGCCCTATTTGTCCCCCACTCCCCTCACTCCCCACCCTCAGCAAGAGCAAGAATGATGAAAATGCCTAAATTCAAAGCCTGGCTCTTAAAAAGCTGGTTAGGTCATGTATTGACCTGCCCACGTTAATGGCCAATAAGTAAAATTCAGTGACTTTGTTTGAGCGCTACTACTTTCTATACTGATTCTGCTTACATAACTGGCCAATCAGAGTAAGAATCAAATAGGGCCCTCTCCGGTTTGGCTCAGTGAATAGAGCGTCAGCCTGCGGACTCAAGGGTCCCAGGTTCGATTCCAGTCAAGGGCATGTACCTTGGTTGCGGGCACATCCCCGGTGGGGAGTGTGCAGGAGGCAGCTGGTCGATGTTTCTAACTCTCTATCCCTCTCCCTTCCTCTCTGTAAGAAATCAAGAATCAAATAGGGAGGCTGCCTGTTAACAGGGTAAAAAATTGAGCTAAGACAAATATGTGTGTCTTAGTTTTCTTTTTCCAAAGTCTTCATAGAACATAAAACAACTCTTTGGTATAAACTGAAAAAACATATTTTTGTAAAATACAAAGGAGAAATGAAAAAACTCCTTAGTGTTCTGCCTCTTTTATAGATTGTTTCACAAAGTAGAATCGCAACTTGTTAAGTGCACGCACAAAAGCAAGATGCATTTTTAAAAAAACCAAAAACTCAAGGGATTTAACACAGCTGCTCGAATCAGTCTAAAACAGGGGAAAGTGCATCTTGGTGGGCATGATCACAAGGAAAACAGGAAGCTCAACTTACATAACAACTTTACTAGCTTTCTTAAGTCTTGAACAGTTGCCTGAAACATACCAAAATTCTTAATGCAAATCATCAAATCAATATTCAAATACAAAACTGTTATAAAGATATCCCAGATTTTTAAGCTTTATTAAAATTCCACTAAAATTATATAACACACATCTAAATATTCACTTTCCTATTCCCATCTATAAATAAATTTATTTTTCCATCTGCAATAAAAATCATAAAAATATAATCAATTGCCACTATAGTAAATATTATGTGGTTTTATAGTTACTATTATCATTACTGACTATATTATTCAGTTTATTCAATTTTTAAATTATGCTACCAGTAATATTTCTCAAGGACTTCGAAATGTGGAGAGTCATATAGTTTGTTTAGTCAAAGGACAATATCGGAGAAACCTAAGAGCAACCATATTTAAATATTAGTCTAACAACTGAGTTACAATCAAGACTTGCTATGTGTCTGTGAGACTTTAAAATTTCATTTCTGTATAATTAATTTATTCAAAATGTAAAAGGAAAGCCAATTTAGGTCTTTTTTACTCAGGAAAACTTCTACACCAAATTTACCTGGGATACGTGAAATAAGATTCTACAAATGACTCCACATTCTTTTTGCTGCTTTCAGATACACTTCCGATTTGAGAAGTGTCAAAATTATAAAGCAGGCATGGCGAGCAGATAAATAACTTTTTTTTTTTTTTAAATAGTATCCCCTGAAAAGTAGAAAGAAGAAATGTGACAGAAATATCCCATAGACATATCTTATGCCAGAGTCCTACTTACCTCATGGGCTAACATCTTATAGAGTTCTTCTCTAGTTACCGAAATCCTTTCTCTGTCTGTACTGTCCACAACAACTATTACAAACTAAAAGAATTACAAAAATGTCATTAATGGTTATGTAATTGTATATATTGTAAAATTTATGAAGTGCTGATTTGATTTACAGGCTATAACTATCAAGAAATTAGAACCTTATGGTGTGGTATTATTGGAAAACCAGAGATACCTACTATATATACATCATAAAACCTAAAGGTCTGATCCATTTCGAATTCAAATATATTTACTAAATTTTAAGAGAAAAATAGGAGAAAAGAGAACACATACTAACATACTATCAGAATATTCTGCTAATATTTTAACCAATAAAACACATTTGTTTCCTAACTTAATATTTTGAATGCTAACAAGACTATATCCATCTATTTACACTATAAGTCAAGAAAAAATATATTACAGTCATAAACTTAAGTTACTTCTAGACAGTTTTTATTTTATTTATAAAATTATTTAAAATATTTGAAATATCAATTTGAAAATCCAAAAGGGAATGGGTTTGGGAGTAAAGTAACATGACAGTTAAAATCAACAAATTGCAAGAACAAATCTACAGCTAAAGCCATGCTCTCTTCCTTATATAAATGGTACCTGCTACTGGCACGCACAGCTCTCTCCTGAACTGGTAAGACTAGTATCAGAAGATGCAATGAAAAACCTGTGAAGGAGCTGTACAGGACTGCACTACACCGCACCTCTTCCTAATGCCATGCCCACCAAAAGGGAAACAGAAGCATATATAGTCACTTTATGATGGCATTTGTGATGCCCGAGTTAATTCTGACTGCCTATTATTAACATGCACTATTCATTTTTTAGAACTAGCCTTTCATTTCCAAATAAACCACTGTAATTTTCAGAATCTTTTCTATTCTACAGATTCCAGGAACCATAATGATAAGAGAACTACTATTTTACCTCTTCTCTTACTTGAAACCTCACTGATAAGTGGTTTTATTACTGCCAGACTCATTCTATCCCAAGGTACTTTAATAAAGCTATTAATTTTCAAAGTGTTCCATGAATTTGATACCTGCAGCATTATATTTAGGAACAGTAACCATATCTACCTTTCTTTCTCCAAAAAAAACAAAAACAAAATACGTGATCAAATGCATTATGGAGTGTTAGGGGACCAGGTCATTAGAAACACTTAATTGTGTCTAATGACATTACTCACCTTTGCATACATTTGGAATTTTATTAACTTATAATCAGCACTGTAAAAGCAACTGTCACAGGCTTTCAATTTGCAAGGTCTATACAATGAAGGTCTGAAATGTCACTGGTGTGACATTTCCTCTTGGCAAAAAAAAACATGGTTTTGTCTAAATTGCTTGAGAACCAAAAGGAAAAAAATTCTTTAATGTGCAATTGTGTTGCATAAAATAAAATACATGGTAAAATTTTGGCCAGGACTGAAACCACCAGATTTTACCTAGTTTTCTTCTACACAAAAATAAATAGTAAAAAAGAAATGATATTACAAACTGTGAGATGGAATTCATTATAAAAACAACTACTTAAGTTCTGGGATCAATACATAATCAGACTAATCAACTACCAATTCTCCTTACAGAGGTTCAATGAGAGTGGATATACAAGATAATGACCCTGAAATAGGGAATCAAAGATTCTACGATGTTTAAAAATCTACTTCTATTAACATACTGTGATATTTCGGAAAGATTAACTATAAGAGTTCATATCTAGAAGGTGTTTCCCAAGCGTTCTGCTCATAGACGTTCTAATATATTAAGAAACATCAGGAAGAGGTCAATGGGGGGGTGGGGGGGGGGGGAAGAGTCATATGTAATACTTTAAACAATAAAGAATTTAAATTAAAAAAAAAAAAAGAAAGAAACATTACCTCTGTGTTAGTATAGTAAGTGTTCCAGGAAGAACGAAGAGATTCTTGGCCACCAATATCCCACATTAGAAATCGTGTATTATTAATCACTATCTCTTCTACATTACTTCCTATTGTAGGGGATGTATGTACAACTTCATTCATAGAACTGAAAAAAAAATAATTCGAAAATGTTACAATTAGCTAGGAAGTTAGATTGTTTGAATATTTTTCAATCAAGGGAGCAGTCAGTATGACTTCCTTTTATATATTATACCCAAATGTCCCTTTTCCAGTAGCTCATAAGAGTGAGCTAAGGGTTTAAACAGAGGGGGAACTAGGTAGTGGACTATCTGAGATACTCTAAATTCAATTCTAGGAAACTACATAAACACATATTTCTCTACTTTCTAAAAGCAAAACAACCAATGTCATAAAAGTATCAACTCTTTAGAGTAGGGGTGGGGAACGTCTGGCCCACAGGTCCTATAAGGCCCATGAAATCATTTGCTCTTGCCCTGCCAAGGCATTAGGATGAGTTAATTATTGACCAAATATAGCAAGCTAATCTTTAAGTTGATAATTTTATACGCACCTCAAATGATGCTATAAATATCCAAATGGCCCCTGACAGAAAAACGGTTCCCCATCTCTACTCTAGAGTAACTTAAATTCCATATAACTTTTATTGCTTTCATTAATCAAATATCACTCAGGCAGAAAAAGTAACTATCCTATATAATAAACTAGAGGCCCAATGCACAAAATTCATGCATGGGGGGGGGGGAGAATGGAGGGGTGTCCTTCAGCCAGGCCTGCGCCCTTTCTCGCAATCTGGGACCCCTCGCTCCTAACCACCTGCCTGCTTGCTCCTAACCACCCACCTGCTTGCTCCTTACTGCTTGGCTCGCCACTCCTTAGCACTGCCGCTGCGCTTGCCAGCCAGATGTGACCCTAGCTTCTGGCTGAGCGGCGCTCCTGCTGTGGGAGTATACTGACCACCAAGAGGCAGCTCCTGCATTGAGCATCTGCCCTAGTGGTCAGTGTGCGTCATAGTGACTCGTCGTTCTGGTCGTTCCACCGTAATGGTCACTGGGCTTTTATTATATAGTAGACTAATATGCAAATTGTCTCCTTGGGAGGGTGACCAACCAGGAATTCGACCACTCGCTATGACGTGCCCTGACCACCAGGGGGCGGTTCAGAACAAAGGAAGGCCCTGGCCAGCAGCCAGCAGCCAGGGGAAGGAAGGCCCTGATTGGCCCTGATTGCTGGCCAGGCCTAAGGACCCTACCCATGCATGAATTTCGTGCACCAGGCCTCTAGTAAACAATAAATAAAAATGTGAAAGTAGTTATTACTTACAATTGGTAAAGGATGGTAGTTTTCCCTGCATTATCCAGCCCAACAATGATAACTTTGTGCTCTGAAATAAACGAGACACCAGTGATTTATTAATGAAAAACAAAATTTTTAAATATCCTATTTCATCCATTCTTTCCAGTTATGGTATAACTCAGTGCATTGCACCTTAACCTTTAACTCAAAAGACCAGCAGAAGTGAGCCATTGTCTCGCCTTCCCCACCACTTCTGTGGAGCAGTCTGAAATCTCTTTAGAGGGCATCCCAACAGGACTCTGTGATCCAGAAATCTTCCACCTCTTCATCCTGCCTGAACACCTACAAGCCACAATTATTACCAACTTTACTCCCTCCCAAGACTTGTCTCCATTTGAGTTTTCACAATAAAGCACAAATGGCTGTTTTTGACAGCTTCCTAATTTTAACATATGTCACGTGGGTCATGGTGAGAACCATAAAATTAAGACATAATTGTAAAATGGACTCAAAGATAAAGGTACCAATTCAATGGTAAAAAAAAGTCCATTTATTCCCAAAAGTAGGGTTAGATTATTCACACTTTTTAATACAGGTATACCTCAAAATATTATGGTTTCTGTTCTAGACCACCACAATAAAGTGAATATTGCAATGAAATGACTCAAATAATGTTTTGGTTTTCCAGTGGATATAAAAGTTATTTTTATACTACACTATAGTCTACCAAGTATACAACAGCATTATGTCTAAAAAACAATGTACATTACAAAAAACTATACTGATAAAAATACTAACCATCATCTGAGCCTTCCGCGAGTAGTAACCTTTTTGCTTGCCTTAATTTTGATGGCTGCTGACTGATCAGGGTAGTGGTTGCTGAAGGTTGGGGTGGCTGTGGCAATTTCTTAAAAAAAGACAATGAAGTTTGCCACATGGATTGACCCTTTCATGAACAATTTCTTTGTGATATGCGATGCTGCTGGGTAGCATTTTACACAAAGACCTGTCAAAATTGGAGTCAATCCTCTCAAACCCTGCCTTGACTTTATCAACTATCCTATCTAATAAAAGAGAAACATGGTAATTAGCCATACATCCGCTACCCTTCCTATTGGCTAATCAGGGTGATATGCAAATTAACTGCCAGCCAAGATGGCGGCCAGCAGCCAGGCAGCTTGAAGCGAAAATGAGGCTTGCTTGCTTCAGTGACGGAGGATTCCAACATTCCCTGCCTGCTGCTGCCGGCCTCTGAGCTTGCAGTTTGAAACATTGTTACAAATATAGAAGCTAAACAAAACCCCAGAAACCTGCTTTCAGCCAGCCGGGATCTCAGAGCTGGAGTTGAAACAGTGTTTCGATTATAGAACCCAAACAAACCAGATACCTGCTTTCAGCAGCAGAGGCCTAAGAGCTGGAGCCAAGCCTCAGAGCTAAAGCTGGCCCAGAATAAAAAAAAAAAAGAAAAAAAGGGGCGGTTGGGAGCTTCAGTCACCCGCCAGCCTGAAAACAGCCCTCAGCCCCTCACACAGACTGGCCAGGCACCCCAGTGGGGACCCCCACCCTGATCCAGGATACCCTTCAGGGCAAACCAGCCGGCCCCCACCCATGCACCAGGCCTCTATCCTATATAGTAAAAGGGTAATATGCCTCCCAGCACCAAGATCAGCGGAGCCACGAGGCCTTCTGGCACTGGGATCAGCGTGACAGGGGGCAGTGCCCAAACCCACTGATCGCCCTGCGGCTCTGTGTGTGACAGAGGGCGGGGCCACAACCTCCCTATCCGCCCTGCTCTGTTCGTGACAGGAGAAGGCGCCCCAACCGCCTGATCAGCCCTGCTCTGTGCCTATAGGGGGGAGCTCCCCAACCCCCTGATCGCCCTGCGGCTCTGTGTGTGACAGGGTGCGGTGCCCCAACCCCCCCTCCCCCCCACGGGCCCTGCTCTGTGTGTGACAGGGTAGAGCCATAACCTCCCCATCAGCCCTGCCATGAGTGTGACAGGGTGCGGCACCCCAACCCCCTGATCGGTCCTGCTCTGTGGGTGATAGAGGGCGGCGCCCCAACCCCCGCCCCCCCCTACACACACAGGCCCTGCTCTGTGTGTGACGGGGTAGAGCAATAACCTCCCCATTGGCCCTGCCCTGAGTGTGACAGGGTGAGACGCCCCAACCCCCTGATCTGCCCTGCTCTGTGTGTGACAGGGGGCGGTGCCCCAACTCCCCTATCGGCCCTACTCTGTGAGTGACAGGGGGGAGCTCCTCAACCCCCTGATCGGCCCTGCTCTGTGCATGACAGGGGGGAGCTCTCCAACCCCCTGATCGGCCCTGCTCTGTGGGTGACAGGGCATGGAGCCCCAACCCCCCTGATGGGCCCTGCTCTGTGTGTGACAGGGGGCAGCACCCCAACCCCCTGATCAGCTGGCTCTGTATGTGACAGGGGTGGCGCCACAACCCCCTGATCCGCCCTGCTCTGTGCGTGACAGGTGGTGGCGCCGCAACCTCCCCATAGACCCTGCCTTGAGTGTGACAGGGGGTGGTGCCCCAACCCCCCAATCGGCCCTACCCTGAGCGTGACTAGGGGTGGCATCGCAACCTCCCGCTCCGCCCTGCTCTGTGCATGACAGGGGGCGCGCCCCAACTCCCCAATCAGCCCTGCTCTGAGCCCAACCAGGGGCTGCACCTAGGGATTGGGCCTGCCCTCTGCCACCCAGGAGCGGGCCTAAGCCAGGAGGTCATTATCTCCCAAGGGGTCCCAGACTGTGAGAGGGCACATAGGCCGGGCTGAGGGCCCCCCCCCCCCCCACCGAGTGCACAAATTTTTGTGCACCAAGCCTCTAGTGTTTATATAATACTTTAAAATCCTTTGTCATTTCAACATTCTTGACAGCATTTTTGCCAGTAGATTCCATCCCCAGAAACCATTGTCTCTGCTCATCCATAAGAAGCAACTCTTCATCCACTAAAGTTTTATCATACGATTGCAGCAATTCAGTCATATCTTCAGGCTAATTCTAATTCTCTAACTATTTCTACCTCATCTGCAGTTACTCCTTCCATTGAAGTCTTGAACTCCTCAAAATTATCCTTGAGGATTGGAATAAACTTCTAAACTCTTGTAAATGTTGATATTTTGACTTCTTCTCATTAATCCTATATAATAAATGCCTAATATGCAAATTGTCCCCTCAACTGGGAGTTCGACCGTTTGCTATGACATGCACTGATCACCAGGGGGCAGCATGGAACATGGCGGGCGTTGGTGATGCGGTGCTGGCAGCAGTGGAGGTGCTGCAGACCCTGATGGGCCCTGACAAGAGCTGGACAGAGGTAGGATGGTGGAGCAGGTGAGTGGGCAGCACCAGGCCAAGGCAGGTGCGAGCCACTGGTCGCCAGTCAGGGGCCAATCACCCTGCCGCCAACGGGCTCCCAGGCATGAGGGAGCCGGGCAGGGGCCTAATGCTCCACCGATCCGATTGCAGGGCAACCCGTGGCGCGATCGGGCCCCCATTGGCGGTGACCAGTGGCAGCAGTGGGGGTTGGGGCTGCCACCCTGTTCCCTCAGCACCTGGAAACCAGGTGGTGGCAGGGCGATCAGGCCCTGCAGGTGGTGACCAATGGCAGTGGTGGGGGGCAGGTGGCCGGAAGAAGGGAGGGAGTACCCGGTGGCAGCCGGCAGCCGCTAAGGACCCTACCAGTGCATGAATTTCGTGCACTGGGCCTCTAGTCATAAATGTTCTTAATGGCATCTAAAATGGTGAAGCCTTTCCAGAAAGTTTTCAATTTACTTTGCCCAGATGCATCAGAGAAATCACTACCTATGGCACCCCTAACCTAACAAAATGTATTTCTTTTTTTTTTTTAATCTTTATCTGAGGATATTTTTGCCAACGATTTCTAGAAAGTGGAAAGGGGGGTGGGGGGGGTGGGGAGAGAGAGAAATATTGATGGGAGAGAGACACAACGTTGACTCCTGCACGCACCCCAACAAGGGCTGGGGAACCTGCATCTGAAGTACATGAATCAAACCCAGGACCCTTTGATCCATGGGCTGATGCTCTAACCACTGTACAAAACTGGTCGGGTCACAAAATGTATTTCTTTTTTAAAAAAAATTGATTTCAGAGAGGAAGGGAGAGGGGGAGAGAGATAGAAACATTAATGATGAGAGAGAATCATTGATCAGCTGCCTCCTGCACACCCTCCACCAGGGATCAAGCCTGCAACCCAGGCATGTGCCCTGACCAGGAATCAAACCAGGGACCCTTCAGTCCATAGGCCAATGCTCTATCCACTGAGCCAAACTGGCCAGGGCACAAAATGTATTTCTTAAATAAGGCTTGAAAGTTGAAATTAGCCCTTGATCCATGGGCCACAGAATGAAATTTGTGTTCACAGCCATGAAAACAACATTAATCTGATCGTACACCTCCGTCAAAGCTCGTGGGTGACCAGGTACATTGTCAGGGAGCAGTAATATTTTGAAGAAATCTTTTTTTCTAAGCAGTAGGTCTCAACAGTGGGCTTAAAATAGTCAGTAAACCATTGTTGTTTCTAGAGCACATAGAGTAGATTTAGCATAATTCTAATGGCTCTAGGATTTTTGGAATAGTTAAATGAGCATTGGCTTCAACTGAAAGTCACCAGCTGCACTAACCCCTAACAAGAGAGTCAGCCTGTCCTCTGAAGCTTTAAAGCCAGGCATTGACTTCTCCTCTCTAGCTATGAAACTCCTGGATGGCATCTTTTTCCAATAAAAGGCTGTCTCATCAATACAATCTGTTATTTGGTGTAGCCACCTTCATTAACTAACCTAATCTTCTGAATAACGTGCTGCAGCTTTGACATTGATTGCTTCACCTTGAACTTTCATATAATGGAAACAGCTTCTTTCCTCAAACCTCATGAATTGACCACTGTTAGCTTCAAATTTTTCTTTTATAGCTTCCTCACGTCTCAGGCTTCAGAGAATTCAAGGGAGTTAGGGCTTTGCTCTGAATTAGGCTTATGGCTTAAGGCAGCAGTTCTCAGCCTGTGGGTTGCGACCCTTTTGGCGGTCAAACGACCCTTTCACAGGGGTCGCCTAAGACCATCCTGCATATCAGATATTTACATTACGATTCATAACAGTAGCAAAATTACAGTTATGAAGTAGCAACAAAAATAATTTTATGGTTGGAGGTCACAACATGAGGAACTGTTTTAAAGGACCAAAAGGTTGAGAACCACTGGCTTAAGGGAATGTGGTGGCTGGTTTATGGAAACTACTAAAACTTTTTCCATATCAGCAATAAGTCCATTTCCCTTTCTTACTATTCATGTGTTCACTGAAGTAGCACTTTTAATTTCCTTCAAGTTTCCTTTGTATTCACAATTTGGCTAATTGTTTGGTGCAAGAGGCCTACCTTTTGGCCTATCAAGACTTCCGACAAGTATTCCTCACTAAGCTGAATTTCTAGCTTTTGATTTAAACTGAGAAATGTGCAATCCTTCCTTTCATTTGAACACTTAGAGGCTATTGTAGGATTAGTACTAATTTCAATACTGTTACTCAGGGACTAGGGAGGCCAGAGGAAACGGAGATGAGGGAATCGCCTGTTGGTGGAGCAGTCAGAACACACACGTTTATTAAGTTTGTTGTCTTACATGGATGGCGCTATTTACTGTGCCCCAAAATAATGACAATAGTAAGTAATGTCAAAACTCACTGCTGCCGAAACCGGTTTGGCTCAGTGGATAGAGCGTCGGCCTGCGGACTGAAAGGTCCCAGGTTCGATTCCGGTCAAGGGCATGTACCTGGGTTGCGGGCATATCTCCAGTAGGAGATGTGCAGGAGGCAGCTGATCGATGTTTCTCTCTCATCGATGTTTCTAACTCTCTATCTCTCTCCCTTCCTCTCTGTAAAAAATCAATAAAATATATTTAAAAAAAAACAAAAAAAAAACTCACTGCTCATTGATCATAACAAATATAATAATAAAAAGTGAAATATTGTGGGAATCACCAAAATGTGACACACAAAGTGAGAAAATGGTGTTGGAAAAATGTCACCAATAGTTATTCGATGCAGGGTTGTCACAAACTTTCAATCTGTAAAAAACACAGAATATGTGAAGCGCAATAAAACGAGGTATGCTTGTACTAAATCAAAGCTTCTTTTGAGCATCCTTAGGCTCTGTCACCACTCCAGCCTATTCCTCTTATTACCAAGATGGAGTAGCATTCTACGCAAAACATAAATTTGCAGCCAAAAAGCATTATAATGTACTTCAAGACAAATGAACCTAAAATACAATATGCATATTAAGAGATGTTATGGTGGGCAAATATAATAAATTTTTGGCTATTCCAATTCTTTGATGCATATGATTCATTTACAAGTTTATTGCTTAGTATAATTTCTCTTTTAGACTATCTATGCCACAGCACTCTTGCAGTTACTCATATAAGCCAAAACAACTACACACTGTTACAATATTTAGATAGAATTTTGAGTTATCATTTAGGCTTTAGTTTCCTAATCAGTACTTGGCTGTTTTTTTTGTTTTGTTTTGTTTTTCATGAAAATGCTTCTAGTTTCACTTATTTCCTTTTCATATACCCAGGCAGCCTAGCGTTCCATTTATTGCCAGTTCTAAAAGTCAATATATAGCCATCCAACTACTAGATAGTAAATTAAGAAAAAAGTATTGTCACCCGGAGGCCTTCTATTCTCTGAATCATATCAAAGCCAGAAAACACAAATACTAAGGCAGATAAATTGAGTCATCCTGAGACTTCATTCTCACTTCATACCCAAACTCACTAAGCCCTACTGATTCTATATCACATTCAGCAAAAAATCCATTTCTATCACGTTCACTATAATTCTCTCTGGCCACTGCACAGTCTGGAATAAAGCATGTGCTGAATACAGTATGAATAAATAAATAAATCTAGAAGCTACAAAGATTAGAAGGGAGCTAACTGATGAAGTCACTATGTATTAAAAATTCTATTTTTAAATTGAAAAGTATCATCAATAAAAAACATTTAAAGATAAACTTGCTATTTACAGAAATGGTAGTAAAGTTTACGGGGGTGGGGGGGAGGGACAACATCTCTTTTGCACTAAGAAGCTGCTGAATGAAAAGCAATGATTATGTATTGCAAAAGTAGAGATCCAATCAGAAAACAAATCACATAACAATCTGAAATAGCAAAGTTTAATTTAAAGAAAATAACTATTACAGGGGGTTGGAATAAAGGATTGGCTAATAAGAAATAACTCTAAAGATTATAAAAATGACAAATATATGGAGCACTAACTACCCCTAGGGCTGGCCCAGAGTTTCCTCCAATTCCCCAGGACTGAGATGTATACTTTGCTGGAGGGCCTGGCTATGGCTCAATGAACGTCAGAAGTAGCTGTGCAGACTTGCCAATGGATCTTGCTGAAAATCCTCCCCCTCCAGGGTGCTATTCCCTGAGAAGTTATTTTGCTGCAGGGTCTCCATTCTGAAATCAACTGAAGTGGGTGCTATGGCAAGTTGCTGGCTGCAGCTGACCACTGTGCAGTGCAAGAACCAGCCACTGGAGGTGCTCACACCACAAGAGCAGGACAGATCCTGCTAAGAGTACCCTTTAGCCAGGAAGAAAAACCCTTTTCTCCAGCATATCCACAGAGCAAGCACAAAGGGTGAATTTGGAGCTAATTTTTTTTTTTTTAAATGTTCACCCAAGGATATGCTCTTCATTGATTCTGGTGAGAGAAAGGGAGAGGGAGAGATAGAAACATCAATTGGCTGCCTTCCATATGTGCCCTGACCGGGGATTGAACTCACAACCTGGGTGTGTGTCCAGCCCGGGGAATGGAACCCTCAACCCTTCGGTGCATAGGACGATGTTCCAATCAAGCCACACAGGCCAGGGCTGGAGCTAAATTTCTTTAAAAATTAGCACAGTCCACCCTTTGGGCTACTCAGTTTCTATATTTACTCTTCTATACTGTTTGAACTACCATACAATTAAAAACAAACAAACAAAACAGAAGCAGAGGTGGCTTTCCCAGAACCAGGCTCCAGCAGCACAAGCAGCTTCTCCAGAACTCATTTACGACTACTTCTTTTCTAAGAACCAATCGGAAGAATGATACAAAGTTATCAACGTGAAAATTTCCCAAATTTTTTCAGAGTTCATGTTAGTGTCAGGAAGTTTTCCCCTTTATCTAACATGAATCTTTCTTCTACAAAGAAAGTTTCTTGAGCACCAACTCGGGCACTGGACGTAAAATTTCAGGTCTATCACTTTTAATTGTAGTACCTTAAGCAAACAAGTTACCTAATGTTTCTTTGTCCCTATGAAATGGGGAGAATACCTACCTCATAGGGTTGTTGTAAAGAGTAAATCAATAAAGTGAAGACTAAATCAACCAATCTGCATACAGCATTTGGAACCTACCCCTGCATAAATTAGTAAATGTTCACTGCTAGTATTTTATCTATAGAGATGGAGTTAGCTTATTTTCTGTCTCCCCAATCAAGAATGAATGCTCCATAAAGGCAGGTGGTTTTTCTGTTTTGTTCCCTGCCTTGTGCCCACCATCTACAATAGTTCCTGACACAAAAGTGGTGCTCAAAAATATTCGATATTTAATAAACCAACCAACCACTGATCACATGCCCTTTTATACTAAAAGACAGTAATGGCAACTCTTCCAAGTCCTAAAGACATAGTTTAGTATCTGGGAAACAGTTAACAGGGAAAAAAGGGATTGGTGCCAATCTCTTCTTTAAGAAGACAAGCATCAGCAATGTATTTCTTTGGTGTTTTAACTTGCCTGGATCTGGCATTTACCAGTTGTAAGGCTCAGGAAAATCACTCCACTTGAACCTCAGTTTCCTCTTTTCAGTGGAAAAGAGTAACTCCTTCAAAGGAATGTTGAAACTTTTTTAAAAGTGATGCATACATCTCAACACCAGGAAGACAAACAATCCAACTAAAAAACGGGCAAAGGACTTGAATAGACATTTCTCCAAAGAGGATATACAGATGCTCAATAGCCATATGAGAAAAATGCTCAATGTCACTAATCATCAGAGAGATGCAAATTAAAACCACAATGAGAAATCACCTCACACCTGCCAGAATGGCTACCATCAATGAAACAACAAACAAACAACAAATGGTGAGGATGTGCAGAAAAGGGAATTCTCAGGCACAGTGGGTGGGAATGCAAACTGGTACAGACACTGTGGAAAAACAGAATGACATTTCCTCAAAAACTTAAAAAGGCATTTTGACCCAGTGATCTCACTTCCGGGAATATAGCCTAAGAATCCCTAAACACCAATTCGGAAGAATATACACACCCCTTAGTTCACAGTAGTGTTATTTACCATAGCCAAGATCTGGACACAGCTCAAGTGCTTATCAGTAGATTAGTGGATAGAAAAGTTCTGCTACATTTACACAATGAAATACTATGCGGCCATAAAAAAAAAAAAAGGAATTTTTACTTTTTGTGATAGCATGAACCTGGAAATTCTTATGCTAAGTAAAATAAGCCAGTCAGAGAAAGACAAATACCATGTAATCTTACTATGTGTGCCATCTAATGAACTGAGGAACAAAATAGAAACAGAGGCATGGATACATGGAACAGACTGACAATTGTCAGAGGGGAGGGGAGAGAGGGAACTGAATGAAAGAAAGTGCACAGACAACAGTGTGGTAATGGTGAGAGGGACGAGAGGGTAGGGCCTGGGTGGAGGTGGGCAAAGAGGGATAAATGGGGACATACGTAATAATGTCAACAATTATAATAAAGTAAAAAAAAGATGCATAGAACAGCATCTAGAATACTAAAGTTTGTACTCTATTTTATCTAAATACATATCTAAATGCAAATTCTGGTTTTTCAAGTTGGGCAGTATGCAACCACTGTGCACTCAAACGATCTAAGCTTAAAATGAGAAAGGTGTTCTAAAGGGGTTTCAGAAAAAAGAGATAGTGTATAGTTTAAGTTTCATCAGCATGGCAAATTCTGTAAGCCCCCAAATCTCCCTTCCAGAATTTATGTGAAAAGAATATAGGATTGTGTTCTGTATCTTTTGAAAGTAAAATAAAGCATCCAAGATATATCTAATTTACATATATCCAATTTCATAGAAAACCAAAAAGACCAGCAAGTATCTGGCATTAGATTTAATAGTAAATATTTTGAAAAGTGACCCTACTGATAATACAACCACATCATTTAGCAGAAGAAAAATAGTTTATTCATGTTTTTACAATATTGACATCTAAATGTCTAAAGCGCAACTTCACTAATCTGCTCACTATTAATTTCCCAGCACTGAAATAAATGTTCAGTCAAAAATTACGACAAAATACAGGTAATAAGATCAAAACATCATATTAGTAGATTTTTAGTGGTAACAATGCACACATCCCTATTTTTTTACTACTGGCAAGTAGTTGTTGGCAAAGCTCTAATTCATTAAGTTACAGACAATTTTACCATTGAATCAAAAGAGAAAGTGGAGATTATCTAATTTTATTGCAGTACCAGAGTAAATTGACAAGCAAACTCTTCCTAAATTTCATAGCAGAGTTGAAATTAGCTTCATTTTGAAAATAATACCAAACTATGGATGTTAAAACTAGACTAGACCTTACCTACTAGAAGCGCCACCATTTTACAGCAATGTAAGTTTCAATACTTGACACCCAGGGATGAGGTTTTCAAGATTTGTAGGCTCCACAGTCACATGGTCAAAATCCCTGGTGTTCTAGGTGAGAACACCTAGACTGAGAGGTTAAGCGACTGACTGGTTTCTACTCCCTCTCCCCAGCACAAACAAGTAGCCAGACGAGGTGCAGGTCAGAACTGGTTTTCCCTACTTTATAGAAAAATCCCCATTATCAGAAAAATTGGAAATATTGTTCTTCCATTTAGTATCCTGTGATCTACGCTATTACCTTTAGTTTTTAAAAAGAGACACTAGAGATCACAAATCCCAGTTCTGCTCATTTCCGGTCACCATCTTCTATAGGTGACGCCGAACCACGAAGGAGGAGGTGAGCACAGTGGTTGTACACAACAGCTGTCACCATTCATGAGTCCTTATTGGAAAACTTTGGGATGTGACACAATCACCAGCTTACACAAGAGAAAAAACACAAGCTGCGTTACTGGCTGCAGGACTGATGAATCACCCAACTTGAGCTAAAAAGAAACAAAAGTATACCACTAACTACACTGTATCTTAATGACCGGGGAGGCTTTTTGTTAAAACTGCATGTTTTGCATATAAGCATAACCAATGGACGACATAAGACACTGGGGGGTAGGGGAGGCCAGGGGATTGTCAAGGGCGGAAAAAAAGGGAGACATATGTAATACTCTTTGTAATACTTTAAGCAATAAAACAATTTTTTAAAAAAACTGCATGCTTTCCCCAGTTTTATACACTCACTCAGCAATAAATTTTAATAAACTTGATAAGCATTGCAAGGCAACATTTGAGTTTAGATGAACTGAAGCATCCCTATATGATGACACTCTAGACTAGACTGACTTGGTAACTTGCTAAGTTACCCACGGTTAACAAATGCTTCATATGGTATGTTTTTTAAACGCGTTACGTGAAAATGAAACACATTTTCACATTCTTAACCCAACCAAACACACACACACACACACACACACACACACACACACACACACACACACTCTCCTTCTATTTGAATAAGCACTAATAGAAAAATGACCTTAAGCTTAACCTTAAACAGTATATATAGCGAACAGGGGGGGAGATCCATCACTATTCAGGCTCAGCCGAATGTTCCCACAGGAGAGTGGGGCGCAGGGAAGGCTCATCACCCTGGACAAGTAAAGAGCGATCCCCCGTTTTCCGAATTCCGCCACCCTCGGTGGCTCCGCGGCGCGGCTGGGGCCACCACCTGCCGCCTTCAGCCCGGAGAACCCCAGCCTTTCTCGGGGTGTGCAACGCCAACTGCTGGAGGGAAGGGGCTGAAAGGCCAGGCGGTGCCACTCCGGGACGCCGGACACGGCATCTCTTCCTTCCCTAACCGCAATCGGAGCAATGGGTGTGTGTGCAGAAGGGAACCTCGTAGGGAGGCCCCCTAAGACAAAGGGCTGCGAGTCGGGACCCATCCCGGGGCTGGACGTGGGACCGAACCACCCAGGCCCCCGCGGCCCGCACCCCGCGCCCAGACCGCGCGCCGCCGCGCTGCCCACACTCCGGCAAGAGTGGGAGACCCTCCCCCTGGACCGCCCGCTCGCCCTCGGCCGGGGCCCCTCACCCTGGTGATTGAACAGTCTCCATATCCTGGTGAAGAGAATTCCCATTCTCGGGCAGCGGACCCCCGCCAGCCACCACCCCGTCCGCCTGGCCTCCCGGGGCTTAGGCTGCTCGGGAGGAGAGAGACGCGCCGCAGCCTTCGCTTCTGCTGCCGCTGCTCCCGCGCTGGCCGCCGGCCCGCGTCCTAGGAACCGGAGGGAGGCCGAAGCCCAGGCCGCCTGGCCGCGCGCGAGGGTCCGCCGCTGCCGCCGCGGCACCCGCCTGGCTCGGGGACATCGCCGCCGCGTTGTCTGCGGCGAGCCTCGCGGGCCACCGTCCTCCCCCAGCTCCTGGGCGGCCGCCGTGGCGGCGACCGCGTGGGCGGGGGAGCGAGGGGCGGGGCGAGCGGGACCGGAGAGCGCAGGCGCGCGGCCGGGGGGCGGGGCCTGGGCAAGGGCTCTCCCACGGCCCTCGCTTAGCTGGGTGACCTGCAGGCGGCGGGACTGAGCCCGCGGTCCTGGCCGTGCGGGTTGCGGGGCTGGGCCCGGACCCTCCACGGCGGAGGTTTCCCCGCGGAGTTTTGAGTTGTGTGTTCCTTCGCAGAACCGTCATGTAAACATGATATTGAGTGCGCGATGCCCGTCCCCGACGCTTCGCACACACTGCACCGCAAGCCCCACGTCCTGTCCTCAAAGACACCCTGCGCCTGCAGGGACCTGGGGACTCAGCATCTTCCCGTCAAACCCCTTCCCACGCCACTGCCCTTACCTAGGCAGTGGCCTTAGAGCCATCGTTGAACCTCAGGCTCTGACCTCTCCCTTCTTCCTCCACTTTCAGGCCAGTCTTGCCCTAATCAATAATTTCGATCAAGTGACTCCCAAGTTTGAAAATCATGAGTGCACGAGAGCTGTTCGAGAAGGAGTCCAAACACCTTAGAGACTCCTTGTACTCCTAGCTGTCCTTTCCAGCTGTAACTTCCATTGTTCCAAGCTGATTAAACAGCTGATCAAGTGTTCTCTCCGCTTTCCCAGTCTTCTTACCTGTACCCCTTGAGCAGCAGTGTCCCGTGCTATGCAAATCTCACGCTGTATAAGCAACCCTCTATGGTGGGATATTTTGTTGAAAACTAGAATGTAAATGAATCAATAGTTAACTTGATATCAGAGTTCTTGTCCTATGTGTTATTTTTTAAAATCATTTAAAAATTTTTTGATAACAGTTCACATACAATATTATATTAGTTTCAGGTGTACACCAGTGATTATACTAAGTGATCATCCCCATAAATCTCATACCATATGGCACCATACTTAGTTATTAGGATATCATTTATTATATTCCCTATGCTATACTTTACAACCCCATGACTATTCTATAACAACCAATTTGTAGGTACTTCTTCATCCCTTCACTTTTTTCACCCAACCCTTCTCCCATCTGGCAACCATCAAAATGTTCTTTTTTTAAAAAATTGAATTTATTGGGGTAACATTGGTTCGCAAAACCATACAGGTTTCAAGTGTACAAGTCAATAAAACATCATCTGCACGCTGCATCATGTGCCCATCACCCCCATTTCCCCCACCTTTTCCCTCTGGCTATCACCCCGTTGTTGTCTGTGTCTATGTGCTATATCTAGTTAGCTGAGGTTTCATAGCTCAGGGGTTAGAGCACTGGTCTCGTGTTACATGTATTTATAGCTATAGGTACAGGTATATAGTTATGTGTGGTTTTTTGCTTAATCCCTTCACTTTCTTTCATCTGGCCTCCCACCCACCTCCCCTCTGACAGCTGTCAGTCTGTTCCATGTATCCATGCCTCTGTTTCTATTTGTTTTTCATTGATTTATTTTGGTCATTAGATTCCACATATAAGTGAGGCCATGTGGTATTTTTCTTTCTCTGACTGTATTATTTCACTTGGCATAATAATCTCCAGGTCCACCTATGCTGTCGCAAAAGGTAAGAGTTTCTTTTTTTTTTTTTTAATATATTTTATTGATTTTTTACAGAGAGGAAGGGAGAGAGATAGAGAGTTAGAAACATCGATGAGAGAGAAACATCGATCAGCCGCCTCCTGCACATCTCCCACTGGGGACATGCCCGCAACCCAGGCACATGCCCTTGACCGGAATCGAACCTGGGACCTTTCAGTCCGCAGGCCGACGCTCTATCCACTGAGCCAAACCGGTTTCGGCAAGAGTTTCTTTTTTACAGCCAGCTAGTATTCCGTTGTGTAAATGTACCACTGCTTTTTAATCCACTTATCTACTAATTGGCACTTGTGCTGTTTTCAGATCATGGCTATTGTAATAACGCTGCAATGAATATAGGTGTGCATATATTCTTTCAAATTAATGTTTTGTGTTTCTTAGGCTATATTCCAAGAAGTGGGATCTCTGGGTCAAAGGCAGTTCCATTTTTAATTTTTTGAGGAAATGTCAGACTGTTTTTCCACAGTGGCTGCACCAGTCTGCATTCCCACCAACAGTGCACCAGGGTTCCCTTTTCTCCACCTCCTGGCCAGCACTTGTCATTTGTTGATGATAGCCAATCTGACAGGTACGAGGAGATGCCTCATTGTGGTTTTAACTTGATGATTAGTGACATTAAATTTTTTTTCTGTCTATTGGCCATCTGTATGTCCTTTTAGAGAAGTGTTAGTATCTATTCAGGTCCTTTGCCCAATTTTTAATTTGGTTGTTTGCCTTTCTGGTGTTGAGTTGTTAAGTTCTATATACCGTATATTTTGGAAATTAATCCCTTATCCGATGTATCATTGGCAAACATCCTTCCCATTCAGTGGGTGTCCTTTTCAATTTGTTGATGGTTTCTTTTGCTGTGCAAAAGCTTTTAAGTTTGATGTAGTCTCCTTTGTTTGTTTGTTTTCCCTTGTTAACCTTGCTCGAGGAGATATATCAGCAAACATTGCTATGAGAGATATCTGAGATTTTACTGCCTATGTTTTCTTCTGGGTTGTTTATGGTTTCACGACTTACATTTAAGTCTTTTATCCATTTTGAGTTTAATCTTGTGTATGGTGTAAGTTCGTGGTCTAGTTTCACTTTTTTGTATGTACCTGTCCAACTTTCCAAACACCATTTATTGAAGAAACTGTTCTTATTCCATTGTATGCTCTTGCCTTCTTTGTCAAATATTAATTGATGTCAGAGAGGAAGAGAGAAGAGAGAGATAGAAACATCAATGTTGAGAAAAAATCATTGATCAGCTGCCTCCTGCGTGCCCCTACTGGGGATTGAGCCCGAAAACCATGCATATACCCTGACCGGGAATCAAACTGCATCCTCCTGGTTCATAGGCTGACACTCAACCATTGAGCCACACTGGCCAGGCTGTTCATGTTTTTGACCTTTTTAAAAAAATATATTTTTTTATTGATTTCAGAGAGGAAAAGAGAGGGAGAGAGATAGAAACATCAGTGATGAGAGAGAATCCTTAATCAGCTGTCTCCTGTATGCCCCCTACTGGGGATCGAGCCCACAACCTAGGCGTGTGCACTTGACCAGAATCAAACCCAGGACTCTTCAGTCCACAGGCCGATGCTCTACCCACTGAAAAAAACCAGCCAGGGCATTGATCTTTTCTCCTTTCCCTTTTTCTCTTTTTAAAGAAGACCCTTTTACATGTCATGCAATACTAGTTTGTGGTGACAAACTCCTTTCGCATTTCTTGTCTGGAAAGCTCTGGACATGCCCTTCAGTTCTAAATAATAGCTTTGCTGGGTAGAGTATGTATTATTTTTTTTTTAACCGGCCAAATTACTCAACCTCTTCACGCCTCAATTTTCGCATATGTAAAAGCAGAGGATTTGTGTCTGAGGGCTTTGATTCTAGGTCACCTGATAACTATGATAGTCTCTACTCTTGTTAGAGGCAATAAGTGTGTGTGGGGGGGAACAGAAGTTGTATACTTCACTTTCACAAAGAAGCCCCCAAAAGCTCCCTCCATTCCCTTTCTATTCTCATTAATTTTGGTTAAAAAGAAGACAAAGAGCCCAGATGGCCTGGCTCAGTGGTTGAGCGTTGACCTATGAACCAGGAGATTATGGTTTGATTCCCAGTCAGGGCACATGCCCAGGTTGCAGGCCTGATTCCTAGTGTGGGGCATGCAGGAGACAGCCAATCAATGATTCTTTCTCATAATTGATGTTTCTATTCCTCCCTCTCTCTTCTTTCCTCTCTGGAAAAAAAAAAATACAAAGAAGAAGTGTGTGTGTGTGTGTGTGTGTGTGTGTGTGTGTGTGTGTGTGTGTGTGTCAGGGTCGGGGGGGGGGGGGCGGGCTGTAAGAGGCATTTTGAACTGCTTTGCTCCCCTTCTCCAAGAGTTGAATGTTAAATAATCTACAATAAACTACACCTTAACACTTCACCTTTCTTAGTCATACACTATCTTATCTCAACATATTTTTTAAAAGTGCAGCATATGAGTAAGACCTCAAGGCAGCCTACAGATTGTCTTAGTTGTCTGAGCTAGCAAACTCAGACCTGTAAAACAAAGGACAGCAATGAGGACTGAAACATGCCTCTTTAAAAAAAAAACTGCAAGAAAAGTCTTTTTTTTTCTTTTGGGGGTTTGTGGTTAAAAAGTCAAAGTTTAGAATAGACATGTGAAGGGAAAGAAAATTAGTATGTTAATTCACTGAGGAATAAAGTGAAGAAATAAAATGTATTCACTATGGTTAAGCTACTAAATTACTAAAATAAAGTAGGTTGAGATATGAGGAAACAATTCTATTCTTGTTTTAACTAGCCTGAAGCCTGGATATATATCAAACCTGAGATAATCCTCAGATCACCCCTGAAGGACTAAGGAAAGAATGTTCACGTGTCCAATCCACCTGATATCCATTATCCAAACCACTGCTCATCTAGATGAGTATCATCTCGGGCCATTTCAGAGGCTAAGAATGCAGGACTCACTGCTTGTGGGAATGTAACTGGTACAGCCACTATGGAAAACAGAAGGGAGATTCCTTAAAAAATTAAGAATAGTTACCATGTGAGCCAGCAAACCCTCTTCTGGGTATCTACCCACCAAAATTGAAAACATTTATTCATAAAGATATATGTAACTCTATGTTCATCGCAGCATTATTCATGGTGGCTAAGACATGAAACAACCAAAGTGTCCTTTGATAGATGATTAGATAAAGGAGATTATATATATATATATCATATATATATCATATATATATCATATATATATCATATATATATCATATATATCATATATATATATATATATGATGGAATGCTACTCAGCTATCAAAAAGATGCAATACTGCCATTTGCAACAATATGGATGGATCTTAAGAATACCATGCTAAGCAAAATAAGTCAGATGGAAAAAGTCAAGAACCATATGATTTCACATGTATGTGGGATATAATACATGTATGTGGGATATAAAATAAATGAACAAACAGACAAACAAACAAAAACTCATAGACAGAGACAACAATATGGTGATTACCAGAGGGGAGAGGGGAGGGAAGGTAGAAAATGGTAAAGGGGGTCAAATATATGGTGATGGAAGGACAATTGACTGGGTGGTAAATACACAATGCAATATACAGATGATGTATTATAGAATGATATACTTGAAAGCTATATGATTTTATTAACCGATGTCACTCCAATAAATTTAATAAAATTTCAAACAAAACTGATTCTTCTTAAGAATGTAATTTCTACGGTAAGAACCCTTAGCTTTCCTTTTTTCTTCTGCACACTCTGGGTATTGCTTTATTGTGTTTCTCGTTTGCAACCTCTAAGAGCCTTGAGTAAATTTTAATCATTTATTTCTAACAAAGCCTTCAGACTCTTTTTTAATTCCTTCGACATACATGCTGTTAGCATCATGGGATCTGAAGAACACTTCATTTCGATTCCAGTGCCACTGCTGGGTTTGAGCAAGGTAACTGCTCAAGCCCCTTGTGCTCTGTCATCTCCCCAACAGCTCTGGGCTTCCAGTTATGAGTCCTCTCGGTTCTGGACCTCCCTCCTTCAGCTGATGTTCAGACCTTTATTCTTGGGTCCTCTGATCCTCGGTGCCCTATTTTTAAGCTCGTCACGCAGGGAAAATCCAATTCTGGAATGCCAGCTGGATTTATGGTCCATCTTCTGCTAAGTATTTGTCTAAATGAACCCTGATATAAAGGACAATTTGGAGTTAGAGTGGCCCCTCTGGGGATCTTTTGAGATTCTGAAATTAGTATATTTACCTGCACAATTAGAGAATCTTAGAAATGTTAAACAAGGTGAAGGAGAAGGGTTTTTTCAATAGGTATGTAGAGACCTCTAAGAAATTGAATGATTCAGAGATAGACAATAGCTCTTTTGTCTGGCTGTGACAGCTTTCAGGGGAATTTTTCTTTAAAATTTTTCTCTAACAAGTTCTCCAAAACTTCCTTCTCAGGAACTCTAGCTGGTTATATATTTACAAAATATTTTAGTCCCTCCTCTTGTGCCTTTTTAATAAAACGAACCAATTTAGCCAAAATAATTTAAAATTCTAATGGCCACTAAGGTAAAACTTTAAGTCCATTTCAAGGGGCCTCCCTTAAAGAGAGAATTCCAAACCCCTCTGAAGACAATGGAATTCATTCTTTGATATTTAGAAGCTTCTAAAAGACATATTGACATTAAGAAAAAGGTACTAAAAGGAATTTAAAAGAAACTTTGGCCAATTGAGCAGGTGCTTGAAAATCTTACTATTTCTCCTGCCTGAAACCTGACAAGATATTTTATTTGAAAGGATTTGATAACTTTTGGATTAGAAAATTGGCACAATTGGGAGCTGAAGACTCAGAGCCTAATAGGAATGTTTTAAAGGCCTCCTCCCCTAAACTGAAATAAGCTGTGTGCCCAGAGGAGAAGAAGAAAGTGAGGAATGACCAGTTGGATGGGTAGATCAGCCTGTGGGGTCACTGAAGTTACAACCTAATTTGGGGGGAATTGAGAGTAACTGTCCTTATCTTACAACTCTTTTCAAAACCAGAAATGCAGCTCTACAAGCAGTTCAAATTCCATCTGTCTTTGCCATCCTCAGTTCCCAAGATTGAAGAAAAAATAGGAAAGAAGGTTTAAAAAAAAACAACCACAAAACAAAACATATATATTTTTATTTATTTCAGAGAGGAAGGGAGAGGGTGAGAGAGAGATAGAAATATCAATGATGAGAGAGAATTATTGATCGGCTACTTCCTGCACGCTTCACACTGGGGATTGAGCCTGCAACCCGAGCATGTGCCCCAACCAGGAATCAACTATGACTTCTTGGTTCATAGGCCAACACTCAACCACTGAGCCATGCCAGCCGAGCAAAAAGGGTTTGACTTATTTGTTTTAAATACTAGGGGCACAGTGCACCTTGAAAGGAACTGTGGGCCGCAAGGCTGTGGTGGGCACAGGGCGGGTCTCAGCCCATCCTCCACTCCCCACCCAGTCCTTCCCACCGTGGCCCCAGTCTCCTCTCTGCCGGCAGCCCTGCTCCCACCACTGCCGCTCCCATGTGCTGACGGTGCGGTGTCTGGCAATCAGGGGCAGTGTTGGGCGCCGGCAGCAGGTGAGAGTGGCAGCTCTGGTGCCAGCAGCAGGTGCAAGTACTGGGCAGGACCATGGTACACAGGAGCAAAGAATTTTCAGTGACCACCAGAGGCTCGCCCTGATGACAGCCACTGGCACCCTGCCTTGATCTGGTGCCCCCGCTCACCTGATCCACTATCCTGCAGCAGCCGATGCCCACCATGTTCCTCGCACGCCCCCTGTTGGTCAGCACACATCATAGCGACCGATTGTTCGGTTGTTTTGCCATTTGGTCTATTTGCATACTAGGGTTTTATATATATATATATAGATAGATAGATAGATATTTTTATTGCTTTCAGAGAGGAAGGAAGAGGGAGAGATAGAAACATCAATGATGAGAATCATTGATCAGATGCCTCCTGCACATCCCCTACTGGGCATGTGCCCTTGACCAAAATGGGACTCGGGACCCTTCAGTCCACAGGCCAACGCTCTATCCACTGAGCCAAACCGGCCAGGGTGCAAGAAGGGTTTTTTAAAGAACAAACTGCTACTCTGGCTCTAAGGTTCCTTGCCAAGGAAAAATACAAATCTTAATTGTCTTCACCACAAATACTGATAAGAAAAAGGTTTAGCCAACTGAATGAATAAACTTAACTTATTCCAACTGTTATAAATTAGTGGGATTTTTAAAAAATCGTATTCTACCTGTCTCAGGGCTGAAATTTTATTTATTTTATTATTATTTTTAAAAATATATTTTATTGATTTTTTACAGAGAGGAAGGGAGAGGGATCAAGAGTTAGAAACATCGATCAGCTGCCTCTTGCACGCCCCCCACTGGGGATGTGCCCGCAACAAAGGTACATGCCCTTGACAGGAATCAAACCTGGGACCCTTCAGTCCACAGGCCAACGCTCTATCCACTGAGCCAAACCAGTTAGGGCAGAGCTGAAATTTTAAAAAGAAATGATCAGGTCTCTGGTTGCATCTGTTTCTATATGTGTATGTATGTTTACCTCTGGAGGATATTGCTAGAATTGGTTTGTAAAAATCTCTGTTTAATTGGTTTAAAGAAATTAAGTACCTATATAAAAATTCTCATAAATATAATAGAAACTAATGCTAATGCTTTTCAGGATCATGTGTTTTGAAAAAATATTTTATGTTAAAGCTGGTTTGCATTTGGTGTGGTTAAATAGGCATGTCTTTAGGGCTATTATAATACTTTGTTTTACTTGGGTTTATTGGTCAAATAAGTTCATGTTATCTTGGTTGCAAAACTTGTCAGCAAGAAAAGTAACTTAGTACGATGACATTTTCATAAGTAACCCAGGCATAATTATGAAGAACAAGTAAAATAAGTAGATGTAGATCGGGTAAGTTTTTAGGTGAACTTTTTGGCATTATTTATCTTTTATGGCATGTCTACTTACTTCCTCCAAATCTTTTGGTAACGTGAAATCTTAGAGTTTTGACAAATTAAAATGAATGATGAATCAAAGTAAGATCATTGAATATCTAGATCATTTCCACATAAGATAAAACACAGAGACATTAATTCTTAAATAAGTTTACGTTTGACTTCTTATTGCAGACAAACTAGATAAACTTGAATTTGTTAATTAACCTGTGTTGTGCTTTGTTCAGAAAGCAGATCTTTCTAAAAAAAAATTATGAAATGTATTTGCCAGTATTTGTTCTCCGAGGAAACACCGGCTGGCGGATGAGGAGGTGCTGTGGCAGGGCCCGGGATGGGGGGCTGCGGAGGGTTCGTGGAGGACTTGGGGCTGCATCCAGGGCCCAGGTTGAGAACAGGGTCCGGGCAGGACGAGCTCGTGGAGGCAAGGCCGAGGACAAAGAGTGGATCCCCGTCACCAAGCTGGTCAAGGACATGAAGATCAAGTCCCTGGAGGCGATCTACTTCTCCCTGCCCATCAAGAAATCTGAGGTCATTGACTTTTTACTGGGGGCATCCCTCAAGGACGAGGTTTTGTGGATTATGCTGGTGCAAAAGCAGACCCGCGCTACCAGAGGGCCCTCTTCAAAGCATTTGTGGCCACTGGGGACTACAGTGGGCAAGTAGGCCTCAGTGTTAAGTGCTCCAAGGAAGTAGCCACTGCCATGAAGGGCCCATCATCCTGGTCAGGCTCTCTATTGTCCCTAGGCTCCTGGGGGCACAAAATCAGCAAATCCCACACCGTCTCTCGCAAGGTGACCCACCCTGTGACTCTGTGCTGATGTGCCTCATCCCCACCCCCAGGGGCACTGGTCTTGTCTCAGCCTCTGTGCCAAGAAGCTGCAGCTGATGGCAGGTATCAAAGACTGCTGTACCTTGGCCGGGCTGCACCGCCACTCTGGGCAACTGTGCCAAGGCCACCTTTGATGCCATCTCCACGACCTACAGTTATCTGCCCCTCAAAAGTATTCAACAAGCCTCCCTATCAGAAAGTCACAGGCCGTCTGATAAAAACCCACACCAGAGTTTCTATGCAGAGGGCCCAGGCTCCAGCCATGGCCATCACATAATTTTATACAAGAAAAACAAAGTGAATTAAGCCTGTTAAAACGAACCAAAAACTATATATATTTTCCAGTAAAAGAGCCGATGTTTCCAGAGGTTATAAAATGTATTCATAAATTTTCCAGTCTAAAGAGTGCTAATTACTTACTTTGCAGTTGTCATTAGAAATTAAGGTTTCCAACAGTGAAGAATTTTAATTAATATGGAAGGAAATAATATGTGTTCTCAGTAAAAGAAGATATAAGGTATGGAATTGCATTTTTGAGAAAAGTGTCGTGGAAAGGAATCTTGGGAAAGAAATTTTATGTGTGATCAGCTGGATAAGATTGAATAAATTTGTTAGAAGGATTTTTAAAAATAAACTTTAATATCAATATCGTACTAAATCTATATCCTTTCATCTGTTAAAAGGACAAGTTTTCTTAGATGATTGGTCTACTCTTAATATTATGAACATGTTTTGTCAAGAAAGCAAAGATTTTGTTTTATTAAAATAATTTCTGTGTTTTAGGTTGCCGAAATCAGGTCTTTAATTTGTTCAGAGAATAGGAAAATGTGACCCATAAACAAAAGAAAAATCATTCCAGAGAAATGGACCCGGGAAGTTAAGTGATTACCCTAAGCTCATAGTTAGTTCCTTCCAGATCTAGGCTTTGAACCCAGGCAGGAGGTAGAGCCCACGATGTAACCACTATTCTAATTGGCATGTAGTATGACGGGACAAGCACGATGTTTCTACAATTGTCTTATTAGTGCAGATGTGCTGGTGATAAGAAAGGTGGCTTCAGGTTGATGGAATGATTATTGGTTGAGATGCCTTGATAGTTGGGGCAGCCTTATATAGTACTTCAGTAACTGAGGTGTCATTCATTCAGTCAACATGTATTGTATTCCAGGGATTCTTTTGTATGCTTCAGATAACTATCAGCTTACAAGCATTTACTATACGTATTTTTAGATAAAAGTACTTTAGAGAGCCCGGCTCAGGGGCTCGGTTGGTTGGAGTGTTGTCTTGTACACCAAAAAGGTCGCGGTGCTATTCCCAGTCAGAGCACATACCTAGGTTGCAGATTCAGTCCTCCATCTGAGTTCATATGGGAGGCAACCAGTTGATGTTTCTTTCTCACATCAATGTCTCTCTCTCTCTCTCTCTCTCTCTCCCCCTTCCTCTCTCTAAAAATCAATAAACATATCCTCCATCCTCCGGTGAGGATTTAAAAAACGTTTTTTTTAAAAGAAGTACTTTAGTGAGAAAAGTTCCAATGAGCTTTGTTTTCTTCATTTGAAGTTGGATCTAATAATCTACGCCCTGCCTGTTTTCCAGGGCAGCCAGATGGGATAAAAGTGATGAAGCTTGTGAAATAACTTGGCTTCAATAAATTATTGTATAAATCAAATGCATCAATAATAATCAACATAGCACACATTTCTTTTTCACCTTCTTGGACTCTGCAATTAGAGAAAAGTCAAATGCTGATCAAGTTGTAACATGGACAACTGACACTGAGCACACAAAATTCAAGCCATAAGCCATATGGAATTCTACAGGTACAGAATAGCTTTGGAAATAGCTGATAACTGCTACAATAAATTAATTACTTAGAGGTTTTCTTGTGAACAATATGGCTTATCTAGTTTATTTTCCTATATTGTATTCAATACTATACCACACATATATTATAAAATATCCTATTTCATGTGTGTATGCATTTAACTTACAAGTTCTTTCCTAATACTACAGTACTTCTTTTATGATCACTCATAGCACCTGACAGAGTAGTCAGGAAACAGTCATTTAATTGAATCTGTGTTGCCCTGGCCAGTGCAACTCAGTTGGTTGAGTATCATCTAGTGCACCAAAAGGTCACTGGTTCAACTCCAGTCAGGGTACATACCCAGGTCCTGTGGGTTTGATCCGAAGTTGGGCTGCATACAATAGGCAACTGATCAATGTTTCTTTCTCACATCAATGTTTTTCTGTCTCTCTCCCTCTCCCTTTCTAAAAATATATTTTTTAAACAATAAAAGAGCATATTTAATTGAACATGTGTTTTCAGGGTATTTAGACTTTTGGTTTCTCTATAAGAAATAATATAAAGGAGAGGTATAATGCTGGTTTCAGTGTTTTTTTCATTTATTATATAAAAGAAAAAAATTAATGCAGTTGGTTTGTACACATTGAAATTCCATAAAACAAATCCATAGAAATTAGGATACTATATGCATGCACTCTGCATTTTCTTTGTTAAATGTTTTGGTTCACAAAAATAACAACACATTTTTTTTCCTTTAAAGCCACTAGAGCAGAGGGAGATCAAAACATGCAGCACGGTACACATTTGCATAGTATATGTTACCCAGCATGCCTTGTAGAATGCTACACATTCACCTATATAAGAAAAATAAAAGGGGGCAAATTATCAAAATAATAGCTAATGTTTAAAGAAAGAAAAAAAAGTTACTTGACAAAGGTGGAATCCCCCCCCCCCCCCCCCATTTGTAGCTGGCAATACAGCAGTGGTTTGGGATATCAACAGCCCTCAGGAAAGTAGGGAACATCATTTTCCATCCAATTGCCATTTTTATTTGTGGTTTTTGTAAGTTTCTGTTTTCCCTCCTGCCACCCCTAAAAAAAAAAAAAACAAAACACAAAAAAACACAAGCAGCTAATGACTTTAACTTATGTTTCAAAATAGTGTCCAGTACAAACAGATTGAAGAATGCCTAAATACTTCTTTGTTGCTGGGACATTTTTATTTATCATTCTGACTTTAGGCTATGAAAAATAGAAAACATTTCAAACATGTCCGGAATTCAGAGGAGCCCTATGAGCTCACCTCTCTGATACATTTTGTAGTTGTGATTGAAGAAGAAATAAGAACAGTAAATATAGTTATGAATCTTATCACAAAATAAAATTTAATATGTTTCTGGAAGGGAATAAAGTATAATAAATTACATCCATCGATTGCAAGGCTCTGAAGCAAATTGCTGGAAAAGTATTAAGCAGCAAGTTAGAAAGATGATAAATGAAATACGTCTGGTAAAACTTAGAACTAAATCTATATCCTTTTAAAAAACACAACTGCCAATTTTAACAGTGGAATTGTTGTAAGTTTGTGCTATAACAAATGTGCTTCTTTCTCCTCAATCTATTTTCATATTATTGGCAAAATATATATCTTTTATAATTTTATACTGTACAATATATGTTTTTGCTACATTATTTTTCTACCGTGTAATGCAGATGAGAAGTAACAACATAGATTTATTTTGGCAATAAAATGCTTTCATTTTAATAACATCCAAGAAAATATTGTAAGGCATATGAAAAATAGTATGCAACAATGTAGCATTAATAATCCTGCATCTTTAATATATCCTTTATGCATACAAGATGCACACTGATTTCAGTTAAAAGTGTGTAAAAGTGGCATGCAAGTAGGGCAAGAGTGGCCCCTACATAAATATAGACATAGCCATTTGTTGAGAAATGTAAGTGTTCAAAACGTAACCAAGAACACTTACCAAGTATTGAAAGCTAGAGGCCAGCTACTTTTGGTTCTTAAATAGTTCTCATTTTAAATCCTTACAGTTTTCAAACAGGAAGCATCAGTGTATTTCCAAAACCACTCTAAATTCATTAGAAACATCTTTTTTACAATTTTCTGCACACATTTTACACACATCAAAAGAAACAAAGGAAAGTTTCATATGTAACTATGACTCCCCAAAACTCACTGCTACTCACTTATTTATACACTTTTTTGCACGGTAAGTGGGAGTTACAGCCCTTAGTCAAGATTATCTGCTGAGATATTTCCTAGTCTTCTGATAATGTCCCTCGATTATATGAAGCATTTGGGATTAAATCACCCATAAGCAGACAGAGATAGCTGCTGTAAGAGGATGTATTTCATTTGAGAATGTTTTAAGAAGAAACCTTTCAAAAGTAATTTTTGAGTGCTGTAGCTCTCTGTCTGTCCATGTAAGCCAATGTTACTATTTTGACTAACTTGACGCTTAAGTGAACAACGAAACAGTTATCCTTGTTGTCTGACAGCTGTGGAACTGACAGTGAGCATGATGATCGTTTAAAAGAGCAGACTGTTTTCTGACCTACAGACACAGCTTGAGTAAGTAACTTAGTATGAACAATATTTAAAGGTATATGGAGCTAAGAAAGCAAATTTTATTACATAATTTCCTATAATGTTTTCCATTCATATAGTTATTCAAATATGAGTTTTATGTAATTAAAAAGAAAATGACATGCAATATTGTCATGAAAGACAAAGGCAGAAATAGAAAAGAAATAAGGGGTACATTCCCATTTATTTGAAATATCTTATATATTTTTTTCGATGACATAGGAGTTCAAGAGAATGTATATTCTTACCCAGTAAATGCCTAAGTATCCACAGGAGAAGTCAAGCCTCAACAAAATTTGAATTTACAAACCAGCTGCACTTAAACATCAAGTATCTGGATCTACTATCTTTCAGACTTAGCGCTGGATGTTATAACAAGTTGCACACAAAGATAATTCCCCTGCAGTTTGATTTGTTCCCTATGATGAACGACTTATTAAATTAACCTTGCTTCCTAATAAATTGTGAACCTATTCAAAGAAAACTTCACTAATGTGGAAGAAATGAAAGGGTGACAAGAGCATTTTGGAAACAGTTTAAAATCTAAAGGGGAGGTATATTTTAACAATTTATGTATTTAGCTTTGCTGCAAGATGAGCAGTAATAGTAATAAATTTGATCACTATTTATTGAAAAGTATTTTTCTCTTTAAAGACTGCTTGTCTTCTGTAGAGAAGAGGTAGTATAAATATCAATATATAGGGCAAATTCTATAGTAGAATTATATTGTTTTTATTCTTAGCAAATACCAAAATAAAATTGTATAACTAAGAAAATATACTAGCATGCAAAATAAGGTTGCCTAGCAATATTCTTAACTGACATCCTGGGTCTCAACAACATTTTATGATATGTTCATTCAAAGAGTTGAAATTTGCAAACCAACTACTGGCATGATTTTCGTCTCTCCCTCCCTTTCACTGCCCTAGCTCTTATTATGAATTTTAAGGCCCCCACACAACAGACAAGTTCAAGTATGCAGGTATGAAAAGAGGTTAACATTCCAAAAATACATTTTGCAAATAACAATAATAAATAAAGTAACTGACAAATTATTTCAAGGGAACAAATAATTTGCTCAGAATTTGTTTTATATTTAAAAAATTCACTTCCTTAAGGACTAAGTGCAATGAAGTATCATCACATAATTAAGACTCTCTTATTAGGAAAGACTATCAGTCTAAATTAATAATTTTAATTTTCTTTCCAATGGAACTGTAAAAAGATAAGAGAGAATCATTAGTCATTTATAAACATTGCTAAGCGTTCCCTTAAATATTGGAGTAAACAAGATCACATTGTTGAGTATAATATTGAAGTCATATTATAGCCTTGAGAATTAACATCAGTATTGACAAGTTGCATTCCTTTTTTACCAGGACTACATTTCCACATCGTCACATGAGTCTACATGGTTACGTGTTCAATGACTGAAATGACAGAATATGTAACTTACATATTCTGAAACTACATATACCAAAATCACAGAATACGTGGTTTATACTACAAGTTAAAACAGCCTCAAAATATTATAAGACTTCTTTCTCCTGCTTATCATTTTCTATTTTCAAATGAAATCAGTTAAAAACAAAGTACTTGTATAATATGTATTTTCCAAAGGTGCTTGATATGCTTGGCAAAAATAAAACTTTTCATTTAGCATATATCTGTATTTTAGTATCATTTACACAATAAAGTCTAAGGCTTAAAAAAAAGGAAAATGCATCTCTTATTCATCTGGAGAAGATAAACATTACAAAAGGAATGGGGGGAAATATGCCATATCAAAGTAAAATTTTAAATATATCCATCAAGAAAATATACATTATATCCTTTCCAAGATTGTTAGCTTTTGAGTAAGAATGCAAAGCAAAACACATATGGACACTTCATGGTAAATGACATATTGGTTTGTGGAGATTTTAAATGGACCTCTCTCTGTATCAGCATGACATGGAAGACTTAGAAACAGGACTTTGAGAGGCCTTTAAAAACAAGTGATTTTTAAAAGTTGAAAAAATATGAAAATCTTGCTGACTAGGAAATATATGTAAATACTGTTATAGCTACCTGCCATAAAATGTAAATATTTTAAAGTAGTTAAATGACTGGGTTGCTAATGCTACTACAGAAAAAGCTGAACAGCTGTCTAGTCTAAATTCAGACACCTTGGTGCACTCTTTGCAATTAAATACTGTAATGCGCACAAACAAGAAACCAGTAAAGCATCTAGAAAAATGTTTTGGCTAATGTTTTCTTTCTCATGCAAGTATGTGCTGTACATGTAATAAGTATATTTTTGCTTACTGGAAAATGCTCTTCTGTGCTCTAACAAAGTATTCAGTAATGGCAGGTTATATGTTTATTAAAGTGCATAATGGATACAACTCTTTTAAATGTCTTAACTGAAAGTTCTGTAAGCTTCACTAGATGACAAAAGAACTTCATAAGCCAGTAACACATATTAACTTTTAGAATTTACTGAGCCCATATTTTTAGTTGTATCAAATATTTGAGATAACTTACATAATTATAGGCATCCTCATTATCAGCTAAACATAATGGAATATGCACAGTGAACATGAGGGGAGGGAATGTGGGAGATCATAATGGGGTTTAACATATGTATAATTAAGTAATCAAGAATATGAAACTTATTTTCATGGCCAGGAAATTTATTTAACTGGTGCATGCTTCGAGAGCCTAAATATTGAAAGGCTTGGTGGAGGGAAAAAGATAATAGAAAATGAATTATTATTGTTTCCAAAAAATAGGTTTTATGACATGTACCAGTACAAAAGGATTTTTATGCATGGTCCAACTGGGGCTTTAGAAAAATGCATGCATTGTAGACTTTTAGAAACAAGAGCCTTTTCCTAAAGACATTTGTGTATTGTATAAAATGGTCAATTTCAACAATTTCTTGGATCATAGTGAATCTAAGTCTTCCTTAAAAATATAAGATAGAAGGTCACCAATTCCAAAATTATAGCCACTGGAAAAAACTGTGAAGACTTAATATGTGAAGAGGAATGTTGATTAGAAATAAGGAAGCTCAATCTCCAAATTCTTTATAATCCTTTGCAATAAAAATACTATAAGTTTAGTGGACAAATATGTTCTGAATGAGTTTCTTTTCATTGCAAGCTTTTACATTCATCACTTGTTTTCACATTTTCAATTAATTGTTTGGTACAAACACATCTTTCAATATCAAAATTGAATGTGTCTATATAAAACTAACATCCTTAGAATAATTATAAAGAATTTGGTGAAGGGCTAGAGCATTCAGATATTCAAAGACAGAGGTTGAGTGAGGCGATGAAAAATATTCAGTTGTGCCTAGTGGGAAATACTGAACCCGTGTTTGTGAAGTGGATGGAAAAAGTCCCACCTGGAGGTGTTTAGCTTTGCACTCAGGAGGATCTGTGCCCATCCTTACTCCCTGACTTCAGATCCAGGATGTATGTAGTTGTGCTCAGATGTATTAAAGGGGAAACACCCATTTTCCATTTCACATAACCTGCTATGATTGGGCTTCCCTTTTCTCTCTCACTGCAAAAGAAATTTTGAGATTTTTTCCCCCAACTTCAAATGAAATAACAGTAGTGACTAAACAAAAAGCAAAACACTTTGAAACAACAGCTGTGCCAGGAAAGAAATAAAAATATTAAAATGTGAGAAGATTGTATACTTTCTGTATTAATTTGAGATTCTTTTGGCACTATCAGTACATTTGGTAAGTTTGAAAAGCCATTTTGGAAACATTAACGTATATTAAAATGTGTATACATTCCAACTTTAAGTGTAAATTTAGCTTCCAGCAAATAAATACCATAGCTGGTTTTGGCTTCTATTGGTATTTTGATATCCTCATTAATCAGTTATTTTTTTTCAGATTTTTTTAATGGACCGCCACATGCTCAAGTAGACTTTCTAGTCGATTCACCCAAATTCCAACAGGAATTGGTTTATAAATTGGTTCCAACTGGAACTGGTCATTTGGAATTTCCAGCATGGGAAATTATTTTATATGTGCCTTGATAAGTACCCTAACTTACAAATTGATGTGTCTAAATCTAATGAAGAAAACAAAGGTACTGTTATGTAAATGTTGCACTTAAAAATATCTATATGATTGGGCATCTAATATCCATCTAGACTTAAGGGCATGATGTACTTTTTTTTCTTTTCTTTTTTTTTTTTTTGCCCCTTATTTGGCATCAAATGACAGCAGCCCATAAACACAGTAAATACTGTGCTATACTTGCCAAGTTAAGATGATTGGTTTATCCTAGCAGTGCTATGGCAAATTGTCAACAGATGAATTTTTGTTTGTTTGTTTGCTTCTTGCAGACTCAAAGCCTATGTCGGGAGTCATGGCTATAGCCCCCAGGTGATCCTCGGTTCCTGTGGGGTTTGTAACTGTCCTGGTATGAGTCAGGGTAATCTTCTTCCACGAGAGGATAATGATCTCGGCTGTGCTGGGAACTGGAAGACAAGCGGTTCCTGCTCTTCCGAGCCCTTTCATTGTGATAATTTTCATCAGAGGTCATTAGACTTCGTCTTTCAATTGGAGAGTTCTCTGTGGAATGGTTGCTGTGCCTCACACGCTGACTCTAAAAATATCAGATAGTTCATTGATTAAATAATGTCAGCTTCATTCATCTAGAACACATCAATGCACGTACAAACAGTAGGATCTGTACAATAAGATGCCGGATATCTGACTTAATGAAGAATTTTGATGCACAAATGATCTGCTCAACATATCTGATTTTATTTATTTGGGACATATCATGCAAAGATGTCAAAGTGTTGATAGTCTGTGAATTTAATTACATAATGCTGCATGATTATGCTTCCTCTTAAAATACAGAATTGAAAGTTAACTGTTGAATGGAACTCAATATATTTAGGGAGGCCTAACAACTCCAATTCTGTTGTAAACATGAGGATTATTCTACTATTCGGAAATAAAGTTCAGAATAACATGATTTGTGCTCATAAAATAATGCATTTGTTTCCGTGTCCTACATAAAGGTAATATTCTTTCTGAAGGACTATACAATTACGTAGCCAACTAATTGATACATTTACAAATCTTGCTTCCTCAACTGAAATGTCATGTAAAACTATCTTCAGATAAAAACTAAATTCCTCTAACATCATTAATTGAAATTATCTTCAGACATTTATTTAATGGCTCAGAAAATGTTATTCAACATTGTTCTTCAAATCATAGGAAAACACATATCATAGCTGTGTCTACCTGCTTGGATGGGTCACCTCAGTTAAGAAACAGGATTGTAATAAAACCAAAGATCCAGATACGTTTCCTCTAAAAGACACTCACCTTCACACAGAAGGAAACTCACTCAAGAGTCACAGCCTGTGCCTTTAATCTCAGCCAGGGGTCTAGCAATTAAAGGCCATGGTTACTAGGAGAAATAGGCCACAGGATGAAGGGCACCGCATTAACTCAGGGGAAACTGGGAGAACCACTCTGGGTGGATTTCTTAGAGATGATGAATCAAGAGTGTTGTCTTTATAGATAAAGTGCAACATTTCATTTCTATGTACATTACAGAAGCACATTGCTTCATGCATCCACTTCTCATTTCACAATGTACAATTTGGAGCCAACCCAAATTAGTCAGTGGAAATGCCACACTCAGATCAGCACACAGGCAGTGAAACAAGGCAAGAAATAGTCCTGGTGCATACATATATACTGTATACAGAATATATGCATATTTTATAGTAGTACATTTCCCATGTTCATTTCCAGCCTCAAAAGCTATTCATTTGTACGGCAGTTTTTCTGCTTACAAAGATGCAATTTTGTAGCAAAGCAATACCATTATAATAGCACTTCAGAGAGTGCCATTTATCTCAGAGTTAACGCAACACGATCTTCAATTATGACTGTCATTATAACCCATTATTATAAAACTAGTCACGATGCAAGAGGGCTCAATTGACTACTACCTGTTCCTCAGTCAGCTGGGGCTTTGGCCACATTCCAGCAGCTGCTTGATAAATGGTAAATAATAATTGATGTAGAAAGGCAGGATTCACTCTGTATCATTACCTCTGGCTCCCACTTCTAGCTCTGAGTGCAGCACCAGGACATGGGGGAGAGAACTTGTGCTCATCCCCAGCTTCCCTCAAGGACACTTGTCATAGCCACTGACCAAGGTGGCCCTCCCCCCGCAAGAAAACTCAGGGATCTGTCCCTGTTTCCGAACAGAGCAGCTCTACTTGTGTGCACAATCTGTAACGACTGGGCAAGCCAGAGGACCCCGGAGCCCATGGCGCAGGACTTGCTAAGAGCAGTCAAAAGGTCCATCTGTACCCAAATCTTTGACTTAGCTTGCCACTACTGCACAGTCCTGAAGAAGTGACACGGAGAAATAACGCACAGCTGCACGGAGTAGGTGTTAAGTTTCCTGGCAGAGTCTGGGCACAGAGGGATTAAGTTACCTAAGGGAAGGCCATTATAAATGAACAGAGAACCAAGTTCTAGAGAGAGGGCCACTTTCCGGGACACTTTGTCTAGGATAGATCATGATTAAATAATAGTTGAGATTTTTTTTTTTATGTATAATGCCCACACATGGTTCCCTCTTCAGATTAAGGACAATCTCAGTCTCCATCCCAATCAAGTTCCCTATAGAATCTTAATCAAAGTCGGGTTGTAAAAGCACGAGTGGCAAGTGGCAATACCTGTAACCCAGAAATTGCTGTGGGATATGGTGAGAGAGCTGTGGAGCCCAAATTCCTTCCAAGCAGCGGGGTCATAGGAGTGCTACTGGTTGTGTGGGTAGCACGCCAATATGCCTCCAGGTACTCGCCCAGGTGTTCACACGCATCCTCCAGCTGGTTTTCATCCAGTATAACGTCAAACATTTCCTGCAAGAAGAATCCATTTCATTTATACGTCACGCTTTAGGCAATGAAACCTAAAACTCTACTCCTCGAAGATCACAGCATTCCTAGTATCCAGCAGCAATGTCAGACCTGAGGGGAGGTGCTGGCAGTTCCTAAAGTTAAAGTTGAGTGAAGAACTGCACAGGTAGCCAGGGGCAAACTTGGACATTGACATGAAAATGGGAGTGCTCACTAAATATTTAGCATTTTCATTATTTAGAAGAAAAAGATGAGGTAAGCATAAAGGGGTTATAAGTAGAATATAGTGAAAAGATAATGTATTCCCATCTGTATCCATATCTTCCTATAGAGTTGAATTAAACTTAGTTCGGAATATGAAAGAAGCAATTAATGGTACTGAAAGAGGAGTTCTAAAAATGTTTTGCACAATGGCCATGTCTTTGGAATTAAACATTTTATCTCCCCAAGTAACTATGTTGAAGGGAATAACATTTACTTAGATAATTTTCAGAATGTTGGTGAAAATGATGTTATCCATCTCATGATAAAACAATATGAAAAGAAAATTTAGGATTAATACAAAAAAATCACAGTGACTTCTGCTAACAGAAGATCATTGTGTGAAATATGTGAAACTGTTTTTAAAAAGACAAGAACGAGGAATATTTCATTGTGGGAGGGGAGGGGTGTCACACAAGAAGTATGTGGTGTCCACGCTTCAGGCAGCAGCAAGTTCACCTGGCCTCTAATCAAGGAGCATCCTTCTTCCCCAAGGAGCAGAGTGGCCCCTCTGTCACTGCAGTGTGATCGGGAACACAGACAGAATATACCCAGGACACAGGTTCCCTGGAGGGACAGTCAGAAAACCATGGCAGAGAGAAAGGCCACTCCATAGGTAAGTGAAAGCATACCCCAGCCATCGACAGCTTGATCTGCACCTTCTCTCTCCCACCACCTCCACCACCACCCACTTGCTTTTATTAGCTCTTTTTGTCAAAACAAGAACCTCTCAGAGAATGAATCAAACAGGGTTACTGCCATCAGCACTAATACTGCTGCTGGATTGCAGGTTAATGGCAACTGGATGACTTTGAGTTTGTGGTGAGTCAACTGACTCACTCATTAGTGTGAGGGCTTCTTGAAGCAGAAGTCACAATGGAAACCATCTCTCCACCAACACGTACTATTTGAATGTTTTCATCATATTATTCTTTACTGAATATTTTGACCCTGAATAAGATGACTTCAATCCAAATCAACTGGTGTTTGAGAAGATTTAGCCAATTTAACTCATGTGGAAACCTTTCCCTCCAAGAACATTTATTAGTAGATTTCAAATGGTTTTCTCCATGTTATATTAATTGATCAAATATTTACTCAGTACTATTTTGTGCTAGGCATTGTGGGTATCCAGTGGCAAAGAAAACAGATAATATCCTTATGCTCAAGAAACATACAGTCTGGTGGGAGAGATAAGTATTAAAAAGTCCTTGATAGTCTATGTCACTCTGGGACTTTAAGTTGAACAATAAAGAGACTGAGTCAGTTAATGTTTGAAGCTGCAGCTTAAAGTTCTGGATTTGGAAGGAGGCTGAGAGAGGCGTGTGAAAGTTGAACTTATGAGGGAGGGGAAATTATGAGGAAGCCAAAGAATTCTATCTGTAAAAGTAAGAGGAACAAAACAGATAAAGAGAAACAAAGACACAATGGAAGAAAGAAACCATATGGCCCATGAGAGACTGGAAAACAGCTAGTTGCTATAGTTGCATGAATGTATATCCCTTCAATAAGTCCCCTTTTCCACGAAAGTAACTTAAGAGAGTTTCTGTCTCTTGCAATTAAAAGCCCCTCCCCCATTAATGTAAAGTTTCAACAGTTACTTTACAAATACAGAATCTGAGAAGTGTCCATAAGGCTCTGATAGAAACGGTGCATTCTCCGATAGCACTGCAGTGCGACCGTGATTGGACAAGAACCTCCCTACCACAAAGAGCATGCGCAGGCTCTGACGGAGACAGATGGCACAGGAAGAAGAGGAAACTGGCCACCACGGGGACAAAGGACCACTCCGTCAGCCACTCCAGGCTAAAGCTGGCAGCAAATTCTAGACTGTATGTTGTTTGGTGTCAGCTGTTCACATACTTTTATTTATGTCAACTGTGTAATTCAAATACATAGGCCTCACTCTATAATGTGGGTTTTCCCCAATGTGTAGTCTCAATAAGTCATTTTCTTGCTTTCATAAAGTCCCAAGTTAAAGAACCCTCCAGGGACACCTGAACTGGGGCCCTGACTATCACAGCCAGAATTGCAAAGCCCAGAGAGGGAAAAGATAGGTAAGCAGCACCTATTGCAGAATGTTGTTTGAATGAGGCTTATGTCTACTTGACTGTCCCACATGTTACATCATCATGGCTGCAGGTACAATTAAACATACACTTAATTACAAGTCATTTCAATAAAGTACTTTTTTTTGCTAATAGATAGAATTTGTCTATATCAGCACATGGCTGTTTGTTTGAGACAATTTCTAGGAAACTATGTATTTGCATTGCTAAGAAAGACAGGGTATAGGATGCAAGATGAATTGAAACTGCTTTCAGGTTTTCAAAAGCACAGAGGAAAGCAAATTTCAGCTTCTGAATGAAATACTGACAACGTGACTTACTTTCAACAAAGAAGAATTTTACAGGCTGTATATCTATGACAATTTTCCTTGTGAACTGTTTAGGAAAATGACTAGACCAGTGTTAAAAAGTGAGAATAATAGGAAGAAAATTTTAAATTATACATGAAATTCAAAGAGAAGCAGCCCAATGAATTATGCGAACCAGCTTTGTCTATTTTTTCATAAACGTAAAGGTTCAAGTCTAGTTAGCTTCTTACTATGCAGTAGTGAGGCCTCCAGCGTGGGATACGGATTCAGAGGGCTGCCTAATCAGCAGAAGAGGGTGTGAGTAATGGGACAGTCACCGGCCATGAATAGTTACCCACTCTGTGATGTCATGCCATCGGTGACTGCCCGAGATAAGGGTAATGCTGGGTTGTTTCAAACACTACTGCAGCAAACACCTTTGACATCCAATGACAATGATACTATTGTAATTAAACTAGTCCTATATAATAAAGGCTAATATGCAAATCGACCAAACAGTGGAACAACTGGTCATTATGACGTGCACTGACCACCAGGGGGCAGACGCTCAATGCAGGAGCTGCCCCCTGGTGGTCAGTGCATTCCCACAGGGGGAGTGCCACTCAGCCAGAAGCCCTGAGCTGGGCTCATGGCTGGTGAGTGCAGCGGTGGTGGCGGGAGCCTCTTCCGCCTCTGCTGCAGTGCTAAGGATGTTCGACTGACGGCTTAGGATGTCCTAAGCCATCAGTCGGACATCCCCCAAGGGCTCCTGGACTGTGAGAGGGCACAGGCCAGGCTGAGGAATGCCCCCCCTCACCCCTGAGTGCACAAATTTCGTGCACCAGGCCTCTAGTTATTAGTAACAGGGAAGGCCAAATATTACAGGCATGTCATTTGGATAGCTTCATCAGGAAGTTAAAGCTTTATTTACACTTTCTAGGGAGCCACTAATCTATTCCCAGCAGATCACTGTGGGAAGGGACTGGATGGGGGGAGATAGACGCATGCCCAGTAAAGTTGGGGGGGTGAGCAAAGCTGCTTGCTGTCAGTCACACCTGAGAATAGGTCATGGTCCAGAATGGGTGTAGCCACTGTAAGGGTGTGAAATTTGGGATATTTAATCCCCTAAACAAAGGAGTTTTCTCTTTTGTTGGTCTTGTGTTCTCAGCTGACTCCTGGCTTGTGGGGCTCTGACATTCTCCCGTGTGGCCCACGGCCATGTGGATCCCCACTCACAATGGACTAATGAATGTAACTAGCCTGATGCTGAACTGGACCCGACTGCAACACAGAATGGAAACTGGGCACTGGCTTTGTTTTTAGCCTTACTAAAACCCGGCTACACTCCTTCCAGGACTAGAGTAAGGGAAATGGGACTTTGGAAGCCCAGAGATGTAATTCCACACACAAAAGAATCACCCATCCTCCTGTGGGAGCCTCAGAGAATTCTTTTTCTCGAGATATGGTTAGGACTCCACCCCCAGCACCCAGTGGGGAAAAGGATACCTCAACTTCCCCAATAACAACAGGACATTTCCTCCAGCTGAAATGGACAGAAATAACGGGGCCACTGAAGTTCATAAGAAGTGAACAAAGGAGTCGAAACAAACCATTAAAACATCAACCCTTTCCTGGATAAGCTCTTTCAGAAAAATTAAAAACTAAAGCGTTACAGGTGACAAGAGTGGAAAACATGCCTTTAGCTCATCCAGTGGTTCAGAGAACAAAAATGGTAGGAAAGAAGGAAAGGGAACGACTGAAGCTGAATCAAGTGGAAATGAAGATCTGCAATGTCTTCTATAAAAACTGTAAGTACTTAATGACCTTTCCAGCTCTCTACTCATAGAGCATCACAAACCTTCCTAGGGAGGGCGCCTGAAGTAGGGCAGCCAACCATCTTATTTGCTCAGAACTGAGTGATCCTTGGGACTATCAATACCCAAAGCTGGAAAATCTGGGAAGAACTGCCATGGTGGGTTATCCAAGTTTTTACAGAAGACAGAGCACATTTTAGGTCCTACATTGAGGATTAGAGCAGGTTCCCCTTATTCCTTTCACATTCTTTTGGGAGGGAAGATATGGAGAGGGAGTGGGCAAGTCTTTCCTTATAACTATGAAGCACGTATTTTCTAGCATACAAGGAAGAATCTCACTGAAACTAACATAATTTCTAATACGTTTCATCTAGGAAATTGCTACTGAACATTTTAAATAAAAAATTTATGAAACTTAGGAGTTATTTTTGCAGTTGAATTGTAACTTTTTTAAAAAAAAAAAAAGTTGGTGCCTTACTGAATATTAGCTATTTAGGAGGTTAAATATATGCAAACTCTTCCATTATCTAAGCATTGCTTTACATCTATTTATTGTACATACATAAAACTGCATGTGGGACAACTTGCCTATTTCTAAGTGGAGAAAGAAAGAATAGAGGTGAGAATATGTTTATTTCCTTGCTATTGAAATACTATATATATCCCATGTTCGAAGGCTGTTAAATTGCGTTGTTTACCCATATCTTCAGAAAAGAATCACTTCTACTGTCCTAGTAAACAACGTGCTTCCCTATTTATAATGGTCTGGCCCTCTAGCAACGTCAGCGTGAAATTATAGCGAATTTGCCTACAAATGTCAGGTGCTCATAATAATTTGGACACCCAGTGTATAAAGATCCTGAAACTGCTGCCACCATTAAGAGAGGGGGAAAAAAAAAAAGACTGCCAAATACCATTCAGTAAAATGAAATGGCTGAATGGCCAACATGTAATGCTGATTACAAAATAGCCAACCAGTGTTTGTTTTATATCAAAACTCATTCTTTTTTTAAAAAATATATATTTTTATTGATTTCAGAGAGGAAGGGAGAGGGAGAGATAGAAATATCAATGATGAGAAAGGATCATTGATTGGCTGCCTCCTGCATGCCCCCCACTGAGAATCAAGCCCACAACCCAGGCATATGCCCTTGACCCGGAATCGAACCCGGGACCCTTCAGTCCGCAGGCTGATGCTCTATTCACTGAGCCAAACCAGCTAGTGCTCAAAACCACTTTATATTACTAACGCTTCTTTTTATGTCCTGAGTCAACTAGTAATAGGAAACTGGACTGTGAGTTAAAGGGATTTTCCAAGGTTATAGGGGTGGGGAACCTTTTTCTGCTGAGGGCCATTTGAATATTTATAACATCATTCACGAGCCATACAAAATTATCAACTTAAAAATAAGCCTGCTATATTTGGTCAAACATTTAATTAACTCACCCCTAATGCCTTGGCAGTGCCAAAGCAAATGATTTTAAGGGCCTTATAGGGCCCAGAGGCCGGATGTTCCCCACCCCTGGAGGAGTTCTACCAATATTATGGGGCGCTAGCAGTTTCCACTTCAATGAGCTAAATTGGAAAGACAATCAGGATTCTTGCCACTATTTGCTGGGGAAAACATGAAGGCAAGGAACATTAGTGACCCTGAGCCCTTCTAGCTTCTCTCTTTAATCATCTGTGACATTCATTATGTATCCAAGCACATTTCCTCACCACAGTGCCCTATTCTGTCCATCCTTATCCTTCAAAGATTATAACAAGCCCAACCAGTGTTACAGTCTGCAGAAAATGCATCCAATGTTTTTAAATTCATATTAACCCAGTGTTGTAAGGAGCACTGGTGGGAGTGAGCTATCCCTAACTCCATACACCAGGGGTGGGCAAACTTTTTGACTCGAGGGCCACAATGGGTTCTTAAACTGGACCGGAGGGCTGGAACAAAAGCATGGATGGAGTGTTTGTGTGAACTAATATAAATTCAAAGTAAACATCATTACATAAAAGGGTACGGTCTTTTTTTAATTGTAGTTTTATTCATTTCAAACGGGCCCGCGGGGCCGTAGTTTGCCCATGGCTGCCATACACCCAAGTTGGGTGGCTGAGCCTGGGCAGCAAGCGTCGTCTCCTTTGGACCGAGAGAAACAAGATCCCACGTGGCCTTGTTTCATGAAGGGAACATCTGAAACCGATTACTCTCTTTTTCAAAAGCAGTTAAAGGTTAAACTATGAACATCCAGAGGCTCCGTAATAATGAACTCATCAGTGGGGACGGCACTTTCAAATAGATGGGTGAGTCCATACGGTCCTAAATAATTTAAGTAAAATGACTCTAGAAGGGCCATGGAAAATGACTACGGCGATAGGAATACGATCAAGGACACTGGGCACTATCATTCGCTTTGGAGTTCTTGTGTTTAATAGAATAAATCTGAGTCCATTCAGCAATGGAAATAAAGGGTGATAGACGAGAACTACTATAGTTGCTGTAATGTTAGAAGTTTGCAAGACTGTGGAGGAGATGAGCTCCCCTATGGCAGAGAGAGCGATCAATGTCATTTTACACGCACACAAAAAATTATATAGCTCAAAGAGCCTGCGGGTCAGCTGCTGGTAACACAAGCCAGCTTGTACTAGTAACTAAGTAGGATTAAAGGATTACATTTCATTTATAGATTCAATTGTCTGCCTATCTGCTTTTCTCCCCAGGCATTATGTAGCTCACATAGTACTGGGGCAATCTGAACTTTGGCCTTCTTAAAATGTACTATTTTCAAAGTCTCTGAAAAGGAAATGGGTATAATACCCGGTAGAAGCCAAGTGAAATCTAACAATATAGTGCAGAGACGTATATTATAAATGCAAATTCGGGTGGCTCATATAAAAAGGTCTAGAAAGGGGCTGTGGGTCCTAATCACATAGGCAAACCGCGGCTCGTGAGCCACATATGACTCTTTGGCCCCTTGAGTGTGGCTCTTCCACAAAATACCACATGCAGGCGCACATGTACAGTGCAAAGTTGACTTAAAACTTTACGTAAAGTTTATTAAGTTAATTTTAGGGAACATTGTGGAGTTAAAGAAGATGTAGTGTTGAGGATTGAGAAAGGTATGTTGAGATGGTTTGGACATATGAGAGGATGAATGAAAGGAGATAGACGAAACAAGTATACAAGATGAGTATGGATGGGAGAGTTGGAAGGGGTCGACCTCGGCGAATGTACCTCAATCAGATGGAGGACGTTTTTAGCAAAGGCCAGCTTAGGAGTACCCTAATTAAGTTAATAACAATGTACCTACCTATATAGTTTAAGTTTAAAAAATTTGGCTCTCAAAAGAAATTTCAATCGTTGTACTGTTAGTATTTGGCTCTGTTGACTAATGAGTTTGCCGACCACTGGCATTGGCCCTTTTCTGCCTGCATCCCACCTTTTCTTCTGTGAATCTAGAGTGGGCATAAAGGAAAGCCCCCTCTCTTCCAGAGAAGAACTGCTCAGGAGCCCATCCTCCCAGCTCGTCTTTCTGTCTGTGGCAGATCAAAAATGGCCACCAACTTTTTGACATTTTCCATGTTGAGATGGACAGCCTTGAATCTGGGCAGCCTCTGTGACTCCTAGCAGAAACACAGGGAAGTGATGCTGTGTTAGTATCTAAACACAGTATCTGAGCTTGAGATAGTGGAACACTTGCTCTTGGAGCCCTGCGAGCTGCCATGTCCGAAGCGCATATCCCTGTTGAGGAGATCCCATGGAAAGTTCCTAAAATCACACAGAGAGGGAGAGGAGCTGGCTGGGCCCAGCCCTCCAGACATCCCTGCTAAGGAGCAGGTCAGCCGTGCAGCTGAATCCCACCAACTCAACTGGTGGTTGGTGGAAATCACTAACTTTTGGGGTAGATTTTTGCATAGCAATAGAAAACTAGAACAGTCATAGCTAAAACAGTCATAGATAACTAGAACTAATAAATAACCAGTTGTTTGGACAGAAATCGAGAAGTAGGACTTTGTCCTAGATTGAACTAGGGTGGCAACTTTGTTGGGCTCGATTACATGGAGCCTGCCTTCTACTCCTATAAACCAAATTTGACCGGAACATTCCGATTCCTTCACACATTGCCCGTGCTGCTTTCCTGCTACAGAGGCAGAGTTCAGTAGTTTGGCGAAGAAGACCAAATGGCCCACAAAGCCTAAGATACTTACTGTATGACCATTTACTGAAAAAGTTTTAGAAGAAGCCTTACCCAGGAAACAGGGGGAGCAGAGTTTGCCACCCCAAAATATGCCTTTTTGGGATATTGATTATTTTAAGCTGAGTATTTTTAAGACACTAAATCCTTAAACTGCCCCTTAGCTGACTAAATGGAATTTAGATAGAGGACCAGCTCCAGGAAGGCAAGTATCATCACAGATAACTAGTTTACTGTAAATCAGGTGAGAGGAACAGGGAGGAATCCAGCAAGGCCCATTTGATCCAAGTCCTCTCTGTGTCCCATTGTTAAAGATGCTTCAGCAAAAATTTATTTACCAAACATTTGCTTCTCCATCTTCATATGAAGTCCCAAACCGCATCCATCAACCATCCCCCACCCCTAATAAGACACAAGTATTTCCTCTAGTAATTATTAGGAATAAATGTTAAACTCATTCTTATAGAAAGATCATATTAGCAAAAACAAAACAAAACAAAACAGAAAAAACAAGTTCAATTCACCTAACATGTATCTCAAGGAATAACTTACTGAGAATTCTTATAACATTATTACCCTTATAACTTGTGCATATATTAATCATTAATCTAATCCAGTGGTTCTCAACCTGGAGTGACTTTTTCTCCCTAGGGGGCATGTGTCACACCTGAGGGTTGCTAATGGCCAGGGATGCCACTGAACATCTCACAACACACAGGACTGCCAACAAAAAATTATCCAGCCTAAAATATCAATAGTGCTGAGGTGGAGGACCCCTAATCTAAATCTCTCTTTAATCCATGAGATGTATCACCTACCAAATTGTTTGCCAAGAGTTGACTTAACAAACTGTAATCTTATTAGTCTATATACTCTTTGAAGGCAAGAACATGCCATTGTATCCCTCACACCTTGTGAGGTACCAACCTAATGCTTAACTAATGTTTGCTGAATGTATTTTAATTCTTGCCAAGAGGGTTAACTGCAGATGAGCCACATGGAACTGAGAGGACTAAGTATTTGGAGTCTGCGTGGTTTAGCCACATGGAGACATGGATGCCATGTCCTCAGACATGCCCACGTGGTTGTTACTGTTGAAACTAGCTAGTTATTAATATTAATGGCAGGAAGAAAACAAAGGGAAGGCCAGACATCCATGGTCATCCAGGCAGCTTCACCAGGAAGCTGCAACTTTACTCTCCCCAGGGCACCAACAGTCCATTCCCTGCAGATCACTGGGGGAAAGACTGGACAAAGGGGAAGATGGGTGCATAGGCAGTGAAGTTGGGGTGATGTAGGGGAGGTACTTGTCTGTCTGTCTAACCTGAAAACAAAGATAATTGGCTAGAAGGGGTGGAACCACTGCAAGCCTGAGAAATCTTAGAAGGTAAATATCTGCATGTAGACAAAGGAATTTTCTCTCTCTTGTTCCTCTGGCTTTGCTCTTGCTTTCTTGCACTCGCCCATGTTCCCCCCATAGCCAAGTAGCCCTAGAAGCTGCATGGCCCACAGTCATGTGGACAATACACGTAATGGATTACAGCTGGAAACACAAGCTAAGCTAGCCTGATGCTAGACTGGACTGTGCAAATGTGGAGTAGACATTAATCTGGGAAATGGCTTTAATCCTAGCTCTTGTAAGGACACAGCTGGACTTCTGTGGTGGGACAGAGGGAGAGGGGACCTTGGAAACTCAGGAGTCTGTACCATGTAAATAAATATTATTTATTCTCCCATGTGAGTCTCAGAAAATTCCTTTCCTCATAACATCGCAAGAAGCCTACTGCCACCAGCAACAGGTTGGGACATGGAGAGCTCCCCGCCAATAACACATGACTGGAGAAATTTCTGATCTGAATAATGCTCCGAACCAATGAAATTATCATCTGACTTGATGGATCTTATACTCTCCTCTTCCCTGGGCTCCTCAGCCCACCTGGGTTCAATAATATCTCTATGCTGGTCACTTTCAAAATCTAGATAGAATCAGAGTCTTGGAGAGTCAAGCAGGAATCTTAGATACAATATCTATATCTTAGCCGACCATACCCATAGCCTTCACCAGAGGAGATTTCTTTCACAATATTTCTGACATCTGTTCACACAGCCTACTCCACCCTCACCCCTGAGACAAGGAGCTCACTACTTAGAAAGCCAGCCTATTGTTTTCAGCATTTGCAGTTGGGCGGACTTGTGAAATGCCTTCCTCTTAGTGGGTCAAAGTGGCCACTGCCAAGTGAAATTAGGCGGGCCTCACTGCTCTCAAGTCCACTCAGACCTGCTCCTGGAAACTCCCACTGATCTCAGCACCACCCTCTGGGCCTCACAGAACCAGCCTCCCTCACAGCGTAGAGCTTTCTACATTTGTGAAGGTAGACATGGCAAACAAGTTTTGAGATACTAATCTGTGATTTTCCTTTTGTATTTTCTCCTGTTCTTGTCTACTGTTCAAGCAGGTGGCAGGTCTGTTCTCCCTTGTCTGGCATGAGGTGGGGGTGGGAAGGATGGGGGTCGTGGCAGGAAATTGCCAGCTCTCAATCCCCCCCCAACCCCCTCCCCCCCCACCGGGTTTTGTTTCCCAAAAGCCTAAATGGGTTGGAGAGATTTTGCTAACTACCTCTGGAAACAAAAGAAAGTGGGGGTGCTTTTAGTACAACCAAAGCAGAGAGGAAGTTCCTTTAATAGCAACAAGAGGGGAAGAGAGGAAGACACGTCCCCTCCCTCAGAGAGAGAGAAAAGGGAGCTCCCTTGCCAATGTCCCAGAGAGGAGGGGCTGTGTGTCTCCCTGCCTTGCCGAAGGCCCCCTGTTCCACATGAGGGCTGATGCAGCAGAGCATCCTTCCCTGAGGATCACATGCACCGGTGAATGGTTTTCAGGTTTGGAATGATCCCCCTCACTCCCTTCAACTTCCTCACCAACCCCCCACTTATGACTTGGGGTCTTTGTTCTGCTCTGGATTAGGGTGGCTTCAAGCATAGGTAAATATCCTGCCTGCCCAGTGGGATGGGGTCAAAATAGAAAATGGACTATTTCTTGCATGTCCATGTTGGGAATCAGAAGATTCAGCTACATCACACAGCTACGTGTAAAGGTAGAGTGGCATGGTGGACAGAAGTTAGAGTCAGACAGATCTAAGGTTGGATCTTGGGGCTCATTTACGAATTCCTACCTCCAACAAGTTTCTTACCCAGGGACTGAGCTTTCTCTTCTAGAAAGTGAGGATAATGTTATTCGCTAGGGCAGACATCGAGGCGCATGCTCAGATTTCCCCTTGAGTTGGAACCTGCCATGACAAGTGTAGGCAGCAGACACACCTGGGTTGCTGCACCTTCAGCATCCACCACAGCGTTCCAGCTGAGGCCCTGCTCCCCAGGCTGCTGCCTGTCAACGCCGGAGCGCATCAGGGGGACGAGAGCCGGGATATTTCTCCCAACATGAGACTCCTCTTGAAGCATCCATCTTATATAAAAACTGCTGTTTGAAATTTTAACCCTGCTATTTCTGGCTTCTGTAAATGCTTGCTGGCTTAAATAATGAGGAAAATAAGACTACTCCCATTTCAGAGAGGCCATTAAACCTTCTCCAGACAAAGTTATCAGTGCTGGCGTCAGGCCAAGCCTTTGGTCGAGGTCTCAAAGCCCCAGCACATAGGGCCCTTTAAGAACTTGCAAAGGGAACTGGAAAAACCCCATATTTGGGAGACAAAGAAGGTGGAATGGTATAAATACGGGAAACTTCCTGTGTGATTTCGCCCAGAATTTGAGAGACATTTTCCTCTGGGCCCGTGCATAATTAAATGTAACTCGTCTCTCTACCAGCGGTTCTCAACCTGTGGATCGCGACCCCTGAAAATACATCCTGTATATCAGATATTTACATTACGATTCATAACAGTAGCAAAATTATAGTTATGAAGTAGCAATGAAAATAATTTTATGGTTGGGGGTCACCACAACATGAGGAACTGTATTAAAGGGTCGCGGCATTAGGAAGGCTGAGAACCACATCGTGTTGCTTGGTTCTTCTCTGGTTTTTCTGTAACACTCTAATGGGCAACCTTTTCTCTGGGGACCCACATCTAGGTGACTGAGATGTCTCAAGGCTGCATCACAGTCTGAGGCTCCTCCTACCCATCCTCCCCTTCCCCTTCTCCCTTCCCAGGGCCAGACCTACAGCAGGTCTGAAGGCTCTCCTTCTTGGTTCCCTTTAATCTCACATAGGCATTTTCTCAATCAATCTGCAGCTCTAATTCCATTTAGGTCTCTGCTTCCCAGAAGACCCCAACTGATAAAATTACCCTTATAAGATTGTTCTAAAAGTTGGAAACAATAGCATAGTTCCTGGCTTTTGGTTGCTGATCAGTAAAGGTCAGCATCCTTCAATTGGGTAATACATTCTTCTATATATGCTCAGTGCTTTAATCATATATTCCACTATGTACATGGGCTTCATCAGTAGACAATGTGAAGTTAGACTTCTTAACATAGCACTCCAGACTCCAAGTTATCCAAATTATCTGCAGGCAGGTAACCAGGCGCATGTTGCATGTGTGCGCGCGCGTGTGTGTGTATGTGTGTGTGTATAGTTGGGTGGGGTTGTGAGGGGAGGAAATTGGTTTTGGAACTAGATAAATCATAAATCTAATCCTAATTTGTTGTGTGACCTTAGAGAACCATTTCATCTCTCTGTCTTCAGTTATCTCACCTATATAATGGGGATAATAATGCTTATCTTACTAGGTAACTATAAGGATTAGAGACATTCTATTATTCTTATGGCATAAATTTCACTAATACTCTTATTGTACAAATATTACTAAATATTTATTGTGGGCCTACTATGTAGGAGCTTGAGATACAATAGTAAACCAGATCGGCACAGGTCCTTACAGAGCTTGACAGGTTAGGCATGGCCCAGCACATGTACATCCAGTAATTATAACAAAAACACTTAGATGGTGCTTATCATGTGTCAGGCACGTTCTAAGAGCTTCACCACATACTCACTCATTGAGTCTTTACACAAACCCAATGAGGTAGGTACATGCCAAAGATTACATAATTAGGGATGTAATCCTAGTGTGGATTACAGTGGACTTGAAATCGGGCAATCTGGCTCTAGAGTCTGAACTTTTTATTTTTAATCTTCACCCATGGACAGAGATGACAGAGAGGAGGGGCGGGGGAGAGAGAGAGAGAAACAGAGAGACAGAGACAGAGAGAGACATCAATTGGCTGCAGGGATTGGACTTGCAACTCAGGTATGTGCCTCAACTGGGAATCAAACTGTCAACTGCTCTGTGTATGGGACAACCAACTGAGCCATTTTGGCCAGGCCATAGTCTGTGCTCTGTAAACATCTGAATTGAATTTTAAGCTTCTTCAGAGCATAAATAATCCTTACACGAGTAGAAATCTAGTGAATCAAATCAGTAGAAAAAAGTTATTTTCTTTAGAGAAACACAGGCACAGAAATAGTAAGTCAGCTGGGCAGGTGCAGACACTGACCAACCACTGGTGACCCACATGATACCTGCTACCTCCCCCAACCCCTCCCACCATTTGCTTGGCTTCCAACTCAGCAGCTGTTTCCTGGCAACGGCACTAGGAGAAACGCTGCCATAATATGGCTTTTCACCTTACTTAACCCTGACCTTTTCATCTGCTCTAGCCACAGGGCTCTTCTAGTTCCAATAAATTCTCAACCATCGATGCCATAATCTTTTATGCCTATCAGAACTTTCAGGCAGAAAAGAAATGGAAAGTCAAATCAGTAGGTTTTCTTTTCATAAAAGCATACACATTGACTCAGTAGTTTGCTGAATTGGCCAGGTAATCAAGGTAGCAGTTAAGGACATTAAATATGGGACACTAAGTTCGTTTTTTATTACATGACAGACATCACCCAGTTCTGGATGCCTGAGTGTAGCCAACATGGCAGCATCAGTTTGTTCTAAGAAATTCCTCAGGTTTATGATAACATACCACCACACTATCAATCTAGAATAAAAACGACAATCCTATATAATAAAGAGCTAATATGCAAATGGCCATCACACTGTAATGGCTCAGACACTCAACATTGGGGAGAGAGGAATGGGGACCAGCCAGGCTGCGGCCCAGGAGATGGACAAGCTGCCCACCCCATGGTCCTGGGTGCCAGTGGCTGCACCTGTGGCCCAGGAGAGGGACAAGCTGCCCACCCCGCGGTCCCAGGCACCAGTGCCTGGGGCTGCAGCCTGGGAGAGGGACAAGCCGCCTGCCCCGTGGTCCCGGGTGCCTGCGGTTGCCGCTGGCCTGGGTGAAGCCGGCCCTGGTCCTGGGTGCCTGTGGCCAGACAGAGGGAGGGAAGCCCAGGTCCTGGGTGCCTGTGACTGGATGGAGGAGGAAATCCTGGGTCCCAGGTGCGGGGTGAAGCAGAGGTGGTTAGGGGCGATCAGGCCAGCAGGGGAGCAGTTAGAGGCGATCAGGCTGGTAAGGGAGAAGTTAGGGGTGATCAGGCAGGCAGGCAGAGGTGGTTAGGGGCGATCAGGCAGGCAGGCAGAGGGGTTAGGGGCAATCAGGCAGGCAGGCAGAGGTGGTTAGGGGCGATCAGGCAGGCAGGCAGAAGGGTTAGGGGCAATCAGGCAGGCAGGCAGGCAAGCAGTTAGTAGCCAGCGGCCTGGATTTCGAGAGGCAGTCAGACATCCCCCGAGGGGTCCCAGATTGGAGAGGGTGCAGGCCTGGCTGAGCTGAAGGACCTCCCCACTCCACGTGCACAAATTTCATGCACTGGGCCTCTAGTGCTAATATAGAAAGAAACACTACCCTTTCTTAACTAATCAAGAATGATTAAGACCAAAAATGATTGTACTTACTGGAGGGCACTGTGCAAGTTTATCAGCTGCCACCAGTTGCACATTTAAGTGTTTACTTTGGGACTTTCCTCTAGATTTAATCAACCTCTGTAAAACCTGATGGAAGAAGACACAGATCTGAGATACCGTCAATGAGTTGAAAGAAAACCAAACAAACCAAGGCCCCTTTTAATAGTCTGTTTAGCACTGAGTATGAATAGAGAGAAAATACAAAGTGACAAATCACATATATCAACTCTGTGATGACATCATCCACTTACACTGACTTTCACTTATAATGGATTTGATATATTTATCCTATTTTTGTTCCATGTGAGGTCTGGGTGGGATCTTGAGTTCCTACCCTGGATTTTACCCAGAGATTTCAAAAGTGGAGTCCTGCCAAAGTGGAGGAACTGATCTGTACCGGGTCATTTATTGTCCAAAATCAGTTGTCATATTTTGGTTCACTATCTCAATGTCAGATAAATATCAGAGTCATTTATATACATTGGGTCCTTTTGTTGATAGTAATTATTGAGGCATCCCAGTTTAATTTTACATTGATAGGATGATTTCTTGATAGAAAGCTAAGCAAAACATGTGTACTGGTATATGGCCACATATAACCAGTGATGTATCTGTCTTTTGAGCACTGCTATAACTGCATTTTGCCATATAGTCTACTCTCCTTTAACTTTTTCTTAGCTGAAACAGGACCCTCTCCCAAAAATAGTACTAGTGTACTATGATACTTCAGCACGTATGGCTACCAGAACCCCAGTTGCTGCACTTGTGAATCCATGGTGACTGGGGGTGACCGGGACAGGAGGTGAGAGGGGTTGAAATCTATCGCACTGCAGTGAAGGGTGCTTCAAATTTCAATCCATCCTAATGCTTCCCCAAAGGGCCTGGCTCGGTTTGGACAAGCTCATCCTGCGCAGAACCAGCGCCAGAGATGGAAGGCCGAGGACATCCGAAGGGCTGGGGGAAAGCCCAGCTCCTGGAGGCGTTCTCCACCCATGAGAGGAGACTACTGCTCTGGTTGGAAGTTGAATTGGAATTAAAATGAACTCTTGGAGGCACCGAAAAAAACCTGATTATTAAGGTAGTACCTCCCAAGGGTACATATTTTATAATCACTTTTTACATTATCAACAGTTTTAAAAAATGAAAGAACACCCAAATCAAAAGTGACCAATTGGAGGCTGTCTCACTTTCATTTTTCTCTCCGCTGGTGGCCTGAAGATACATGGCAAATATCCCATGTGCGTCATCACAGAATAATTATATTCCTTGAAGAATCCAACCTAACCACAAATGTAAGGGTCTGCAATGTTTCCATAAGACATTTTATATGGTGACGTTTGACTTTATATATGATAAATCTAGAAACCTTTCCAGAACTATGTACTCTCTCAACTGGGGAGAAAATATAGGTGATAGAAGAATCAATATTACCCAAGAAATTTACCAAAATAGAACCCAAAGTCTCTGAAAAGCCAGTTCACTTTTCCTCACCTTTCTTAGTTTTTGTTTCTCTTATATTCCTGCATAACTGCCACAATAGACTGTGGACTTTTTGAAGAAATGGACTATTTTTACTCTCAGAACTTCTAGAACCTTTACAAACTGTGGGAATTAAAACTGTGCTCATTATAAAAAGGGTTTACACAAGACATTCTCCTTGCACATGAACAAAAAAGCACAGAGGAAAAAACAAAAGAGCTGCTAAACCTTAAGCTGGAGATGAGCTAATTACCTTGGGAGATGAGACTTTTACATGAACAATAATTGGTGCTAAAGACGTCTTTATAAGTTGTGCTGGGTGATTGATGGTGTCTGCATCAAGAACAACCAGTTGCAAAGATCTTGCCAACTCAAAGATTCTTTCAATTTCACTTTGTACTTCCGCTAAAAAGAGAAATAATAAATAACAAGTCATGGTTACTTAAAAAAAATTAGTTCTTATATTTAAAAAATATAGACCCCTCTTTCAGATGCTTATCTATATTGAAAAACAGAACATTTGGAATTTACATATTCTGATCTAACTTAAGATCTTTTCTAAAGAGAGAGAAATGGTTTGAGTTTTGCATAAAACCAAACGGTAGAAAATTTGAGATGGCTCTCTTGATTTGCTTCTTACTTACACTCACCTTAATAGTTAGCTATTTATATAACTATTTTTGTTTGTTCGTTTTTAATCATTAACTGAGGATTTTTTTTATTGATTTTAGAGAGAGAGGAAAGGAGAAGGGGGAGGAGAGAAAGAGAGAGAGACAGAGAGAGAGAGACATCGAATGATTGTCTCCTATATGCACCCTGACTGGGGATTGAACCCATAACCTGGATATGTGTCCTGACTGGGAATCTAACCTGCTACCTTTTGGTGTATGGGACAACACTCCAACCAACTGAGCCATACCAGTCAGGGGCATAGCTATGTTAATTTTAATTGTTGCTTTGCCTAAAGAAATTTATTTTAGCTAAAACCACATTCAGGAAACAACTGAGACACATATACAGAGCAACATCTCATGGAAAGCAAATTGCACTGAAATGTTTTTACCAATGATCAACTTATATATTAATATTTTATAGATCTCCTTTTAAAAATCCCACAATCCACCTGTTTTGACTGATGTATATATTTTTGTATCCCTGATTAAATGTTCTGCATCTAATCTAACAACAAGCATATTGCTAAGTCTTACTTTAAGTATTAGGGCCAGTGGACTGTTCTGAGGCAAAATTATCCTATTATTTAAAAAAAAACAACTAAGATCAAATATATTAAAATGTTGCAATGCATCTAGATGCAAATCTATTTAGTGGCTGTAACAGCCAAGTTATCCAAATCCATGAGTGAATCTGGTCAAACAAAAAATTTAGTTTTTGTCAATATCTAAAGCAATCCAGATATTTTTTAAAAGCAAAACAGGTTACCCATAAAAACATAATGTGACTTTCTAAAATACAAAAAAGACTTTTAAATATATATTTTATAAATCATCTAACTTATTGGGTCACGTCCAAGTCTGATTTAGACTAATTTTCAGAGAGATGATCTTGTTTTGCTTTTTACTTTTTATTTTGAGCTACAGGTGTGACCTCACAATGTTGTAATCTCGTCCAAATTGCAGAGTAGACAAAGTGTAGACATGGCTAATTTAAATTACTTCAAAGGTGGCCTAGAAAAGGTGGTGTTGCTCTAACCATCCTCTCTGAAAAGGGCTTGTACCAGAATCCCATGATTTGTTTTGCTAATCTAGTATAAATTCAAGTTCATGTCACCCATTGAAAAGTTCTCCCTCCCACAATCTAATGGATTGACAAGGAGTGTGAGGTGATGAATGCTGTCATGTAGCTCAGAACTGTCATGTAACTCTATTCTCTTGGGCTTTGCCTAAAAGCATAAACTTTTTATTTTTCACAGAATCACTGATGCATCATCTGTATTAGACAGTTGTTTTTGATATTATTTAATACTTGAAAGGTTTCATCTTATAAAGAATTTGTACAATTGGGCTTATTCACAACATTTTTCTGAAATTACATTCTACATTTGTTATCGTAATAATAGCATACCTGTCCCTTTTTTCTCACATCAGAAACAGTTTTTAAAAAGAGATTTTTCTTATGAGAGAAGTTTAAAAACTAAATTTTCTTTTTATTGTAGTAAATTTTAGCCTCAGGCTGTTGCGGTACACTCTTCATTTGTTGTTTTCATTAAACTGGTTTAATGCTAACTCCTGGCCAGGGCTATGCTAGAATAAGTCTATATTGCTTTAATTTTCAAATCTGAAAACCATATTTTTAAACTAGACTGCTCTGGTACAAGGAACCCTCGAGGCACTTCAAGTCTCTGTGTAAATACCTCAGCAATGCTGTGGCCTGATTTCCTCTGCACCAGCAATGATGAAAGTGTGGTTTCTGACAGGTGCAGAGGACAGGCACACCTGCTTGACTAACACTAAACCCTTGGGCAATGGGCACTCTGTCATGAGCAGAGAGGTCAGGCAGAGCCAGCCAGGAGGTTGCAGAGAGCCACACTATATACTGCTGTAGGTCCAATATTTGGATAATACGTATACAGAATGCAATAAATAAATTATATGTGTGAGGAAGAGAAATTATCTACATAGCTAATTTTCTTTTTCTTTAATATGTTTTTATTGATTTTTTTTTTAGAGAGAGAAACATTGATGTGAGAGAGAGAGAAACACCAATCAGTTCTACCCCAATCAGGGATCTAACCCGCAACCTGGGTATGTGCCCCGACCAGGAATGGAACTGGCTACCTTTTGGTGCATGGGACGACAACTCAATCAACTGAACCACACTGGCCAGGGCAACATAGCTAATTTTCTTAAGGAAAAACTTTAACCAAACCAAACAATCTTGACTAATCAGGCTGATCCTCAGAAGGGTTCCAATGGAAGTTTCCTCATGACCTCATTCCAGACAAACGGGTCTCTGAGAAGTCATGGACTATGATGCTGGGGGGATGTTAATGAACGCTTCTACAACTTGGCCATGACTGATCTGGACCCATCTCTCTCCAGTCTTTCTATCACCTGGGATCTTTTTTACGTCCAAAATGCTTATAATATTTCAGTGGCTTCCTAGGCTCGAAGCAACATTTCCCAAAATGAGTTTCCTGGGAAACAAATCCCCTGATATATCCTATGGGAAGAAGGAGATTTTCTGTAAGAGAAATATTGCATACTATAATAGTTTCTCTTGGAATTTCAAATGTGCATTGCCCTTTGTATCCTAACGGCTCTAAGAAGTCTTGCAGTGAAGAAAACTGCCAATTGTTTAATGCACAATTTCCAAATTTATTTGATCATAGAAAACATTTTGGATGTAACAACTATTTGGTATCTTTTAAAATTAACATTTCATGGGTTCTATTCTGGAGAACTCTTTAGCAAGACACATGGAGCCCTAACATACTGGCCTCAATCTACTTTTCTCAGTCTCTTCCCTTGCTCTAAAACCATGTCTCCCCTCCCATTTTCTAAGCAGGCTCTGTAAAAAATGAGTTGTTTCTCAAACACACAGTGTTTTTCTATATGCTGATGCCTTTGCACATTCTTTTCTGCCCTGAAGAACGAGCTCAAATAAAACTTCTGAGATGTCTTCTCAGACACTTCTTACTCTCTACCCCTCTTTCTTAATACCCCACCTCTTTGCTCATACTTCCCCTATCAAGGAGTATTTACCCATCTGTTTCCTCTTTCGGTTTGCTCATGTGTAAGATACATTGTCTTAGTCACATTTGCTCTTCCCAGATCTGGCATAATGCATGGCACGTAACAAGTGTTCAATAAGCATTTGGTGAAGGAATCTGCAAATGTGCATCAACAGCAGGCAAATGGACAGAAGTGGCTCACACAGTGATTATTATAATAGACTGCCATTAAATTAACTCCATGTTTGTGGTATACAAATTTACAGAGTAAAGGGGGAAAACAGTGAACTGACATCTACCTTGTTTCTTCCTCAATATTTTTTTTAATATATTTTTATTGATTTCAGAGAAGAAGGGAGAGGGAGAGAGAGAGATAGAAACATCAATGATGAGAGAGAATCATTGATCGGCTGCCTCCTGCACGCCCCCTACTGGGGATTAAGCCTGTGACCTGGGCATGTGCCCCTGACTAGACTCTAACCTGGGACCCTTTAGTCTACAGGCCAACGTTCTATTCACTGAGCCAAACCAGCTAGGGCTCTTCCTCAATATTTACAGTAACTCCACCCACTCACTCCGCTGATTCTGACAACAGGTGACTAGATTACCAATGACTTCAAAGCATATTCATGAAGCCCTTGGTTTCATGCAATTGTTAGTCAGGCGACCTAGCTTCTGCTTTTAAGTATCCATTAGCGTCCAATTATACATCAGAGGAAGCCAACAGCACTGTGAGGAGTTAGAGGAGAGTGAAAGACAGAAGAACAGAGAACAATGCTTGTTTTAGAAATCTTCAATCTAATCTGGCATCCTTGTCACCCATGATACTTGACTTTAGTCAGTTACCTAATCTGGTTCATCATTATCAACTCTGCCATCATCACTTCCTCAAGGTGAAAATATTGTGCCTTATACAAGTGTTTCATTCTCGCCCTGGCTGGTATGGCTCATTTGGTTGGAGTATCATCCGGTACACCAAAAGGTGACAGCTTCGATTCCTGGTCTGGGCACATACCCAGGTTGTGGGTTTGATCCCCAGTTGGGGCATATGTGCAGGAGGCAACTGATCAATGTTTCTCACTGATATTTCTCTCTCCCTTCCTTTCTCTAAAAAACAATCAGTAAAAAACTAATTAAAAGTGTTTCATTCTGTATGTGAAAGGCTGTACTAAATACAGGACTAAAAAAAAGAAAAAACAAACAAACAAACAAACAAAACACCCCCACTGATGTCTGGGATCTTGCCCTGACAAGCTCTGACACCTATTTCATTTGGTAAGTTTAGCATTCTTTCACAAAGCAACCACCAAACAAACATTTATTGATCAAGTACCATGTGCTAATTCCATGCCAGGAATATAGAGATAATACTTTGTAGCCTCTTTCCAACCTGCTCCATTCTTGGCACAGCCTTCAGTGAGTTCTTGATGAGATGTTTGGGCATGCAATCTATTTGGAAATTTTATTTTTAGTTTTCAATCATCTATAGAGTTCATTTCAGTAGATTAAAAAAATGTAGTGGCATAGAAGACCCCTATCTACCCAGGAAGAAGAGGGGCAGTAAAACAAGTTGCCTACAGAATGAGAATGCAAAAGAGACTCCCAGAAAGTTATGAGTGTACTACGCCACTCTTGGAATCATAGAAACCACAAACAGCCTTTTCATATGAATGTTGTGATTTCCCCAGCAGCATGGATTTGCTTCTGTGGATGGTGAATCTACAACTCTGCTCACATATGTCTTGATGGAGCTAAACACATATAGCATGTGTGTGTTCTTCTTCATCATGGTAAATTTTAGGATGTTTTCTAACTGGTGCTCTGGGAATCTCCCTCTGTGTTCTTAATGTAGTTACTATTTCCACTTAACGATGTGACTATTCTGGGTACTACCAGTTAGCAGCAGAAGCAACACTGAGAACACCACGGTCTAGCTTTCTTCTAAAGACCTGAGAAGGCTGAACATCTCATTTCCTTTCATGTCAGCTATGAGTCAGATGTGACAGATTATTAGCCATGTTGAGAAACGCGGGCAAAGCGGGGATGAGTGGTTTCGCATGGTTAGGCAGTAACAGACCAGGAGAGGCCGTGAGGATTCTTCCCACCAGACTCCTAATTAGCTAATTGGCTAGAGCTGAGGGAGAGGAGGCTCTGGCTGCTGCAGGATTCTGCTGCCTTCTTTTCCAGGGATAGCATTCTCTCCAGTTAATCAGCGCTTCCCCTTTCTGAATGGGGAGCAAACTGGGAAAGCCATTCCAAACGCAACACGTGTCCTCCCCGTCTGAAAGCACAGGTTGGAGAAGAACCACATTTGAACATCTTACCTAGGCTGGACCGAGTGTTCGAACGTTCAATTATTGCTCTCTTGCTGGGATTATTTAGGACAGACCTCTTAGCAAGAGAAATGTCAGCTGTCACTCTCGTTATTGATATCCTATGAATAGGAACACAGAACAAAACAAGCCAGTAAAAATGTCATAGGGCTCTCCACGTGATTTATAAGCGCAGTACTTAATAACCACTTTACATACTACAGTGCAACCACAGCATAATAAACATTGGCCGCAAGTATTTTAAACAGGCTTTGGCTAGTATTAAAACACAAGCAGAGCAGAACACAGGAAGGTTTTAGCTACTTAACAACAACAACAAAATGGGTGCAGTAAAATTGCAGCTCCTCCTCCATTACTGTCTACCTTGCTGAATTCTCTTTAATGCACACCATACCAGGAGGGAATCAAAACACATGAATAAACCATGCTCTTTCTAGGAAGCGGCGACACAATTTCCCACAATTCACAGTTGAGTTGCTCTTGAACAAAACTTTCAAAAACTACAGATGTCAATGCTGCCGGTCAAAGGGAGAAATCATCGAAGACAATTAACCAGTTGGTAGCTCTGTTGCATTCCTGGTGCTCAACAGTTAATTCATGATACACGAAGCATTTATCCACAGGCCAAAAAGAAGGTTTGATTTCTAAGGATATGAAAAATACGATTTCTCTTCTGCAGGCACAAGACTCTTCAGCGTAGTTGCATATGTTGGGCACCCATAAGGAGGCAGGGTGGGAATTGTGCCAGGACATTTTTAAGTTAGAAAGTGTCCTGCAGACACACAAGAGAATAAAGCAAATCCATTGCAAGTGAAGGAGAGAGGGGTCTACATGTGTATGATTATCAAATGAGAGTCTCTGCAGCTCACAATTTTAAATTCTTTAAAATAAACCGGGAGTGAGCAACTTCAGACTATTATCTACCTGCAGAATGCAAAGAATGCCTCTCTAGGCCAGTTACGGCCACCATGGACCTTTCTCCATTCTTATCTTCACAACCTGCCAGGGTTCCAGAAAGGAGATAAGGAGAGCAGCACCTCCTCCCCTTTATGAACAATTAGTGCATCTGATCTCCTTCATTTTCACACTCCCTTTGGGAGTTGGAGCAGGAGAGAGGTGTCATTACTGATCATTATTGAGGCCTATGTCATTTCACACCTGTCTTGGGACAACACTATCAGCACTCTCAGGAGACTCTTCACCTGACTTCAGGGACCTGACTCCCTGGGGAGAATTAAAAGTATTCCACTTGCCAAATGGTTGGAAATCACTTATTTAAAGTAAAAGACTGCAAGAATTCTGGTGCCATTTTAAAGCAAAGTACCCCTTGCTTGTGTCATTGTATTTATAGGTTGTAGATGGTCAGGAAGATTTAAATGTTTTCATTTTTAGGCTTTTCATGCCCTAAGAAATTACTGGAGGCATCCTCAATGGTCTTCTGCAGAAACTAAGCATTTTGTGGAACACCTCCAGGGCTGCTGGGAGCCTCCAGGGAGGTGGAGTGGGCGGGGCTCAGCTTCCCCAGTCAGTGACAGGAGAACGAAGGCCTCTGCATTTCTGTTTTCTACATTGCTGCTCTCTATATGATTTTATTGTAAAAAGCTGTTCAACGGCTGCAAGACATTGGGAAACACTGGTCAAGTAATATTTCCTCATTTTACCAAGAAGAAAAACTGAGTCCCAGAGAGGAAGTGCCCTGAGGTTAGTTAGAGGCTAAGAGGGTATAAAACACAGCCCCCCAAGCTCCGGGCAAGTACTTAGCCACCTAATTGAACAATTGTTTTACAGTTTTCTTCCCCAGCAACCCATTCTCCAGACATGAGCCACATGGACAGGGGCAATGCGCAGTTAGTCTTGGCCAGGTGCTGACAGATGGTCAGGATTTATTACTTGAAGTCAGGTGAGCCTCCATTCCTCATTGGCTGCTGCAACCTGAGGCATGAAATCTCACAGGCAGTCCTCCTGGTCACAGCTTCTTTTATTTACATTGCTTGTTTATAGTTCCTGTCTCTCTTTTTTGTTTTGCTTGTTGTTTTAAGAATGAAGTTGCTGGTTAGAAACATACAGTGAAGTTCCAGAGCAATTCAAATAGATGACTGGAGACAAGTGGGTTGGTTTAGGGACGGAATTCAACTTTCTAGAAATAATTACTTTTGGAGAGCCCAAACAGTCTATTCTGCTTAGGTGAAAATCAAATTTTCTGGTTCCATTCAAGCCAAATAGTGACCCTTGGTTCTTAAAACTCGAAGGGATTATCAACAGATACACACTTTTGGTTTTTGCTGGGTTATAAACATTTTTACAAAGCCATTTTCAAACACATCCAAAGTTTTACAACACAAACACACACGCAAACACACACATATGCATAGAAAAAAACTGCTTCATATAGTCCCCAAATAGGAAAAGGTGTAGACAATAAAGGGTTCTTTTTCTTGTTTTATTTTTTAATAAAATACCAACTAATTTTTAATACAAGTTATTTCTTAATAAAAGTACACAGGCATGAAAGACCTCAGGAGATGATAGACACAGCCCCAGGAACCTTTTAGTAAAACAAAGCAGGAGTTTCTTATTTCTAGGCAAAGATGGTTACTATTATCAAGATCAGATACCAAATTCAAACTTCTGTGTTTTGTTTTTGTAAAAGGCTCCCCAGCAATGTAACTACATTGCATTCACCATTGAATGTTATCTAATTTATATATATATTTTTTACTTGATATCATTTCTACATTTTCTATTGCTATACTCTTATCCCCTAGTGTCTTTCAGCACTTCCACACATCTTGTTTGATAAACGTCTCTAAAAAGTTCCCTGGGAAATTTTCCTGTGATATAGTGTCAGTAGTTACTGGTTAGTAGATAAAAGACTAATAGAACTTCAGTTCCTCAGCAGACTGGGTATAGTAGCAAATGCCACTGAAAACTAGCAACAATCATTGTCTAAATTTTGCGATGCTGAACCCCAAGTGTTGCTTAGTTCTGTTTTGTAATTCATCACAATTGTGGCCATCTATCATGATCTATGAGTGTTAGTTTCTGTGATTTTCTATGGAAAGACATGACTTTCAGTTACAACACACTCATTTAAAAATAACTAGTATTTCCATGTTGGTAATGGAACAGCTGTAAGACCCTTCTATACTTTATCCTCCCTATAACTAATATGCAGCCCTGTTATTGTATTAATTTATTTTAGTCCTAGTATGCATAGAGAAAAGTGCTTCGAAGAACAGACAGTGCACTGTCAAGACAACAGGGATGGAAGGCATACATAGACCTGAGTATTTTTTCCAGATCTTTCTCTTGCTGGTCAGTAGATAAAAGACTAATAGAACAAGACTGTGAATGAGTCATGTCAGATTTTGAGCATCAGTATTAAAATCAATGTAACAGTGATAGTAGTTTTGTCATACTATCTCATGGGATTGTCACTGGGAGAAAACAAGATAATATATAAAAAGTCTTTTCTTAAATAAGTATTCATAGTGTCCTGTGTTGATAGGCACATATATAATGTATACAAGATAATTATTGGATATTTGAAGACTTGAAAAAGACAGTTACTTTATATCCTATCCTCAAAAGTTAGCAGTCTACCATGAACTCTTCCATTCCTGGAGTCTGTGATGTTTCTAAATACCTCGAGGGTGGGAAAATCAGGGCAGACATGTAATCAAAACCTGCCAATTTAAGTATTCATGTTTGCACTAGAGTGTTAGATTCATTATCTCTAGTGTTTGTCCTCCGATGAGTCTGCATTTGAATGGAGAGTGGCAGGAGAAAATGGTAAGGGAATAACGTTGATCATGAAACAGAAGGCACGGTGCTGCTCTTTTCCATCTGTTGACTGCAATTCCAATCCTTCCATGACTTCGCTGCTCTGTGACAGCGTTAGTCCTCCCCATTTCCTTTCATAAATAAACACTCTCTCTAGAGTCTCCCTAGGTTGTATTCTCAGCCTCTTTTTTTCTTTAATTCTTTCTCAAATCCTTTTTTGTTGTTCTTTCTTTAAGTGTCCCTTAGCTAATAACATCCTTTCGCTTCAGATCCCATCTGTATAAATTACTTGATGTTCATGTAGGATTTTGGCCATGATCGTGTTGGTTACAAAGTCTCCAATAACTGCCACAGAGCTGATCTGGTCCAGTTGGCAAAAAGCTTAAACAACTTCATTGGGGTTTGACATGATTAGCATAGGTCAACAAATTGACTGCTTGCTGTTCAGCCTATGAATGGTAGATTCAACCAGCTGAACAAACTGCATCGCCAAGGATGATGCCCAGTGCCTGTCTGAGGTACGAAAAGAAGAGAGCGAAGCTCCGTGCCAGGGTGCACCCGCTGCATCCTCGCCAGGCCAGTCCCACTGTAGCAGCTGTGGGGCTCACTTAGCTTATGATCTGTGCACAGCAACAGTCACTACATGTGGACATCCACACGCACAGGGACCCATCAGGAACCCTTTCATAGCGTGCATTTCACTTTTCTTACATGAATTATGGTTAGACCCTACAATAATAGTTATAGCAAAAAAAAATTGTATAATAAGTAGCTCTAAACAGACTCAAATAATTTCTAAGGTATCCAAAAAGGCAAGCATATGACTCTGTTATGGTCAAGCTATTGGACTTTAATCCAATTTGTTGGATTATTTTCTAACCAAGATCTGAAAAACAGTTTTGAAGAAGGAAGCCTCTTTTTTTGCTCTGAGAAAAATAGGACTTTCTCCTGACTAGTTTGTCTAACCCACTGCATCCATAGCCAGTGAAACAGAGCAGGTTTCCAGTAGAACATATGGTTTACGTTGTGTGGCTGTGCGAACGCCTTCTGTGTGATTGTTCTCTTGGATGGTTTCAATTAAAGATGATTTGTTGTTTTCTCTCCTTTTATTAATTGGTAAAACATAATGCAGCAGGTTGTCATGGCTCAACATGTCAGAGCAGACACGTCAGAGTCAGATAAGCAAACCTCTTCTTCCTTATCAGTCTCCCATACGCTCAACCAATAGATTCAGTACCGGTCTCTGTGCAGCACTGGCCTCTTATCCTTTGAAAGCGAGTCCACTCACCTACTCCCACCTTTAATGTCTCTCTCCAACTGTGCCGTAAATGAGATCTCTTAAGGCTGACTCACCTTCTCCAGCTATTACTTTTGCTGCTGTTGGATTTGCCCTCAGATCTTCCGCTCCTCCTCTGTGTTATCAGACCCCATGGAACACTTGGCATTGACATCTTAATTCTGTTTCTAGCACCATCTTCAATAGTGTGTGTAAGTGCTTGATACGGACAACTCTACCTGATTCAAAACAGATCTCTGTGTGTAGCATTACATGCATTTCCTCTTTCTGGGCCTGAGGATTGAGATAGAACCCACAGGTCCCACATTTCAAATCTTTAACATTGTTGTTTATAAGAATGTTCTGTGGGGACAAAAACAATCCAACACAAACTTTGGTGGTGCTATGAGATGGAATTTGTTCAGTTCAAGGGCTGTTATGGGGCTACAAGAAGAGTCACTGCTCAGATCTTTTTCAGGTAAAGGTGCCACAGTTTAAAACCACGTGACTTCAAGCATAGCGGAAGGATGTCTGCATGTGCGGCCAAGAAGACTGAAGTCTGAGCCATGCATGTTAGCTGCCTCCAATCCACAGAGGGCTGCATCGGGGGAAAGGTTATGGCCCAGATCATCCGAGGGCAAGACCAAGACTAATACTATTAAGTTAAAGCCAGAGCTCAGCTGTTGCTTTGCAATGCTTTCTTAAGAAATGAATTCCCAAAAACCAACAGTCTTCAAACAGAAGCAGGTTAGTGGTTGTTAGAGAAAACAGATTAGAATAAAATATATTTTACATTTTTCTCCAACTCCGATATTATATTCAGTGCTATTCACTTGTTTTTTTTATAATTAACTACTTTATTATTTTCCTATCTTTTTTAAAAAGAGGGGAATAGGATAAATCCACGATTAGCTTATAGCTCTTTAGGCCCACTAGATGAATTTGGCAAACACTATTATTTGTTCAATAATATTTATATCCTCTTCCTCCTGGGCACATAGCTAAACTATATATTTCCCAGCCTCCTTTGCAATTAAATGTGGCCATGTGACCAAGTTTAACCAAAGAAATGCAAGAATCAGTGTGTGTCACTTCCAGGCCGGCATGCTTCTTTTCCCGCCAGATGATTGGAGAGACCACCCTTGGGCCGAGGGCCCCCAGTGATGGGTGGAACCAACTTTCTGCCCAATCCTCCCCTTCCCCATATCTTCCAGTTGAGGAACATCTGCCTAAGACTGTCAAATGAGCAACAACAAGCTTGTGTTTGAATCATTATGCATTTTAGGATCTATTCATTAAGGCACCCTGGCCTATACTAAGGTAGTTAGCAATTCACATAATTGCACTGAAGCATTCTGATTTCTTGAACTAAAATCTCAATTATTGGAACTAAAACCTCAGTTTATTTTCTTTGTATATAGCCCCAGAAAGGAATGACGATTTTAATACAATTATCCAGAAGCGTTTCCTTTGACAAATATATACAATTTGTACTTAAAGCATTATCATGTTTTCTTTTTTCCTAAAATACCATATTTATTAAAATACTTGGTAAGTTGGCTTCATTTAGCCATACTTTTTAGTCCACACTATTTATATTTTCTTCATTTTAATAAATCTTCAGGTATTTGCAGGTGGTTATTTTTACATGGATTGCATTCTGCATGTGAAAGAGCTTAGCACTTAGTGTTGAGTCAATGTGAACTTTTTAGCATTTCTCTGCAAAATACAGAAACTTAAATGATAAAATTATCTGATGGCTAAAGACTGAGCAAGGATATATACAAAATCCTATATAATAAAACCCTAATATGCAAATAGACTGAACAGCAGAATGACTAGTCGCTATGATGTGCACTGATCACCAGGGGGCAGATGCTCAATGCAGGAACTGCCCTCTGGTGGTCAGTGCACTCCCACAGGGGGAGTACCACTCAACCAGACGCCGGGCTCACAGCTGGTGGTAAGGAGTGAGGGGTCCCGGACTGCGAAAGCCCCGGACTGCGAGAGCCCTGGACTGCGAGAGGGATGTCTGACTGCCAGCTTAGACCCGATCCCCCTGGGGTGGCAGGCAGACATCCCCCAAGGGGTCCTGGACTGTGATACGGCACAGGCTGGGCTGAGGGACCCCCTCCCCCACCTCCAGTGCACGAATCCCATGCAGTGGGCCTCTAGTAGACCAATAAAATAACAAGGTAATTTATAGTAAAACAAACCCTGAGCTAAGCATCCAAAGAAGTACTATTCTCCATAGAATAGTCACTTTGAGAGGCTTATGATGAAAACATTTCTCACACTCTTTTTTTGAGCAAGTTGAGTACTTTATATTATATCTTTATATAACACACACACACACATATACACGTGTAATTCCCAAATGATATTACCCAGCTTGACCAGCGAGCCACTATATTCATCATAATTATTCTATATTTTAAATTAATAATTTCAATAAAACAAGTTTGGTCTGAATTCACCAACAAGTGAGAAAATAACGACAGACACATACACTTAAATAGAATGAATGGATTATTTTCCTTCTCCAAGCCCTTTCTCCCTTGGGGAGTCAACGCTATCCTTCATTTCTTCAGATTTCCAGAGCTCTTTCATTGTATTCTTCCCTGACTACTGACTTTTAGCTACAGATCTTCAATTGCTGAAAACACAGACCCACAGATCAATCCATCATACAAGTTTGATTAAAGGAAAAAAATACAAAAATATCTATATGTCTCACCTCCCATCAAACCTGTGCTTCAGGAAATCAAAGAGGGCTTTCTGCATCATGTCTGTTACCTTTGCAGAGGTGAGAAAAACAGAATGAGGCAAACACACACAGAGAGAAAGAGAAGTCAAAAGTAAGGAGGTGGAAGGGCAGGGCACTGTGATTGAGCGAATATGTTATGACAGCCAGTCCTCTCCAAGGGGTAGGTTATTGTTGAAGGCATTTTTCATTCTTAACCACCCACAGTTACTAATTTTCCCCCTTGGTTCTCCTTCAGGGTGTGGAGGAATAAATCAGCAATGTTCACTAGACCCCAACCCCCCGCCCTTATGAGGGTGTAGAACTACCCCCAAGAGACCACCTCAGGCTGGCTTTGCACACAGGTGCTGCCTGTCCTTGACACACCTGAGTGGTGTTTGCCTCCAGTGAGGAGCAGCTAAAACCCCTCAGACCAGCCCCGGGCTCAAGCAGTCCTGCTAGTCTGTGCATGTGGCTAAAAATTCTCTATGCTCAGGGCTAGATTTCTGTAGCTCACTCTCCTGCTCTTCCTCTGGCATTCCCCTTCAAAGAGAGCAGAGAGGGAAGGGCCAGGGAGAGGAAGTGGAAAGGAGAAAAAGAGCTGGGAAGGAGATGGGATGCTTAGATCTGCCTCTAAGAAACTGATGAATTCATTCAACAAATGAACACTGTGTGCCTACTAGGTAAGGGCCAGACATTGTCCTAGCTCAGTGGGAATGGTGCCCTGGAAGTTGCCCACCTTCTGATTTCAATGTCCCACCTGTTACCTGTGCTAGAACAAGGTCCAAATGGCAACATCTGCAATGTAGCACATCTACATCTTTACTCTTTCCTTCCAACCTGGTATCGGGAAGAAGTTCACTAATATTTTTAGTGGAGTTTTTCCCTTTATAGGTCTTTTGAAATAAATATGCAGAGAAATATTTGGTGGACTATGCCATCGACTTGAGCACCAGCAGGGTGAGATTTGGTGCTCTGAGGGTTTAGGTTTGGCTGGCAAAGTGCCTATATGTCCCCTTCTGCTGTTCATAGTCTATTATTTCTAATGGGAATGGGAACGGTTGAGACAGATAAAGTCCTTTTCTTTGAATGTGTTGCAGAGTAAACCTTTTAACAGAACTTGCCATTATCAATAGTTTGAGGGAGGTATTTATTTCTAAACAATGTAATACATCATAGATGAGAAGTGTGCCCGGGGGAGCGGGGAGAAAGGGCGAGGGAAGCCCCAAGCCCTACACTGCACAGGATGGGAGGTGGCTTCTGTGGGTACCCATCTGTAAGCAGGCCCTGGAGGAGCCAGCACTCAGTCGCTGTTTCCTAGATTCTTGATCTAGAGCTGAATGAAGCAGAACAGGCTGGTGTTTGTACCTCATAACCCTTCAGTGACGGCCCCACTAACACCACCGGACGCATGGATGGCACAACATCGTAGGGAGGAATGTGCTCCGTCTGAAAGAGATGATTTGACACGGGTGACAAGGTGAGGATGAGTGCGCCTCCTCGTCAGCCACAATATTCACAATTCTCAGGTCGAACAAAAACTGATGACCACGGGCCCCCACCGGCGAGGCTCATCCCTTATTTTATAGCCATTCGGACCACTGAAATGGAGCATGGCAGGCATATGCGGAGAGAAACCTTAACAGTAGATTTAAAAAGGAAATACTCACTTACCACTTTTTGCTTCTGTTTGGCTAAAAGACAACAATGAGAGCCATATCAAAATATGTAACATCTGCAAATGATAGTACATGACTTTAAAAGAAGGAATAACACGCCCATTTGTGCCTGTAATTCTCATCATTTCACTGTCACCCTCTCTGCAGAACACGGTTCTACTACTGCCTTCAGGTTGGGCCGATGTTGAGGACATCAGAAGACAGACACCTCCTCCCTGTGTGAGCGACCTCACATCCTGATCTCATGTTGGGTGGGGAGGGTGGACTTCACAACAACACTGGAAGCTCTGGGCCAGCACGGGCCACAGGCTGCTTCCTGCTGAACGCGGCATACAGAGCGGCTGAGGTCGACTTGGGCAAATAAAATGTGATAGAGGGAAACTGAGAATAACAATTCGGGTCAAAATAATCATCATCACCGCAGTCACTCATTCTTTTTGGATTTTGCAATCCTTTATGTATTCGTCAGTCTTTTGGTTCACATTCCAGGATACTGATACATTTTTCCTACGAGGCTGCTCCTAATTTCAAATAAGTTTATAACCAGTTATTCCTGTTCTTTTTTGTTTGTAATAGTGAAAAGCTGCAATGCCCTAAATGTCCAACAAGTGGGATGAGGCAAAATATACTCAATATCTGATTAAGGTGGTTTTGTGGCCACCCAAGCAGGTCCAGTCCATGTGGGGGCGAACCAGAGACCTAGTTGGGTTCACCCACACACTCAGAACTTCTCCAGAACCGATGCCGCTCCCTGCAGGTATGGGCCAGGAGGGAGCCTGGACTTGTCATTCCGAACTGGTAAGACGGGATGCCCTAATGCAGCATCAATTCAGGGCCAGAATGAAATTAGCCCAGAGGAGTCAGGAAGCGTGGGGGGAGGAAACTTCCTGCTTGAATACCCCCACAATTTCCAAATGCACAACTCCTGATCGGGTCACCACTCTCCCTTCATTACCATTCATTTCAGGGCTCAGCTGCCTGCTGTCCAATGAGAACTGAGGTCATCTGGGCCCAACCCTCCCAATCTCCACAGCTGCCCATGGAAGCTGAAACTGAGTGTTTTCTTGAGAGTCTACAACTTTTTTTTGTTCTTTTGAATTGGTCCTCGCCATCTTAAAGTCTGTTGGGTTCATGAATGGAATAATGAACTAGCTTCACATGGGTTTACACAATGTTAGGTAAATAAGATTTTTCAAAATTATACAAATATCTAAATTTTTAGTACCACAACTAACCTTTAAATCAAATCAAATTACTATAGAAGACATGTGAGCAATGACATATTAAGTAGGACAAAAAATCTTAAAATCACGCCTTTTAAATTGTTTCCAAATCAGTAAGAATACTTGCATGTATATGCAAATATCAAGCAATGAATGCATTCCATTAAAAAGAGTTTAGGTGAAACCCTCACCTGCTGATGTGGGTGTTGCTCGAAATGTCCCTGATACCATTTCTCCAAGACTTGAAGAAGAATTTCCACTGGACTTCCTAAAATATAGAAAAGGAACTTAAGAGTCCTTCCCCAGATCCTTTGAAAATAGAGCTAGACAGCACAAAGCTTTCCTTGGCCTTAATCCTCCTAGATAATTCAAAACACACCACATCCTGTCCAGAACAAACTTCAAGAGTCTGTCCAAATGTTTTCTTTGACCTCATTTCTCAGAGAAAACGGAGAACTCACTGGGACCTGGAAATATTTAGCATAAATCTCTCTTCTGGTTACTCGATGCAGATATTAGGCATAAGAACGTTTTTGTGAGCGGCTTGCTTTTCACTAGCAAGCTCACCAGGGCACCACTCCAATGTCAAACGCAGCTCAAAGCAAGCAGTAAGAGCTGGAAGACATGTTTCTTCTTAGAAGGGATTATGTGGGGATCAGAATTAAGCACTGACAGCTTTGCGCCCCAGGATAGAAGATCATCAGCACTGTTCTCCTCACATGGCTCTGGAAGCTTCCCTGCAGCCCCTGGGGGCCCTCAGGAGCCCACCTCTCCACTTCTCCACTGTCCCCCCTTTTCCATGCTTCAGAGTACAGTCCCCAGGGTCAGAGCAATCTGATTTCTCGTCCTGGCACATCATATCACATCTCTGAGTCTTAGTTTCCTCATCTATTGATGAAGGAGCTACACCTCCCAGGGTCAGTATCAAGAAAATAAGATCCTATCTGTAGCTCTTGGCTTGACTCTTGCACCTTCTGCAAAGTAAGCTTTCAGTTCAAAAGGATTTAAGTCTAGAATGATATTATGGAAAAGGATAAGTAATAAAAATAATAAGTAAACAACAACTTTGGAAGTGATAATGAGATATTTATTATTTCATTCAACATATCTTTATTGAGTATCCACTGATCTAAAAATTAGGGGTGCAACAGTGGGGGGAGAGATGCAAAATCCCTTCACATATAGAGACAGATTCTATCTGTGGGAGATACTAGTGTCAAACAGATGAATAGGTAAATATATAGTATTTCTCATATTAATAAATGCAACAGAGAAAACTAAGTCAGGATGGAGATGGGAAATGGGTACAATTTTAAATATGGTGGCAGGAAAGGGGTCACTGAAAAGATGATATTTAACGAAGATCTGAAGCAGATGATGGAATGATCTGGTGGGAATATGAAGGAAAGAGTTCCGGTAAGAGGAAGCAGCAAGTACAAAGGTCCTGAGGCAGAAATGTAGTATGGATGTGTTTAAAGAGCATCCAGAGAGAGAGAAAATTTAGAGCAGGGGGAACAAGAGGAATTAATAATTAATAATATTATAGGAGTGTTGAATACCAAACAAAATTGATAAGTAAAAGTGGGGCTGTCTGTACTTTTATTTCTATCACTGTTTAAGAGGTTCCCATATGCCAAAGGCAACAGGACCCCTAAACAGAGGAGTTATTGAAATAGAAAAGGATATAACAGAAAAAGGAGGTTGAGGGTCAAGAGAAAGAACTGCTTCTATTTTAGGCCTTACAAAAAAATGACAACACATATCCAATCAAAGCTTCCATGTAGGCTCACATGTGCAGGCTCCATATGAGTCCGATTTCTCTAAGGCTCTGCTCTATCCCTGGAATCTTGAAATACCTGCACCCTGAGATATGTGGCTACTTCATTCATTCCCTAGAGGCGGATCCATCTGAAGGTAGGCAGAGTCTTTACCTTATTACCAAGACATGGCAGGTGCCACAAGAAGCCCGGGGTGGAGAAGGTGCTACTGGTACCAGGACCCACATAGACCACTGCATTCTGTGCCAACTAGAGAGACAGTCTCTGAGAGTGAACCAGGAAGAGCTAGGATGCCCTCTCAAGCCGGCTCCCACTTCCTGTACTGAGAACCACGCCCTATGGGACCCTGATGAAGGACAGCTTAGATTCCAAGCAGCGTTTGCTGAGGCTGTGGCAACTCATGTGGATTCCAGTGGTGCCCAGCTTCAGGGAGAATGAATATCTGAAACACCTGTGTGTCCATTTCAGAAACACCTCATACATAGTAAAGTATCTTTTACTTTGAAAGCACAAAGTTTGAACCCAGGAAGCAAACTTGAAAATATCGCCAAATGTTCCCACACCTCCCCACACCTCCCCGATGTTTATAGAAAGGAAGGAGGCTTACCCTCCGTGAAAACGTCCTCTTTTTTGTTCTTGCTGAATGCGGATGTTCTCCAATCTGAGTGGACTTGGGATGAAGCCAATCTCACAGCCCTCCTTCACCAGCCTTCCTATCCACCAGTCATTGTTATACTTCTGGAATGCAGAAATAAAACTGCTATCAATAGGAACATACTTATCTTCACATCCCACTTATTAATTTCAGGGGACCAGAAGGACGAACCACCATTCATAATATATATTGTACTATATTATATATATATAAACACAAAGGCAGGGTCTACAAACTTTTTATCTAAAGGCCCAGATAGTAACTTTTTAGGCTTTGCTGTCCATATACTCTCTGTTGCAACGACTTGAATCTGCTGTCGTAATGGGAAAGCATCCACGGACAATGCAGAAACACGTAAGTGTGGCTGTGTTTCAATAAACCTTTTCTGTCCAAAAAAAAAAAAAAAAAAAAAAAAGGCAGACGGGCAACAGTTTGCAAATCCCTGGCCTGCAGTCAGGTCCTAACCTTTGGATCCTTTGGTCCCTATCAAAAAGCCTTAGCCAATTCTTAGGGAACAGATTGTATGAGACTAAACATGTACCGGTGTAATTGAAATTCTGGAAGATAAGATAGGCAAGTCTAAAATGAAAACATTTAATAGTCTGCTATTTGTCAAAAGCTTTTAGGTAAAAATCCATGATACTCTCTGTAATCTACTCTCATTGAGGAAGAGTTATAATCTTCTGAGGGGAAGCAGAGTTTACAATCCCAAAATGGGCCACCCCAAATATTACTTTAAGCTGATTATTTTCAAGAAATGAAAGACTCAGGAAAAAACCATTGACCTTCTCCCTAACTGCCTAAAAGAACTTAGAGGACCCGCTCCAGGAAGGGCAATATCATCATAGATAACTATAGTTTATATTTTTATATAACTATAGTTTAATATGAACCATAAGACGCTTTTTCGTCTCCTTGTGAATTGTCTTGCTGCCCTCTGCAGTGCCAAACCACACACACACACACACACACACACACACACACACACACACACTTTCTCCTTAGCTCCAGAATGACATATAAATCGTAACTGCCCAGTCTGTTGTTGGGGAACTCCTGTAGGTGCATACATAGTAAATCTGGTTGTCTCTCCTGGTACTCTGTCTCATGTTCACTTGGTTATTAGACTAGCCAGAAGAATTTAGAAGGGCAAAAGTACAATTTCCCCCCACGCTGCCAAACATAGGCTTGCAAATCAAGGTCCACCTTCCTACCTGAAGAAAAAGAAGCCCGAGCCTACAGAGAATAAACATATTCTATATGTGTGTGTGGACTTTTTTTGAAATAACCTCTACATGGCCTGAGCCCAACAGGAAGAACAGGATTTCTATTTAAATAAAGTTCCATGACCGTAAACTCAAACCACCCATGCAGAGACTTCAGTCAATATAGGGGGAGACTCTGTCAGGGTGACCCATTTGAAGGGCCAGCAAAACTGCCGTTATAACGATAGATTTGCAGAACCCTAGGGTAGAAGGCACATTTAATCCAACCGACCTGCCTTAAGGAAAAGTTTCAGCTAGGGATTTCTAGAGAGCAGATATTGTTTACACCCTTCGGAGATGATTCCCAGAACGTCTTTTATTGCTTTTATTAGTGTTGGGCAAGATAACTCTCCAGCTTTGATCCAAAAGTATCTTTTTTCCCCCCAAAATGTAACAACTTTATATAGTACACTTTGCTTAGCTCAGAAAAAAATGTGGAATTTATATGCACGTAACATTGACACATTGTGAAGGAAGAATGGATGGTTTCATCGCATCATCACAGCACAAAGTTCTGCATAACTGTGAGTAATTCTGAATAACAGCCTCACACTCAAAAGCAAAAAGATGTGGTTGAAGGGTTTAGTGCCTTTATGTTGCACACAGCTCCTACATAAGGCACACATAGCATGCAGTATGAGATCGCACCAAAGAAGCATGAGTTGAACCAATGTAAAATTTTGAACAATCTAGGTTTTAGTTTTTCCCATCTTCCTATCTTATTTTGGGATAATAGGCCTGAAGTAAGAGGTATATTTATTTTAGGATTAACAAAAGGCAAAAGGACCCTTTTAGAATCTTTGGTGCACAGGACTGGTATTGAAATTTCACTGTGGTGGGGACAAAACAGACCCTGAGCCATAGTTTCCTGGGGCTTAAGTTATTTCCTGAAATTAAGTGAGCCCACTGGAACACTAATTTATTAAATGGTATCCAAGCGACCTTAAAGGGCTTCCTGAAATAGTTACTGCAGCTTCCCAATATGTTTTAACTGAGTTATAGGAAACAGCCAAAGCCCAGAGAGAATCTGAGGCAACATAAATGAATGTTCTTTGAGCCACTTGAGAGAAAGTCACTGTAGACATTCAAGAGTTCAATTGGCGCATCATTTGGTGTAGGTGATAAGGAGAGCTGCAGCTTTCCTCCGCATTTACTAACTAAGCTTTTTCATTACTGAAAAGTACTTAAAACAGTGCATGATAGATGGCCCATGAGGCAATGGATGGGAGGAGAGGCTACAACTTCATTCTAGAAATGTGTTCATTGGAGTTGCTCTTCCAAGAGCATGTGCCAGCTTCCTGGCAAGGTCACCCCAGTGTTCCAATCATTCTCATCTTGATCTCCCTAAAAGGATTAGTGCTTTCTCTTTCTAAGGTGTTTCCTTATCTGATATTTCAAGGTTTGAAACAAGTGGCTCTAATCCACATGGGATTACCAGCTCAATACCATGCATCGAACTGCCAGATTAAAGGGGTCATTGATCAAGGAGCATATAGATTGAAAAGCAACCGACAGGACAAATTGGGAATATTGACAGGTTGGGGGAAAGCACTAAAATGCAGCAAGGTGGGCATGTTGGTGTGCGCAAGTGTGTGTGAGGATGGAATAGGTGAGAACTCTTATCTTTGAAAGTTCTGCTTTTCCTTGGAAACAGAGAGTGTTAGCAACTAATGAATATGGTTGGCCATTTTTGATGGGAATGGTGAGACAAAATCTACTTAACCATTCATATACCAGGGCACATGTTTCAGGTCATGGGCCTTTGTCTTCCAGGCAAATGTCAACCATCAAGAAAGCACACTCCATCAAGCTGATGCTTCATCCGCCTCCCATTACCAAGGCAGTCTTTGCCTGCACTCATCTCTTTCCTGCACGTTCAGTGAAGAAGTGTTCCCCTTCCTGTCAAAGGTCTATCCCTGCACTTGGGCTCTGGACCCCACCCTTCTTGCCTACTCAAACACTTTACTCCTTTGCCTGTCTCCTCTCCTCTCCTCTCCTCTCCTCTCCTCTCCTCTCCTCTCCTCTAATCTCCTATCTTCTCTTCTCCCCTCCTCTCCTCCCCTCTCCTCCTCCTCCTCCTCCTCCTCCTCCTCCTCCTCCTCCTCCTCCTCCTCCTTCTTCTTCTTCTTCTTCTTCTTCTTCTTCTTCTTCTTCTTCTTCTTCTTCTTCTTCTTCTTCTTTCTCTCTCTCTCTCTCTCTCTCTCTCTCTCTCTCTCTCTCTCTCTCTCTCTCTCCCCTTTGTTAATATCAGCATGTACAAATGTTTCCATAGCTCCTGTCTTGAAAGGAAACTGCTTTTGAATTCATGCCCTTCTCAGTGTCAACTTCCTTAAAACCATTGTCTACACTTGAAATATACTCCCCTTCTCTCCTCATCCCACTTCATTTGGCTTCCATCTCTTCAATTCCAGACAATGGTCCCAATGACTTCCATGCTGCTGAGCACCACGCTGCCAATCCAATGTCCATTCCTCACTCCTCACCTTGGGTGACATGTCCCATTTGCCACAGCTGACTGCCTCCTCCTTGATGACACACTCCCCTCTTGATGTACACATATCGCTCTGCCCTGGTTTTCCTCCTCTATCTCAGACTTCTCCTTTTCAGTTTCGTTTTTAGTTTTAATTTGTTGAATCTTATCATGTTCACCATCTCTGCAGGATGGGATTCCTTTGGGTTTGATGCAGAGCTACCTTCTCTCCTCCCTCTACTCCTTTTTTTTTAGTAGGTGACTTCCTTCATTATCACAGCTTTAAATGCCATGCATAAACAAATGATCCAAATTTATTATCTTTGGCCCAACCCTTTCCTCTGAGCTCCAGATTCTTATAGCTAACTTCCTACTTGGTATCTTCTTTGAAGTGTCCACTCCCCAACCGCTCTCCCCATCTGTCCTCTCCCCGCCCAAATAATATCCATCCCAGTTGCTCAATTTCAGTTCTTATTCTGGGTCCATCACCTGTGCTCTTCTCTGAATTTCTATAATATACCTCAAATCCGTCTACTTCTCTCTATCTCACTGTCACCATGCTGGCTCGAACCCATGGTCTCGCACCTAGAATGATGCTAATGGTCTGCCTGATTCCATACTTATCCCACTCCCATCCATTGTCTCTACCACAATCAGAGAACCTTTAAAAAATAAATTTATCTCACTTCTCATTACATGCAGAATAAAATCTGTAGTCTCACCATCACTGAAAGGTCCTACCTGACTTATGCCCTACTTGACTTTTACAACGCTGTCTCCTGCAACTAGGCGCCCTGGCTCACTGCATTCCAGCCGTATGACTTTCTCCCAGTAAACTGATTGTGCCAGGCTATTTTCCTACCCCAGGTCCTTTGCACATGCAGATTCCTTGTTCTAGAAGGTTCCCCCTTGCTCTAAGGCTGGCTTCTCCTCATCCTTCAGGTCTCTGTTTAAAGGTCACATTCTCACAAAGGCTTTCTCTGATCACTCCTATATTTGGAAGTATATAACCCCCTCATCCTTATATTTAAAAAATTTCAGCATTTGGTTCATTTCCCCCCCCAAAGAATTCACAATGTGAAATTATTAATATGTTCATTATCTGTGTCCTCAGAAGAATTTAACCTGAGTGAGCAATCGCGCTCCACCAGTCCTTCCCCAAAAGTGCCGGGAGCACGATCGCGCTCCTCCTGCAGTGTCACTATTAGATGCTAGTAGTTCATTCTTTATTGACAGATGGCACCGAAGTGCAGATTACTTATGACGCCAAATGTTTGTAGTTCTAAAATTGACCACTGGCATCTATCTGCCTAATTTTCATAATTTTTTTCCTAAACTGCTGTAAAATCAGCAAAAATGCCTTGGCAATTTTAGCATAGTTCTTAGGATAGTGGTTGGCACTCAAAGGGTTAAGTCTATGAGAAAAGGATCTACTTCATTTGTAGCTGTTGGATATCTGTAGGGCCTGGCATATACTTTAGAATGATATCTCAAATGAGTGACTATACAAATGTAGGTCACATGGGTATAATGCAAGGAGAGTGAGACATCTGTAGATATCCAGATGTTTGACCCACTTAGTAATAAATAGTTAAAACTATTTACATACGTCCCGGTATCACTAATGCCATGGTAGAATGCAGAGTTTCAAAGACAATGATTTTCAAAATTGTTATATATTTACCATGCAAGCACCTCAGTGACATTAAGTGACATGTTTATGTTGATCACATTCTTCAGGCTCCTCCATTCTCAGGTTTCATCTTATTGTCCCACCTCTATGATCTCCTTTTTCTAAGGTCTAATTTCCAATATTTCCTCTAGTGGAGCCAATGGAGACTACCAAGTAGGCCTCCGGCCCCATCAGAAAATTCCTCCAGTGTAGGCCCCCGGCCCCATCAGAAAATTCTGTGCAGAACAGAGAAGGAAGGCAAGGCTTCCCTCCTGACTCAGCCTAATTCTTGTGCCCATTTTCCAGATGCTGTCTTCTCCCCTCAACTCCAGCCCCTCCCTCCTTCAGCTCTGCCTTTTCCTTCCAATATAGTTCACTGGGTTCAACATCTCAGCATGGAAAATATGCTTAAATATTTCCCATCTTAAAAACAAAAAAAAAAAAGAAAAAGAAAAGCTAAATTTAAAAACAACGCTTCAGCTCTTTATCTTCTGACTGGGGCCCAGTCTCCTTTCCAACGGCTAGCATTTAGGAAGAGAAAATTGCAATTCCGCTTTTCTGGCATCCAGAATATATGGATAAAGTTTTACTAAGTATCTTCATGGGAATTTCACAGCACCCCTGACCTAGTATATCTGAAAGCAAACTTCTAACCACATCCACCCCCATAATAAGTCTTCTCCCCTCTCTGCCTTCCTTATTTTGATAGCTGACCCTTGCTGTTCCAGGTGAGCTGGAAAAACTAGCCTCCACCCTTCATTTCTCTTATGTCACCTTTCCCAGTACTCTCTGCCCATGGGAAATCTCCCAATCCTGTCTGTTTGCCCCTTCACTCTCTCTCCAAGCTGCTGCCTCTCTCCATCCTGTCTGCCACAGCCACTGTCCGGCCCCATGGTGTCTCCCCCGCCTCTGTAATACCCTCTCGTCATCTAAGTTATGTTAAGACACAGGCTGGTCACATCCGGCCTTTATTTAAAATTCCTCTCCAGCCCACTGCCTGGTGATAAAGTCCAGGCTTCTTGCCAGGCCCACACGGACCTTTTTTTAAAAAAAACCAACAAACACAAATCAGGCTCCAGCCTCTCTGCCCTGGCCTATCCCCAGTACCACTCCCTGCTTACTGCCCTCCAGCCATCTGCATTGCTCCTGGCTGTCCCTTCCACCGGATACACCCCCACCCCAGCCTGGCTCCCTCAGGCTTCACCACTTCTGTAGAGCATTCCGGCCCCTGATCCTTCTACTCCCCAGTGTGGTGGTCCCCCCACCCCCCAGCTCTTTATCTGGGTTCCCACCACACCCATTCAATTGTGCTGCCATCGAACTTGTCACCCCGTATGAAAATTGTGCACTTGTCAGTCTCTCCCACCAGCTCGGACCTCCCTGGCAGCAGGGAACGGGAGCCTCCACCTCTGGTCCCCCCAGATGCCCAGTACCATGTCTGACGTGAAGTAGGATTCAATGTACCCAGGTTGAGTAAATAAAAGTTTGCGGTGTCACTAGTTCACCTTTCGAGTTGAGAGGCTCCAAGCCCTCCTTGTACTGCTCAATCCCTTAAGCTTTCTGTTTCCCAAAGACCTCTGCCCCAGGTTTTAGCTTTAACACCTTAATGATTACACTCATTAGTGTTGGTTCCAAGGTCCAAGGCCTCAGGGTTATAACCCAGATGTTTATACTGACCACATCCTGTCTAAATGGCCCCTTCAGGTAGGCGCCCTGCCAGCCGATGCTTCCCTAAGTCGGATCCAAATCTACGGCTCTGTGGTCATGCACAGTGACTAAAAGGTGGCCAGAGGACCCCACGTGTGTCCTAAATCCGCCTCGTGATGACCGTGAGCCAAAGCTCAGGCCCTGGCCTCGTGGCAGGTTAGGGGACGCAGAGAGCCCTCCATTTACCTCTTTAATGTGCAGAAAGTCCTTGGCGTCGAAGGAGATGGCCGTGCTTGGGACAGGCACATCCTCGTCCAGGGCGCCACAGTAGCTCACGTTCGTCTTCACAGCAAAGGCTACAGGCTTGGACTGGGCCCAGAGCCATGGAGTGGGATGGAGGGAGGAAGACAGAGGAGGAATTTTCATATTGAAATATAGTATTATAACAAGACAATTGATAAGACCAGGCAGCAGGGGAAATCTCTTTGCAAAGGGGGACGGATCTTCACTGGGTTTCCCTGGGTCAGGCAGCATGGAGACACCTGCAGACGTGGCACTGAAAACTGTGGATTCAGTGCCACCGACTCAGTCCTACCAGCCCACCCTCCCTCCCCCTGTGCTGGCACTTTCCAACATCCCAGACAAACAATGTGCCCTTAACCATTGAAAAGGAATGGCAGTGGGAGGGGCTGTCTGCTTTGTCCCCTAGTCACATCCCCCACCCCTTTGGATACAGGAAACGGGTGCTGGGTCTTAAATAAAAAGGTTGTGGGGGGTCGGGGGGGGGGGAGTTGAGTGAGCAGCTCAGATCTGAAAGCCTGTGGGACCCACTCAGTAGAATACCTTATCCTGCCAGGGAAGAGGAAGGCCCGCGGACGTGGACAGGAAGGCAGAGCTGCTCACTCATCGCCTTCCGCCCAGCTACCAAGAGCTGGTTCCAAAACGCCTTTGGACCAAGTGCCCTTGGGCTGGTGCCACCTGGCAGAGGTTACACAAACCCCCAGCTACGCTAGCACCACTGCCCTGACGTTTGGGTGACCACAATGGCCACAACACAGACTCTGCGAGAAAACTAAAACACAAATTAGCCACAAATGAGGGCACATGGTTCCTGCCACCCCGGCTGCTTTGTTATGGCTCCTGCATTCGAGCTGTGAACATGGCTGGGGAGCAGTGCTGGAGACAGGACCTGAGTGAGGGTCCCACTGATGTCCCTTAGCAGGCACTGCCCCAAAGCCCCTCTCCGACCGGCACAGACGTCGCAGGTGTGGGAGCAGAGGAGGCTGCCTCATTGCCGGCACCATTCTCTCTCTGCTCTTTTAACACGCTTATGTGACTCTTCCCATCCTGACATTTACACGTGCAACTTGTTGCCTCCTGTGGGTGCAGAGATTCCTGGGGTGGGGGAGGGGGGAGCCCTCCTTGTGGATATCTGAAGGTCTATTTTGCAATGCCTTTGTTGCTCGTCTTGGCTGCAATGCTAATACTTGTTCAAAGGTCTGAACGTCATGCTGAACTTGAGGTGGGAGACTGAAACCAAGAGGGGAGATCAACAGGGAGAGCCCCAGAACAAGTGTGGCCTGAAATGAAGGCCACTGTCATGGAACAGGTGGTGAAGCTGGAACCTTAGGTGGCTCTGCCAACACCGGGTGTGGTGAGCTTGGTATTGGCTACGACTGCTAAGCTGGAAGATGACCAAACACTTCACCTCCAAACCAAACACAAAAGGGTGACGTGTCAGTGTCTCGGGCAAGTGCTCCCCCGGGAATGTTTTGAAACCTCATTTAGGGGCGAATGGATCAGAAAGCCTTGCAACCTGGGGCCTTATCAGGATGATCATAAAATGATGCTTTCAGAGAAATCCGAGGCAGGGGAAGAGCAACTGATCAACATTCCGCCCCAGAACCAAAGAGGGGCAGGAGTCACCTTTGCTCTCTCCAGCTGGATGGCCGCCTGCTGCTCTCTCTCCTGCCGGATCGCTTCCCTGTCCTCTTCCAAGGAGACATCGGAGTCCGAGGGCCTGCTCGTGTAGGAATCCGCGGAACCCTGGAGAGGAAGACCCAGAGTGGTTTAAATGCGGTGCCGGGAAGCTTCTGGAACCGTCCCATCCTGTACAGCATCCTAAGTGGGTTCTTTCCATTTGCATGGAATTTGATGCGCACACCCTGGGCCTTCTTGCAGATACAAATTTAGACGGCAGAATACAGCTAAGCATCTGAGTAACTCCGAAGGTAGCGATGTTGTGAAGAAAATATTTGGACTAGGTTAAGTGCTAGGAAGTAAACTGCAATGAAAATGATGTGATAACCAGCCCCAATTCTCCTTGTTCTCTGCTATCTTTATACTAAGCTCACATTCATTTGTGAAACTGAAGTTTAATTCCATTCTCTCTTATATACACACCTCTAAAAGGAAAAAGAGAATCAGTCTATTACAAGAGCTAAATCCTATGTGTAGCTGTAGCTTGGGCTGCAGGTAACTGATTTGCCCAGAATTTCAACACAGGGAAGTGGAATCCTGCATTAGCAAAATGACTTTCCAGTTCCAATGCCAACACCACTGAACTTCTTCACTATTAAAACAGACATCATTGTCCTACAGCAGCCATACTTGGTCACTAAGCCACCAAGCCATGCACCTTGAAGATGAAAACAAGGGCGTCCTTAATTGGTGCCCACATCTAGTGGGGCTATTGGAACAACACTGACATCCACGCCCAATGGTTGTATCCCAGGGACTGAGGTCGCCAGCATCACTTGGTGCTCCCAACATGAGAAGAGATGAAAACTATAGCAGCTAGTTAAAAAGTTACTCCCCCATCCCACCCTACCCAACCCCCCAAAATCCTGGAAGCTTGCCTTCCAGGTGCTATAGGAATATCATCCTTACAACTTCCTTAATCTGGCATTACAAATTGATATTTGCATAGACGATGACATTTACACAGCAGAGGTATGGACAGGACTGATGTATTGGGCATGTTTCATAAACCATGCACAGATTTTGAAAAGCATAGACCTATCCATAGAGCTAAGACTTTGCTATTGAAAGTGAAAAAAGACTCTAAGAATGGTTGACTGCTGAGATGGGTCCTTGGAATGTTTTTCTGAATGTTTACTTATACATTATTTGTGAATTTGCTGCCCGTAAAGAAAACTTTGCCTCTCAGTAGTGGGTGTTACTGTATTCTAGCTGGGATGGTTTTTCCCATCATAAAAAAAATCCCTAGCACAGATCATCCTGGCAGCCTAGAAGAATAACCCCTGGTTAGAGGTTTTTATCAGCGTGTCCAGCAGAACCCTGGTTCTAAATTCTGCCTCTGCAACCTAATTTTGAAAATTTGGTCCAAGTTACTTAGATCACTCCAGACTCAGTCTTCCTAATCCGTACAATGGGGATACTGACTACATCAAAGGATTGAATGGAATAAACTAAACAGCTAATATTTATTAATATTACATCAGTGTGGCACTAGATGCTCTGTACACCTTCTGTCATGGAATCCTTACAGCCAGGCATTTCAAACCCTACACAGAGCTGCATTTGATATTAAAATATTTTCTCCAGGACCTGGCACATAGTAGGCACACACTAGCCATTCTCATTCCCTTCCTAGAGTTGATATTTCTACATTGATTTTTTTTTAAAAGAATTCACATATTCTAATCACTTTTCAACTCATTTATAATATGTATGCACAACAGCCCATCTTGAAATGTATCCATTTTTTATTATTATAGTTGCTGCAAAGAAAACACAGTTTCTCCCCCAGCTTTATTGAGATGTAACTGACATATAACATTGTGTACCTATTGTGCACACTAATATATTACAAAATGATACACTACTTGTTTGATAACTGCAATGTGTCTAAACCCAGGCACTTTGTGTAGCACTTTGGAAAGTGCCCTTCCCAGAGAAAACGCATTTGTTAACCAAATCCTTCTGTGCAAACCCACTGGGGAAAAGTCTGGACCTACAACATGAATAAGTACAAGGTGACTATTTCACAGATGCACTCATTGCTCTCAAACACGCTACTCTGAATCCTTTAAAACAGGGTTCTCTCAGAGCATCTTTCGTCCAAATTCAGTTATACTTGCATAAAACCCAGAGTAAGAGAGAAAGGACACAACCTTCTGAAATATATATGAAAACAGTTGTGAGTTAGTCCCAGGTGATGCTTTCTGAAGTGTGATGTGTGCAGGGGACCATGGGCTGTGGGAAGATGTCGGGGCCATAAAGTGACCTGGATGCAGGCAGCCAGGAAGGAGGCACCTTGTTTGAAAACATGTGCTGGGGAAGGTCACTGACGACAGTTCCCAAGAAAGCAGGCTGCCCACTGCTGCAGTGAGTCAAACAGCTAAAATACACAACTACTGTTGACAAGAGAAGATGGCTAATTTCCTGCAACTACCGCAGCGACATTTCACGCCCTGGCATTCGATCTCTCTGAGCACCCAAAAAGTGATGCAAGGACTCCTGCAGATGAACTTTATTTTGAAATGTGAACAAAACTGTAAGAATTTCAAAATTACTTAATAAGCTCTACGACTGCCAAATACGTAGAAGCAGACGCTTCTGTTGACTTCCCCGTTTCTAAGAACACTGCCGGAGGGGAAAACCGAGGGTGATGAGAGCCAATTTCAGTCAGTGTTATCACAGTGTTTCCCCTGGGGCTTAGGGTGGGTTTTTCGTTGCACATGGAAATCCTTGCTGCTGCCTCTCAAGGTCCCAGAGAAGCAGAGGGCAACACTGAAAGCTCCACTTTGGCCCATGGACATGCTCTGCTGGCTCCGCACAGAACTGGTTTCTTGTTTTCATTTATTTTTACTTTGTGTTGTTTCAACTGGGTCCAAGAGCGTATAGAGCTATCCCAGGAGAAAGGAAGGAAGAGGAAAAGAAAAGGCCCTGGGTTGCCACAAAGGCGCAGAGAGAACAACAAGAGGGCCAAGAGAGGCCAGGGGAGCCTGTGGGGCCGGACTAGAGGAAGGAGCCAGGGAGGGAAGGGGCGCAGCAGGCTTCATGGACTGGGGCTGCAGGGGGATTGCCCAGCAGAGCTCTGGTTAACCATTTATGATCGGCAAGGGGGAAACGGCGAGAAGAAAATAATGTTAGATGCTAAGAGGACAGAACTAAGATACAAAGGTTGCTAGCCCCGGCCAAAGCTGGAAAATGCAGCCTCACCAGCTCTTCGTTTTTGAGAATTCCATGTCATAAAAAAAGGGCAAAGGGTGAGCTGTCTCACTTATTGAGTGAGCCAATCCCAGGCTGTTAACCCATGAGCAAAGGGCACGGCAGAGGCTAGTCCCTCAAAAGTTACTAAGCAGACACCATAGCAGGGCACATCTTGGAGTCTCCAATGAACCAACTAAATCTGAAAAAGAAAAATGGAAACAATTGCTGAAAGTCTCTTCCTAAATATAATTTTGTGTAACATATTGTATACAATTTTTAAAGCCATAAACTAATGTATCCTAGTGAACATAAAAAGAAAGAAACAGGTTATGCTTATTGGGTGTGATGTTAGCAATCCTAACCATATATATATATATATTTTTTAAGAATTGTGGTTTTCAATGCCTTAATTCAAAGCCCTGGGTGATGTGTACATTCCAGCACTTAGGCAGACAAAGAGCTTTTGAAATTATGCCTAAAAGATGACTATTGGACTTTGCTCTAAGCTATTTTGTACTGTTTCTTATAAATAGGAGGTTTTCAAAAATGTTGGCTGAAAGAATAAGGCAAGCTCTGCAGCCCACTTTTGCTGGACAGAAGACCTAAAGTTTGGCTTCAGTCACCACTGAACTAAGTTTTGTTCTTAGGCTACAACAAATAGTCAAGGGAGGCAAAGGAGTATGTTCCAAAAAGTTCAGAAAGGGAAGGGTAGAGTCTGAGTGCTTACTCATCTCCTGCTTAATGCAAATCACTAATTATCACATCAAGCCTGTGAGGTAGGTCACAATTATCCCCATTTTACAGATGAGGCCCCTGAGGCTCAGACAGTAGGAGCGTCCCTGCGTGCCACTATCACAGGGCATTATGCAGGGGGCAGGGATATAGGTCGATTCTTTTTTTAAAAATTTCCTCTACAAAATCTGAAACAAAAACTTACACTAAAATGTCAAACATTTTAGTTGCCTTTAGTAAAACAAAATGACATCCTGCAATGTTTTGTTAACATTGCTCATACACCAACATTTCACCAATTTGGAATGATGGATTTAGGTAAAGAACTGGCCATCTGAGATCATAGAAAGTGACTTGCAGACTGCTTTTCAGAAGACATGCTTTCAAAAAGCCATCTCCAGATTATCAAGGTTTTGGTTTGCGGATTTCTTTGAGCTTCTGCTTCAATGATAGGATTTTACTCAGCCTTTTAGTTATTGGTCAGAGATTCTAAGGTACCCTTGAGAGTTTTCTTTTACTCTTAAGTGATAACTCCTCCAATTATGTTTATACTGCTTACACACAGATTTTTTTCATAATTAAATTATCTATACTATCTAATAAAAGACAAAAAGGGTAATTGACCATACCTTCACTATGCTTCCCATTGGCTAATCAGGGCGATATGCAAATTAATCACCAACAAAGATGGTGGTTAATTTGCATATGTAGGCTCCAAGCGGTGGAGCCAAGCCAAACGGCCCTGTAGCTGGCGGAGCAGTGAGGCCTCACAGCCCCGGGATCAGCGGAGCCGCGAGGCCTCACAGCCCTGGGATGGGCGGAGCAACAGGCTTCTAGTCCTATCTAATAAAAGAGAAACATGGTAATTGGCGTATGACCCCTACCCTTCCCATTGGCTAATCAGCGAGATATGCAAATTAACTGTCAGCCAAGATGGCAGCCGGCAGCCAGGCAGCTTGAAACTAACATGAGGCTTGCTTGCTTCAGTGACGGAGGAAACCAACGTTTCCCGCCTGCCTTGCAGGCCTCTGAGCCTGCAGTTTGAAACATTTTAACAAATATAGAAGCTAAAAAAAACCCCAGAAACCAGCTTTCAGCGAGCTGGGATCTCAGAGCTGGAGTCAGAGCTGGAGTTATACATTGTTTTGAACCGAAACTAACCAGACACCTACTTTCAGCAGCGGAGGCCTAAGAGCTGGAGCCTCAGAGCTAAAGCTGGCCCAGAATAAAAAAGAAAAAGAAAAAAAGGAGCAGTTGGGAGCTTCCGTCACCCGGCGGCCTGAAAACAGCCCTCAGCCCTTCACCCAGACTGGCCAGGCACCCCAGTGGGGACCCCCACCCTGAAGGGTGTGTCACCAGCTGCAAACAGCCCTCAGCCCTTCACCCAGGCTGGCCAGGCACCCCAGTGGGGACCCCCACCCTGAAGGGGGTGTGACCAGCTGCAAACAGCCATCATCCCCTCACCCAGGCTGGCCAGGCTCCCCAGTGGGGACCCCCACCCTGAATGGTGTGTGACCAGCTGCAAACAGCCATCATCCCCTCACCCAGGCTGGCCAAGCTCCCCAGTGGGGACCCCCACCCTGAATGGTGTGTGACCAGCTGCAAACAGCCATCATCCCCTCACCCAGGCTGGCCAGGCACCCCAGTGGGGACTCCCACCCTGATCCAGGACACCCTTCAGGGCAAACCAGCCAGCCCCACCCATGCACCAGGCCTCTATCCTATAGAGTAAAAGGGTAATATGCCTCCCAGCACCAGGATCAGCGGAGCCGAGAGGCCTCCCGGCACTGGGATCAGCGTGACAGGGGGCAGCGCCCAATCCCCCTGATCGCCCTGCAGCTCTGTGTGTGACAGGGGGCAGGGCCACAACCTCCCTATCCACCCTGCTCTGTTTGTGACGGGAAGGCGCCCCAACCTCCTGATCAGCCCTGCTCTGTGCCTGATACGGGGGAGCTCCCCAACCTCTGATTGCCCTGCGGCTCTGTGTGTGACAGGGTGCGACGCCCCAACCCCCTGATCGGCCCTGCTCTGTGTGTGACAGGGCGCGGCCCCAACCTGCCCCCCCCCCCCCCCCCGCCATGGGCCCTGCTCTGTGTGTGACAGGGTAGAGCCGTAACCTCCCCATCAGCCCTGCCCTGAGTGTGAGAGTGGCGGCGTCCCAACCCCCTGATCGGCCCTGCCCTGTGGGTGATAGAGGGTGGTGCCACAACCCCCCCCCCGCCCCCACCATGGGCCCTGCTCTGTGTGTGATGGGGTAGAGCCATAACCTCCCCATCGGCCCTGCCCTGAGTGTGACAGTGGCGGCGTCCCAACCCCCTGATCCGCCCTGCTCTGTGTGTGACAGGGGGCGGTGCCCCAACTCCCCTATCGGCCCTACTCTCTGAGTGACAGGGGGGAGCTCCTCAACTCCCTGATGGGCCCTGCTCTGTGTGTGACAGGGAGGAGCTCCCCAACCCCCTGATCGACCCTGCTCTGTGCGTGACAGGGGGGAGCTCCCCAAACCCCCTGATGGGCCCTGCTCTGTGCATGACAGGGGGCAGCGCCCCAACCCCCGGATTGGCCCTGCTCTGTGCGTGACAGGGGGTGGCGCTGCAACCTCCCCATCGACCCTGCCTTGAGTGTGACAGGGGGCGGTGCCCCAACCCCCCAATCGGCCCTACCCTGAGCATGACTGGGGGTGGCATCGCAACTTCCCGATCCGCCCTGCTCTGTGCATGACAGGGGGCGGCGCCCCAACACCCCAATTGGACCTGCTCTGAGCCCAACCAGGGTCTGCACCTAGGGATTGGGCCTGCCCTCTGCCACCCGGGAGCAGGCCTAAGCCAGGAGGTCGTTATCTCCCGAGGGGTCCCAGACTGCGAGAGGGCACAGGCCAGGCTGAGGGACCCTTCCTTCCCCCCGAGTGCACAAATTTTTGTGCACCGGGCCTCTAGTATATATATAAAAGCCTAAGTGACTGTACGTTCGACCATTTGGCCAGTAGCTATGACACACACTGACCACCAGGGGGCAGATGCTCAACACACAGACATGGAAACATGGAACAGACTGATGAATCTCAGAAGGAAGGGGGGAGGGGGGAGGGCAGGAAGAGATTAACCAAAGGTCTTATATGCATACTAGAGGCCCGGTGCATGGATTCATGCACCAGTGGGATCCCTCGGCCTGGCTTGTGGGGATCAGGCCAAAACCGGCAGTCCGACATCCCCCGAGGGGTCCTGGATTGCAAGAGGGCCTCTAGTAATTATATAGAAAAATAGAGCTTAAAATAGTACAGGCTTTGTCTGGATTATCTGATTAGTGGAATCCAAATTAATGGGCTCTATTAGAACTGTTTTACATAATTTACTTAAAATGAAGTAATATTCATTGAGAAACTTAACCAACCCCACCCTTCTTGTTATGTTGACTAGTTTGGCAATTGCTGTAACTGCCCAATTTCAGATACTATTTCTTTCCAGCTGTATCTCCATTAATAGGTCTTTAAAGGAAACTCATTCATGGTGATACCATAAGAGCAGAAGAATTTCAATTGACCTCACTGTATAAAGAGGGAGGCGACATTTGCATGGTGACAGATGATTGCTAGGATTAGTGGGGTGATCACCATTATAAGGCATAAAATGTCAAATCACTATATCGTATACCTGAAACTAACATAGCTAATATACACTGTACACCAACTATACTTTTAACATAGAGAGAGAGAGACAGAGACATGGAGAGAAAAATGAGGCCATGGCCATTTAGGCCCTTGTGAAAAAGAGGTTGAAATGGAGGTTAACACCTTTCGTACCGCATAGAAATCTCTAAGACATACGCCAGGGACCGCACGTTTTTGGGCAAACTGCACGTTATTTAAATCATCATAACTACAGATCATAATGCACTTTAGGTGTTGTTTTTCAATAATTATAACATTTTTAGTTACAAAAACAATTAAACAAACAATTAAAGTTCCTAGTTTCAGCAGAGATGTTAAAAAGGAAATGGCAGGCTCAGCCTGCGTGGCTCAGTGGTTGAGCTTTGACCTATGAGCCAGCAGGTCACAGTTCGACTCCCGGTCAGGGCACATGTCCAAGTTGCAGTCTCAATCCCCAGTGGGTGGCATGCAAATCAATAAAAATATATATATATTTTTTAAAAAGGAAATGACACTATTTGCACAGGAAATCTTGAAGGTGCTGCTGGGAGATGCAGAGCTGCTTAGAGGAAGCACCTAACAGTTTCTTGTAAATGTGGACTTCTATAACCCTTCGAATGAAGGAACTGACTGAGGATGCTTTCTTCTCACACAACCCCAGAGGGGATTACAAAGTAGCCCACAAAACACTACTTTTACACTGCGGTCTATTTTCTTTCTTTCTTTCTTTCTTTCTTTCTTTCTTTCTTTCTTTCTTTCTTTCTTTCTTTCTTTCTTTCTTTTACAATCACATAAGGAAACACTTATTTGAGGTTTAACATGAAATCATACAAATAAAATTTGTATAAACACAAATCCACATTGAATCATAACACAGATAGCAAAAGACAAGGTAAAAACAAAGAAAACTAATGGGCGGCTATATACAGCTGGACACAGTTGTGTCTTTCTTGTACACTAGAACGTCTTTTACAAAATAATCACCGTAGAGCAACAGAAGACCAATCAATCTTCAACGTCGTCCTGCAGATGGGTTATGTTAGCAATCTCCTCCTGTTTTCTCCAATGTCCTCCTTTAATGTGGCTGATAGGTGTTTTGGTGATTGCCTCCCCCTCGAGATGCCTTGCCATAAGTGCTCTGTTGGCCACTGTAGTCTGCATATCCCTATCCATATCCATAGTTCCCATAGTTATACCGAGTATAATCATAGCCGCCATAGCCACTATAGCTTTGATCACCGCCATAGGCACTGTTTTAATTTCCATACCCTTGATCATAATAGTTATTAAATCCTTGGTTCCAGTTTGGCCCTGACCTCGGCCTCGACCCCTAGAACCACTTCTTCCACCAGCTGCAGCACCTCTTCCTCCCTTTTGTTGTTGCTGTTGCTGCCTATATACCTCTTTGGGTTGGGCAGCTTTGATTTCACACTTGCTAGAACCAATTTGATAATATCTGCTTCCTAACAACTTCTGTAACATTAAATATTAGTGATCATCTATATATATAAAAGCCCAGCAACCAGAATGGCAGAATGACCAGAACAACTGGAATGACTGGTAGCTATGATGTGCACTGCACTGCGGCTGCCAACCAGCCTGACTCGGGCCCCAGTTTGCACCCCACAGCACCCCGATCGGGGGTGAGGCCAGCTGGCCAACCACCCGTGGCCCCTCCCCCAGGCTGGCCCGGCCCAGTGGGCTCCCATTGGGGCAGGCTGCTGGACCCCACCCATGCATGAATTCGTGCACTGGGCCTTAGTTATAATATAACAATCATCATCATAACAAAATAACCCCTATCATTTTTTGAGCATGTACTATGTCCCATGGTTAAGGTTAAACACTTTTATTCATTGTGATCATTAGAGAAGAATATGTCCTGTGAAAGGCCTGGGCCCTAATAGAGGCTGGTTAGTATGAGTTTTCCTCTTTGGTCCCCAATCTCCTATATTTATGAAGCTTGTAGGTCTTAGGTTAAAAATATGATGATGTAACTTAGTGTAGTAGTGTAATTTAGGTACAAAGGCTATTTCTGAATTACAGGACAGTGACTAATTTGAGGATATTTGAGAGGTATGGTGGGTCCCTTGTGCACACAAACAATACTTGCTCTCTAGGTAAGAGCCATGCCTACTCCTAGTTATCTTATCTCCACAGAAGCAGGAATGCTCTGCAGCTTGTGTCACCAAACTTGTCCTCAGGCTGCTGTGTTCGCTATCCCTCCTTAGGTTTCCAGGGCCTTGCTACCTACTACACAGGGCCCAGCCCTCCCCATCGGCATGGACCAACCCATCTGCAGTCCCAATGGCCAGAGCCCACACCCTTCCCTGGAGTAGTGCCCTTCCTCTCCAGTGGGTTCTGAGGTGAGAGGAGATGAAAGCAAGCTTGACTCCCATCTGATAAGTCTGTGTTAGAGCTCATTGGAAAAGAACTTATTCTTAGCTCAACCTTTGGAACTAGAAATGGGGCTTTAATTGGAATAAAACAGCACTTTTCAGACATTATCTAATTTAGTCGCTAAAAACTTAAAGAGGTAGAGTTCACTATCCACCCTGAAGTATACAAGGCTTACAGGCACCAATAATGTGCCCAAGGTCATGCAACCAGTGATATGTGGGGAACTTAAGACTGACTGACTCTATAGCCCTTGCTAACAGCTAATAACTAAGCCCAGAAGAGGTGCTGGTAAGGCGCTGCATGAGCAAATGACCGAGGCTGGAGGCATAAAGAAAATAAAATCAGTCTCTCTCCCTGCCTCCCTCTCTCTGTCTCATTCTCTCTTACTCTCTTTGCATTTAGATTGAGCTGACAATTACTGAGCATGCTATATTCTCTCCAGTGCAGTCACTTGGTTTCTCTCCACAGCTCTTCTGAGACATCACAGAGGGTCAAGCTGCATTCCCGCAGTCACCCAGCCATTAACTGGTGAAGCCAAGATTTACACCTGAGGCAAGAGCATCTCCTGAGTGATCTCAAAGATTCCTCTGAGGTCTGCTCTTTCTATTATTATCATTTTTTATATATATTTCTTCTTTATTGATTTCAGAGAGGAAGGGAGAAGGAGAGAGAGATAGAAACATCAATGATGAGAGAGAATCATTGATCGGCTGCCTCCTGCACACCCTCTACTGGGGATCAAGCCCGCAACCAAGGCATGTGCCCTTGGCAGGAATCGAACCTGGGACCCTTCAGTCCACAGGCTGACGCTCTATCCACTGAGCCAAGCTGGCTAGGGCCTGAGGTCTGCTCTTAAAGATGTCTTCGTAGTGCCAGGAATTCGGTCTTCGAGTACTTGGTGATGGAGTATGCATTTGCGCTGGCATGAAAGTACATACAATCAACTAATACTAAGGATGTGACTATCAAACCTGTGGATTTTCTCTTCCATTCCTTCAGGCCTACCCCTTAGCTCATTAATACTGTATATCCAAAGTGGTCAGAGAGGAAAGCCACACCTGCTCATTTTTGTTGTTGTTATTAACTTTTGGACCAAATGAAAAAAATGTTAGACGATATAATTATTGTTTAGAATGTGTCTGGGAGAGATACTATGATCTATTCTAATCACCTTTATTTATCATTAGGAAACATAGGAGAAAGAATGATTACTCACATGAGATCTGGACCCAAATAAGCAGTTCTGAGTTGGGCTTTGCAGCTAGAATGCATGGGTTGCGATCCTAAGCTGCCACTCACTAGATGTTTGCTTTTGGACAAGACACTCTTTCTATGCTCAATTTCCTTTCTGAAAAGGAGCATATTAACTTATGAAACTGCTATGAAGATTATGTACTCAGGGCAAACAGTGTAAGCAGTTGGCAGCACAAACACCCAACGCTGGCTAGCCAGCATGCTGACTCCATGGCTTATCCTGGCCCTGTGTGTTTGGGTGAGTCCAATTTGCTGTGTTTAACCCTTCCCTAAAAAAATGGGTAGATGTAAAGCTTGAATTAATCAAGGTGAAGAGGCATTAAAGGCTCTATCTAGTAAGAACTTTGATGGGGACAGTTAAAGGTATTGGCTAAAATGAAACTTAGGAATCAGGTTGGTATTCCTCCATCATTTTTCTGCCTGCAAAAGCTGTGTTTACTCAGGAGGCATTCCCTCTCTGGGAATAACCTGAAGATGATCAGTTTTGTTTTGTTTTTTTAGAGAGCAGCAAAGAAGAAAGCTGCTGTCCTTGGCCTGTGGTGCTGACTCACTCTCCACTCTGAACTGTGGCAGCTCCAAGGACATGCCCATTGGCCAAGGCTGATGTCGGAGCCCTCCTCTTTAAGACTCCAGGGGCCACGTCAAGAGGGCCAGTGCTCCAGGTTGTCCCCAATCCCAGAACACAGTCATGTCCTCACCTACCCGACCCACCCCGTGGGTTTAAGGGCCAGACCTGTCAACAAGACCAGCCAACCCCTCAGAGACCTCTGGATTCCTAAATGGGTTCAGAGTCACATCCAAGAGACAAGACACTTTTCCCTTCAAAGTCAGAACGTGAGCTCTCTGGCCACAGAGTGTGCCCTTGTGTCATTTCAATCAGGAAAATAAGGTAGCAGTCACTTCACTTAGCTATGTTTTCTTTTTCTATTTTCTTGCTCCTTTTGCTGCCTTGAAATACATGCTTAAATTTTTTTTTTTTTTTTAAAAGAGCACTCCCATTCTAAAGCTCTGGTGAATTTATTAAAATAGGTCTTTTGTTATCACTCTGCTTCTTAATAGATAAGGAAAAAATTCATGAATCATATACATATATAATTCAAATGGCTGGATTGGAAATAAGCTAACAAATGTTTGAGTACCATGGTCCTATAATCTCCATTGTTAGGTAGGATAATAGCTGTAGAGCAAACCCCACGTCCAGGTGAAGACAAGAGCCCGAGAGAGAAATAGGGCTTGTTATCAACACATGAGAGACATGCTGTCCATTTGGTGGGAGAACTTTTTCCTCGTTGGGCTCATCCTGAAAGCCCTTCTCCTCCCCCAGTATTTTAGGGGATATAAACTCCCTCCAGGCCACCATAGCGAGGCTCAGGGAGACCCACAGTCGGGAGAGGGCCAGCTGAGAACCGCAGCCTTCACGGGGTGCCTCCCCTCTCCAGGGCTGTGTGCACCTGCTCTCTGGGTTGTGGGAGACTCGGTACTTTAATAGGAAACTTAGGGCAAATGTAGACACAACAGTAGGAGTTCTCTCCTAATAATAGGCAGAGAATGAAGACCAGCGCTGCGTACATGCCCTGGAAGAGCGGGGACCCACAGATATTTGCCTTATGCTCTTAATGGGGCAGACAGTTACACAAGTAACCACAGTATGAAGGAGAGCACGAGAGGTGCTGTAACAAAAATGCAAGTCCAGTTCTGAATAGAGCAGGTTAATTCTGTTTGGAGGGACACAAGGTCTTTGGGAGAAGATGGGGTGTTATCAGAGCTGCCAGGAATAGGCTGCACAGCCAAAGCCCCAGGAGAGGACAGCAAGGCCAAAGGGCAGGGAAATAACAGAAATGTTTGGAGAACAATGAAGTTTGGCAACTCTGCTGTCAGTATTGGGGTGGGAGTTGTGGACTTAGAGATGGAAAAGGCATGTGTCATGCCTTTTAACATTTACAATGAAGTTGGGGTGAGATACGTGTTAATGAAAAATGGCAATTCAGTGCTAGAACTACGTTATTTAAGAAAAAACACAGCGGGGTGTGGGGTGTGGGTGGGCCTCCTGCCTTTGGAGTTGTGACACAGTGGAGGTCAGTCCGAAATGGCTGAGCCACGTAACCGCATGGAGAAGGCAGGGCTAGGACTTCACCTGAAGGCTGGGCTGGGGTCAGAACCATGTCGCCAGGCATTGCAAGAGAAAGCAGAGGCTGTGGGAACACAGGCATGAAAGCAGCCCCTTGCCCGACATGCTGGGGAGTGAGATGTTCAGCGGTTCATGAGGAGCAGTAGCTGGAAATAAAATTGTAGAGGGGAGTGAATGCAGAGCCCAACCCCCCCTGGCGGTGGCAGGAGGAGGTGCCTGCAGCCCCTGGCTGGGGGGGTGGGGGGGGGGAGCAGATGCTGAGCTTGGGTGGGAGGGTTTCGGGTGGAAGAGGCAGCATCAGGAGGCTCTGTGTGGCCAGAGAAACCAACAGGGAGACTGGAAACGCGGCATTGGGGAAAGGGAGGCCAAGGTAACCCAGAAACACATTTCAATGAGCATATTCTAAAAATGGTTGACAGGGTATAGGAAACACATACAATTTACTGATTGTGCAGTACAGGGGTCCTCAAACTACGGCCCGCGGGCCACATGCAAATACAAATGTTGTATTTGTTCCCGTTTTGTTTTTTTACTTCAAAATAAGATATGTGCAGTGTGCATAGGAATTAGTTCATAGTTTTTTTTTAAACTATAGTCCGGCCCTCCAATGGTCTGAGGGACAGTGAACTGGCCCCCTGTTTAAAAAGTTTGAGGACCCCTGGTGTAGTATGTGCTAGGCCTCGACGCTGTATGAAATGCTAACTAAATGTGATAGAGGAGGTGGAAGAGATCCTTTAGTTTAACCGTTTTCAACTTTAAGACGAGCCGTTTTCACAGTTTTTTGTTGGGTTTTCTTTTAAAAATACATGTTAAGCCTGCCAGTGTGGCTCAGTGGTTGAGCATCGACCTATGAACCAAGAGGTTACGGTTGGATTCCCAGTGGGGGCACATGCCCGGGTTATAGGCTCGATCCCCAGCAGGGGGCGTGTAGGAGGCAGCCAATCAATGACCCTTTCTCATCAGCACTGATGTTTCTTTTTCTTTTCTTTCTTTTTTTTTTTTTATTGCTTAAAGTATTACAAAGGGTATTACATATGTCTCCTTTTTTTCCCCCACCCTTGACAATCCCCTGGCCTCCCCTACCCCCCAGTGTTTTATGTCCATTGGTTATGCTTATATGCATGCATACAAGTCCTTCAGTTGAAGCATTGATGTTTCTATCTCTTCCTCTTCCTTCCTCTCTGAAATCAATAAAAATATATTTTAAAAAATATGCTAAATTCATCAACTAACACTGGCCCACACACCGCAGGGTCTCAGGTTTGATGTATCTTCAGTTCAGCAGAAACAAGAAAAAAAATCAGAGCTGATATGAGAGAAAATGTAGTAAAGCTGGGAAAGTTTTAAAATATATGCAGTTCCTTATCTAACAAGTCTAAAACATCCTCAATATTAACTTCATACTTTGTGAAAAGATTCTTCACCAACTTAAGCTGCTCGGCTTCAAGGCACTACCACCTCCAGTTCTGCAAAATTAAAATGAGTAAATAATCCTTCCTAGAAGAAAAGATCACCAAGCATTTAGAAAGGAATGTGGACAGCATTTTGAACATTGCTATTAAAACGTGGTCTGGTACTTGTTCCAGAAGTTATTTATAACCAAAGACGGCATAAAAATGGACAAGGATGGACAAGCAAAATGCCTCACTGGGGAGGGCCTGGGGTCTATATCAATGCGAAGGACAAGGATTTGAGAAACAAACATTTCTTGTTTTAAGCAACCACGGCTTCGCGGAACAAATTCCAGGGAACTTGGATTTATTGCCAATTCTATCACCATTACAAAACCGGAACGACAATAGGACCTCTCACCATTTAGCAAGAATGCTGTAAAGAGGCTAAATATGACGGGGAAATAAAGCTCATGCTGAGAGAACACCCGACTTTACCAGAAAACCAGTCACTGTGCATGTTGTCCACAAGCAGTCCTCATGAGAACAAAGCGGAATCCAGCTGAAGTCGGCAACATTCTCCTGGGCGGGTAACACCAGCATTTGTGTGTTCATGGAATGCCAACTGAAGCTCACATGAAAACTGCAACAAAATGCCCCCTGGATGCCCTGGCAAAGTCGTCTCCCTCCCCCCCCACCCCGTGTCAACGTGCCTCAACTTGTGGCAGGCTGGTACAAGCAACTTCTACCTCGATGACTAAATGAAGAAAGGTTCTTTACAAATATTAGAATCCTGTGTCCTAGGTAATAAAAATCAAGTCACGATCTGTCCTGACACGTGTTCTCCCTACAGACAATGAGAAGCCTACAGTTGATTATATTTGGGGGTTGTTGTTGTTTTTTGCTTCAGCCACCAGGAAGCTCAGAACTACGTCCTGACTTTCCTCTTGGTATAGATCCCTTATTTCAATTTATATTTTCCATGACTCTGATCTGCTACTAACTTTTTCGCAGGGTTGTATGTAGTCTTTGAAGTCATCTCAAAATCTCTGCTGGATGAGGTGCAAGTAGAAATTTAAAAAAACACACAATAATTTTCATCAAATTGTATTCTAACATTTGTTAGAATGAAACTTTGCGTCATTTTCTTTAGAAAAGTATATAGGTAGTTCTTTTGAGCCCTTGGTTGCTGTTATCTGGTTTAAAAAAATTTTAATAGCCTCTCTTTTCAGAAAGGAGGGTTTTCAATGCCTCTCTTACTGTCTGCCCAGGTGCTAGCCATTTGGAAGTTTCCAAATAAGAAACTAAGTTCTCTGTGCCACTAGTTGGCCTAGTTCTGCCCTTGAATGCTGAGTTTGTGATTTATTCAGTATGTTTCTTTGCATATTTACTAAGATTCAGTATAAACATGTACTGAATCAACTCAGAAACACTGTCCCATTATTCTTCATCTAATCCACATCAATCTAAAACAGAAATAAGAAAATGTCTGTTGCACTGGTCGGTGTGGTTGTGTTTAGAGTGTTGGCCTACACACCAAAGAGTCTCGGGTTTGATTCCTGGTCAAGGGCACGTACCTGGGATGTGGGTTCTCTTACCCAGCTCCAGTGGGGTGTGTGCAGGAGTCAACCAATCGATGTGTCTCTCTCACATCAATGTCTCTCTCTCTCTCTCTCTCTCTCTCTCTCTCTCTCTCTCTCTCTCTCTCTCTCTCTCTCTCTCCCCCTGTCCCCCTCCCTTCCACCCTCTCTCCAAAGAAAAATCAATGGAAAAAATATCCTCGGGTGAGGATTAAAAATGAAACAAAACAAAATGTATGTTCATTTACTTTGAAAAGAAGAACAAAACTGGGAGCAACATTATTCAAATGGTATCTTAAATTGTTCTTGGCAACAGCCAAGTTCATCTTTCATCTTTCTCCTCCAACATGCTCAGGTCAGAATATGCACCTCAAATTTTTCCAAACATGTTTAACTCACAGTGTGTGGCACATAGCAGGCACTCAGGAAATACTTGTTGACTGGGATGGGGGAGGCTCCTCCCTGCCCTTGTACAGGGTGCTGACTCTCATTTGAAAAGCCTCTTCTCTCCTTGTCCATCTGGCAAACTCCATTCCATCCATAAACTGTGTTATAATTTGTATGTGTAGTTGTTCTATCTTTCTGACAATAACTACTCAGGGCAGGTACTGCACCTTTTTCATCTTTGTGCCCCAAACATGGGCTTGGCTCATGGAAGGTGTATAATAAATGTCTGTAGGTAGGTTGGTATACAGGTAGAAGAGGTAGGGAGGGAGGGACAAACATTTCTTTGCATTGCTCTTTAAGAAAAGAATGTATTGCATTTTACTAGCCACTCAACTACTGAGGTGCATTCAGTAGAGGAAAATGCTTGCCTCCAATATTTCCGAAACCACCCCTGCAAAAGCAGATTGAATTTCGTGTTTCACTGAATCCATCCATTCATGATTAATTGGGTAGTTAAGCGCTTCCAATAACATGTGCAGCTGGGAATTCCTCCAGCTGTCATTAATTTTACTAAAGATTCAAATCCTCAGTATTTATCTGCTAAAATGGAGCCACTGTTACTCCAATCAAAATCCAGTAATGAACTCTGCCATTAGTATTGACAAACAACTGAGTAATTTACAAAAGCTACAAGGATGCTAACTCCAGTTGCCCTGTTGGTTACTGTCATAATAAATTTGATGCTATTCAATCTCCTGTTTTCTTCTACTAACCAAGTTTTTAAAAAACATCCAGAAATATCCCATAAGTCAGTGACCCTAGAGACACAACATAAGGACAGTAACAACTGGCGACATCTTAATGACTAAAATGGAAGTCAACACGTTTCTTTGGCTTTCAGGCTTATTTTGCTGGGTTGGACGAGAGGAACTACACTTGAAAGCTAGGCAATATCTGGCAATGAAACATTCTGAAATTGAATCCAGACTTTCCCCAAAAGAGGAACTAGAATACTATCATTTCCCCCTCATAGTCTGCAATCAAATAATGAAGTGGGACCTTGAGCCAGCTCATTTTGGCTGCCAGCCTCTCAGCATGGCACTAGTGCATGCCAGGATGCTGTGCCATTAAATGTAATATAGGCCTGCAGATGAACCTAAAATATTCAACCCATTCTCCAAAGGAGGAGGAAGCAGAAAGCTCAGCCACCATGCCCAGGCATTTTCTTCCCTAAAACTGGAGTTCTCACCAGCCAGTTGCTTGTCACTCACTGTTACTCCATTTGCCAATATATGGTATTATCAATTCACAATTTCTCATATGCTACAGATAATGCACACTGCGTATTAGTCCATCCAATACACATTTTCCATATGTGCACTGGTCTTTTAAGCTGAAAGTCCAACTCTGCAGACAGCAGCAGAAAAGAACCCATAAGCTGAAGGAATGGATAATTTGATTGTCAAAGCCAAGTGTTTGCAGGTCTTGGGTAGACGACCTGCTCTATTTAATTCAGGTCCCTAAAGAAAATAATAATGTTACAAGATGGCCACAAATATTATGCCTTACAAGATGAAAGGGGATTGGGTTCAGTTTGCTCCTTTAAGTACCAGTTGCCTTACATCAGGGCGAGGTCTTTAGCTAACAGATGGTTATTCTTCACATCCCAGGGAAACATCACCGGCCTCAGCAAGGGAAAGATGACCAAGAGGACTTGGTATCTGACCAAACCCAACCAGAGAAACTGGAGCAAGGAAAGCTAGGCATCAAGAACCATTCGCTGGCCAGGAATGGAAATAGACCGTTTCCTGTCTGAAATAATTTCTTACTGAAACTGTTCACAAACTGAAAGAATAATCAATTTCTCGGATCAAGTTCATATCTGAATGGGTGTAAACCCTAATAGAACCACATGCCCTTTAAGTAAAAAGGTGTTTAGCCAAAACTCTACTTCGGTTTCTGTCTAGCTCTGCATAAGCAGCTACCTCACTCTATCTTTCCACGTGTGGGTGCACACACACACAGACACATACGGACACACACACAGACACACACACACACACGGACACACACAGACACACAGACACACACACAGACACACAGACACACACACACACACACACACGGACACACACACACATACGGACACACACACAGACACACACACACACACACACACACACACTATCATCTGCCTACTCAATAGCCTCCAAGAATTGTAAAATTTGGCTTTTCTCAGCAAAAAGTTTAGGGAGGGACCCTGTATCAGAAAAGAACTACTCAGATGTGCTTTTAATCTTAGAAGTTCTCAATTCAAATGTGATCAATAGTCTAAAAACATTAAAAAGCAGCAGCTTATCAGCTTCTTTAAATAAGAACTTCTCATATTTTATCATAAATTTTTAAAATGAAAAGTAATTAAAGACATTGGTTGCCCCATGAATAAAAATCAAAGATTTACTGTTTGCCCTTTTGCCAGGATAAAAATAATTATCTTATGTATCATGATTTGTTTAAGTAGCAATCATTAGTGAGCATTAGTACCTCTATAAACACTAAAAATAAACTGCTAGGGCAGAGGGTAAGAGCCTAAGAATAATCAGTCCATTTATAAAACCATTGACTCCTTTCATGGCCAGACCTGCTCCTTCAGGGGTCAGCTACATTGTCAAGAAATGCCTGAGCCACCGTAATTGATGGTCAATAAGGGGAAGATGAAATGGTCTGGTCTTTATCTTTTGATGTCTTACTATTTCATCCACAGTCCTGCCCAGCCACTGAAGGCCCTCTGAATTTCGATGGCTCTAAGCCAGGCTCCTGTCTGTTCCTCCAGCTTCATGTCTCACCACTCCCTGCTGTCTCCCACATGCTATGCTAAGAGCTTGTACCTCTCCAGTTCCCTGAGTACATCATGTAGACTCCTACCCCGATGTGCTCTTTAATCCACTCATCCTAATTCCTCCTCATCCTGGAAGAAGAGGTGTGTTACCTCCAGGATGCTTTTCTGAGACCCCCCTAGTGGGCTCCCTCAGCTTCCATTAAAATTGCTGTGTTCATTTGTCATCACTGCATTTAGATTTTTAAGATAATTATCTCTCTGCATGTTTATTCCCCATTAGGTTGTGCAGTCCTTAAAGGCAAAATCCATGATTTATTCATCTCTATCTAACCCCCCGCCCCCTGCCCAGGGTTTAGCTCAGTAACTGGTTTTATAAATGTTTATTGAATGAGGGAACATGTACATGAGTAAATAATTTATGGATAAGCTGAGAACAGAAGGTAGGAAAATCAGCACAAGAGAACTAACATATGATCATAAATTTTCATCAGGGATATAGATGAGTTATAGCCTCAACAATTAAAATACAACTGTATTTTATGTTAATATTTTTCCTTGAATCAGGTCCTTAATATACTAGCCACCAAAGAAATAGATGTAAATGACATTTTTTTCCCTAGAGAAAAATGTGCTATCTTTTAAAATAAACGTTTTTTACACTAATTTTTCATTTTTTAATTTTAAATTTATGGGCAGCTCAAAAAGTAGACGTGGCCCTGGCAGGGAAGGAAGGTCAAGGGGTCAAGGGAAAGTGCTGTGCTTCCTAGTCCAGTGTGGCAGTACTCCTGCCTCAGTTTACCTGACTCCATCCAGTGCATAGGAGAACGTCTGTGTGGGTGTGAGGGGGTGGGGTGGGGGGTCTGGGGCTGAGCTGGGGCCATCTAAAATAGACTTTTTATTTGGGAGTAATTTTAGATTTACAGAAAAGGTGCAAAGGTAGTCCAGAGAGTGCCCACATTCCCTTCCCATAGTTTCCCCTTCTGTGAACATCTGACATACCCGTGACCATTTGTCAAAAGGAAGAAACTAACATGGGCATGTTACCATTAACAAAATTCCAGATATTATCAGATTGCACCAGTTTTCCACTAATGCCCTTTTTTCTGTTCCAGTATCCAATTCAGGACACCCTATTGTATTTAGTCTATGCTTCTCTAAGTCCAATATTGACTTGATTGCAAATAAGAAAAATTGCTTAAAGATTGGTTAACGTTTTCCGCCACTCTTCGGGTCTCTTCCATCTCCCGAGTGACCGCTGGCCGGCAGCCTCCTTTCCTGGCCTCGGCCAGGAAGAGCACAGCAGGTGCTGCCTGCTTCCGTTGCCAGGCACAGCTGTCCGCCCATGTGGGCTAAGAATATTTCAACCAGGTCAGCACAGTTTCTAAATAAAAGAAACTGAGGTAGAGTAGCGATGCTAGCAAAGACGACGCCACTAACAAAGAGCGTCCTGAGTTGGTTTGTCAAAGGGATCACATGTGGATCAAAAGTTCTCAAATAGTCTTCAAGAGGCTTTTGTCTGGAAGCTTAGCGTGGTGTGGTGAGTTAGAAAAAAGAGCTGCAGTCGGAGAATATGAGGCTGGGATGAGCCTTTGCTGCTGTCAAAAATAAATAGAGAAGGAACAAAGGCACCAGGAGAGCCCAACTTCAGCAAAGGGGTTTTCAAGGTCCATAGGGCATTACCAGCAGAAAAATAAGGAGCTCATTTGCTGCTAATTTCCCCGTTCCCACTTCTGTAAGATACAGAGCATTATATTTAGGAAGAGCTGGTGAACTTGAGCACTTTGGAAAGTTTGAAAGCAGACACCATGCAGGGACTATTTTTAAGGCAAAAGGGAGCTCAACTTTTTGCTTGACAACGAAGAAGAGAGGATTCTATTCCAGTTGGAACAGTAGGTTAAGGCTGATCACGATCCCTCACCTGGCCCTCCAAGGTGCCTTCCTGGCATCCTGCGTGTGCCCTGCCTGAGTTCAGGGAGCTGCACTGCAAAGGGAAACAAAGATCCTCAAGGAAGCGTGTGGAGGGCTGCAGATGAAAACAGATCACGACAAAGAAATCCGGATCAACTCATCTGGAGAAAGAGAGCCAAGAAAATTCTAAATAGCACGCTTTAAGAATCTGGGTGGCTTGAACGCAAGGGCTGGGGAAAAGCAATTTTGCAGTGAGGACAGAGGGAAGGAAAGCATGTCTCCTTGCAGCATGAGGGATTTAAGTTGGACAGAAGAGTACTTTTTTTTTTTTTTTTTTTTTTTTTTTTTTTTTACCAAGACAATACAAATTATTAGGCACAGGACTGAGTTTCTTATACAGGGTATAAAATCCCATGCCTAGCTTCTCAAGTTCCCTCATAATTCTGAGAGTTTACCTAAATGAGTAAACTCATTTGGTGTTTCAGACATTTCCCCATTTTCTTCGGTGGAGTCAAAAGCAGAAGTGCGAACATAAAGGACTTGTAAATTTTGTGAAGTACAATGGTTTTTTAAAAGGGGAACAGGCATCATGCTGGAAGATAACTGGATAAATTTAGGAAGAAAGGAAACTTTAGGTGAGTTTTTGCCCTTGACTTATTTATTCCTGGCTCCTTTTTTTAGGGTTTACGGGTCTCTTGCTATGATTATAGTCTCCTTTTCAAAGCATAGAAGGCCCTTACTACACGATTTCCTGCTATAAACCCTCTGCATTTGTCATAGAGAAAAATAGTTAGAAATGCATGAGAGATCTAGAAAGATATAAAATAAACCAGTTTACTCTATATTTATATGAATACTTAAAAGAATAAAAATGCTTAAAGCATAAAATTATTCATGCGTATTTTAAAAGCGTTCCATTGAAAAAAAACCTATCGTGAAATAAAACATTCAACATTAGAATCTATTACTGGTTTTAAAATAGTCAAATAAAAAATATTAAATCTTGATTATAAATTGTTGAAGGGAAGAAATTATATATATATGTATGTATGTATTTATCTAAGGACTAAAGCCAAAATATTGAAACTGCATACAATCTGCCTTAAGGGCCACAAGAGGAAACAGCAAATTTCTGTTGTTGTGCAAGATCGAGCATTTTAGTCTATGGGCTTAGAACAGTGGTTCCCAGCTGGGGGAATTTTGCCCGGGGAGGACATTTAGCAATATCCAGAGATAATTTCGATTGTCACACTAGGAGGGGAAAGGGGATGCTACTGACATCTAGTGGGTAGAGGCCAGGGATGCTGCAAAAAACCCTAGGATGCATTGGACAGGCTCCCATGACAAGTAATTATCTGGTCCAATATGGTGCTAGTGCTGAGGTTCAGAAACTCTGGCTTATGCTATGGAAAACAGTATGGCTGTTACTCAGAAAACTAAAAATAGAACTACTGTCATCCAGCAATCTCACTTCTGAGTATGTAACCAAAAGAACTACAATTGGGATCTCAAAGAGATGCCTTCACTCCATGTTCACTGCAGCACTGTTCATAATAGTCAAGATATGGAAACAACCCAAGTGTCTATCAACAGATGAGTGGATAAAGAACAAGTGCTGTATGCATACAGTGGAATATTACCTATCCTTAAAACAGAAGAAAATCCTGCTTTTTGCAACAACATGGATAACCTGGGGGACATTATGCTAAGTGAAATGAGCCAGTCGCAGAAGAGCAAAAACTGCATGACTCCACTTACTGGTACACGAGGTATCTAAAATAGTCAAACTCATGGATGCAGGCAGTAAGAAGGTGGCTGCAGAGGCTGGTAGGGAGGGGGAAATAGTTGTGCTCAATGGGTATCACAATTCAGTTATATGAAATGAATAAGTTATAGAGATCTGTTGTATTACATAGTGCCTATACCCTATGGTTTAAAATAATACTGTATTGTGCACTTAAAAATTGTTAAGAGAGTAAAACGTGCGTTAAGTGTTGCTACCACAGGAAAAATATGCCACAAAGGGACACAAGGAAACTTTTGGAGGTGATGACAGATATGTCTATTGCCTTGAACGTGGTGATTGTTTCATGGGTATATGCTTATGTCCAAATTCATCAAACTGTATACATTTTTTTAAAGAAACTGGCTTACAACCATCAGCTTTCTCAATGGCCAGCATATTTTTTTAATTAAGTGGATACATTTAATTAAGTGGATATATGTTTGTGTTTTTCTGATTAACAAGAAACCAACTATAGCTTCACTTTTAAACAAATACTTCAATAAGAAGATAGCTAGTATGTAGGAACACTAATACAATGTTAATATTTATAAAGTTGAGGTTTTGATCGCACACCCTTTGAATATTCAGAATAGGACATAGCTTTCTCCTATGAAAGAATGAAACCACCATGGATGAATAGATGACTGTCAACCCTAAAGGCTTTAGGAAGACGCAGTAAAACCGGTTTGACTGTCTCTCAGTGACTTCCCTATATATATATGATGGGCTGCTGGAGGATAAGAAACATCACGCTAAAACAAACACCTGGAAGGACTCCAGGGTGAACTTGGGTCTGGAAATGTGCTGACAATGGGTTTAATGAAGAATTGAGGATTAAGTGACATAAAGCACTCAGTATCCTGTAAGACAGAGTGAATGTTCAAAATATACTGGCTATAATAAGATGATGATCACTGCTATTGTTATTATGAATACTAAATATACACAAAAATATTTTCAATATTTGAAAAGAATATTTCAAAGAAATGAACATGGATATTCTATTGTTTACCTTTGATCGTCTCCCCTCCAAACACACCATCCATGCACAACTAGAAAGACACTGGCAGAAGGCTGGCTGTAAACCTCAAGGCACTGGCAACTAAAGGAGGTCTCTGTCTTAACATCTCTCAACACAGTAGAGACAAATGTTATGAAACAAAAGTGAAAAGGGCTGGGGGAGAAAGGATGCTACCAATTTCCACATTAAGAACACACAACAGCCACCCTCAACCATATGTGCTGGTTTGTTCTCTGCCAGAATATGTGGCTCGCCATCGTGTAGGCATAGCCAATGTTTGCAAGTTGCCATGAAAGCATATACTTATTTTTTTTAAACACAGCATTCATGCAGCATTGATTGAAGTTTATTATTTCATTCATTCAATCAACAAACATGCATTAAGCACTCAACCCCAGGCAGGGGACCACGGGAGTTGCAAAAATCCATATGATTTTGTCTTTCCTCTCAATTTGCTCACAATTAGACAGAGAGAACAACAGACCTATTGTTAGCGAGAGACAAATACACATGGCTCCTGAGGCCTGTTTCCTTCCCTCTTTCACTAGCTGAGCAGAAAGCTGGCTCAGCTCAACGGAAAATGAGCTGAGACCAACTGCTGGGCTTCAGAGGCCTTCTCCTGCTAATAAGGCCATTTCCCTCGCCAGAGAGCTTCCACTGTTGCACAATTATATAGATGTGCCCTGACCACTGGCCCTATAAATACACAGAGCATTCTCTCCAGGGCTGTGGCGATGCCTGGTGCATGCACGCATCCTCGCCTGGCCTAAGCTGTGGGAGGGGAGTTCAAATGATTGTGTGCACACTGCTCCGTGTCTGCTTATTAATTGTTCTCCAAACAAAACCCATATTATATCTGCATTATGTGGCACTGGCATTCCATGCAAGCGACCCTTTCCATAAAAGGCAGGATTGGCAATGGCAGCATGTCCAGAAGATGCAAGTATCGTGTTCACTACATCTATAGTTTACCAATCCGAATTTGGACAAATTTTATGAAATTTTAAGTGTTTCTATCTGTACAAAATAGATTCAACTCATCACTGACTAAAGAGTTTTCTGAAATAGGAGAGTTGAATTAATCCTGTTCTCTGAAGTTCTGTTGACACATGGAAGGTGTGTTTTAGATCGGAGCTAACTGTAGAGTCGAGCTCTGAGGAGTGTGCCTAGAACATTGACCAGGGTAACCTCGGGGGGGGGGTAATAGTTCAAAGGAGGGACCTGCCCATTTCTGGACTGATCTGGAGCCATACAAGGTAAACCTTCTGTATAGTCTTTTTAATGGCCCAGGATTTGGCAAAGAAGGATGGTCTGAAATACATGAGAAGGCCCAGGACAAAACCTGACTTCAAAGCCAGAGATAGGCTTATATTTATCATTACAGGCGTCATTATCTTTAGGGTGAGGCTACTGAGACAAGTGAGGCGCCCTGGGTGCAAAATGTAAGGAGGCATTCAGGATGGTGCAAGTGCCAACTCAGCATGTGGGTGACCTGAGAGCGAGTGCCTCCTTCCATGTGTGTCCTGGGTGCCTCTCTCTTCTGGAAGCACCACCCTCAGGGTCATGCAGGTGCAGAGAATGAGCACCTCCTTAAATTCTGTACCCTAGGCTCACTTGCCTTGCCGCTCACCTTCCCCCTCTTCCTCCTCCCATTGGGTCCCTCCCGCCCTTAATTTGTCCATCAGTCCTCTATGCCCACTTTGAAGAACCAGGATCTAGCAATGCATAAAGAAAACATTAAGACCAGGTCCAGAATAAAAGAAGCACACCTTAAGTGGAAATTTGTTGTTGTTTTTTGTTTAAAAAAAAAAACTACCCAGACTGAATTTTTCCCCCTCATACAACTAAAAATCAGAATACACCTTGGAAAATTCAGACGAGACAGGACTGAATTCCTAACTAACTCATTTTTTCTTCCTGTCTATGACGAACACCCCAAAAATCCAGCTTTAGAGCCATTTTGCAATGGTTGTGATTTCCAAATTAAATACCTTGTAATTAGCTCCTCCTATGTTTGGTAATCCTATTACGGCAACCCAGTAAGTGTCACACCAATTTAGAAATTATCAGGTGTCAGAATGTGTTTTTCCTTTGTAAATACTAATTAATAGAAATAGAACAATTGTGAAAAGACTTCCTTTTATATTCCTCTTTCACTTTACCAGTCTAGAGTCTCTGTAGTAACCTCAGACATATATCACTCCAACGTAATTTAAAATTTGGTTCTCCTCTTACAAAAAAAAGAAATCCCTATCTAAACATGGAACTATATTTTATGATCATAATCACAATTGACAAGCAAATCAGTGCTGAGTAAATGGTTGTGATGGGTTTTCAAGATTTGGAGAGCTGCCCTTGGAATCCTTAGCTTTTGCCATTTAAAAACACACTTCGTTTATGAAGCTGAACTTCACATTATCTTTTGGAAATAAATCAGTTATGTCATAAACAAATGATGATTTTGCCAGGCCAGTGTGGCTCAGTGGTTAAGTGTTGACCCATGAACCAGGAGGTCACAGTTGGATTCCTGGTCAAGGGCACATGCCTGGGTTGTGGGCTTGATCTCCAGTAGGGGATGAGCAGGAGGCAGCTGATCAATGATTCTCTTTCATCATTGATGTTTCTATCTCTCTTTCCCTCTCCCTTCCTCTCTCTGAAATCAATAAAAAAAAATGATGATTGTTGTATATGCCAAATTATAAATATCAGAGGGTTAAGCTTGATTTAAAACAACATGAATGGTAGCAAATGAGCCACACTGATCTCCTCATGCCTTATTCTGGAGTGAATTAGTTTTATATTCCCTCTATAACAAATGATCACAAACTCAGTGGCTTAAGCCAACTCAAATTTACTATCTTGCAGTTCTGGAGGTCAGAATTTCAAAACAAGTCTTATTGGCCTAAAACAAGGTGTTGGCAGGAATGCATTCCCTCTGGAGGCTCTGGGGATAATCCATTTCCTTGCCTTTTCCAGCTTCTAGAGGCCACAGTATGCCTTGGCTCACAGACTCCTCCCTCAACATTCAAAGCAAGTCATGCCTGTTTAAGTCCTTCTCATGCTGCCCACTCTCTGGTTGTCATCTCTCTTTGGGCTCCCTCTACCACTTACAAGGCCCACAGTAATAACATTGTGTCTACTGGGATAAGGCAGGACAATCTCAAGGCTAGCTGATAAACAACCTTAATTCTCCTCTGTCACCTACCCTGACATATTCATGGCTTCTGAGGATTAGTATGTGGACATCTTTGGGAGGTCAGTCTTCTGCCTCCCACAAGGAATTTATAATAAATGTCCCCTACACGAGGCAGGGGTTTATGAGATTCATGACATTTCAAGTGTTGGACCTTTGGCATGTATGGTCTAGAGTTATTGGACAATCAGAACCTTCAAAAAAAAATATTTTACAAGGCAGTTGAAAATCATAAATGCTATTTTCATACTATTATTTTGAGATCTTTTGAACTCCCTTTTAAAGTCAGTTTCATAAAAAGTATTGAGTTGATTCCTAAGGACCAGATCTAGTCAATACCCAAGGTTTGTTGATTTGGCCTACTGTAAAAAAATTCACATTGGAATTTATACACATGCAGATTTATGAGCCTGTGAGGATTGCTGGGCTGTGTTAAGGGGCGGGGCTTGCTCCCTCTCCACCTGTGCAATTCCTGGACCCCTTAAGAAACAGCAGCCTGAGCTCATTAAGGACCTTTCTGAGGGGGTATTAGACAACACGAGGGACTGTGGTGAAATGGAGAGCATGTGACCTGCCTAAAAGTATTTAAAGTAATTTTTAAAAAATAATAACTATTCTCAACCAAATACAACTGAAGGTCAAATTTGGCTCCTAGGCTATAAGTTTGCTACCCCTGCTAGAGGCTATATCCATTCTGAGCCCGGCTCTGACTCCTACAATTCCAGAGGACCCACTATTACTGCTCTGCCTTTAGAGCTTTACCGCACATTGCCCCTCAATTCCTTCCTGTTCTTAAAGACTCTGACACCCCATCTTGCTTTTTCAGTTTAGGTACCAGATCTCTCCACGGCAATCTGGTTTGTGATGCATTGCTGTCCATGCCCTGAACCTCTCCTGCACTTTGCTCCCCAGTGTCGGCAGGAGTGAATAAGAGAGGTGCCGGAATATAACTACTGTAGGAAGCTTCAGAATAGAGGCCCCTTTCTGGAACATTTGAAGCTGGCATTTTTCCAGCCTTGGGTGTTTCCATTCCCTATGACTCCATGAGGTGTGTGGTAGAGACAAGTACCCTTTAAATCTGGTAACCAAGATTACCATGTTTATTATTTTTCAAGAAATCCCAGACAATAACTCAGGGTGAAACTTCCTGAGGCATTTAAACAGGGCTGATCATTCCATTCTTTGTGCTATTGTTGCACCTAATAGCTACCGCCTCTATTATGATGTGTATCACATTGCATTACACCTAGCTATTTACTCCTCCACCTCCTCCATTTGTCTGTGATCTCTCTGAGGATATTCACTGGATTTTATAATCTTTTCATCCTCAGCACCCACTGAAGTGCCTTGCACATAAAAGCCATTCAATAGTGTTTATTGAATGGGTGACATAAATAATTGCTAAGAAAGGTTACCAGCACTCTAAGTAAGCTACTTGAAGCACTTCTATTATTTTCTGGTTCCATAGTAGAGAATGAACAGTAGAAGAATGCAGCTATTAACTAACACATTTTGTGTTTTTGGCAGTCACATGACAGAAGTAAATTAATATTTTGAGGACATACATCATAATTTCCTTTAGACATCTGAAACAATTTCTGAGCATCCTTTAAAAATAAGCTCAGAGGGAAGGGGATGGGGGTCAGGCAGAGAATAACCGAAGAATTTATATGCACATATGCATAATCCATGGATACAGACAATAGTATGGTGAAGCCTTGGGGGTGGCGGAGGGAACCAAGTGGAGGGGAGTAATGGGGGACGTCTTTATTGTAATATCCTCAACAATAAAGATAAAAATCTTAAAAAATAAGCTCCTAAAGTTCAGGTACCATACTTTTAAAAACTGTCTTAATATGGGTATTAAACCTGCAGGCTACATTTAAAATCCTACCAGGTTAATGATGTTGCTGCTAAATGAAGTCACTCATAGGAAAATATCCACCATTCTGGAATTGTGGACATTTGCAGTTTGAGAAACTTAGAATAGTTTTGAATATAGGTAGGCAACTGTGCATATTTTTTCTGAATTCAGAGGAGTGGAGTGGACGGATTGGTTGTAGATTTGTGAATTTCCAACATTCAGGACAGAAAAAAAGAGCAGGGAAGAGTGGTGAGGAGGCTATAGTAGAGAAGGAGCGTGGAGGCTTGTGTCTGGGTAGCAACAGTGAGGTAGTGGGAAATGGTGACACTCAGGATATACTTGGAAGATAGATCTGACAAGGGTTGCTGAAGGATTGGATGTGGGATGTGAGAAAGAAGAGTTAAACTTGATTTCAAGGGGTATGACTAAAGCATCTGAAAGAAAGGAGCTGCCACTTGCTCAGATAATAAAGAGGACAAGAAAAGCAGGTTTGGGGAGAACATCAGACACTAGATTTGGGTGTGATGAATAGGCAACCAGGTGGAGATAATGAGTAGGCAGTAGGATACAGTAGTGTGGAATTCAGTGGCTAGGTCATGGCTGGAGTTATAACTACTGTGTGTGGGGCAATTAGAGTACAATGAGTATTTAAGGCCTCAAGCCTGGATGAGATGAATAAGAGAATGTGTACTGATAGAAATAGATGCCTAAGGATTGCGTTCTGCACTACTCCAAGATTTAGCAGGCAGAAGATGAGGAACCAGTCAAGGGATTTGAGAACTTGTGGCCAGAAAGACAGGAGGAAAACCAAGAGAGTGTATATCCTTGAAGCCACGAGGAGAAAAATATATAAAAAAGAAAGAATGATCGATTGTCTCAAATACTGCTGATCAGGCAAGCAAGAGCATTGGCTATAACAACACAGAAGTCATTGGTGACCTTGACAAGAAACAGTTACAGTGAACTAAGAGGAGAAAAGCCTGACTGGTGTGGACTTGCTTGTGAAAGGGGGAAGAGAAGTATAAAGCAGAGACTCTAACCACTCTGACAGAGGATGATGCAATTAAAGGCAGGGCCCCCAAAGAATCTGTGAATAGAATTCAGAGAGTGCATGAATTTAGATTGAATAAGGATTACATCTCTTAGATGAATTGTGTCCTCCCAAAAAGATATGTTGCAGTCCATCCCCCAGTAAATCAGAATGTGACCTTTTCTGGTAGTTTGGTCTTTACAGAGGTAATCAAATTAAAATGAAGTCCTTAAAGTGGACCCCAATCCAATATAATTGTTTTCCTTATAAAAAGGGAAATTTGGCCGAAACCGGTTTGGCTCAGTGGATAGAGCATCAGCCTGTGGACTGAAGGGTCCCAGGTTCGATTCCAGTCAAGGGCATGTATCTTGGTTGTGGGCACATCCCCAGTAGGAGGTGTGCAGGAGGCAGCTAATCGATGTTTCTCTCTCATCGATGTTTCTAACTCTCTATCTCTCTCCTTTCCTCTCTGTAAAAAATCAATAAAATATATTTTAAAAAAAGAAAAGGGAAATTTGGACACAAAAGCAGACACATATTGCCCTGGCTGGTTTGGCTCAGTGGATTGAGTGTTGGCCTGAAGTCCCCTCCTCCTCCTACCCCTCTCTCCCTCAGTAATAGCAGCCGGAAAGGCCCTACGCCCTGGACCACCTCTCATTAGGGAAGCAAGATGCCTATTATATCTCCAGGTATAAATCAGATTCTCTTCCTGCAGATTAATATGCTTTGATCTAATATGAACCAGAAACATTGCCACTAAAAACCTCTAGATGCCCTCCTATGTTTCACAGATTATAAATGTTCTCTGGGCTCTCACAGCATAAATCACTGAAGATGCTTTAGTTGATTAATGGAGGTCATTTTATGAGAGTGCATTTGGCATCTTTGTATGTCTCATTGAATAAGATTTTCTTTTTAGGGATCGGAGGAGGCCTTGTTAGAGGAGACATGTGGTAGTCATGGGAGAGGCACAAATTAACTTTCAACCCAATTTCAGCAATGAATGAATTCCATTCCACACTCATAGTTTCCCATTTGAAAACCACCAAAATTAATACATTTTAACACATTCCTCTCAGAGCAAGCCTTGTACGTGACTAGGTTAGATAATGACCTATATACCAGGAAGTCTCTTTTTTCTTCCAAACCCCTCCCCCACCAATAAAAATATCTCTTTCTCCAGTCCCAGGATCAAGTTCTACTGTTAGTGTTAGAGTATTGTTTTATTTTGCCTTGATCATCCAGAATGTCTTATGAAAATGCCAAGACCTCTGGGGAGTGCACTACATTAAGCCTTTTTCAGTTCTCAACTCCGAGATCACTCCCAGCTACCAGAGAGTTAGTGAAAAGCCTGGAGATGAAAGAGAAGGGATCTGAGATGCCAGGGCCCCCCAAAAGGAAGGAAACCTTCCTGAGTTTATTTTAAATTTTCTACATACTTTTGCATACTATGGAGAAAATAAACAGGATATTCTGGAATGGTACCAGCTCAGAAGTCAGAATAAAAACTTGCAAGTCTTCGCCCTGGCTGGTGTCGCTCAGTTGGTTGGGCATCGTCTTGTGCACCAAAGTCTGCTGGTTCATTTCCCAGTCAGCGCATGTGCCTGGGTTGTGGTCTCAATGCCTGCTAGGGGCCATGCAGGAGGCAGCCAATCGATGTTTCGCTCTCACATTGATATCTCTCTCTCTCTCTCTCTCTCTCTCTCTCTCTCTCTCTAAAAATCAATAGGTCCTCAAAGGAACCAATACATTATCTCTGCCTCTATAGTCTGGGGAATGCTATGCCAGGGATCATTCATGGCCCGCTTTTCTGTAGACAGTGGATATATGGGGACTTGTGGAATTTACGATGAGCAATGGAAGCTTATGTCATGGTGCCACATTTGAGGACTGCTAAATGGCCACTAATGTGGTGGTCAAATTCCGAAGTCTGACTTCCAACTGGCAAACGGGATCACCTCATTGCAAGGTGGGAGGACTTCTTAGAGAGGACCTAGTTCATTTTCCAATTCAAACATTGAATTCCATGTAAATAATAAATGCCACGTGGTCTCCCAGTCTCTTCTGGAACATCTGCTGGGCTGGGGAATTTTCTCATTCAATTTTCAGAAAGTTCTGAAATTGTATTCTTATGTTTTATAAAAATCTGCCTCCCTGAGACTTCTACCCTGAGTTTCCACAGAACAAGCTAGACATACATGACAGTTATTCAAATATCTAAAAAGAGCCTTTTTGTACCAGAAATGGGAATAAACACACTGCCTTTGATTTAAAGAAATTCTAGCACTTTCTCAGCAAATGCGAGTTAATAAGGACAGTAAAAGTCTTGTCCAAGGTTATCTCGCAAAGTATGCAAATGTGCTAACATGGCTTCCTGGACAATCATGTCAACTTTGACCTGCAGACAAGAATATACAGAAAGTTCCTTAGCCTTTCCAGAAGATATTGGGATACTACTCAAACCATTCCAAACTGTTTATTTCTTCTTTTATAGCTATATATTTGCATCTTCTTTTTGGAAGGATTATAAAACAGAACATTTTGAAATCTTATCTATATATATAAAAGCCTAAGTGACTATCCGACCATTTGACCGTCCAACTGGTAGCTATGACATGCACTGACCACCAGGGGGGAGGTGCTCAATGAAGGAGCTGCCGAGCTGCAGTGACTTGCAGCTGTGGTTCTCAGGTGACACACCCAGAACCAGAGAGGAGAGAGCCTGATTCCAGGGTGCATCACCCGAGAACCGCCTTCTCACAATCTGGGACCCCTCAGGGGGGATGTCGGAGCTCCAGTTTCAGCCTGATCCACGCAGGCCAGGCTGAGGGACCCCACCAGTGCACGAATCTATGCTCCGGGCCTCTAGTATTCAAATAACTGGCCTCTGGCTCATTACTATAAAGCCCTCTCCAATCAAAGGTTCTACTCATCTGTGTCTTTCCAGAATGGTACTGTGCCTGAGTGAAGAGGTGAGACTAGCAAGGATTGGAATCTGCTCCCTTGGGTATGCATAGGCACAGGGTATCATTTATTGATGCTTAGAAATTCATCCATTTTTACTTCAGGTTGGATTTCTGTATGTAAGACCTTTCCCTGTCACTTCAGAGTTTTATCTGGATGTCAGCATGTCAGTGGGATAAAAAGATTTTTCTAAAAAGACATCTGAAGTACAAGTAGGGTTGAACTATCGCTCTTTCTCTCCCCCACACATCTGGTGGAAGGAACAGAAACATGGCTGTAAACACAGCCATAGATGTCAACACCGTAGTAAAAATAATGGAAGGAGTCAAAGATTAGAACTAGCAATGTTTTTCTGGTGAGAGGAGAGCTGGACTGGGAGCCGGGACACTTAGATTCTTTCTCAGCCCTGGTTTGAGATCTTCGTAGTTCTCCTTATATCTCATCTCATAATGCTTTTCCAGATTATTCCTAAGAAAACTTTTAAAAAGCTAGCATATACTGTTGCAAGAAGTTAACCTTTTTTCCCCTGCCCTTCCTTGCTGGAGCCCTTTGCCCTCTGCAGCACCAACATTGCTTGAAGGGGAATTAGGACTGGCATCCAAAGAGCAAAAATGCCGTGAGAAAAGTGAGCCTATACTCAGTTTTGACTTCTAAAATATATATATATTTAAAAACTTACATGAGAAACAATAGCTTTGAAAGCCAAAATGCTAATTTCAAAGTAGTGGGTTTGCTTGAGAGAAGAAAGTGCCCTTAAGAATCAAAGGGAAAATCTTCAGGGAGAAGACCAAGGGAAACCAGATAGTCACCTGAATTTTGAGGGTAGAAACGAGGTATGGGTAACATGGGGCCTGACATTAGAGGAGGTTTGCAGGGGGCCTAAGGAAAGGGGGTTAGGACTGAGGGTCCATCAAAAATAAATGGAAATGGCTCAGGCCTTTCCTTGAACAAATGACAAAGTCTGGAAGCCTCTATACAAAGCATCATCCATTACCATTTATGTAATCACCATGGGTCCCTTAGGCTGAAGTCTTCTCTGGCAGGTGAGAAACTGCCACTCCTGGGGTATCTCACCTGGGAGTTAGCCAACCAACGTAACTAGCATGGTCCAACAATTTGCTGAGTCCCTTCCAAATTGCTCTATGTGAGTAACCATCTTCTCAATGACCCAGGGCACTTATCAGCAGGCTCCACTACCAAGAAAATATCGATGGGCCTAGATCCGTGGTCGGCGAGCCACATGCGGCTCTTTGGCCCCTTGAGTGTGGCTCTTCCACAAAATACCATGTGCGGGCGTGCACGTACAGTGTGATTGAAACTTCGTGGCCCATGCGCAGAAGTTGGTATTGTGTGGAAGGCCGGTATTTTGTGGAAGAGCCACACTCAAGGGGCCAAAGAGCCACATGTGGCTCGTGAGCCACGGTTTGCTGAGCCAGTTTGCCGACCACTGGCCTAGACAATTAATATATATAAAAGCCTAAGAGACTGGCCAACTAGCTGACAGTCCAACTGGTAGCTATGACACACACTGACCACCAGAGGGTAGACGCTCAAGGCAGGAGCTGCCAGGCTGCGGTGACTTGGCAGCTGCGGTGACTTGGCAGCTGCGGTTCTTGGGTGACACACCTGGAACCAAAGAGGAGGGAGCCTAATTCTGGGGTGCATCACGCGAAAACCACCCTCTTGCAATCCGGGACCCCTCAGAGGATGTCAGACTGCTGGTTTCGGTCCAATCCCTGCAGGCCAGGCTGAGGGACCCCACTGGTCGGTGCACAGGCCCCTAGTATCATATAACAGCTCTTGGCAAAAGGGGAAAAAAAAAACAAAACAAATGTAAAGATTTAAGGCCTGGCCAGTGTGACTCAGTGGTTGAGCATCAACCTATGACTTAGAACAGCAGTTCTCAAACTGTGGGTCGCGACCCCTTTGGGGGTTGCACCACCCTTTCACAGGGCTGCCTAAGACCATCGGAAAACACATATATAATTACATATTGTTTTTGTGATTAATCACTATGCTTTAATTATGCTCAATTTGTAACAATGAAATTGGGGTCACCACAGCATGAGGAACTGTATTAAAGGGTCGCAGCATTAAGAAGGTTGAGAACCACTGACTTTGAAGGTCCTGTTCAATTCCTGTTGAGGGCACTTGCCCAGGTTGCAGGCTCAATACCTAGTAGGGGGTGTGCAGGAGGCAGCCGATCAATGATTCTCTCCCATCACTGATGTTTATATCTGTCTCTCCCTCTCCCTTCCTCTCTCTGAAATCAATAAAATATATATAATATGTTATAAAAATTATATACATATATATAAAATTATATACAATAAAATATCTTTTAAAATTATATATATATATTTTTAAAAGATAATTGGAAAAAAAGGTTTAAGAAGCAAATAAGGAAAAACACTCTCACTCACTCATTTCATTTAATTCATTTCTTAAAGTAAAAAAAGCCTAGCCTCTTAAATAGGACTGGCTGAGAATTACACCAATTTCTGTATCAAATAATCTGTCCTACCCCACTAAATTATACTCTTGTTAGTTCTGAAATAGGACCCACCAAAAAAAAATTGTTCCAGCCTAATCAAATTTGCCCAAATAAGGATTCCTAATTTACCTACATGATTGGCAGTATTAATGCAGATATATATGCACAAGCAAAAGGCAAATTAATAAGCAAAGGAGTCCAGTTTTTTCTAGGAGGAATGGTTCTTTCTGGTTAAGGTGACATTTATAAACATTGCTCTGAGTCCTTATGCTACACATGCGAGAGGTGAGGCACAAGGTGTTGACCTCAAACCAAACAGCATGACACGGGCCTTCCAAAATCTCAAGATTTCTCCAGAAAGAAGCCTCTGCATTTGAGTAGGATTCCAGTGGTTCTGGGAAGGTTCTGGTTCTGGTTCTGGTTCTAGGCGACCCCTGTGAAATCGTCGTTCGACCCCCAAAGGGGTCGCGATCTGCAGGTTGAGAACTGCTGATTTAGATAGAAGGTGGCACCAGAAGAGAGAAGGGGTACGAACAGAGTTGAAGAGGAGTTAGTGCTCAGGTAATGGTAAGTTTCAGGGCAACTGCTTTTCCAAAACAGGATTCCAGACCAAGAGGCCAGATTTCTGACCACTGCCTCCCTAGGACTTGGGGCCGATCTGAGCGCTGGGCTTGCCTTTGGGGCATCGGGAGCCTTGGGAGGTACAGGCTGGAATTTAACTCTCTCAGACTCACCATTTACTAACTGCTGGGCTTCAGGCAAGATACTTATCCTACCTGAGCTTCAATGTCTCCATCTGTAAAGTGGGCACAGTATTACGACCACCTAACTCACTGAATCCGTGAGGCAAAATCCTCAGTCAACTACAAAGTAGTAAAGAAGGCAAGAGGAGGTTAAGTGGCATTAATTTTTTAAATTGGAGATAAAATAGCTTTGCCAAGTACTTATGTTTCTACTGGTGATGTTATGATCGAGGTTCTTAAGAGAGAGATGTGTAAATGAACTATTTCATTACTGTCCCACAGCTGTAGCATTTTTCTATCGGGCAGTCAAAATGGACTAGGAAGGTGTCTGTCTTTGCAAATCATCCCTGGTCTGGCTCAGTTCATTTTACATATTTCCTTGGAGGCATTAAACAGAAATCTACTTTCTGTGCTACTTGCTCATCCAGAAGAATTCTTTGTCTCTTAAATAATAGCATGGGAGAGTCTAATATTCTCAGAATAAAGCTTCCTTTAGTCCACAACTTAAGAGTTTCCAAAAATAAAACACTAGCAATGTTTATAAATTCATTTCAAAGGATCTGGGTAATGAGTCATTAGCCACAGTGTGCTTATGGAGGAAGCCGATTGATCATTACACTGGGTAACTGTTAGCAAATGCCTATGTGAGCACTTCTGTATGCCCAATTTTGTGCCATGCATTGTGTGGGAGTTTAAAAAAACCCTGTAAGCACTGAACTGTTCTCTTTAAAGTGATTCATTTGATGTTCTGTGGATTTACCTCAATAAAAAAGGGGGTAATTGTTAGATTAGCAGCTCCCCTCAAGAAAATGATGGTTATGTTCTGATCAAGATGAAAACTAACCTTCTTTCACCCAACAAACATATCCCAAGTGTGTGTTTCATTCTGGGTATACACGTTAGGGGCTACGTTGCGTCATATGGCAAATACGAATGCCTGGAATTAATGGAGACATGACGAGTGCTGGCTTCTTGGAGGAGGTAGTTTTGGCCATGAAAGAGTACTAAGGTTATAAGTTAAAGGTTAAAAAAAGAGTGCTTTTAGGAAGAAAGAATTTTTTTTAAAGCAACCCTGAGCACGGCATAAATCCTGGTCAGTAAGGTATCTACCTTGATTTCGATGCTCTTCTGTTATGACTACAAGAAATGCTCTGCGGAATTCATCAAGCCATTTAACAGAGTTATTCACAAGATGGAAAATACAGGCTGTGGGATAGTTCGATCGATTCACAAGTGTCATAAGATGCCTATTGATGCACCAAATACCAGGCAGGAGGATCATCTCTAGTACTGTGTTGCTGGTTCCAAAATATGTCCTGCCCCAAAAGTCATTATCAGACACTTGGTTGAAGACATAAGTGGCATTGAAGATCAGATTTACAGCTGACCATGACATTGGGAGAGGACATTCATACATCGATGACAGATGGAAAATCCATAAAGAATTCATCTGACTTGAAATGATGGCAAGATTGAAAAAGATGAAATAAAGTCTACATAAATATACTTATTTCTGGGGTTAGGGAGAGCTACCCAAATCCAGTTATGAGGGGCATGACTTAAAAGTAGTACAGATAATAATTAAAAGGGGCTGTAGTGTTGGTTAGATATAAAGTTAATATTTATGCCTGCTGGCATGGCTCATTGTTTAAGTGTCAACCTATGAACCAGGAGGTCACCGTTCAATTCCCAGTGAGAACACATGCCCAGGTTGCAGGCTCGGTCCTCAGTGTGGGTTGTGAAGGAGGCAGCAATCAATGATTCTCTCTCATCACTGATGTTTCTATCACTCTCTCATTCTCCCTTCCTCTCTGAAATTATTAAAAATATTTTAAAAAATAAATAAAGTTAATATTTACCATGTCAGCACACTACGCCCCAGAAGCTAATATGAGTTTTAGTTCTAGATGCGTCGTGTTAGGAGGAGCAGTGTCAACCAGGAGGGTCTCCAGAAGACAACCAGGAGAGTAGGGATTTTTGAGGATCATCTGAAGACACTGATTATGGGTCATTTTGGAATGATAACACATGATAACCATGCACAAATATGTAAAGGCTGGCAGATGAAAAGGAGGCAAAACAAAGGCTAATGAACAATTATTGTAGAGACTCTGAATTTACCTGTATTCAAGACTTTTCTGACAAAGTATGTGAAAAGGGAATGAGCTTCCAGAAACTTCCTGTCACTAAAGGTGTGAAAACTGTCCCTGAGTGACAGCTGTGTGAGACACTGATCATCAGATACAGGACTAGGCTTTCCAAGGTCCTTTTCAGTGTGAATATCTATGATTCAAAGAGATTTAGAATGTAGCAGATGTCGAAGTTCGGGTTCCTCAAGTCTAATCTGGAGGAGAAAAGAGAGTCAAATATAAAGTAGGAGAGAGACCTGATAAAATTGTATCTGAAGACAGTTCTAGCAGGATCATTGTAGTGCAGAGAAGACTAGAACCCAGGAAGTCGAAAATGGGGCTCTGGCAGTAATCCAATTATGAGGCAATGGGGTCTGGATTGGGTCAATATTAATAGAAATGAGAAAGAAATTGCATAACACATAACACAAGAAAAGCTGCCAGGATTTAGTCATTAGCTACTCATGGGAGGCAGAATAAAGGCATAAGCTTATTCAGGGTACTGGAACTGAAATGGTAACTAGATACACAAGTGGAATTACCTGGTAGGCAACTGGAGCTGTGGTACTAGAGACTGGATGATAAATCTGAGACGAAAGTTTGAGATTTACTGTAATAAAGATGATGATTGAAGCTGTGAAATAGAGGAGCTCTTCGAGGAATCAAAGGAATAGAAAACCCTGGACAATGCAAACCAGTAAAGCAAAGATATCCCAGATGGGAAGTAATTGTTCAAACAGCTGTCTCCAGAGTCTAAGGTCCAAAATCACCAATAGTGGAAGAAGCAATTTGTGGTGGAAGGGCCTCCCATTTTGCCATCTGTAACAGCTCTGCTCCCATAGGATTTTCCTCTGCTATAACCATTTTATGAGATATGCATGTAAGTGCCAGTTAGACACACACATACACACTCAACACATTATGGGTTTGGGGAACCTAAGCATAAGCAAGATGAACCTAAGTTAGACTGTTCCACATGCCCCATTAAATGGAACCATTTTATCACATTATAGTACAGAACTGCCAATTGAATAAGTTTTAGAATCATCTTTTACCCAGGAAGCAAAGCAGTGACAGGCCAAGCCCTGTAGTAGGAGGTTCTTCCGGAGTATAACGTTATGGACTAAATTGTGCACCCCCGCCCCAAATTCATATATTGAAGCACTAAGCCCCAGTGTGATTGATTTTGGAGATAATGTCTACAGGAGATAATTAAGGTTAAATGAGATCATAAGGGTAGAACCCTAATCTTATAGGACTGGTGTCCTGATAAGAAAGGGAAGAGACATCCGGCATACACACACATACAGAGGTAACGCCTTATAGGACATAGTGAGAAGGAAGCCTTTTGCAAGCCAGGAGGCGAGTCCTCACAAGAAACCAAAACTGCCAGCACTTTGATATTGAACTTCCAGCCTCCAAAACCGTGAGAAAATATATTCTGTGTTTAAGACCCCCGATCTGTGATATTTGGTCATGGCAGCCACGCAGGCTAATACGCACATCAGGGCCTCCTTTAGACCTTGCTTCTGCTCTGTGGTCAATGAGTTGGGCATTGTTGAACATCTGTGCTTAATGTCTCAGTCATACGCTGACAACAAGTTCAAATGAAAGTTCAGCTAACAGAGAAACCCAGACTGCACACACCAAGACATTTTCTGCAGGTGTCTCAATGCATTTGTTTGTTAAAACAATTTCCCAACTTTCCCACTAACATGAAAGTTCATCAAAAGGAAAACCACATGGGATAAGAAAAAAATACTCAGGCTTTAGGGACAAGTTTATCCCAGGACAGATGACAGATAAGTTCTGGTGGAAATCAGCAGTCAGAAAAAAAATCAGAGCTTCAGGGTGTGTCCTGACCAGCCACATACTCAGCAGGGCATGAGGCCAAACGCAGTGGAAAAGGGCAAGCATGGCCAACGGGGAGGAGAGAAAGAAGGAAATAAATGACAGTCCCAGAGAGATGCTATTTCTCCCCCATGATTTTAGCAGGAGCCATCCTTAGGGAAAGGGTATTCTGGGAGTTACAGGGATCTCTTCTATAGATCCTTACAGAAGTGACATTATGACTCCGGAGGACTGTGGTGACTGTGGGTCTTTTAGAAAACAAAATCTGAGTCAATCCTGGTGCCCTGTGCCACAAATCCTGTGTGTGACATGTGCTCACAGCCTGAGATCTGATTGCAGTCCAATCCCCCAAAGAGAGAGACCGGATGAAAAACGTGCTATATGTGGCCAATGTGAAGAAAGGAGCAGTCGTCAGAAGAAGCAACCCAGCTGAAAAGAGCACATTAAATCGGATTTGCAGAAGGGGCCTCTACACTCGATGCCTAGTTGGCCCTGTCATCCTGGCCCAGGAGTCTGCTGGGTGAGGCCACGGGGAAGGAGCTCTACGAGTGAGTAAAGAGGAGAAGTCCGGGCTAGTCTTTCAACACATGCTGTTCCATCAACCTGCGAGCTGGGCTGGTCGCCCTGCAGCGAGCAGAGAATCACCTGGGGTGCTTTCTAAAGATAGTGCTCCTCGCTTCCCCTGCTGATCTGGAATGGGGTTCCAGGAGCTGCATTCCTAACCGGCTTGCCAGGTGATTCTGCTGCCGTGGCCTGGGGACCATGCTTTGAGACCCGCTGCTGTAGGGGTTCTGAATCACACGAGACTAGATGAGTTCAAAGATGGTTTCTGAGGGGCCTGAAAATGTCCACATACTTTCCAAAGGTGCTGCTGGACACACTTACTGCAGGGCTCCCTTTGTAAGAAGGTTCTTTGATTTGCAAAAAAGCTGTGAGGTCTTCTGGTGCTGGCAACAGAGGCTCCTAACTGGGAGCAAGTAGTGCCAGCAACACCCCTTCTCGGAGCCGCCCAGCACTTTCTGCAGGCACCTGCCCCAACGGAGCCCAGCAGAGAGATCTCTGAGATCAGATTTAATCACTGCTGTGAGAGTGCCAATTTGTTGGCTGACTGGGGCCTGGTTTATACAGAAACAAGCAGCAGTCGCCTTCAAAAGAGAAGAAAAGGCCACTGAAGGAGAATACGGAAATGGTCTATTGAGGAGTCTTCTCTGGCTGGAGCTGCCAGAGGAGGTGAGGGCGTCCCGATGCTCCACTCAGAGCTCACGCCTCCAGGAGACCAATGGCTCACTGAGAGTCTGTCTGGGGCCTTCAGTTTTTGGCATGCCAAAGCAATGTGGGTTCGAGTGATAGTCAGTGCATTTATCGCATTCAGATTGGCTGCTTAAAAATCCCTTACAATGTAAAAAGGAAGGAACTCCTCCCATTTGCAACAGCATGGATGGACCTGGAGAGCATTATGCTAAGTGAAATAAGTCACATGATCTCACTCATTTGTGGAATATAATGAACATAAACTGATGAACAAAAACAGATCCAGAGCCAGTGAAGCATCGATCAGACCGTCAAACCTCAGAGGGAAGGTAGGGGAGGGTGGGGATAAGGGGGAGAGATCAACCAAAGGACTTGTATGCATGCATATAAGCCTAACCAATGCACACAGACACTGGGGGGGGGGGGGGGCGGGGTGAGGGCATGAGCAGGGAATGTGTGTGTGTGTGCGTGGGGGGGGGTGGGGGGATAAGGACTCATATGTAATACCTTAATCAATAAAGAAATTTTTTTTAAAAAGAATACAATAATTAGATAATAACCAAAAATAAATAAATAAAGCCCTTCCAAGAAACTAGGCACGAACCTGGTGCCATATCCCTGTAGAGACTCCAATTTCAAAAGCCTTCTAGCTGCACGCCAGCATTTCCTAAGTGAGCCTTTCCAGTTTAGCTGCAGAGCCAGAAGGTAGTGGCATCACCTAGCAGCTGCCTGCAAAGTGCAACTTACATAATGGTGCTGTGTAAGCAAAGGGCAGGCGCTTAGGCAGGAGACACCACTCCCTCTGCCATCTCCAATGTCCCTCTATGTGCTCTGACCCATGGGTCCCAAACACAGATTCAGAACGATGGGACTAATGGAAGCAGCTATTCCTGCCAAGTGTCTCATACCCTCAGGGATTTGGAAAATATTCGTTCTCCTGCCCCTGGTCACAGTGCAGAATGTGCACGAAATGGGGTGGAATTGGGAGGCATTCATTCTAAGACTTGAAGCCCTTCACTCCTTCAGCCTTTCTCTCTCTCTCCCCCCCTTCTAATAGGCAAGCACATGTTTTCATGTAATAAGTTTGAATTTGTGGAGTAAATGGCTACATTTTTTGAAGCAAGGCATCAGTAGTCTAGCTATACCCTGCCTTTCTCGGTTTTATTCATTCCCACACCATTTTTCCACTCTTCTTTCCTTCTTTTTTTAAAATTTGTTTTATTGATTTTAGAGAGAGAGGGGAAGGGAGAGGAATAGAGAGATAGAAACATCGATGAGAGAGATGTTTGGCTGCCTCCTGCATGCCCCACACTGGGGATCCAGCCAGCAACCTGGCCATGTACTCTGACCGGGAATCGAACCAGGGACCTCTTGATTCATGGATGGATGCTCAATCACTGAGCCACAGCAGCCTGGCCCACTCCTCTTTCCTACCTTTTTTTGTCTTGTTCTTTGCCTCTCCTGCTTTTTCTTCTTTCCTCTCTGTCCTTCTCACCTTCTCCTACCTCTTTCTCCCTCATTTGCCCCTCCTACTTCCTTTCCACCCTTTCTTCCATTCAGCTAGCATTTATTTGATACTCCCTACCTGTCAGATAGTAGAAAAACAAAATGAAAAATGTTGGCCTGATCTAAAAGGGATGCCACTCAGTCAACACCTGTTTTAAGAGCTCCTGTGTGCCATGCACCATTGTAGGTGTTTGAGACACACGATGAACGAAACAGAGCAGTGGTCCCTGTCCTCATGGAGCCTGGTAAAATATATAGAGAAGTAAGTGGACTACAGGGGAGAGTACCTGAAGTTCAGACTAAGGAGTCGTGGGAGACTTCTGGCTGGATATGGTGTTTGAGTTAAGCCCTGGAGAGATGTAACAGTTAGCCTTGTGGGCAAAGGATGGAACATGTGCAAAGACAAGAAGTCATGTAAGAGCATGTGACCCTCTTGGGCACCTACAAGAAGGTGATGTGGTCTGAGAATGAGGATGCTGGTGGGAGAGAGCGAGACCCCAGCACAGGCCAGGGAGTAAAGGTCCTGATGTTGCCAGAAAAGGAATCTGCCACGTATTCTGCAGGCCATGGCGAACCAGTTAAGAATTTTAAATAGGTAACAAGATGAGATTTGCAGTAAAAAATAATAATAATAATAATAATAATAATTGTGAGAGCAAACCACTCCAAAGGGAATGTTTTGAAAGGCACAGTAGCAGAGGGAGCGTCCACTGAAGAGGTTATCCCTTTAATCCCAGTGGGAGGAGAACCAGGAGGGACATAAGAGAGATCTCTAATCACGTTTATATATAGAGCTATATTTTTTACTGCTCCACACTGGTCTCTAGAAGACATCCGAATGTACATTTTTAGTCTTATTCCAAGATGTGTAGACTTTCTGTACAGAGTCATATGACCTTTCCTGTCTTCATGATGTTTGCCTTAAAGTTCTATATCAAAACTAACGACCCATGTTTCAGCCCCTGTGGAAAGCAGTTTGGCAGTTCCTCAAAAAGTTAAACATAGAATAACCATATGACCCAGGAATTCCACTCTTAGATAGATACACCAAATAATGGAAAACAGGTACTCAAATAAATACTTATACTAAAGTGTCCAGGCAGCAAAAGGTGAAAAGGGCCTGACTAGCTATCAATGGATAAATGTCACATATCCATGTAATGGAATATTATTCAGCCATAAAAACGAAGTACTGATCTATATTACAACATGGATGAATCTCAAAAACATTATGCTAAGTGAAAGAAGCCACACACAAAAGGTCATGGACTATGTGATTCCATTTGTATGAAATATCTAGAATAGGTAAATCCATAGATATAGAAAGCAGATTGGTGGATGCCAAGGGTGGGAGGAGAGGGGAGTGAGTATACAGTAACTGCTTAAAGGTTACTGGGTTTTATTCTGGGCAATGAAATTATTTTGAAATTAAATAGAGGTGGTGGTTGTACCACATTATGAATGTACTAAATGCAACTGAAATGTTCTCCTTAACATGGTTAATTTTATGCTACGTGAAATTCACCTAATTTTTTTTTAAAGTCTTTTGAACCTAACAGCATAGTTTCACTCTTCTCTTTCCCCAACCCTCTTCCCCAATAATCAATCTCCTGATGACTGAAGTGCTGCAAGGCGGGAGCTGACCAGATCAAGACCTCCAGTGCTGTCACACAGCCACAGGTGACCACATTTTTTCGATTTCTCTGAAGGATGCTGACAGGAGCCAGCAGAGTCAGGGAGGTCGGTGAGAACGGGTTTCAGTTTGCTCCTTTGAATGGTGGAGCGAGATATACCCTAAACCAGGGTAACAGGAGGAGATCCTCATGGGAAGAAAGCGTAGGCCCCATTGCAGAAGCAGGTGCGAAGGCTCCAGTGAAAGTAGCTTGAGAGATGCTTGTAGACTGCAGTGTTTGGCTCCTGCCACGCTGTACCTCTGTTTCTTCCTATCAGAAAAGACTAATAGGAAGCTGCAGTGCTGTGCACAAGGAGCTGATTAAACCTCCCTCCCCCGGTCTTCGAGAAGGAGGCATTCTGAGAGACCTCATCTAGTAAACAAAGCAGCAAGACATTACTAAGGCACCCTGAGAATTGAGCAAGGATATTCTAGGGCCTGGAAAGTAGAAATGCATACTAGAAAGGCCTTGAGGGTCCTCGTAAGAAAAAAAAAACTTCTGTAAACAATTCTTTGGTAACATTCTTACTTATTTACTGGCTCTGTACAAGGACCACCAATAGATAGATCTAGAATCTATATCTATAAAAGGTTAAGTGACCGACCATCCGTCCGTCCGACCTTCTTACCGACCAACCGGCTGGTACATATGACCTGCACTGGCAATTTAAAAATAAACATTGACTCGTGCATGTGTGATACATATAAAGCTCTTGCTGGCACCAATCACACGCATGTTTTAATTTTATACTACTACTAGAGGCCCGGTGCACAAAAATGTGTGCACTCGGGGGCAAGGAGGGGTCCCTCAGCCTGGCCTGTGCCCTCTCACAGTCTGGGACCCCTCGGGAGATAATGACCTGCTGGCTTAGGCCTGCTCCTGGGTGGCAGAGGGCAGGCCCAATCCCTAGGTGCAGCCCCTGGTCGGGCTCAGAGCAGGGCTGATTGGGGAGTTGGGGCGCCGCCCCTGTCATGCACAGAGCAGGGCGGATCAGGAGGTTGCGATGCCACCCTCAGTCACGCTCAGGGTAGGGCTGATTGGGGGGTTGGGGCACCGCCCCTTGTCACACTCAAGGCAGGGTCGATGGACAGGTTGCGGCGCCACCCCCTGTCACGCACAGAGCAGGGCCAATCAGGGGGTTGGGGTGCTGCCTCCTGTCACTCACAGAGCAGGGCCCATCAGGGGGGTTGGGGTTCCGTACCATGTCACACACAGAGCATGGTCGATCAGGGGGTTGGGGGCTCCCCCCGTCACGCACAGAGCAGGGCCCATCAGGGGGTTGGGGAGCTCCCCCCTGTCACTCACAAAGTAGGACCGATAGGGGAGTTGGGGCACCGCCCCCTATCACACACAGAGCAGGGCGGATCAGGGGTTTGGGGCGCTGCACCCTGTCACACTCAGGGCAGGGCCGATCAGGGGGTTGGGGCACCGCCACTCTCACACTCAGGGCAGGGCCGATGGGGAGGTTATGGCTCTACCCCGTCACACACAGAGCAGGGCCGATCAGGGGGTTGGGGCCCTGCACCCTGTCACACACAGAGCCACAAGGTGATCAGGGGGTTGGGGAGCTCCCCCTATCAGGCACAGAGCAGGGCTGATCAGGGGGTTGGGGCGCCTTCCCCTGTCACGAACAGAGCAGGGTGGATAGAGAGGTTGTGGCCCCACCCTGTCACACACAGAGCTGCAGGGCAATCAGGGGGATTGGGCGCTGCCTCCTGTCACGCTGATCCCGGTGCTGGGAGGCCTCTCAGCTCCACTGATCCTGGTGCTGGGAGGCATATTACCCTTTTACTATATAGGATAGAGGCCTGGTGCACGGGTGGGGGCCAGCTGGTTTGCCCTGAAGGGTGCCCTGGATCAGGGTGGGGGTCCCCACTGGGGTGCCTGGCCAGCCTGGATGAGGGGATGATGGCTGTTTGCAGCTGGTCACACACCCTTCAGGGAGGGGGTCCCGGCTGGGGTGCCTGGCCAGTCTGGGTGAGGGGCTGAGGGCTGTTTTCAGGCTGGCGGGTGACTGAAGCTCCCAGAATTTTTTTTAATTCTGGGCCAGCTTTAGCTCTGAGGCTCCAGCTCTTAGGCCTCCGCTGCTGAAAGCAGGTTTCTGGCCTTTGTTTACCTTCTGTATTTGAAACAATGTTGCGATCCTGCTGGCTGAAGCCCGGTGACTAAAGCAGGTCTCTGGGGTTTTGTTTAGCTTCTATATTTGTAACATAGTTGCTTAGAGTTGCAGCTCAGAGGCCGGCAGCGGCAGGCGGGGAACGTTGGAGTCCTCCGTCACTGAAGCAAGCAAGCCTCATGTTCGCTTCCAGCTGCCTAGCTGCCGGCCGCCATCTTGGCTGGCAGTTAATTTGCATATCACCCTGATTAGCCAATGGGAAGGGTAGCGGTCGTACGCCAATTACCATGTTTCTCTTTTATTAGATAGGATATTATATATGCTATTTTGACATATAATTTTTTGCAGTAACGTAATTACTGCACAAATCTTTCTTCTAATTAATTTCCTTTCAATGAGCACGAATCCGTGCACTGGGCCACTAGTTAAATTATAAAGCTGATGCTTTCCAAAAAAAATTCCATCTGTTTGTGGAACAAGTATGTCAATATATTTGCAAAGTGAAAACTTAAGGTAAGTTGCTCTGATGACCAGCCTTTACATGAGTACCCAGGGATTCAAAGGCACATTCCTAATGAAGGGACCTACCATTGTTCTACCTATTATCACAACTATGATCGAGTGAATCAGCGTGGCCCTGAAGAAATAAGTAACAGCCACAGCTTCACTACAATGTCTGATCTGCCTCTACAACCCTCAACCAGCCCCTTATTTTAAATCAGGGTAGTGGTGACCAACGGTTGCTGTCCTAGCCTGTAGTTCTTTTCAGCATCACAAAAAATTAAGGCTATGGATTAATAGAGTAATTTTATTTAGGCAGAATTATTTCCATGGAATTTTTCATAGCCAGCTCATAAAGAAGTGGGATGATTTGCTTAATAGTCTTATCCACAGGGAAATATCTGAAGAGTAGATTTTATAGAAAAATGGCTGAAATGTTCATGGCCAGGTGCCAGAAAAACTAAAATGTCTTTATTCTGCTTCAAATTATTATACCTTTCTGTCTGATTTCCTATAATTGTTTGTTGTTGTTGCTTCCATTTGGCTTCCATTTAACATGAGAAGGGCTGTTAGTGTGGGGCTCATGTACAGAACTGGCTTTGTTTGTGAAGTCACGAAAATTTCGGGTGTGACCATCACAGACATAATGGCTCTGATAATGATAGAGTTGCTAAATTACGACCCAATCTTGGAAATAAAAGAGAGGATGTTGCAAAGATCTTATTTCCAAGACAATGTCCCTGAAGATATCCTTGCAAATGAGAACAAGTAAGTAGAAATGAAGAGAATATATGATGTTCAGATGGGATTATGTCTAAACAAAATGCCTTTCAGCATTTTCTGTGACAAGTCAGCAACTCTTTAAATGCGCCCCTTGCAATTTCAGAGCTGCACCTGGTTTAATTGACAACTCTCGTCATTTCCTCAATAATTGGTGTGAACCAGTCCCATTTTACTGAGAACATCAATGCCACAGAAGCTTTGAGCGATAGCTTCCATTCACTCATTGAATATTAATTTGTGTGTCATCGCGCCACGTATCTATCTTATTCCTTTCTCTTACCCTAGGCTGGAGGGAAGGGAGGCACAAAAGAATGGCAGCATTTGATCCTTATCCTTCAGCATCTTATATTTGCAGTGATGAAACACAGACATGTGAAATAGTTGCAGAAACCATAGGAAGCTATAGATGGTTAATGCCCAGGTGAGGGGGTAGATGCTGCTGTGTGAGTTCAGAAGAGTTTGGGAAACACGGGAAACGGCCTCACAGAAGAAGTGGAATAAGAGTTGGACCTTGTGCAATGTGAGGACTGTAAAGAGGGGTGGGCAGAGGTGGTAATGGTGTCTACAATACTTGTACCTGAGACTGAGCACTGCCTACTCCCAACTGTGAGGGAACCACACTGACTAGAGCAGGGTTATATGGAAATAGCTGTGATAGTGTATGGATCACTAGAGTGAAATGCAAAAAAAACCCAAAAAACTCCAAACCCTTAAATTTTCCATATATCTTTAGTATATCTCAAGTTATTAATAATGGTCTACATTTTTATAAGATTGGTCAAGAACTGTTAAATTTCACCCTGGCCAGTATGGCTCAGTTGGTTGATTCAATTCCTGGTCAGGGCACATGCCCGGGTTGCAGGCTCGATCCCTCATAGGGGGCATGCAGGAGGCAGCCAATCGATGTTTCACTCTCGCATCAATGTTTCTCTCTCCCCTCTCCCTTTCTCTCTCTCTCTCTCAAAAAAAAAAAAAATCAATTAAAAAGTTCTTTAAAAAAAAGAATTGTTAAGTGTCATATACACACACAAACTTGTACACAAACGTACATAGCAGCCAAAAAGTAGAAACAACCCAACGGTTCATTAATAAATAAATAAAATGTGTAACATCCATACAATGGAGTATTACTTAAGAATAAAAAGAAATGAAATGTTGATCCATACACAGATGAAGCCTGAAAACATATGTTAACTGAAAGAAGCCAGTCACAATTCCATATGCATTAAATGTCTACAATGGGCAAGTCCATAGGGACAGTCTAGGGTTGGGAAAGTTAGGAGGAAACAGGGGTACAGGATTTCATTCTGAGGTGATTAAAATGCTCTAAATTGACTGGGGAATGGTTGCACAACTCGGAATCCACTAAAACTGGTGAATTTTACACTTTAAATTGGTGAATTGTATGGTATGTGAATTATAACATCAATAAAGCTGTTATAAAAAAACAAACTGCTAAGAGAGATGGACTCTAGAGAGTAGGGTCTAGGAGTCTGGGGGTAAGAATGGAGACGTACATTGTCACCAATTTGTTTATAATCAATATAGCCCAATTATAAATGCAAGAAGGGAAGACTGAATTTCCCTTATCACTCTCTGGTTGTCTTAAAAATATAGGCCTTTTAATTTCAAAAGTAAAAAGTTAATCCAGCTAACCTCCATTTTTAAATTTACTTTGATTTTTCAAAGAAAAAAATAATAGTGTGGCTAGTCATGGATATATATGTACTAGAGGCCCAGCGCACACAAAAATTGTGCGCAAGTAGCTCGCTTCCGCTTGCCTCAGCTGGCCCCCCCGCCCATCATGGCTCACTGCCCCGCCCTCTGCTGCTCATAGCTCTCTGCCGCTAGTGGCTTGTGCCCCACCCTGCCCGCCAGGAGAGCTGCTCCTTTGGTTGTGACAGTGTTACGGTGTGATGGCCACGGGCTAATAATCCCTGATAAATATATCATGTTCAGTCATTTCTGACCATTCCCAAGGCCCCTCTTGATTTCTGGAGGAATTAAGATTATTAAATTTCAATTCATTCTACTGACCATTTATTGAGAGCCTGTCTTGGGATAAGCACATAGGTAGGCAAGGCTATGCGAGGGGACGGAGATGAATAAGAAAGATGTTCCTACTTCACAGTGCTTATCACTCCAGAGGGAGATAGGACAAATAGATGAGGACCCAAAAGAAACAAAAAACTGTATGCTCTGTGCATTGTCACACTCTCTGGCTGATGAGGACAATAATTTGATCCAATACTTCTCAAAGTATCTACCCGAAAATCATCTTGGGTGTGTTTGCCAACAATGCAAATCCTAAGCCCCATCCCAAGCAACTGAATCAAAGTCTCTGAGAGGAAGGTCCCAGAAACATATATATCTATTTAATGTTAACCCCATTCCATCCCACAAAATCTAACCAACTTAAGACACTGAGATTGTCTACAATAAATAAAGCTGGTATAAATAAGTAGGCCAGCATTTCCCCAACCACATTCTGCAAAATACTAGTTCTTCAAGTAGTGAATAGATATTCCTTAGGGAAAAAAAGGTTCTGAGATCAAATAAGTTTGGGATATCTTTGGGTTAAACAAAATTTCAGAATGCTAAGAGATTTTAGTGGCCTACTGTGTGCTCAGAATCTTTGAAAATGGGGCAGAGGAGGTCATTACCAAACTTATTTGACTAGGGGCCCAATTTTTTTCCCATATATCAATGAGCATAGTAAGTTCATGGCTAGAAACTCTTACACTAAAATTAAGAGATAGAAGATACTCTGGACAAATAGTATGACCTTTTACTTCTTATAAGGAAAAGAAACATATATAAAAGAATAAAAACTTTAAAAATAGTTTTCCTCCTGGTTACTCTCTGAACAATATCCCAAATACCCTTTTTTGTAGTCTAGCTGTCACTTGGAGTAATACTCATTTACTGAGGAAAGGGGATGTTTAAAAATCATGTGAAGATTTCTTTGCTGAGAAGTTCCTCAACTCAGAGGCTAGGGGAGCATGGCACATTTCCTCTGTGGATTCCAGATTTGGTACAACAGTGTATAGAAGGATGAGTACAGGGACCAGAAGGGAGCGAGCTAGAACATCATTATCCTGTAGCTAGTCCCTGGTCACTGGGAGTCCCGGCTCTCCAGAACAAAACTATTTCACAAACCTGGATGAAGTCAGTAATTTTCTTAACTGGAATTAAGATCAACAGTTGGGAGGACTGAGGCCTTCTAAACCTGCACCTGCTTCTAACCTGTGCTCCCCTGGGTCAGTTCAAAAGACATCAGAAGAAATGGCCTACTTTGCCAATCTCAGTAGCAGCACCATCCAATCAGTCAGTCACCCAAGCCAGAGTGGAGGTGTTCAGCCCAGACTCTTCTCCCTTGCTAAGCTAATTAGTTATAAAACCTGCTGCATTTATGACAAATATTTCTCACTTCACCTCCTCCTCTCTATTCCCACTGCTGCTGCCATAGTTGAGGTCTTCAACATCTAACACCTGTACGATTTCACCACCTTTCTTATTGGACTCCCTCGCCAGCATTCTCCCTCTCCTCAAATCCATTTTCCACGCTGACCAATGCATATCTGATCATACCAACTTCCAGTTTAAAAATCCTTCAATAGCTCTCAATTACCTATGGCAAATAATTTCCCCAAAGTTTGCTCTGCAGAACACTAATACAATGCTTGACCTAATACATAAAATGGGGGGGGGGGGGGCTCCTTTGAAATTGGAAGCTGGGTGTCTTTATGTGCAGGTACAATGAAGAGGACCACCTATCAATATCTGATCTGTTCCCCAGTACAGCAAAAAGGCCCAATAATTCCTTGGAGACTCAGGACCCGGAGGAAGGCCCAATCCTGAAAACTGGGAAATGCCTTCAGAGTTTATCAATGTCCTTGGCTAAGGGATATAAAAAGTCAACACAAATACTTATGGGAAAATGGGCATTTTTTATACCTAAAGAGAAGGTATAGTTTATAGCTAGAGTCTGTTGAATATCCTCAAGTTTCCTCCAGGAAGGCAATCTGGAACTTCAACACTCTCCCTCTTCCATTAAGTATGTGGAGGTGAGGCTTTACATGCGCAGTGTCTTTGTAAGTCATAAATTAAGAACTGAAAGGTCAGCCCTAGCCGGTTTGACTCAGTGGATAGAGTGTCAGCTTATGGACCAAAAAGTCCCGGGTTTGATTCTGACCAAGGTCATGTATCTCAGTTGCAGGCTCCTCCCTGGCTCAGGCCCTGGTTGGGGCTCATTCAGGAGGCAACCAATCGATGTGTTTCTTTCACATCGATGTTTCTCTTTGTCTTTCCCTCTCTCTCCTCTACTCTCTAAAAATCAATGGAAAAAATATCCTTAGGTGAGGATTAAAATACAATACAATACAATACAATACAATACAATACAATACAATACAATACAATACAATACAATACAATACAAATACAATACAAATGGAAATTTAGATAACCTAAGAATCAGGTAGATCACAACTGACAACATTCTGGCTGAGTTTCCAGAACAAGGTATCTGATGTGTGCTCTCCCCATAATGTCCTCAAGATACCTTCTTACTAAACTAGTCTCTAAGTCAGACAAATCTTCAGTATGTGACTTGGCTGCTAGCTGCATTTTCAAGGCCAACTACTCTATGTAAATGCAACAAGCAAATGAAAAATCTAACAACTAGTTGCACATCTTACAGCCAGAATATGTTTTAATTACTAGTAAAAGGGATATGAATCAAACACTCACAGAAGCTAAGTTATGCATTTCCTTGTCCTTGTTCTACCTTATTTGCATTCTTCTCTCCTTTTCTTCCTCTTAAATTTTTTGTGGGTTTTTTTGGGTGATTCACCCACACTAATTTTGAGTTGTGGCACAAACAACTTTTTTAAAACTAACTTTATGCCAGTATATATTTTAAAACCAAGACAAAATAATACCATGTTTATCAACATACTATACAGTCCTAATAAAACCCTGATAATTCCCATATCTTGCAGCTTGCAGAGTTCTTTATATTATAGCTTTAATCCAAGGGGTTTAACAAACACATAAACACACACACACACACACACACACACACACCATTTGAAATGCCACAGCCAAAGAAAGCATCTTTAATAACAAATGGCAATTGTGTGCTTCAATTATAAGATCTACCATGGCCCTCTTACAGCACCATACTCTACACTAGTAATAATTTAAGAATTAGGATAATAAAAATAATACTTTAAAAATCTCTGAAAAATAACATATGTTATTTTATAAGTATGCAAATTTTGGCAATGAAAACATTCAAGCAGTGTTCATACAATACATATGCTAGCTTAGCTTTAACACAGCTTTTTACACATAAAGACTACTGCAGGACCTCTCTAGTGAGAGTTTGTGTATACCTACGTACTAAGTATGCTTACTTTTCCAGAAATAAACATTTGAACCTAAGAACTTTATCAAAATAAACCTCCACCGAGACTCATAGCCATCATCATTTTATTCCTTATCATCACAACTGGCTCTCTGTTGAGGCACTGGCATGGGTCTGTAAGCAGAAGGACCAGCTCTTAGCTGCCTCTGACCTTGCAGACAATGCTCGAGGCAGGGAGAACATCTATTCCCCAGAATTCTCCTTACCTTAAGAATCACAGTTTTCAGAGAGGTGAAGCATGTGAACACCAATCGACAAAGGAGAGAGCCTTCTGCACCCGGAAGGATAGGAGCTTCCCATCTCCCAGTGGTGAGTCATGTGTCCTTTCCTTAGCCAACTGGCCCACCAGTCAAGGATTAGTGCTCTTTCTGAACTCAGGACTCTAGCATGTAGTCAGTGTATGAATCTACTCCCTTCTACCATTTCACAAGCCCTAACAATGAGAAGTAAGGGCCTTTATCATATCCTTCCTAATCTCAATCCCAGTTTCCAGAATCCCATGAGTTATACTTGTTGTCCCAAAAGAGACTTCCAAAGTTCCTAAGTGAAGTATAATGCACATGCAGAAACTTACACGTATATGTGTACAGTTCAACGGATGTTCACAAATTTTACAGTCAAAACTGTCTTTTTCATAGTGATATACAAGGTCTACTTAGCTTTATTAAAATTGGCAAAGCCTGAACTCCAAGCTACTACTTTCATGGGCTTCCTATACCTTCCAAAACAAGTTCTACTTCCAACACTGCAAAGAGACACTCTCTTAGCATTCCCGCCCGCACTCAGTCAATATATTTTTTAAGAAGGAGGCTGTCATCAAAACTGTAAAATCTCATGATGCTAATCCTTACTCCCAGCAATCCTCCCACTGTTTTATGTGATGAGAATCATGATATGATGAAATTTGGAGGAGAAATCTTCTGGTGTGGACATGACAGTGAAGAACAGCTGAGCCATAAGTTGGTCTGATACATGCATTTTTATATCTGCTCATTATCTGTATTTTTAGGCAGTCCTCGGAGTCCACATAGCTTAGCTTCTCAAGTTCTCTCCACAAAACTAACATTAAAATCTTTTATTTTCTCCCAATTCAAGAACTTTTTAAAGTACTCCAAGTCTTAATTAACAAGAACAGTACAGGAATTAAAATCCAAGGCACCATTTACAGTGGAACCATCCTCACACATAAAAAACCAACACACATTTCCAATGGAAAAAGGACCAGTAGCAACTGCTTCAGAGCTTCACCAGTATCTTCAGAGGTGTGTTTTAGGAATGTCTTCAAATTGCATGGTTTCATCTACCAAGGTACTCAGACAGGGTCCATCAATAATGTGGATGAAACCAGAAGCCATTTGCTTCTTCAGATTACCCTCCATCCTTCCCCACTCTATTTTTGTACTGTGTGATTGACCAATAACTTCTGCTCTGTGGCTTCTGGTTGGCTTTGACTAATGGGGGCCCTAGCAGAGATAAGAGTAAGGGACAGAAATGAGATTGGGATATTTATTCCTTGGCTTCTTCCCCAAGGGAGGAAGCTTGTATCCTTACACAGGAAAGGATGTACCCTTCTCAAGGTAGACTTCTTGACAAGACTCAGTCCTCCCAGTTTCCTATAATTATGCCCTTTCCTGGTCCCACTGGGTCTAGAGGTGGGAACAGCTCTGCAATGACCAGTACTATACTATCCTTCCGGTTTCCTTACACTTACCAACACCTTTTCAATTTATTGAACCTTACAAATTATCCTAGTTTGAAGATTTTATGGGGGTATTTTTTTGGTAGGAATCCTGATTGATACAATAACCCTCCTCTCAGAACTTATAGCTCCATGTATTTTTAACAAATATTGCTGTCTTTTTTATTTTTAAAAATATCCCTACTGAGTCATGCAAATGTTTTCCTAAATTGCAAGCTCATGGAGAGGAATCAAAAATGAGAAGGACAGAATAAAAATGGAACTTTGATACTCTTGGCTAAGGCCAAACATAGCATTACCGTGCAACTGTCATCAAGATCTGCATACAAATAATGAGAACTTTTCCCTAAAACACAAAACCTCTTTCTGACATTCTCTAGCGTTCCTTTACGTTTTGTGGGCGTACCATTATTTAAATTCATCAACAGTCAGGGGCTTCAAACCATATAAGAAAACAATATCAAACAAAAAAGCCTGAAAGAAATTGGGACTCTAATCTGGATTCTGAGTAGGAAAAGGTCTCCTCATTTGGGTCGGAGAGCAATCTGTTCTCTATTTTGGAGATCCTCCCAACTCCCAACTGCTTTGTAAGCTGTCAAACAAGCACCATACAAATAATATGATTATACCATCCTTCAGTGGTTTATTCTATTTTAATATTACTAACCCTAGGATTTGGCTTTGTAAAAAGAACAGCACTCTAGAAAGACCTGAGGAGGTTTCTAGGCCCAATTCCACGATAAATTGGGTCATTCTACACAAGTCGTCTAACTCTTTGGACCTCGGTTCTTTCCATTTGTGAAATGAAGGTTGGTAGATGCAACTTCCCAAGTATTTGTAACCAAATTATTACAATAGACGTAAATAAATTCTTCTTATGGAACCTGGAGGCAATAGTCTAAAGCTGCTTCCCACTATCAAAAACTCCTTTGAATTCTTATATTTTAGATTAAAATTTTGAACTAATTTATACATTCTCAATGAAAAACGATTATTTTAATATAAAAATGTTTTACAATACCCACCAATGTATGTACATTTTTAAAATGAGCTAACCTTTTAATCCACAATTCTAAGAAGCTATTTCGGAGAAATGTTTCACGTGGTACACAAAATTCATATATAGAAATGTTAACAGGAAGTATTCTATTCCCATTGAAAAATGGGAAATATCCTAAATTTATCAGTGGGCTTAACTCATTATGGTAAATCCGCGCTGTAAGATTGTTCTGTCATTTCATTCAATTTTTTAAAATATATTTTTATTGATTTCAAAGAGGAAGGAAGAGGGAGAGAGAGAAACATCAATGATGAGAGAGAATCATTGATCAGCTACCTCCTGTATGCCCCCTCCCCCACTGGTGATCAAACCCAAAATCCGGGCATGTGCCCTGACCTGGAATCAAACCGTGACCTTCTGCTTCATAGGTTGTTGCTCAATCACTGAGCCATGCCAGCTGGTCTAGCCTTTTAAAAAAAATCTAATATCAACCTAGCCTTTATTAATCTGTGCAATTTTATTGTCCACTCTACTCTACAGTATCTTAACAGTTCACAAAGGGCCCTGTGCCCTGTGATAACTAAGAAATGTTCTGTTCTCCTCTTCCTTATCAAATTCACCTTAATTTCACTCCTATATTTTACGATTGACAACATGATCAAATGTGAAATAACTTGAGAGTCTGATAAATAAGATCTTAATTCCATCCCTTGGATCCATAGAGCCAGTGAATCAAATAAGCCTCAAAATACTAATCTCTGGACATCATTTACAGTTAAACAATATTAAGGTTTCAGTAATGACTCTGGAAATAAACTGGGGAACAAATTTGTTTACCTACTAATTATTTTAGCATGATATTCATCGTATTCTTCTTGCCTGATGATAAATATTTGCCTTCAATTCTTACTACATTCAAACAATATTTAATGGAATATTGAGAGATTGGGCTAAAGTAGAGATCACTCCTTTCATCTTGGTAGCCTTTCACTTTATTATAGGGGAAAATTAAATAGATCAGGCATAGTTACTCCTTTTAAAGGTAATGAATGACTTTTTAAAAAATTATGAATGTCTTGCTCTGGCTGGGTGTTCAGTAGGTTAGAGTGTCATCCCCATATACCAAGGTAGTGGTTTAATCTCTGGTCAGGGCACATACAAGAAGCAACCACTGAATGTATAAATAATGGAACAACTAATTGATTTCTCTCTCTCTCTCTCTCTCTCTCTCTCTCTCTCTCAAATCAATTTTAAAAAATGAATGTCTCTTGGAATTTATTATACTATATTCCTACATTTTCTAATTGATTATTGTTTTTAGCATACCCCAAAAGATAATAATGATGAGCTGAAGAAAAACTGTAAAGCAAAAAAACCCAAACAATATAAACATTCTTAATGATTAAGCATCACAACAATCATAAAACAATTATTTAAACCTTTTTTTGGTCAGCACTCTCCTAGTGTACAGCTAAGACTTCTTCTTGTAACTTAGCCAAGAAGAAAAGATAGAGATTAAAGCAGACATACCTCTCCTCGATCATCAACAAGAGTTAGAAGCTTACTTCTCAGTAAGCTTTTGCCTTTGTTTGTGTGTGTGTGTTTTTCCTTAGAGATAAGACTCAAGTGTTTCCAGCTCAAATCTCTGTGGGCTAGAAGTAAATGGTGGACATTGGCAAGCAAATGAGCAATTGACAAAGCATCCTTTTGACTTCTGGCGTTAAAAATCTTAAATAAAATCCTTCCCTTTTCAAACATCTAGTCCTCTCAAAGATGTGCACCACACATACCTTCCTCTTTCAAAGATTCTGAAAAGGCCAAACATCCAATTCAAAGTCCAAATGCTAACATCTTACTTAGTATGCACAAGACACCATGGTAATTGATCATTTCAAGAAGCAAATGGCACCATAGTGGCATTTGCATCCCAGCCGAAGAAATGCCTATCAGCAAATAAAACAGAACTTTGGATATAAAAAAAAAAAACCTTAGAAATTATCTAAATCAAACGCTCTTCATTTTAAAGGAGGAAAAATGAAAATTGGAGCGATTCAATAACTTCTCCAAGATAACTGCTAATAAATGGCAAAGACCAAGACTTCCAACTCCTAGTGTTCTTTAAATTATACTCCACTGGTCCTTTCTGAAACAAAATTCAACAGACTATTCACAAGGCCTTAGAAGATTAGTGGGTTCTTTTACTTGTCAGCATCTATAATATTTTTTAGAAATCACTGTCAAAACTCATGCAAGTGCTCTGAAAATAAACCAAAGAATTTGGAGGAAACATCAAAACCTGCAGAGCAATGAGCATGTTTAGTCACTAAAGTATAAGTATATTCATTATATGTATAATAATAGCAGTAAACACTTATTTATTTTAAGGGCTTTATACATGTTAACTAATTTAACCTTCCAAACCACCAAAAATGTAGGTTCCATTATCATTGACACTTCAGTGATATGGGAACCAAGGCACAGAAAATTTAAGAAATGTACCCAGGGCTACCAGGTAGGAAGTGGGGAGCCAGGCTTAATCTCTAGCAAGCTTGCACTGAGTCTTTGCTTTTAATCATAACACTGTTACACTACATTACTATTTCATAACACAAAGTACAAAAAGTAAATGACATTTTCCTGGTTGATAGACACACTCAGTATAAGAGAAATTTTATGGAGGTTAAGGAAAAATGAGAAACACCTTATCACTCACCAAATTTTTCAACAAATTTGCTAATAGAGTAATAACATTAAAAGTCAGAATCTTTTTCCTATATGATGCTCAAGCTACAAGGAAGCAGGACAGTAAAGAGTAATAGGATTTTTAAGAAGGCAAAATAAGAACACTAAGTTATTCACAAACTATACAATCAAACTCCTAAATAACTGAGAGTTTTCAACATTCACGTTAGGATGTATCCCTTAGGTCATGTCCTCTGAACAGAAAGACTAGAAGCAAATTCAAAACGTCCTATTTTAAATTTAAGACTTTTCAATATCTCTGAGAACAGATGCAACAGAAAAAAAAAATAGGATGCGGGAAGTACTGATATTGTGGCACAATTTAAGATGACAGAAAAATATTTATTATTAAAACTACACAATTATGTTTTAAAAGAATACATAAATGTAAAGTAAGAACAAGTATTGGTCTATTTAGATCTCAAAGATGATCAGGTGCGGTATCTTCCTTTTGGCATACCCGTAGGTACTGTAACAATGGCCACACAGTTTTATCTCAGACTCACTCCCCTCAAAGTCTTAGAAAGGTCAAAGTCCACGGCACAAAAATCCACAACCCCAATTCACTTGCCATTATTTTATATGAAACTGCAAAATACCTAATGTTTACACACTAAGCAGTGGCCTGCTAGTCCCCGTCCTCAGTAAGGGAGGTCACCTGCATCTACACCATGTGGCTTTGCCAGTGGGGCAGTTTAGAGTTGCTGCCGTTTTCAAAGTCCACATGGCCTGCTGCAAACACATGAGAGGCACCTAAATCAACCTGGTTTAGATCAGAATACAGAGTTCATATCTATACAGCTTTCTTAGTATAATTTCCTTTTTTTTGACTTATTTTATTTGTCTTATAGATATTGCACATTTCTTATTCGATTGCCTTTTAAGTAATTTACAATTTTCATTATTATTAGGAAAGGAATCTTTTTTCTATTATATATTACTAGGGCCCGGTGCACAAAATTCATGCACTGGGGTGGGGGTGGGGGGGGGTTCCTCAGCCCAGCCTGCCCCCTCTCACAGTCCGGGAGCCTTCAGGGGATGTCCTACTGATGGCCTCCCTCTGCAGGAGGCAACCTGACTGATCAGGGGAAGGCACCACCCCTATCACCCCACTGCTGCTGCCACTGCCGGCTGCCACAGCCGCCAAGGTGTTTTCATCAACACGGACTCCAGTCCCTTCACCACGAAAAAAATGACAACTTTCTTTAGGCGTTTCAAGATGTCTCTTTCATAGGATATGACATTTCTTTCTTTCTTTTTTATCCTCACCTGAGGATATTTTTCCATTGATTTTTAGAGAGCATGGAAGAGAGAGGGAAAGACAGAAAGAAACATCAATGTGAGAGGGACACTTTGATTGGTTGCCTCCTGCATGAGCCCTGACCTGGGCCCGGACAGGGAGGAGCCTGCAACCTAGGTACATGCCCTTGATCAGAATCGAACCCAGACCCTATGGTTGGCAGGCCGAGGCTCTATCCACTGAGCCAAACCAGCTAGGGCAGGATATGACATTTCTTAGACCCTCCAGCAGTGGACCTTTGTTTTTTCCTCCAGGAGTGTGTTGAAAAAACCCTAGATCACTTTCTTGGATTGTTATTAGGCAAGTTACCAAGAGCACTGTGAGCGGCGAACCAGGAGCTTAGCCAATGAGCTCTCAGAAAAGGTGTTACCTCTGCAGCTCACGCGCAGAGACAGGACTGCCGGCGAGGGCCTGCCCTCAGCCATGGCAGCTTGGGCAGGTCCCCCTGTCTCTGCTCCGTCTCTGTTCTGGGCCTCACCTGCACGCAGCCTCCTCCTGACCGGTCGTGACTGTTATGGTGTCCCGGCTAATTTGCATGTTGCCTCTTTATATATATAGATTATTGGACTTTAAGAGCAAATAGGAAATGTGATTTTCATATGCTGATTTCAAATCTGTTCAAACTTCTCAATTTTCTTTTTCAACCCTAATAGTTTTAAGTAATTATCTTGAACTTCTTGGTATAATTTTTATTGTAGCTTCATGAATATCTGAACTGACGGCTTGATAATTATTGTAAAGGACTAGTGGGAGAGGGAAAAGAGAGAACAAAAAGTGATAACCAATCCAGTTATGTCTCCTTGTCCTCCTCAGGTGGCTTAGTATACCTAAGGAAGGGATATTACAAGGAGACGGTGCACAGAGTAACTAGAACCAATACGCAGAAATAAGATTCAAGCTGAACTACGATAAACAAGAAAGGACTAAGCCAATGAGAGGCCTTCCCACCTTCGCCCTTAAAAGCATTTTTTTTTATAGTTATTGCTGACCTTCCTACAGAACATCTTGTACCACAGAATAATGTAATGCTCACTGAGTCACAGGACCTGACCTATGGACTCACAGGACCATATTCTAAAATCCTGATTGACATCATAGTCTCACAGGAAAAAGAACACCAGTAGGAAAGGAGATCCGGAAGGCCCTGAGGAAAGGCGGGATTGAACCTAATACTTCCCTGTCACCTGAAAATGGGAATTACCACGAAAGTGGCAAGACTGATGATCTTGGAGAGGTGAATGCATGGGTTCTGATCAGATTTAAGGAATTTCGCTCTATGACAATTACATCTAGAAATCACTTCAATGTATATTTTAGAAAACCATCATTGCTAAGAATTGATGGATCGAAGAGAAGTTTCTGTTCATCATTTATTCAGACTCTGGACAAACACCAAAATCACTCAGCTGAGCCCTAACCGGTTTGGCTCAGTGGATAGAGCATCAGCCTGCAGACTCAAGGGTCCCAGGTTCGATTCCGGTCAAGGGCATGTACCTTGGTTGCGGGCACATCCCCAGTAGGGAGTGTGCAGGGGGCAGCTGATCGATGTTTCTCTCTCATCAATGTTTCTAACCCTCTATCTCTCTCCCTTCCTCTCTGTGAAAAATCAATAAAATATATAAAAACAAAAATCACTCAGCTGAGTAAAACAAGTTGATTTTCTCAGTCACCTCTCCTACACAAACCACAAGCAGCATTTGGTTTTCCTCTCTGGCCCGAGATGCCAACATCCAGACCTTGGCTTCTTTTACAGGACAGGCCTCATTCCCTAGAAATAGGCCAAAAAGACTCTCACCCTCTGATAAGACTATAAAAACTTCTCGTTTCCAAGAGAAATCGAATCCTTACTATGCCTAAGTGTTTTTCTGAAGGGCCCTAAACACACAGAGCCTTCTGTTTGTAGCTCATCCTCCTCCCTAGCACACACAAGAACATATCTCCGTATTTAAAATGACTTTATTGTAGCTTTGAAAGTAGCAAGCCTTTATTCTCTTGTGGATGTTTTGCCTTTCAACCCTCTTGTGTATCTTTCTTTATGTGAAAAGCAGTTAATTTTCCTTCTCCAAAATCTCCATGGCAGAAATCTCCACTTATTATTAACTATCAATTACCAAAGAATGGATCCTGCCTATGTATGAATGTGTGTGAATGTACGAGGGTGTGTACTGTGCACATGCCTGTGAGCGCACAGACATTTAGGCAAACATGTAGGCACACTGCTTATAGAAAATAAGTAGTTTCAATAATTAACGTATATATTTATCCTTAAAATAATGTATAGTTGCATATAAATTTAAATATGTGCTTTTATATATATATATACATGCCATAGTTGATAAAATTTTTCTTCACTTTAACTTTTATATCTATAAGATTTCTAACAGTTTAATACATTATGGTTCCTTTTCTAGGATTGAAAACACCTAAAAATGTATTTTCCTCTCTAGTAAAAGCCCTGAATTATGAACTGTTCATCTTTTTTCACTGAAATTGACCAGAATTTTCCCTCCAAATACTAGTACTTTAGAATTTAAGCATTTGGAAGTGGAAGCAATTGTAACAGAGAAATCAACTACCAATTCTATGTGTAGATAACCTTGGCTTCACTTTACAAAATACTCTAAGAATCTGTATTTCATTTAAATTGCTCAAAATCCCAGAAAGTGCATGTAGGAGCTTTAAATATTGCAAAGCATCTCCTGGGCAGGCCAGTCTAGTACTAGGGTGCTCACTATTTTATTAAGTGAAAACAACATTTCACAGAAATGCAATGACATATTTACATACATGTGCATGGAGAATCTGAAAGGATATATAGCAATATGTTATGTGTGATTGTGTCTGGGAGGAGTTAGGTAACTTTTCCTACTGATCTGCTTTTTCCATTTATCCCTCTAAGAACATCCCTCCTATTGTTTGTGTAATAAATCTACTGAATGAAAAAAAAAGAAGTCTATTCTGATAATGATTCCATAAATGTCAAGATGCACAATGAAACCATTTATAAAACATGTATACCAAGGAGCAGACCTATCAAAATCTAATATGACTCAAATAAAACGTAGGTGATGAATTCTGGGGGCTCAGTCAGTGAAAAGCATCTTGGACACCAAGACCTGTGCGAAGACCCAGCATGGGCGGTGGAAGTGGAATGGGCAACCCTCCCAGAAGACAAGGTAGTGAGATTCTGGGTGCATGTTCAACTATGACTGCCTGGTCTTGATATAGACTCATTCAGCAGCACAGACGCCATTGTCCACGTCAAGGTAACAGACGGAGTAATATAATGCATTAAATCTCTTGTCCCCATATAGGACCTTGCTATGGGGCCCAGAAGGATCTTATATACTTCCTGATAATTCTGAATGATGCTGACACGTATCTACCTTCCTGGAAACCAGAGCAGAAGTCAATGGACATCTTCAAAAGGCTCCACAGAATCAAAGAATCTAAAATGCCCAGACTCAAGTGTGTTCCATCCAGCATGGCTCTTGTTCCCCTCTCTTTATATATACAGTTCATGAAATGCCAAGGTTACAAGCAAAAATCTAGGCTACAGGGAGCATAATATCTACCTCTGGACCAGACTCTTGAGAAAAACCTCACATCACTGTCCCCAGATCTTTCTTGTACTGTGGGGGTGTAAGGTGTTAACAGTGGATAATATTGGTTTATTCTTATTCAGAATACAATAGTACCTAGGCAAGATGACCTATGTAAACACACTAAATGTCATCACTTGTCACATGTTAAACCCCACGCATCCCATAAAGACATTTCAACAGCACGTGGTGGTAGGATATATGTGATGTCTCCCCAACCCTCTGAGGAAAGTGCCATACTCAGCTTTTAGTGCCTGTGTATTCTCGGGCTGCAGCTGGCCCTCTGAGAAAGCCTCTCCACACCTGTCTACCAGACCTGTGCCGAGAGCTCTGCTTCCACCTGGGCAGACCCCACACTTACAGCCATAAATGCATTGGCACTGAGAAAGACTGCTGAGGATGCGGCTCTCCAGGTGTGGCTTTATTTGTCACTTCACCAGGTCAGCTATTTAGGCCTAGTCTTCTCCATTGGCTTGAAGCTTTGTTCACACCATCTTGGGTAACACATCACATTATTCGTCCTTATAAAAACAAATAAACTCAAATAAGCATTGAGAGTCAGTTCACCCTTCCGAGCACCTCTGCCTTCCCCTCTCGTGTGCCTGACACACTTTCCATCCCTCCCTTCCGAGAGACTCCCATACTTTCAATGGAGGAGCAGCCAGATGCCTTGCTTCATTCCTTGGGGTGCCTGCCTGCCTCAACCTTGCTGATGTGCACAGCTCGGAGGGCCTCAGCCTGCAGGCCCGCCACTGAGTCACTGGGAGCACAGCACTGCGGTCCCTAGCACGACCCACCATCAGCTGCTGCCACTGAGTGAAGTCCTGTGCTCTTCACTGCCCATCCTACAGAGAAACTGGGCCACCCCATGAGGCTGGACCAAAAGGAGAAAAATGTTTTCCTACTTATAATGGCTCCCCTCTGAACCAGTGCATCGGAAATTCACACAGTCCTGGAGAATGAAGTGCTGGATACTTTAGTTCCTAGCCGACTCTGCTCATAGCAGCTGGCTTCTAAAATAACCAGTTATTCTAAAAGAACTCCAACCAATCCACGTAAGTGCAATGCAGCGCGCAATGGTCGAAAATAAAGTTATAGTTCAGCAAGACATCGCCTGTGTCATAACTCGGTGTGGAAGGAAGGGGCATGAGGAATCATCAGGCCTCCTGATGAACACGGCCGGGGAAGCTGGCTCCCTAAACTCCTGGAGTTGCGTTTTCCATTCTCCCACCCACCCACAAGGGTGGACCTTGTCTATTTCAGCCACTACTGCTTCAGGCCATGGTCCCTTGCAGTAAACTGACAGCCTGCTCATTGACAAGCACGTTGGGCAACACGCAGAGAGACTTTGCAGAAACAGAGTTAGAGTTAGAGCTAACACGCAGATAGGCAGGAAACATGGAATGCCTCATCAGAACGGAGAATTGCCATCTTTCACGGATTGCACAACATTTGATACATACGTCTGCATTGACGTATATCATAGGAGTTTTTTGTTGTTGTTGTTATAATCTGTTTATTTGGTGGTTGAGCCCGAGAACCTTATATAACACATCCCTGTCTCAAAGGTAGCAACATGCACGGCACTGCACTCAGTTACAATCCAGACTCCCCACAGCAGGTCCCACTAGCCACCTGGAATCATTTCACGGGGCCAGCTTTCTATATAATTGATTAAAAATAAACAACGGCCACTAGCAACAGTGAAAGAAATACTCAGTAGTCAGCTTTACCCTACATTCAAAAGCTAGCATTCTGATGGTATGATTTTAGGGATTTCAGAAAAGCATTTCCCTCCTGATTTTAATAGGCTGCACGAGCCTGACCCGTGGCGGGAAAGGAGCCCAGTTTTCTAAGCCAAAACACACGTGAGCATCCGTGGGTCTTCCAGGGTAGAGCACAGGAACACCACCCTCTGCCTCCGCGCTGGGTGTTGTACGACTCCAACCTTGCATCTGGTTTCCTTAACAAAGAAGCAGCAGATCTGCACCGCTTGTTTGGCCAGAAAGCACACAGTACAGCTACCGCTGAGGAACTTCCATTCATGCTTGCTCAATAAACAATGTGGATGACATAACGAATGAGCCTTTCCTATGAACCCTGCTATTGGAAAACATAGGCACTTTCCGCAGAGTTTAAGCCCGTCTACAAGGAGCAGTTACCCCTGGTGAGATCAGACGTGGACCGAGAAATATACAAATCCAAACAGCGTACACTCTTAGATGCCTTTGCTATCACCCTAACTTCTTTTCTGCCTGAGAAGGAATTATATAATGAAGAATCATTTCCGTCAACTCTAAACTATACAGAGAACATTGACAGCGCAGCCAGCAAGAACCCGAAAGATGTGAGCTTTCAGCTCCATGTTCCCTGCGTTGCCTAAGAAATGGGGGAGGGGGGAGTTCAGTGGGAGGAGGGAGAGGAGGGGAGAGGGAATCAGCTATCTATGAAAATACTTACAGCCTCCGAGTCTTCAATGCCATGCAGGTACAAATTGTCATACATGGAGGTCTGATAATCCAGAGCACCTCTTTCAAGGCAAAAACAAAACTGCCACAGAAGCCACAGCTAGAGCTAAAAGATAGAAAAGGCCTGGGTGAAGGACTGCGCTTGCCTTATCAATTCCTGTGGCTTTACCAGGCAAGATGCTGTTCATTCACATCACACGGGGTGAGCTTATCCCCAGAGGCAGTTCAGACCTGGCATTTTATCTGCCTTCCCAATACAGAGCATAGAAAAGCAAAACCCTTCCTCAACCACAGACTGGTGACTGAGCTAGGAAAGTGGCCTCTGATTGGCTCGGCTCGCCTGCTTCAGTCAGCTGAAGAGCGTTCCCTGGGAGAGTGGAGGGTGACTGGAGCATCCTCCCCAGCAAAGAGCTGCTTCCTGTTTCGCCTGCACCGTGTGGCTCTGCAACGCACACTTGTCAATATCGAAAAGGCTGCGTGGAATGTTTGGAAAGGCGGACTATTGGGTACTCTGAACACTACTGCTCATCTTCTTAATTAAATTCACAATTGGAGGGAGGTAGGGGAGCAAAGGAGAGATTTTATTTCCAGAGAATATTGTGTAAAGACAGGCAAACAGATACTAATCTCCATGCAACATCTGTACTTAACAGATGCAATTTCAGTCAAACGGGCAATAAATCACTTAAAATTTTTAAAAAAGCAACAAGGTAAAAAAAAAAAAAGGATAAACAGATGGTAAGATTTCTTGTGGGACTTGCAACTGTAAAAGTTTTCAATATTCTCTGCCTCACTGGCAAGAAAATACCTCTGTAACCCAACCAGTGAAGTTTGAAAAAAGAAGCCAAAAGCTCTCAAAAGTCTTTGTTTGGATGCAAAAATTTTAATGTCTCTTTAGTTTAATTTTTTTAAACCATCTTTAAATAACAGCCAATATTTTAGCGTAAGTCTTTCATCCTCTTTCCAATGTTTAGTCCTTTAATCCTCCTCAAACAGCATTGATCTTTCTCCAAAAACCCAAACAGAGAAGTTCTCCTCCCTTCCTCCACTCCCACCACACCGCAGCCAAGTTTGACCCAGGACTGGTCCCACTCTAGAGCTCAGCTACATACTTAAAGCTTTCTGGTCAACCAATAAGGTACTGTAGCTTTAAAACAGGAGAGCTCTAGAGCTCACTCTAGAACAGTGGTTCTCAACCTTGGCTGCACATTAGAATCACCTGGGAATCTTTTTGAAATCCTGATTTCTGGGCCTCATCCTCCGGAAATTCTGTTTCTTTGTTATGGGGTGGGGCCACAACATTCGTAACAAGGAAACAGAATTTCGGGAGGATGAGGCCCAGAAATCAGGATTTTAAAAAGATTCCCAGGTGATTCTAATGTGCAGCCAAGGTTGAGAACCACTGCTCTAGAAAAAGCCAGCAACGTTTGGCAAAAAGAAGTTGGTGAGGGGCAAAGAACACAATCTAGAGCACTTAGAGCACTGAATGATTGATTGGGGTAAGCAATGACCCAGAAACTCAGAGGCTCTGAGTGCAGAATCAGCTTCACCACTGATTGGTTGGATGACTCTGGACCAATCACCACATTAAGGACTTTAGTTTCTTCACCTGCCAAATTGAGGTTAGATGTAACTCAGAGAAAGAACTTTGCAAATCTAAAGTGCAACATAAACACTTATCAACGACAACCCTGCTTTGTCAGCTGGAAGGCTTTGGCTGTCGTTCATGGGAACTCAGCACAGGAGTAGCTGGCTGGCCCTGGACCTAGAAAATGAGGCCTGTCCTCCCAGCCGCTATCTCTGAAAAGACTCACTCTTAAAGAAACAACCCTGAGTCACAAAAAGCCATACCTGAGCTACAACTGTTGAGTAGAGCACAGGTCTTCCAGGTCTGCACTGACTAGTAATGTCTTTCGATCACAGTTGTACACCTTGGGAACGGCACTCGTACTTAGTCACTTTCAAATATAAATAATGACAAGGGGACTCATCTGTTCTTCAGAACCCCCAAATGGTAGGGTTCATAGAGGTTGCCATCTGTGCCTACACAGAGGGAGAATGGCAGAAGAGAATGGGTACAATAGGCAGGATACCATAGAAGAAAGCCAAGTGCCAGCTCTACCTGTTGACAACTGTGTGTCCTGGAGCAAGTCACCTACCAGGTTGATCCTCAGCTCTCCCCTCCATAAACCAAGAGGACTGGGCCAAAGGATTTGTAAGTTCAAATCCCTGTATCTGAGTCTGTCATTTTAATTAACTCTCTAACTATATAGCCTTGTGATATTTTAGCCAGAATCTACAGAAAATTCAGGCAAGAAGGTCTTTTTTTCTCCTTAGATTTTCTAGATCATTTCTTTACCGCCTTAATTGAGAGTATAGATATTTCCTGAGTATCTTTAAATAGAAATCTAAATTAGGGTGGGGGAGAGAGGCTGTCCACTTCCATAATTCACCCAGATGAGAGAAACTGCTCCCTACTGAGAAAACTGTCCATGACTCAAGTCCTCTCCTGAATTTCCCTGCCTCAAAGTGTTCCCTACAGCTAATGTGAGGGTCTAAAAGGAAGTTGTTAAAGAATAGGGCTCATTTTGTGATAGACTAATGCATGCAGTAAGTGAGTCTGACTCAGGGTGGGATGTCAGGAAGAAGGTACTTGATCAAGCACTGCAGCCTGTGGTTACTCCCTGCAGCCCTACATCCAACCCCTCAAGCACTAAGAAGAGATGTGAAGCAGGGGCAGGCTGGCTCTACCTGCTCCCCAGAAGCTTAGAAAAATGCTGGACTCAGAATCACAAATTGTCAGAGGCAAGAGAACCCCAGAGTTACCTAATCCAGCCCTCATTTTAATACCCAGAATGGTTACACTGCTGTATTCAAAGCCATACTTTTCTACAGTTGAGTGTTCCTTCCCACTCCCTTCTTGAGGGGTTTTCAAGATAAGGGAGGAGGAGCAGTGGACCTGTTCCCAGGAGGAATTTGGTAAAACAGGAGAAAGTCACTTTGGTGGGTAAAAAGTAAAAAACTTTTTTAAAACCACTCCTTTCATTCTAAAAATTGTCTAATCACAAGTCATTTGGTCACCCACAAGCTGACAACTGAAAATCAACTCACAGATTGAGGAGTCTGTCCTAGGGTTTGGATCTACACAGAATAAGCACTGCACCTGCAAGTCACCTAAAGATTTCAAATCCTGCTGAAACCGGTTTGGCTCAGTGGATAGAGCGTTCAAATCCTTACTCAGGCTGATCCCAGAGGATCCCTAGTGAGAGACTCACACTGGATTCCCCAGTGGAACTCTGAGGAGTTCCTAGAAAAATGAACTCAAAACTCCAGGAGGATATTGGACTTGACCATCTCGGTCCCAAGATACTCTGAACTAAGAGCTGGCCGAGAAGTAGTGAGAGGCCCTGGGAGCTTTCTGGGCCTGTTTCAGATCACAAGCCACCAGCTTTGGGTCAAAGGTCCTTGGGATTCCAGCAGGTCTAAGTTCCAAGAGTCCACTTTCAGGAGTATCATACTTAACTGCAGCAAGAGGTGAAAAGTAACCAGGGGACTGGCAGCCTCTTAGTTTGACTTCTGAGAGTCCTCCAGTTAAGTAATTGGTTGAGAGGATGGCCCACTTCGCCTACCTGAGGTTACAATGAGAACAATAAGGTGAACACCTTATTGCTCACTGTGTGTTGGTGTGTGCCACTAACCCCCTGTCTCTCATGCCTGATGAGCCTCCAAAATCACACATAGCCCCGAAAAGGCTGCCTCCCATTTCGAAACTGCTTGATGACTACGCTTCTCACCCACTTCCTTCCAAGTCATCTCTCATGATGATCAACAGTGCAAAGTCAAACAAGACCTATAACAGGGGATGGCTTGTATGATTCTGTCATAAATTCCACATGATTTCTGGTGGGGAGGTTGTTCTTGCAAGCTGACAAATGCCTCAACTGAGCTCAGTTCAGCGGAGGAAATGGTATGGTTCTCAACAAATCAGGAAAGCTCTCTTCTGTATCTCAGTGGAACATTACTTTGAGTTAGTTTTTGTTGGTTTTAAACCTAAGGACATGGAGTTCCTCTCCCTTACCTGGGCTGGGCTTTATGGTACAGCAAACACGTGGGATTGACAGTGGAATGTAAAGGACAAGCCTATCTCTTTTCTATTTGTTTGGAAAGGGGGAGAAGAGGAAGAGAAAAGCCAAGAGTGAGCTCTGAGTTTTAGACAGCCATGATCAAGACAACCGGTGTAGACTTGGAAGCTAAAAGAAATGTTGCTATCCAATTTTCCACCCAGGTTTTTCCTGAATGTAACTCTTCTAGGCCAGTGTAGTTATATGTTCTACAGTAGGACTCTGAGAGGTCAGGGAAGAAACAAAAGGGATCGGGTTTGGACTCTCATTGGCTCTATGAATTAGAACACAAGCCCAAAGCCTCTACTTGCCAATTCAGCTATGGGCACTACTTCGCTTTTTGTTATTGTTTGAATTTTGTGATGTGACCACAGTGTGCTACGTTATTTTCTCCCTCTTTGGCTCTGTAAGAACTAATCCACTCACTTCTTTGCCTCTAGAAAGCATGAATATTGTAACCTGCTTCCTTCCTGCTGCGCCGGCAGCAGGGCAGACAAAGGAATGAAAACAAAACAGAACAAAGCACTACAGACAATTGATTCCCCTTTTAGTAGTCCTCTGAGTTGGAATTTAAACCTCACTACCTAGGCAGGCCTGTCCTTGATTCTCTCTGGGCCTCATCTGTAACATGGAAATAATATTAGCTCTGGACGCAATGAGTTAATAAATGAAATGTACATAGAAATTTCCTGGTACTTAGAAAGCAGAGAGAAGAATCGGCACTTTTTTAAGGGAAGTAGTATGGAATCAGGACCGCCTACATCACCCAGCTCCAAGGACCCACACACACTGCAATTTGTGTGAATGGTATTCCTGGGGCAGTGTAACAGGAATACTATGCAGCAGGGTGGTTAAGAGCAGGGGATCTGGAGCCAGACTGCCCACAAATCCCTGTTGTGTCACTTCCCAGCTGGATAACCCTTGGCAAGCGACCCTGCCTTCACTTCCTTATTTATAAAATGAGGAGTAGCCCAAGATTATTGTGCAGATGAAAAGCCTTGATAAAAGAAAGTGCTCAGAACGGTGCCTGGCACAAGGTCAATGCTGCACAGCATCAGTTGCTCTTATCTTTGGGTCTGGCCTGAAGCCCTGGTACCTTTTGCCTTGGAGGTAGATTCCTAGTGCTTGCCCCTGATATTGGCCTGGTCCTCTCAATCCCCACCTGGGACCCAGTCTCAGCTAGCAGAGCTGAGACCAGCATCCTGCCTCCTGTTGCCCTACTTAGCTCAGTGCCAGCCTCCTCCCGGTCGCCTACCCGCTTCATCTGGCCAGGCTGATTACTCCTTATGCTGAAGCTGGCGTGCAAGCCCAGGCAACCATGGCCTGACAACACCTCTACCCTTAGGCCACCCCGTTGAACCCTGTGTTCCCTGGGTCCCCACCCCCAACCTCCTATTGGCCTTCCCAATGGCCTGGTCTCTTGTCAAACTACAATTTTCTATTTTTTTTTTCCAAACTACAATTCTGAACTCCTCACCCCACCAGCCACTCCTGAACTACTCCAACCTGCCACAAACCATTGCCAAGAAAATGTCCCCATGAAAATCCTATAACACATGCTACTATTGGTTCTTACCAAGGAGGCAAGAGGAGAGTGAGAAAGACAGAGAGAAACATGGACAGGGATAAAGAAGCATTCAAAAGAAGAATGAATATATGGACTAGCTTCCCCACCTCCCTGCTATTCTTGATGGCTCCAGGAAAAAAAGAATACTTCATAATTCATAAAAGAGTGAGCGTAGGTAAGGCAAAAAAATTCCCATGGCCTATTCAACTTGCCAGAAAATGACAGATCCCTCCCCATGATTGACAGATTACTCAGTAATCTCTAGATTTTTGAAATTTGGTTTTTTGTGTTGTTTTTTTTTTAAAAAAAGGCCAATCTCTTGGCAAAAACATTCCATCTAGCCACAATTTTCATTAATGCTATACAACTTTATTTTCCACCCTTTTCCAAAATGAACTGAGGAGGCTGGTCCAGCTGATCTCCGCCCTGCTGCCGATACATCAGTCAGCACTAATTTAACAATTACAGCTTTCAATTGCTGACTGCTCTGCACTATTTTAGAGGCTGGGAACTCGAAGATCACCAAGACATGACTGCATGCGCCTGGAAGCCGACTGAGGGCTGGTGCGGTAGCAATACTGGATGTCCCTAAGACAGAAACTGAACCCAAGAGATGGCTGCAATCAAAGCGCTCAACTGTGAGAAGCTCCTATGAGAGTTGGAGAGAAATTTGGTTCTTTTTTCTGCAAAGCCTCAGCAGGGGTGAGGAGCAGGAAAGGGGGGAGGAAGGGACGGGTTTCACTCATGAACAGGGCAGAAATGAGTCAGCCACCAATTTACTGCATGGCCTTGGGCAAACCACTTCCTAGGATTCCCAATTTGCTGCAAAGAGTAAACAGCTGTTTGTTTTTATGTAAAATTTGTCAATTTTTATTTTGCTACTGCTTTTAGGTAGAAATTCATGTTTTTCCTTCCTAGGGGGAGTTTTCCTCTTTGATTTGATCACACAGTTTACAGACAGATGCATTAGGTCACCTAATAAACATCCATAAATGCTTACTGAGTCCCTAGTACCACCTCCAAACAAAAACCCGACAGTGTCGGCTCCCATCTGACATCTTTGAAGGCTTCCCCATTGCTCTTACAATAAAGACCCAAATCTTTAACATGGTCTAGCCACAGTCTCAACGTTTCTCTTCTCGTACCTCTTCCTTTTTTGTTAGTTTGGGTGTTTTTTCTAAGTAATTTTTTATTTCCCAATTACAGTTGACCTACAATATTATATTCATTTCAGGTGTACAACCCTGTGGCTAGACATTTACATAACTTATGAAGTGACCACCCCAATAAATCCAGTACCCATCTGATACCTTATGCAGTTATTACAATATTATTGACTATATTCCCTATGCTATATTTGTTGTGTTGAGTGAAATAAGTCAAACAAAGACAAATGCCAGATGATTTCACTTATATTTGAAATTTACAAGTAAACAAGCAGAACAGAAACAGATTCATTGAGACAGAGAATATTTTTATTGATTTTATTGGGGTGAGATTGGTTAATAAAATTATATAGGTTTCAGGTGTACAATTCTGTAATACATCATCTGTATATTGTATTGTGTGTTCACCACCCCAAGTCAAGTCCCCTTCCGTCAACATTTATCCCCTTTTACCCTCTTCTACCTTCCCCCACCTATGATTCAGAGAACATTTTGATGGCTGCCAGATGGGAGTGGGTTAGGGGGATGGGTGAAGGGATTAAGAAGTACAAATGGTAGTGACAGAACAGTTGCATCTCTCATTTTGCATCTTTGTCCTTTCACCTTCTCCCCTACAGCCAGCCTGGCCTTCTTGGACACATCACTGAACTCTGTCTATTCTGAGCCCTTTGCTTGAACCTGACACTTCCCTCCACGCCATAAACACACACTAGTGAGATTGGTGAATTAGTATCTGTTTCCAGAATGTGAGTTCTATGGAAAAAGGAATCACTATTATATTCCCACTGCCTAGCACAGTGCCTTGTATATAGACAGCTTTCAATAAATATGTGAATAACTCACAATGGCCCAGCACTCCTTGGCTACCTTTGCACTGGGGCTGCCAAACAGGGCAGTGACTAACAATAACAACAAAAATATTCCCCAAATGAAATGTGGATTATTTTAGAGCTAAGAAAACCAGGACATGAATATCCCAAGAGGGTCCTCACCAAATTGTCTTCATGCCCTGACAAAGAGAGAGTGGTCCTGTTCAGATTCAGTTTCTTACAAATTAAAAATGTTTTGTTTTAACAATGCCTCTCTTGCAAAGAAAACATAATTTATAATGTGTGATGGATTCTTCTTTTGTGTGTGAGATGGAGAAAACACCCCATGACCTTTCATACCTTCAAACCTTTGCACACAATGCTCTCTCTAGGAGGCCACCTCCACTCTGCCATGCCCCGCCTCAACTTTTTCTATTTGGTGAATTCCTTCCTTCTTTAAGGTCCAATGTAAATGTCACCAAGACCTTCCTGAACTCCCTCAAACATTAGACACTCCTTCTTCTATACTCCCATAGCACCTTATTTTCCTTCACTTCTTTACTCATGCGTCCACCACATAATAGTGTAATTTGTCCAATAGACCTGTTTCTTCCTCTATGAGAAAAACAACTAAAGCAAGAATCAAGTCTTACTCCGCTTTGTATACCAAAGGCTCTATTCCATAGAAAATCTTTATTAAGTACTGGTTACAGGCACTAAAAGACAAACATAGAAAAATAAAGACTGTAAGCCCAGATTTCAGGATTCCCAATAGACCACCAGGGAGCCAGCCGAGTCCGATGCAAAAGCAAATTGAGTCTTTATTCGAGCTAGCTCGTGCTCCCCGACCACACTCGCCGATGCAGCAGCAGGGGGCAGAGAGAGCTAGCTCTGTGCGAAGAGGGGTTTTATAGGGGGGTTGGAGTAAGGGGAGGAGAGAGGACTGTGGGCCCTGCCGATTGGCCAGGTGCAAGTCGGGGTCTTGTTACACAGGATGTGGTTGTGTCTATGGCGCGCACTTCCCTTGATTGTCATTGGTAGCAGAGGCTTGGGCTTCCGGGAAGAAGCTCCTTGCCGAGCACATGGCTAATGGCTGCTGCCCAAAAATGGAGGATCTGGGGCAAGATGGAGGGCATAGCCCTCGCCCTTTCCAAGACAACAACACTACATTTTGAGCCCTGATGACATTACCTCCATCATAGTCCATGCAGTCTACTCTAGTAGATGTCTGAGATCATACAGGGAGTAAACAAGGAAGAGAATGAGCCAGAAATCTGTGGGGTCAATTTTAGGCCTGCTGTGGATTTAGAAAACAAACCACAAAATGGAAAGGATTATCAGGAACTCAGGTGTGAACTGGACTGGAGTCAGTGGTAGAGGCTTTTCTTGGCGTAAAATCTATGGGCAGAGAAAATACTGCTAGATGATGAATGGATGGTAGCATTTCAGTTATGGGATGTTTCCCAAAACTTCATTGCCTCAGAGTGTATTTGGGGAGAAATACCTATTTCCCTTTGGAAAAGAGTGCCAAACTATGTACACTTCTAGGCCAGGAACTCTCTCTTATCTTGTTAACATACCCCTTTCTAACCCAGTGGCTATCACAATAAATAGAAAACAGAAGTTCAATAACTGCATTGGGAAAAGCCAAATAAGCTAGCATGATGTAAATGAGCTCCAGAATACAACATAGCACTGAGTAGATCATGTGTCTCAAGTTCTGTCAAGTGCTATCATAACTCATGCAGCCTTAGGCACCAGACACGCTAGGACCTCAACAGGGGAGTAGAGGAATCTGACTTCCTCCAAAATACTGAGCTTAAAGTAGCAATACTCATTCTAGATCCCATCTACAAGTAGATCTAGAGGAGTGGTTCTCAACCTTCTGGCCCTTTAAATACAGTTCCTCATGTTGTGACCCAACCATAAAATTATTTTCGTTGCTACTTCATAACTGTAATGTTGTTACTGTTATGAATTGTAATGTAAATATCTGATATGCAGGATGGTCTTAGGCGACCCCTGTGAAATGGTCGTTCAACCGCCAAAGGGGTCGCGACCCACAGGTTGAGAACCGCTGATCTAGAGCTTTTCAAAGCATTGTTAGACTTGAGTAGGATAGTTGTCCATTTTTGCAACTTAGTGAGCAGTAATAATAGAATGGTGGTTATAGTGCACACTGCTGAACTTTAATATATATTTTTTATTGATTTCAGAAAGGAAGAGAGAGAAAGAGAGAGAGAGAGAGAGAGAGAGAGAGAGAGAGAGAGAGAGACATCAATGATGAGAGAGAATCATTGATCAGCTGCCTCCTGCACACCCTCTACTGGGGATCGAGTCTGCAACCTGGGCATGTGCCCTTGGTCAGAATCGAACCTGGGATCCTTCAGTCCACAAGCTGATGCTCTATCCACTGAGCCAAACCAGCTAGAGCACACACTGCTGAGCTTTGACATCTCTATTATTCTATGTGGCTGAGATGACTAAAAGCCCTAATATCCATTCTCTATTCCCTTATTTTAGCTTTAAATCCATTCCATGCCCAATTTTAACAAAGAATATGAGTCTCTGACTAGGAAATTTCACAGCCTCCCTTGCAGCTAGTGACCCTGTTCTTTCCAAAAGAATGTGAGTGAAAGTAATGTTTCTAAATTACACATCACATCTTTGAAAGAATACTGATTGCCCACCACATACTCTCTTACCTATTCCTTTGGATGTGGTGCTAATGAACCAATTTCCACCATACATATGAATGATGAAGAGTAATTAGGTTAAGGAAACTTGAGTGGGTAAATGACTTGTAGAGAAGTCTACTCTTCTGTTCTAGAATGCTCTCCTGTAGGTGAAAGAGAAACACACTCCCATCTTATTTAGGCATCTTTACTTGGGTATCTCTTTGTTGAAGCAGCTTATGCTAACTAATACCAGCTGCAAAAAATAATTAATACATAGAGTTCATTAAAGCAGGAACAAGGCAACCAGAAAAATATGTCCAGAGGTAGGCACTGGACTCAGAAAAGTGCACCTCACTGGTTTGTCACTTCTTATTGTTCTTTCACAAAAAGCTCACAAAATCAAGATGGTGGTCAGTTATAGCAAATCCCCACCCTACTCTCTTCACCCCAAATAAAATCAGAACTTTGTTAAGTAAATGTTAAGCCTCAATAAGCCTGTTTATTTTCTGAAATCAAAGATTGGGACAAACACAAAGTGTTGGTAAGCTAAACACACTATAAATTGTCAATTTTTATACCATATTTTCAAAGCCCAAATGCATTCAAAGAAAATGTTCAAGACCATTACAAAAAGAAAAATATTCACCATCTTTTAGCAAAGTCTGTAAGGATTTGCTCATGATGATTTGGATTTTCAATATACAATTTCTCTTAATTCCCAATCTGTTTGGTCATTTCCTTTTCAGCACTGGATGGAAAATTAGTTGGAGCACTAAGTCCAAAGCCTTTTCCCCAAGAGGTACAAACAGAAACAGGCTGAGTTACTTGATCTAAATTCATTCTTGCATCAAATATTCAAGGAAAATAGCAACCATCTCCATAAAAAATAGCATACCCTTGGGGACAAATGATAAAAATGCTGTACATTAGTATTGATGGAAAATAGAGAAGAATGTAAAAAAATTATCAATAATCTCTTATATCTGCTGGTATGTCTCATAAATCCAAAAGCATAAACAAAGCATAGAGACTTTGGTAACACACACACACACACACACACACACACACAGCTTTGAAAAGTTGTTTGGCAATGCATTTCTCTTAATAACAAAAGTGACTTCTCGCTGAAACCGGGTTGGCTCAGTGGATAGAGCATCAGCCTGCGGACTGAAGGGTCCTAGGTTTGATTCCGGTCAAGGGCATGCACCTGGGTTGTGGGCACATCCCCAGTAGATGTGCAGGAGGCAGCTAATCGATGTTTCTCTCTCATCGATGTTTCTGACTCTCTATCTCTCTCCCTTCCTCTCTGTAAAAAATCAATAAAATATATTTTAAAAAGTGACTTCTCAAATATTTAAGAAAGATAGATTGAAAATTAAAATACCAATATTAAAATAAATATTTAGGTGTCATGTGCCTTACAGAACCTCAAACTCACTGCATTTCTGAGCCTTGTGTAGCAGGGTAAGCTATAAATACTACTTGATCCTTTGCTCTTGTGCACATTACAAATCTATTTTCTTTTAATTGGGAAAGGCGACAGTATCACAATTTCCAAAAACAGTTGTTTAAAACAAATTATTTCTAAATTCCCTCTAAGTTACTCTTTCAACATCAGATTAGCTCTAAATACATATAAAACACTACAAGATCGTAAACAAATAACGTCTCAGCCTGGAAATACAGTCAAATCCTAATGTTCCCTAGGCCCTCTAACTGTGCATGGAAACCTATGGATCAGAAGAACACGAAACAACTGTCTTAACATAATTTGGATGTGTGTACACACAGTGAAAGAGGTATGGCACACACAAATAGTCCATTGCAGAAAAAGGGGGGCATTCAAGCACACTGCTTTCAGGCATTAGGAAAAAGAATATTACCAGTAAATGTTCAGATTTACCTAATTTTAGAAGAAATTCTGAGGTTTTCCATATCAAGTACTTGTAAAGCTTTCCATCAAAGCTTTGAACTAAAAGACCATGTCAGGCAGATAGCCTGTGAGCCTCAACTAAGATAGACTTACTTTTTAAAAAGATTATCTAGCCCTCCCTGGTTTGCTCAGTGGTTAGGGTGTTGACCCTCAAGCCAAAGGGTGGCAGGTTCAATTGCAGGTCAAGGGCAAGTACTTCTGTTGCAGGCTGGATCCTGGCTGAGGTTAGGGCATGTGAGGGAGGCAACCAATCAATGTATCTCTCTCATCTCTCTCTTCTCTCTTCTCTCTCTCTCTCTCTCTCTCTCTCTCTCTCTCTCTCTCTCTTTCTCTTTATCTCTCTCTCTTCCTTCCCCTCCTCTCTGCCTTCCATTCTCTCTCTCTCTAAAAAAAAAAGTAAAATATAAAAAACATTAAAAATTAAAAGATTATCTACTAGAATAATAAGACCAACACAGACACTTTTGAAATCATTATCCTATCTTCAATTAAGCAAATCGACTACTGAAAGTTTTGGGAGAAAAATAAAAGGTCCCGTAGGAGAAAAGATGAATGAGCTCATTTCAAAGCCAATGTGATTTTCTTTCACATTCAGCTCTTGTTGGCTGTTTACTTCATTTAAACCATATACTTGATGAACATAAGACCACCAGAAAGATCTGAAGGGTTAGAAATCATGGGAAAGTTTCCTAACATAACACAATTCTGAAACAATGAAAGAATAAAATATATTTTTCATTATATTCATCCTCCATCTACTTGTCTACTGCCATCTCTACTTTATATCTTTCTCACTTTATACTTATTTCATTCACTCATTACACTTTCTCCCAAACATGTATGTGTTTACGATCCAGCTTCCTGCTGCTTCTTATGGTTGAAACCAACTTAAGCATTTTTCTAATCTACTGAAATTTTCCACAACTCTTCACAGGTCAACTATCTATAATGCTAGCTTCTACTGCCAATTCTTCCACAACAATTTTAAAAACATTTCCAATGAATATATTTATTTTTCTAAATATAAAAATAAATTTTTTAAAAAGTGTAGTGCACAAAACTTGACAAATTCAGAAAAGTACAAAGACAAGAATAAAAAGCTACTGAAATAGAGTGGGACAAAAGTAGATTTACAGTTGTGAGTATGTGAAACATAATTTATTCTTGTATTATTTATTAATTATTGTATTATTTTCCATATAAACAACTGTAAACCATTTTAAACCAACTTTTATTAATTTATTTTTTGTTAATCCTCACCTGAGGATATTTTTTCCATTGATTTTTAGAGAGAGTGGAAGAGAGGGAGTTGAGGAAGAGAGATAGCAAAACATTGATGTGAGAGAGACACATCAATCAGTTGTCTCCCACACAGGCCCTGACCAGAGCAGAGAATTGAACCTACAACCCAGGTATGTGCCCTTGATTGGGAATGGAGCTCCCAACCCACAACCCTTTGGTGCGTAGCTGACAGTCTAACCACTTAGCCACACAGGCCAGGGCTGTAAACTAACTTTTAAACTGTATGATTACTGGTAATACTTTGTTGTCTTTCTCTATACACATTTTGTTTCACATGCTTTAAGTCAGGGGTCCTCAAACTTTTTAAATAGGGGGCCAGTTCACTGTCCCTCAGACCGTTGGAGGGCCGGACTACAGTTTAAAAAAACAACTATGAACAAATTCCTATGCACACTGCACATATCTTATTTTGAAGTAAAAAAACAAAACGAGAACCAATACAATATTTGTATTTGCATGTGGCCCGCGGGCCGTAGGACCCCTGCTTTAAGTAAACTTTTGCGATCTCTGAATAACACAAGCATTTGCTCACATTACCAAAACTCATAAATATCATTACATATTTTATCATATAAATATAATCTGCAGTTCCCATTGTTTTACTCTCATAAAAAATGCTGGAATTATATTATGTGTAGTCTGCAATTCAGATTATTTTCTTAGGCTAGACTCCCAGATATTCTTGGGTCAAGTGTATGAACATTTTAAGTCACTTGATCGCATTGCTAAATGCTGCACAGAAAGATTTTACCAATTTATATTCCTATAGTTTGATGTGAAGTTCTAATTCTTAGCCCTATCACCAGAAATAGGGCAAAGGGAGACCTAAAGGTCTAATTTTTAAAATCTGATAATTTGATATGCAAAAAGTGGCATCTCACTGCTACTTTAATATGCATTATTTGTTAGTGAACATACAGATGTGAATATATATATATATATATATATATATATATATATATATATATAATCACTGCACTTTTTCATAAAAATTTAAAATCTACTGGCTCTGAGTGAGGAATTTCCATAGCTAAAGAACAGAGACTGTTATGCTCTTGTTTCCTCTTTTTGTGGAAAGTCTTTTTTTTTATTCTATATATTTTTTTATTGTTGATAGTATTACAGATGTCTCCCATCCCCACCCCCCTTTTACCCCTCTCCTCTCAGCTTTTACCCACCCACCCCAGGTCTTCACCACCCTATTGCCCATGTCCATGGGCTATGTATATGAGTATATAAGTTCTTTGGTTTATCTCTTCTCATCTCCTCATCGCCACATCGAAGTATGTCAGTCTGTTCCATGCCTCCATGCTTTGGGTCTTATTTTGTTGGTCAATTCATTTTGTTCATTAGATTCCACAAATAAGTGAGATCATATAATATTTGTCTTTCTCAGATTGGCTTATTTTACTTAGCATAATATTCTCCAGGTCCATCCATGCTGTCCCAAAGGGTATAAGATCCCTCTTTTTCACAGCTGCATAGTATTCCCTTGTGTAAATGTCCCACAGCTTTTTTATCCATTCATCTACTGCTGGGCACTTGGATTGTCCAAATATTAGCTATATATAATAATAAAAGCATAATATGCTAATTAGACTGGACATCTTTCTGAATGAAGCCTGGGCTGAGAGGGAAGCCCAGGTCCTGGGTGCCAGAGGGAAGCTGGTGCCAGTAGCCAGGGGAAGGAAGGCCTACTCTTGCACAAATTTCATGCATTGGGCCTCTAGTTGTAAAGAATACTGCTATGAACATAGGGGAAAGTCTTATGAAGATGACATCTGGGGTTGGGGATGTCAACAATGGTAGAAGAGCAGATCATTGGCAGAACTTTTTTACAACCCACTTACACTCTGAGAAGTCAAGCTCAGTAGAGGATCTACCATCTATATTTCTGAAAATTCCACTCCCGTTCTAGTAGGCAAAAGAATGAGAAGCCACTGGGCTAAGACTGCAACAGTTAAATATTACATGTATCAGGTGGCTCGGCGGGTGCATGACTTCCTTAGGCATATGATGAAGAGCATTATGTCCTCAACTTTCACTTTATTCTGTGGTGCTGACCTTACATCCACAAAGCAAACTTATTCACCCTGTGACATAGCATTTTACCAGGTGACATAGCATTGCCCATATCTCTTAGTCTCATTTCTAAGAATGACCTTGTTTCACAGGAAAAGAAAGTAATCTAAATACTGATGTACCTTTTGTTTTTATAGCCAGCACTTGGCATACATATTTATACAGTAGCTAGGATAAGTATCTGGTGTGAATTTCCAAAATGGTACCTCTTCCAACTCAAAGAGATCTTCTGCCTGTATTCTATGGGCCAGGGATAAGTATTCATATTGTTTACTGATTTATGATGATATTTACCAAAATATGAAATCCTAGCTAACCCTTGGACCCACCCCCAATCCTACTCCCATCTCTAACAACCAATGATTCCCTTACACCCTAGTAAGCATCATATTTGAAGTTAATGCCTATTGATACTGTTGTCACATAGCTTAGCATACTTGTCAACCTGAATAACGTGGGCTTATGAAATGCCCTTATCTCCCTCTCAGAGCTAACACCATAATGGGGGGCAAGGTAGGGGAGGGGGGAGAAGATCTGATGTTAGAAATGAAAGTTTCCACCATATCAGCTCTAGTAAATCCCATTTGGCTGGAATACACTAGTAGAAGAATGAGCCTCTCTTAACATTGCCTGGATCTGAGTGTCACCGTTAGCCTAGTCCAGTGATGGAGAACCTTTTGAGCTCGGCATGTCAGCATTTTGAAAAACCCTAACTTAACTCTGGTGCCGTGTCACATATAGAAATTTTTTGATATTTGCAACCATAGTAAAACAAAGATTTATATTTTTGATATTTATTTTATATATTTAAATGCCATTTAACAAAGAAAAAACAACCAAAAAAAATGAGTTCGCGTGTCACCTCTGACACGCGTGTCATAGGTTCGCCATCACCGGCCTAGTCCCTACTGGGGGTCACCAATTGAATAGTTATGTCATCAGCACCAGGAGGTCAGCAACAGTTGTCTCAGAGATTGTTTCTTTCCCTCTCAGGTGCTGAACGTGGTCATTGCCTACCACCACAGAGAGACCATTCTGGAAGGCAGAGACGGAAGGAAGGCACCAACGTCAGTACTGAGAACCAGTGCCTACCTTATCAGGTCAGAATGGAATGAGTAAACTCGGGCCCTTGACAAATCTGTAAGTGGAAAACTCACTCCAATTTTCCAACAAGAAAAGTAAGGGACAGATTTTCAAATTGGGAAAAATCTGAGTCTAAATGAATTGTTTTATCTGGTCTGCAGATAAATCCCCCAAAGTATCCGCATTACCATGACAACTGTTACCTTGGGCTCTTGGTACAAATGAATTGACAATGATGGACAGGCTATTTGAACTTCAAAAATTAAGTCTTTAATGGCAGTGAATATTCTTTGTGGTTTAAGACTGCAGCTCAGGGCAGGTGCTTCTATCTCTGGGCTTGGTTGAATTCAGAGGAGCTAGGTGAACACTGTGCTTCATTCATTCTGTTCATCTGTCCCCAGGGGCCACTTTGCTGCCTTTGGATTGTTTCTGCCAGGGACCTCATCCTCAGAAAATTTGCAGGTCAAAAAAGCTTGGAGGCCACTGAGGATAAGTTGTGATGATGCATCCTGACACCTTTCACTGATGTTTTGAACTAAGTGAAAGAAAAAAGCATTAACAAGTATAGCAAACTTGGTGCCTGGAATTAGCAAACCAGGACACATACACAGAAGTGCAATCACAAGGTCACACATTCACAGCTAGGCATTCAGCTGTGTGTCACCGTAAATCACCACGCTAGCACTTTCTCTCCTCTTCATTATTTTTATTTTGCTAAATTTAGTGCCATTATAAATGCTGTTAACTCAGGTAACTTAGTACCTATGCACAAGGAGAGTGAATATCAGTTTCGATGAGGTCCACCAATCTAAATGTCTTCCCTTTTGATATTCCCATTCCCAATGACAACATCTCAGTCACTAGGTATCACACCTCATTTTCTGAGGATGAGGTCCATGGCAGATTTATGCATCTGCATATATTGGCAGTTCCAACCAGTCTTCATATATATTCATAGAGTTTGTACACACCTTTTGAAAATTTGATTCAATGAAACAATTCATTTTTTATCCCACAAAATAAATTTTACAAAATAATTACCAAATGAAATACAATTTTTTAAAGACCTCAAGTTTTAGATGAGGATACACTATTAAAATAAGTAAAATTTCCAAAACTTACTTAGAAATCAAAGTAATGTAAAATCTTAATGGTAAGTTGTTGCAAGTGGTTGGCTGTAAATTAATGTTACTGTTATTTTTCAAAGAAAAGTCAAAGTGGACAACAATTGTAAACCCAGGGTCTCTACCAAGGACACGACTCTCCCACGTTCTCTCAATTACTCACATTTGCTTGCTCTCTGACTCCACAAGCTCTCCAGACCCTAAGCACCTCTCATTTTATCTAAGACCTCACACCCTAGTGGGATCTAAAATCCTTCTTTTCCATTCTATACCAGAATGGGTAAATAGTGTAATTTTTAAAAAAAATTATACTGGAGGCTGGGAAGTCCAAGACAGGGTGCCAGCAGATCTGGTGTCTGGCGAGAGCACTCTTCCTGTTTGCATGTGGCCACCTTCTTGCCATGTCTTTACCAGGTGCAGAGAGCAAGGTTTGGTGTCTCTTCCTCTTCTTATGAGGGCACTAATCCCATCATGGGGACTCTACCTTCATGACCTCACCTAAACCTACTTACTTGCCAAAGGCCCACCTCCAAATACTGTCACCTTGGGAATTAGGGTTTCAACATATAAAATTGGGTGTGTGCGGGGGTTGGGGGTGGGGGAATTCAACCCATTACAACTGCCCAGCTCTCCTTCTGTGTCTATCATCAGTTTTCTCCTCAGTCCACACAAATCTTCATCGATCAGAAACTCCTACCTCATTTCTCCTCTTCTTTAACCATTAACCGATGATCTCACTCCCTTAACCCTCAGGAGGCAAACATCAACATTCCCTGAAATTTCCTGTTCCATTCTGCAAATCAGACCTCCTTCCATTCCATTTCAGTGGAAGAGGTATCCCCCTCCTTCTTAGATTGATCTCTTCACAGGTGCTCAGAACCTCAATTTCTCTGGCCTCAATATGAACCTGGTTCCACTTGTTCTCTCGACTATAACTTTAACCCATAGCTCTCTTCTGGCTGAGGTCCCTCTCATTCAAGAACAACAACCCTTCCTTGGCCTTGACTCTCATTGTTATCAACCTATTTCTAGCTTTTCCTTCACAGCCAACATCCAGAGATGTACGTACATTCTCATTCTTCATTTCTCCTACACTATCCAGTCTTCACAACCCGGCCTTTATCCTCAACTCTGCCTTATACTATTCTCGCCAAGCTCTCCAGTGACCTTTTTGTTACTATATCTAATAGAACCTCGTCTTTCATGACCTCTAACACTGTTGAGCTTTCTTCTCTTGGAAATTCTCCTGTCCTTGGTTGCTGTGTCAGAAACCAAGGAGACTCTCTGACCCCCCCTCTCCAATTTTCCAGAATTCTAGTTCCTGCTCTCCCTCAGCTGAAACCACCTCCCATTTTCTGACAATTCGTAAATATATATGTTCAGTTCAAATGTGTGTTTGGAGTTCTAGTTCTACCTACCAGATGTCTCCACTTGGATGTCCCACAGCCCAGGTATGTTACACTCAACATATCCAACAGTGACCTCACAGCCACCTCCTTCGAAACCAAGTCCCTGTACCATAGGACAGAATGGCACTTCAACCCAGTTGTCTGATTTGGGAATCTGGGATCATCCTCAATACTTCCCTTCCCTCTCTCCACTAAAGCCCACATTCCGTCATTATTCCGCCTGACACCTTTCAAATTCCTCCTCTTCTCTCAATCCCTAGGAGTTTAGGCCTTCCTAATTTTCTCCCTGCACTGTTACGAGAGTCTCATCACTGGTCTTCCTGCCTCCACCCACGCCACTCTCTCAAGTTCCACATACCTTTCCCTTTTAATACCAAAATATTCTGCACATCTTTACCTTCTGACTCTGCTTAAACAACATCAAAAGCACCTCCCTTTCTCTGTGATAAAATTCAAATTATTTTATGGATTAAAGAACAAGCACATCCTGATGTGGCCAGCCTCATCCTTGCGTGACTTCCTCACACCATATGCTCCAGCCATACACATTGCAGCTCCTGAAGTACTTGCTCTTGCTACCTGTTTCTGAACCCTCTTCCTCAAAAAATGTGGGTGTGGGCTAGAAAGAGTCAGTGGGGGAAATAGACATCTATAATATTTTCAACAATAAAGATAAATTATTTAAAAATGTTTCACTACCACAGTCCTCATTCACCTTACTTTCTTATTCAAAAGTCAGCCTTGCCTGGCCGGCATGGCTCAGTAGTTGAGTGTTGATCTATGAACCAGGAGGTCATAGTTCAATTCCTGGTCAAAGGCACATGCCCAGGTTGTGGGCTCGATCCCCAGTGTGGGGTGTGCAGGAGACAGCCAATCAATGACTTTCTCTCATCATTGATGTTTCTATCTCTCTCTCTCTCTCCCTTCCTCTCTGAAATATATATATATATATTTAAAATCAGCCTAGCATCTGCTCACTTGGAAGGCTTGCCAAAAGCTCATCCCCCTGCAGTTGGAGATTACATGTCCCCGCTGCCAGGTCTCCCAGGTCTGGGGTCCACGGCATCATAGAACTTATCCCACCGCACCCTCCACACTTGGGCGAGAACGGAGCTCTGGGAGGAATAAGGACTGGACCACTGCATTATATTCCACTGCAGTGCCTGCTACATAGAACGTGCTCTCAATTTGTTTAATACTTGAAAGAGTTCTATAAATTCTGGGATTAACCTCATCCTCGCTAAAGCAGTTTCCATGAACCACATTCTGATCCCTCTTACGCTCTGATTGTACCTAACACACCAAAGTCATGACACTGATCTCGATGAAGCCCCAATTTCAATTGAGCAAGCAGAGAACAAAGGAGCGGGCAGCCAGCCGCATCGGAAAAAGATTACCCAGGGCAGAGACACATACGTGATGTGAGCAGAATCTCCAAACATTCATTTCATAAAATGACAAAGAAATCCATTTACAATCTTGCTAATCATTTGTTTAAAATGTCACTTTAGAATGTTGTTTTCCCATTGGGAGTTGGTGAATTGTATAGCTATATAAAATGACATAAAATCTAATGGGAATAAGTTTGCAATGAATTACATAGGGAATACAAATTATACTCAATTTCTCTCAAAACCTGCAGGTCAAAATCCTATTTATCTTTAGACCTTTGGTTACACCAGAAAACATCCGACTCATGATGAAATTCATATTATCTCTAACGTGCTCCTGTCAAAATCGCACGTAGTGAAACTCTTTAGAAAGAGGGCTTTCTAAACAGCTGCTCTAAACACGGGAACTGGGCAGCTGATCACCTTCGAACTCAGAGTGTGGCTCCAGGTTGGCTTCAGGACTCTGAGCACAGGAGTTCCACTTTGGAGACCCACGTTAGCTCATATTAATCAACAGCACTTAAGACCAAAACTTCAGATTGAATGGAGCCCAGCCTGGGGAACCAGTCTTCCCAGAAGTTGGTCTTCATAGCTATTAAGCTCACTGTGGAATATCTTTCCATTTGTTCCCCAACAAGACCCTGAGTTTAGCTCTTGCTCTGTCAGGGGCCAGACGGGCTGACCACATGACTTTTCCTGGTCTCATCTTACAAGTCTACATATGTTGTTCTGAACTGGGAGCATCCATTAGGTGACAAACTCTGGTGAAGCATCAAATGACATGCTCATAATTGAAAATGGGGCGTGAAGAATGTGCTTCGCGAACTGTCCAAAGCCATAACTGTCTGAATGCAGGGTTTCTGAAAAATATTTTTTTTTAACATGGCCATGAGAAACAAGTAATCCTTTTCTTCATGTTTCCATTTTTCTGGACTCCAAATGTTTTAAAAATCTGAAAATGTTATCTTTATCTACAGAGAGTTAAAAGGAGACTTAGAAACAGACGCTTCTAATGATCGCTTCATCATTCCACGGTGTCAGACTTTCCCCAAAGCAGAACCTAAGACAAAGGACTAGGAGGTGATCTCAGGGAGACAAGAGACTGAATGAGGGGAGAAGGAAAAGCCAGTGAAAAATGCATTCCTGATGTGCCATTGCAGAGCTCAATCTCACCGAGGACTTCTAAGCATCAGAGTAAAATGCCCTTAGAATTGCACCTCTGAAGGACTACAGGTTAGGTCTCCTGACCCATTAGCTGAGAGGGTGTTAACTCCCCTGCATCTGTGACAGGCTTTAGCAGTGTCTGAGGAAACTCCAGAGGCCTCAGGGCAAAACCTTCAGGCAAAAAATGGAGAACAGTAAGCAGGCTTCTTGCGTGAGAACCATCCACCACAGCTGCACCTGAAATCTGAGGTGCTCCCAGGATATGTTGCATGGGGTCCAAGAAGTACCATCTACAACTATATGTGGGTGTAAGATTCTCTATGCGGTGTGACAAGGTACACTATTTTTTAAAAAAACACTTTTCTCTTCAGTTTGTCCCATTTCCTGGGGATTTTAATTAATAGCACTGTGCATTTGCTCCCTGCATTATCAGTTTACCTTTCAAGTAATTAAGAATAAAATGTAAAGGCAATTATGGCTTGGGGAGGTTGTTAAGTACATAACTATGGAAATAAAATAACTACAATAACCATTGGCAGGAACCACTAAATGGATACCTACTCTGGAGGGCTTGTACTCAGCAACACAGCGTTCCAGCCTTCTCTGTAAACAGCACAGCTATTTCACCTGTCAGTACAATAGTTCCTGACAGGTGTGAATGCAAACCAGCCCCTTGGGGAGCAAACGTAAGTTTCTGGGAAAGCTGCAACCAGAACCTAGCCACCATGTCAATCAAAAGACGCAGCATTTCTTAGCACCATTTTTTCCCTTATACCAACTGGGACCAATTCAGTCACCCCTAGAAAAAGCTGATGCTTGGTCACTGGAAGCTGAGCATTGCATGTCCTTGGACTGACCTTTACTCCTGCAAATCAAAGCCAAGTCATGTCACTGAAGAAGCTTTGGGAATATTCCATTTCCTAAATTGCAAATGGTTTTGCAAGTATTGCCAACAGAAAACTTTGAGTTCTCAGTACTGTCAAAATGACACCTTCATAGGCTTCCAAAGTCAGTAATTATTGTTTTCCTCACACCCACTGACAGGGTTGAAAATGAGCGGCCCTCATAAGGTTCTCAGCTTGGTGCCTTTTTTGGGCAGGTGTGGGAAGGAAGGACAAGAAAGCATCCTGGGTAAGGTCAGGGTTAGAGATGTTGAACCATGTTTTCTTAACACATCTTTGATCCACTAACTATATCTAGAAGCGCTCTGTGAGACTAAGTAATTTGTAGATACCATTTTTGTTTGACCCAGGAAGCCCAGACCTGCTTTCAGGGACAGGAACCAGGAGCCTCGGGCCCAGGTAGATGATATTCCTGGGAGCCAATGAAAGTTGAGTCAGACCAGAAGGAGCATAGGGCGAACGTGACAAAGCAAAGATGGAACAACACAGCAGTGAGAAATCCGTAGGACAGGGGAGGCAAACACATTGCATGAGGATGTAGGACGGGGGAGGCAAACACATTGCATGAGGTGCCAGGTAAGTAATCAGGAAGCTACTTCTCAGACAAGGGCATAGGCTGGGGACCACTTTTAACGGTGAGAGAGATAAACCTAAAGAAACCAATTTGGAGAAAATCGGTCCAATGTGCCGAACACGCTCATACTGAGGTTTAAATTCTACAATGAGCAATCTAGAAAGCAGTCCCTTCTCTGTAGGATGCCCCACGTGCTCCTTAAGCAAGTGTTATTGCCTGCCTGGCCTACATCGAGTAGATAACATCATTTAGTCCAGGTTCATCTTAGGCCACTGATTTCTACTAGCCTTGCAAATTCTGGCAATGACTTTTGAGTCCAAGCAAAAATAGCAAACAAACTTGAGTCTGAGGCCCATATGCTGATCAAACCAGGAATTTGATAAATTTTCAGAACCTTTCTGGATTTTAAGCTTTTCAGAAGTTTATTCTCAACAAGACATATTCCAAGTTATTATTGGCCCACTGAGTCCCTCTAAAAGGTTGGCAAGCTTAAATGCCAACATAACTACCAACATGACTCTCAACCTTAGATACACACCGGGAGTGTTCTTGAATCCTTCAGATGACAAAGTAAAAATGAACCTTGAAAACTCCCCCAGGCAGTGGCAATGAACCACAAGGCCAATGCAGTTATGAGATCAAATGAAAAAAACATATGTGAACTTTTTGAATGTAAGATTTGTGGCTTGTAGTTGTTCAGTAATGTGCTTACCATAAAAGGAATCTTAGTGCGTTAGATTTGAAAAGCATTAGCAAAAAAAAAAAAAAAAAAAAAAAAAAAGCACTACATTTATAGACAAAATGATTCAAAGCATAACACCATGAACAAACATGCTTCCTGCAAGTCTGTTTGTCATTTGAAGTACTGGGAAGCTGGCAGTATTGCCTGGCACTCGGGCCTTACGCCTTAACGCCACCCACCAGTACCTGTTAGAGCTATCAATTGCTCCTGAAATGAAGAAAAGTTTTCCTTGGCCTGGTTTACTTAAACATTTACTCCGGCTCCCCAAATACCTCTGATTCTACTGCAATCTTGGGAGGCTGACCTCAAAAACGAGTTCAAAGCAGTTCAAAGTCTGCAAAGGAAAAATATGCTCTTAGACAAATAGTTGGAGGAAGTCCTTATTAAGAAGAAAGGCTGCCCTGGCCGGTTGGCTCAGTTGGTTGGAGCATCATCCCAGGTTGCAGGTTCAATCTGGGTCAGGGCACATACCGAGGTTGTGGGTTCAGTCCCTGGTAGTGCACATACAGGAGGCATCCAATTGATATTTTTCTCTTTCTCCTTCTCCCTTCTTTTCTTTCTAAGATCAATAAACATATCCTCTGGTGAAGATTTTTTAAAAAAAAGGCTGTCTTCCGTTTTTTGTTGTTTTTCTCATATACACAATGACTCCAGCCATGGTAATCCTACAGACAATTTAGTTGGATTCAAGAAAGGCATTGCCAGTGGTAGATATTAGTCTGGGATTTTTAAAAATCCATTTGCTTGCAGACAACGTCCCACTAGCCAGCTTAGAGACCTGAACAATACAATCACAGCAGTCACATTTTTTACTCACTTATTGAATACAGCTCAAACACAAAAAATTCAAGGCCTAACTTCCCCTGTGTGTTTGTTTGACTGTGAGTGTCAAGACCCTCACGTACTGCCCAGACAACCGAAGATTAATGGAGTAAGAACCCCTGAGGTGCACTATGATTCGGGGGATCGAAGTGGAGAACTCAGAGGCTCCAAGTGTTAATCCTGGGTCAGCCTACAACTCGCCAAGTGACCTTATATAAGCCGTATGGCTCTCACTGTTTTCCATCTGCAAACTGAAGAATGTGAGTGACTCCAACAGTCCAGTATCCACTCCCTTCCTAAGACTTTTATCTTTCTTCCCCATCTGGAACTGAGTAAACCTACTCCTTTCCACTATGAAAGAATGCAGAAACCACAGAACAGATTTCTGATTTTCTTTCACTTAATTGCTGCCTCTCTTCTGAATAGCAGTTTCCAAGATTGAAAATCCAAATATCTTGCTTAGGAAGCTAAAGAAGAGGAAGAAGAGAAGGAGGCATAGGAAATGTCACAAACAGGCATGGAGAAGACTCAAGAAAAGCTCTGGTTTTCCATCTAACAACTGTTACCTATTGGTGTTTAAGAAAATATAACAAGGATCTACTCCCTAGAGATGAAGTGTACCCATTGCTGTATAAATATACATCACAGGGTGAAAGGACCAAGGATTTTTTATTTCGCTGTGAAAAAAGATATGTCCACATACAGATCCCTGAATGCTCTAGATGTGGCCTTGTTTGGAAAAAGGGTCTTTGCAGATGCAATTAAGTTAAGAATGTTAAGTTGAGATCATCCTGGACTATCTGGGTGGGCCCTAAATCCAATGACAAGTATCCTTGTAAGAGACTGGAGAGGGGAAAACACAGGGACACAGAGGAGAAGCTGATGATAGAGAGGAAACGGCAGAAATTGGAGTGATGTAGCCACAAGCCAAGAAGTCAAGGAATGCCAACAACCACCAGAAGTTGGAAGAGGCAAAGACCAGAACCTCCCCTAGAGCCTTCAGATGAAGATGACCCTGCTGACTCCTTGATTTTGGACGTTTGGCCTCCAGAACCATGAGAAAATAAATGTCTGCTGGTTTGCGTTACCAAAAGTGTGGTAATTTGTTACAGCAGCTTCAGGAAGCTAATACACACTCTACCCACCTATAATCAAATCCCTAAATTAATTCGTTTTTAATATATTAATCTGTCCTTTTCACCACTGCCATCTCACACAAGAGCTATCATTTGAGAAGACTTCTCAGTATTTTGCTGCTTCATTGGTCCATTAGGTTGGCACATATAACAAATGCTCCCTAAAGAACCCACGTCCATTCTATCATCTAGAAACAAATGTTCATCAAGTAGTTAAAATTACATTGGAAACTATGTGATAAGTGAAAAGAGAACATAAACTGATGTCCCCAAACCTAGCTTTACATCCTAACTCTGCCATGTATTACCTGTGTGAATTTGAATGAGCCCCTTAATTTCTCTGACCCTCTGCTGTCTTATACGTGAAGTGTGAGTAAAAGTGCCAACGCCTCACAGAGTTCGGTTATAATACTCAGATCATAGATGTGAAAGTGAGTGGGGACCACACAGAAATGAACAGTGCTTGTTATTCTCGCTCTCACTGTTTCATCTCCCCTCTACTAACAGGCAAACAGAGGCACTGAGCAATCCATCTAGGAGAATCAGCGAAGGATATGGCTAATAATTGGCTGCTCATGTCAAATCTGGGTCAGGATATTGTTTTACTCAGCACACACCCCAGAAAGTCTATCTGTATCTGTTGCCCCTTCCCTGAATTCAGAGCTGCCTGGGGGTGGGGGGGTCTGTGAGGATCGGCACGTAAGTGGGCAGACATACTGCTAGCCAGGCAGCCAGGCTTCCCATTGTGTGTTTGAGCAGGTGACCAACCCCTCCACCAAAGTAGGACAAGCATAGCGAGCCTCACTCCCCTCAAAGTCCTAAGTTGCCTTCCTCTTCTCTCTGTCACCTCGGTTGCCATGCTGGGAAGTCTCACCCCAAGACCGCCTGAGTTTTATTTAAAGAACTGTTCTTGCAGCTCTCGCCCGGGGACAAGCGCTGCCACCAGATGCTGGGCATGAGGAAGCAGGTGGAAACACCAGCTGCTGGGCATGAGGAAGCAGGTGGGAACAGGGTTATCTTAATTAATTAGCCTCATAATCAAGCACTACTGACTTTCACTAGATGGCGCTGTAGCGTTTCTTCCTGGCTCAAGCAGGTCAGGCCAGATCCTTTTGAGTTTTCTACTCTTTTTAAATCCAACCTCATCTGCTGGTATTTTCCAGAAAAGCCTCAACATGTATTCTCAGGTGATTGTACCTTTTTCTGTCTGCCAGCTCTGTTATGGATTTTTTTTTCTTATACCTTTTGAGGAAATCATTTCAATGAGATGGTGGAATGAAAAGGAAATAAATACTATGCCATTCCATCATCTTGATAAAAAGCGCACCTATTCTGAAAATACATTAGTCCAAAAAAAAAGCACTAATCTGCTCCTGATTGACCAAACTGAAATTTGCAGGGGTGGGGCCTAGTGCGTCATTTCTTAAAGCTCCTGGGGTGATTGTGATTCTGATGTGGCCAGAGCTGAAAGCATTAAACCCCTTGGTATGACAATTCAGGCACATGTAGACCACAAAATAAATCAGCAGCCACTTCATTTTGTTAGGTACCAAGCCACGCCACCCTAAAAGTTCATTGAAAATTACGCACTCAACTCAAGGACATAACTAGTACTTTGCAACCTAAACCCTCTTTCAGTGTTTTGTTAAATAAACACTTTGCGGGAAGCATCTAGCTAGGATTCTGTCCTCATATTCATTTCTTCCTATACCTTCAGTAATAACACTTACTACCTCCTTACCTCACAAGAGTGTTAATTTATGGAATTTGAAAGCAATTTAAACAAACCTTGTTGACTGAAATGGGCGACATAAGTGTTGTATCAAATTATTGTCATCAGCTGTTGACTTTTTTTTTTTTTTAGTTTGTATTAGTCATCTCAGGCTGCCATAACAAAATATCAAAGTCTGGGTGGCTTGGACATCAGGCATTTATTTCTCAGCATTCTGAAGGCTGGAAGTCCAAGGTCAGGGTGCCAGCACGGCCAGCTCCTGGTGGCAACTCTTACACATGTCCTATCGTGGCCCACGTGGCTGACAGAGATGGCTCTCCAGTCTCTTCCCACCTAACTACCTCCCAAAGGCTCTACCTCCAAATACCGTCTCATGGGGTGTTAGGGCTACAACATACAGATTTCAGTCCATAGCAAGTTTCATGCCGTTACTTGACCTTTCATCCCAGTCATAACTTATGTTGAACCTATATCTTCCACAATGGTGTTCACTTATGCCAACAAATGAGTTTCCTTTAGTCAACACCCCCGCCCCCCGCAGTCTCCCCTAGAGCATGACCATCCCCACCCCCCTACAATCTCCCCTAGAGCAGGACTGCCCCCCCCACCCGTGCAGTCTCCCCTAGAGCAGGACCATCACCTCCCCCCGCAGTCTCCCCTAGAGCAGGACCATCCCCACCCCCCCCTACAATCTCCCCTAGAGCAGGACTGTCCCCCCACCCTACAGTCTCCCCTAGAGCAGGACCATCACCTCCCCCTGCAGTCTCCCCTAGAGCAGGACTGTCCCCCCCCCCCGCCCCCTGCAGTCTCCCCTAGAGCAGGACTGTCCCCCCCCACCCTACAGTCTCCCCTAGAGCAGGACCATCACCTCCCCCTGCAGTCTCCCCTAGAGCAGGACCATCACCACCATGGCTTGGCCACATCTATATCTCCAGATCCGTCTCTTCTCCCTCAGAAGCCTCAGATACAGTCTTTGTAGAGAGGGGCTCAACGTGGGAGCTCCAATACCAGACGGCCTAAGTCCCTGTGCCACCCCCATCAGCAGTGTGGCCTTACACAAATGGCTGAACCACTCTGCACCTAGTTTTCTCTTTTGTAAAAGGGGAATAACAAGAGCGCCTCCTTCACAGGATGGTTGTGAGCCTAAGTGGATGAAAACCAGCGAAGGGGGCCCAGCCAGAGATGCTCAGTGATTGATCATCAACCTATGAACCAGGAGGTCACAGTTCAATTTCCCCTCAGGCCACATGCCCAGGTTGTGGGCTCGATTCCCCAGTAAGGGGCCTGCTGGAGGCAGCCAATCAATGATTCTCTTTCATCATTGATGTTTCGATCTCTCTCTCCCTCTCCCTTCTTCTCTGAAATAAATAAAAATATATATTTAATAAACAACAACAAAGAGTGAAGGGTTTGGAATGGTTACCGGGCAGGATATTCTTTCAATACATGTTATCTGTTGTTGTCCCTGCTCCTGGGTGGCTCCACCTGGATGTAGGCCAGACACTGCAAACCCAGTATGTCTATAACTGAACTCATTGCTTTCCCTTCTAACCCATTCCACTCAGTTAATATCATCATTGTCAACCTAGCCACCCAAGCTGGAAGACATTCTTAGTTCCACGTGTACTTCCTCATTATCCACTCCGACACATACAAAATCCTGTCTGCTCCACCTCTGCATTCTCTCTCAGCAATGGCACTGCATCTACTCTCCACTCCTGGGAAGCACATGCCCCAGTTGGTAAAGGGGTGGGGATTGGTGCCTGTGGTCCAGGCAGAGAGTGTGGAGAAAGGTTCCTGGGTCTCTCCCACTCTCACTGCCCAGCGGCCTCTTCACAGGCCTTCCGCCTCTCTCCTGTAGATATTTATTGAAGAAAAACAACAGCTAAGGCCTCTATCATGTCTACTGCACACTCTATACTGTTCTAAGCCTTTCACCCTGTATCTCACAGAATCTTCTCAACAACCCTATGAGGTAGGTACCATTATGATTTACCATGCTACAGACTAAGAGGCTGAGTTGCCAAAGGTCATGGTCAGTAAGTAGAAGGCAGATTAAAATCCAGGAAATTGGGCCCAGAATACAGGTTGTTAATGACCACCACAGCCATCACCTCAGCATACGGCCTGGCCCAGGTCTGGGTGCTGAAGGGAGGTGGAAGGGTGAGTAGCAAGAATGGGGCCTAAGACCCAGCTCCTGCCCTTGTGAAGTTTACACTCAAGTTGGGAAGATACAATTGTATGTTCCTGAACAAAACCACCATCAGGCAAGGCAGTAAAAACATGAGTCGTACGGTATAAATACTATTGGAGGATGAAGGTGACATCAGGCCAGCTTTCTGGGGAAGGGTGTGGCAAACGTAGCTCTGGTGGCCTATTGAAGAGGATGGGAGTCAATGTGAAGGGTCAGTGGGAGCTTTTCAAGTCTGGTGGAATGACAAAGGCCCCAGGGAGGTTGTGAGAGGTGGGTTTAGAAAACTGGCCTTTGCCATCCTGCCAGGCAAAGAGCTAAAGACACTGACAATGACCAGCTCTCCAAAGAGTGCCCCAGGCACACCAGAGCCTTCATACACCTCACGCCACTGCAGGACTGTGACCACCTTCCCTTGCTTGCTTCAGACGTGATCACAAATGTGTCTGCACCTTCACTATCTGCAAGTACCAAGAATCTTTATTCTTTACCCCTGTGTTCCTTCTTCGTTTCCTATTTTTTCTTTTTACAGCAGACCCTTTAGCATTTATTGCATTGCTGGTTTAGTGGTAATAAACTCCCTTAGTCCTTTTTTGTCTGTGAAGCTCCTGATTTCACCCTCAATTTTGATTGATAGCCTTGCTGGGTACAGTATTCTTGGATTCAGATCCTTCCTTTGCATGACTTTGTATATTTCATTCCATTTCCTTCTTGCCTGATGTGTTTCTGTTGAGAAATCAGTCGCTAGTCTGATGGGGGATCCTTTGTAAGTAATTTTCTGTCTCTCTCTGGCAGCTTTTAATATTCTTACTTTGATGTTGGTGTTTGCCAATTTAATTATAATGTGCCTTGGCGTCGGTCTTTTGGGGTTCATTTTGTTTGGGACTCTGTGAGCTTCTTGGATCTGTGTGAGTTTTTTCTTCCCTATATCAGAGAAGTTTTCTGTCATTATTTCTTCAAACAGGTTTTCTATTCTTTGCTCAGTTTCCTCTCCTTCTGGCACCCCTATTATGCAGATGTTGTTTCGTTTCGTGTTGTCCCAAAGTTCTCTTAGGCTCTCCTCCTGCTTTTTAATTTTTTTTTTCTAGAAGCTGCTCTGCTTGGGTATTTTTTCCTACCTTGTCTTCTAGCTCACTGATGTGGTCCTCTGCTTCTTCTAGTCTACTGTTGGTGCTTTCTATTGAATTCTTTATAGCAGTGATGTCATTTTTCATTTCTTCTTGGTTCTTCATTTCTTCTTGATTCTTACACATATTGTTGAATTTGTCTTCCATTCTTTTCATCCAGCTTATGACCATTTCTCTGAATTCTTTCTCTGACAGGTTGCTTGCCTCCATTTCGTTTACTTCCTTTTCTGGTGATGCCTGTTTTTCTTTCATATGCGGGCTGTTTCTTTGTCTCCCCATGATCTCTCTTCTCTGGGTGTCTGGTTATGTAGTTCTCGCTCTCCTTTCTGTGAGGAGGAGCAGGGCTCGTCTGAGTCCATGTATTCATGCTGCTTGAAATCTGGTGTTCTTGGGTTCTTAGCTGGTCCCTGGGTACCGTGGTTGCAGGGTCTCTGGATGTATATGCTTCCGATAACAGCCACTCAAGATGGTGTGGTCTCCGCGGCAGAGTCAGCTGCTCCGTGAGAGATTTCAGCAGCAGTGGAGGCTGCCCGGTTAGGGGAGCCTGATCCGGCAGTCTCCAATAGTCCCCTGGAGTATAGCTATTGCTCACCCACAAATTTACACTCTCGGTACGTCCACACACTCTCCTTTCGTTCTCTCACTCTCACACTGTCTTGCAGTCTGCCTTCCCGTCAGCACCCATCTTTCTTCTCCCAAGAATCTTTCTTTAAAATATATTTCATTGATTTCAGAGAGGAAGGGAGAGGGAGAAGGAGAGATAGAAACATCAATGATGAGAGAGAATCACTGATCAGCTGCCTCCTGCACACCCCCCACTGGGGACAGAACCCAAAACCTGGGCATTTACCCTGACCAGGAATCGAACCGTGACCTCCTGCTTCGCAGGTCTGCGCTCAACCACTGAGCCACGCTGGCCGGGCCCAAGAATCTTTTTAAACAAAACTTTTTCAGAGTCTCATAACAATGTAGCAATATTTTTAAAGTGAAGATTTGGGGGGGGGGTCCTCCTTCCTTCCTCTTCCTCCTGACTAAAAAAAAAACATTCTGCCACTTCTTTTTATTTATTTATTTTTAATTTTAATTTAATTTATTGGGATGACATTGGTTAATAAAAATTATATAGGTTTCAAGTGTACAATTCTATAATACATTTTTATTTTACTGGTAAAAAATTAAAGATGATATTTAATATTATTTTATCAGGTATATGGCATAGTGGTTAGACATTTATATAATGTATGAAATGATCCCCTCAATAAGTCTAGTACCCACCTGGCATCACACAGTTATTACAATATTATTGACTATATTCGTTATGCTGCACATGAAATCGCCATGACTATTTTGTAACTGTAAATTTGTACTTCTTAATCCCTTTACCTTTTTCACCCAGTCCCCAACTCCCTTCCCCTCTGGCAACCATCAGTCTGTTGTCTCTTTCTATGAATCTGTTTCTGTTTTGCTTGTTTGTTTATTTTGTTCTTTGTATTCCACCTGTAAGTGAACTCATATGGTATTTGTCTTTCTCTACCTGACTTACTTCACTTAGCATAATACCCTCTAGGTCCATCCATGTTGTCACAAATTGTAAGATTTCTGCCTATTTTATGGCTGAGTAATATTCCATTATATATATATATCAAATCTTCTTTATCCAATTGCCTATTGATAGGTACTTTGGTTACTTCCATATCTTGGCTATTGTAAATAATGCTATAATGAACCTAGGGGTGCCTATAGCTCTTTGATTTAGTGTTTGTATTTCTTCAGCTAAATACCCAAAAGTGGAATTGCTGGGCCATAAGGTAGTTCTATTTTTAACTTTTGGAAGAACCTCCATGCTGTTTTCCATAGTGGCTACACCAGCTTGCAGTCCCACCAACAATGTATGAGGGTTCCCTTTTCTCCACACCCACACCAATACTTGTTGTTTATTGATTTACTAATGACAGCCATTCTGGCAGGTGAAAGGTGATCTCTCACTGTAGTTTTAATGTGCATTTCCCTGACGATCAGTGCTGTTGAGCATCTTTTCATATATCTACTAGCCATCTGTATGTTCTCTTTGGGGAAATGTCTACTCAGGACCTCTGCCCGTTTGTTAATTGGATTGTTTGGTTTTTTTATGTTAATTTGTATGAGTTCTTTATAAATTTTGGATATTAACCCCTTATCAGATGTATCATTGCAAAATATCTTCCAATCGGTAGGTTGTCTTTTCTTTTGGTTTCCTTTGCTAATGATGGCACCTCTTGATTCAACAAACTAGAAATATGATTGTTTAGGAAGATAATTTTTTAAATACCAAATAATGTGGAGCTAACAGAAATCAAAGACTGTATCTGCTTGGCTTTTTTTCTGAATGTGTATACAACACATACTATTGAGGGTATACGCTAACTGAAGTCTAAATTTCTGCAGTGCAATATTTTGCAGATACTACCCCCAAAAAATGTTCATTAATGAGATCTAATTAATTTTCATAAAAATATTTCTATGATCAAATGAGAACTTTTGCTACTAAGTACTTGTCGCCTGGGGCAGTTAATCTCTCTGAGCCTTGGTTTATTCATCCACCTGTCATCTATCAAATGTAATTAACAGTGTATACTTTAGACCACACAGGGCTGCTATAAGAGTTAAATGAAATCATCACATATGATCTCACGGGATTCTAATGTGTGTTATGGCTATCATTATTCTTATTAAGCAAATACAGCGGCATCAAAACCAGCTTGCTGCCATTCTCTGTGGTGCCTGTGATGACTCCCGACTCAAATGGAAGAAGCTTTTGTAATTACATACAGTAAAGAAGTTACTGTCCATAGTATTCCTACTTGAGATAAATTAGCATTTGCATTTGTGTGTTTAGCAGAGAATTTCCATTTAAAATAATGGAAGTGGAAAGTTCCTTGAAAGTACCAAGTGTTATGTCCCAAATTTTTAAAACACATGTTATCACAACACCTAACACAAAGCATGTGTTCCGCTTCTGTGCTAATGAACCTCCATCGCCAGGGCCCATATAAAACATACAGATCTGCCTGATGCTGGCACTTTCTTCCTATAACTTAAAGACATTCACCTGCGCTATTTGCTTTATCCTGCAGATTTTCTGAAAGATCTCTGTAACTGTTCTCAGAAATTAGCACCATTTTTCAAAACAGCTCCTGACATGTCTGTGTGGGCTGCCCTCCTGTCCAAAAGGAGTTTCAGTAAAAACGACGTGGTTTTCTCCCCTCCTCTGCTCTCCTTGTGTGTGAGCACCATGCTTTAGAGAAGCCTCGCTTCATTTTCCTGCCTCAAGTGAGTTGCAATAAAAACGTAATCCATCATCCTATTGACTCTGTTTAGGTATCAGTACAGAATTCTTGAAAAGTTTATAGTAAAGAGGAGGATTACAAAATTACTTGGAGGATGCTGGAATCAAGAAAGAAATTTTTTTAAAAAAAATCTTGTGTGTTTCATTTGCTCACTTTTGACACATTTCTGTATGCCCTTGAAGTAGAACATGTACATCCCATAGTTAAGTGCTGAATCAGTGTTGGTCGGGCACCAGTAGAGAGGTGCAGGGGCCTTTGTGCTGGGCCTTCCTTTCCCGCTGGTGAGCCCCTGGCACATTCTCCTCCTCTTTTCCACCTCCCACTGCCCCTGAGAGTCCCAGGATCCTCCCTACTCTCCGTCCAGCTCCTCCTCTGATTCACTGGTATCCTGAGCACAAGCCTCTCTTCTACCCTTTCTGTGCGGTTTAAGAGCAGATGTGTGTCGTGCTGCTACCCTGTGCAAGCACTGTGTTGGAAAGGTCTTACTTGAAAGCACCAGTCCAATTTGCAAGAACATGTGCCAGGTTATTCAAACTTGGAACAAACACAACTCTCTCCTCTCTCTCTCTCTCTCTCTCTCTCTCTCTCTCACTCTCACACACACACACACACACACACACACACACACACACTCTTCTAACAACATGACCGTCCTGCCAAAATCCACCAGCAGAGTGTGTATGTGTGTGTGTGTTGGGGGGCAGTGTGTGTGTGGGGGGGGGGGGGGGGGGTGCGTCCAACTGCACCTAGCTAGCTGAGACTGGGATGGACCAAAGGTGGGAAGGAAGGAGACAGAAGTGGCTACCAAGTCACGTTGGCATTTTTCAACAGGAAGACAGTAGATGCCAGTGGTTATGTGTGTTTTGTTTTTCTTTACAGTGGAGTCACTTTTCTAGGGAGCGCCAGGTAGCGACACCTAGTGGCCCCTACTTAAATTACTCCTGGACTACAGTGCCATGAAAAAAAGAAACTTAGAGTTAACTATAAGTGCCGCTGCAGCGACCATTGTGTCCTAGATTCCTGCCACAATCGCCTTGGCAAGTCACTCCCAGTCTCCGCAGCTCCGTCTCCTCACCTGTAAGTAGGGTAATAGTGGCCCAGAGCACGTGCGTGCGAGGAGGACGGAAGGAGAAAGCACAGCCAAATGCTCAGATTGGCGCCTGGCACGGGGTGAGTGTTCAGTTAGTAGTGGCTCTGCATTATTTTCACTGATAGAACGCATTTTTAAATTTTGGAACACAATAATTAGTGCTAACAATTAGCTACATTGGTATTCTACTCCATGTGTCTCTGTCATAATATTTCAAGTACTTAGTGAAACGGCATTAATTTCTACCCACAATCTTCTAGGACTGTTGATAGAGCCAGGAAGATGTGCCGCGTGCACCATGTGGTCTTACATGCCCTCAGCATCACCCTGCAAACCTTCAGGCGTGCAGGGGCCTCACCTTGAGAAGCTCAGTTTGCAAGAAGATATTCCAGGTTATTCAGACTTGGAGCAAACACAACTCATACTCTCTCTCTCTCTCTCTCTCTCTCTCTCTCTCTCTCTCTCTCTCTCTCTCTCTCTCTCTCTCTCTCTCTCTCTCTCTCTCTCTCTCTCTCTCTCTCTCTCACACACACACACACACACACACACACACACACACACACACCTCTGACCAACCCGGCCCCCCTGCCCTCAGTGGAGCAGCCCTGCCAAAGTGGAACTGCGTATGTTATCTAACGCCTGCCTGAAAGCCCAGCATTGGCCCATGCTGCCCCAGGTTTATGTATGAGATGTGAATGCCTTAAGTGGGATGTGTTCTATTCAGTTGCCCTAGTCCACACCATTCCCTGTCACCTTGCACTAAGCCTCTTCTCCCATTAGTGTCACCTGCTAGCTCCGAAAACACTTGAGTTTGATACGCCCTGCTTAGGCACTAAGAGATCAAGTCCCTATCAGAAGCCCCTGGAACGGAAGGCCTTTCACGTTCTGCCCTTCTAGTCATGCTTCGTTCACATGAATGCTTCATTCCGGCTGCAACCATGCCAGCTGCAGAGCTGTTGCCATCCAGTCTTTGTCTCTTTCCTTAGCCCGTTCCCACCATCTAGCTAGAATGCCTCCCTACGTCTTTTCACCAAAACCCTGTCTCTCTTCCAAGGCCCATTTTAAATCCACACTGGACACATCTCCTGACTCTCAGAGCCTTCAGTAATCTCTTCCCTCTTTTGGTTTTGTCATTGATCAACAGGCCTAATAAGCCACTTGGGTAGTTGTTGGAGGTAAATGAGATAACGTAAGCACGTTGTGCCTGGTGTATCACACATGGCCCATAAATGAGGCCTTACTTTTATCCTTTTATCCTTCTCACCTGACAACTCTACCCCCTATTGTAGTGTGTGTGTATGTTTGTGTGCGTGTGCGTGTGTGTGTGTGTGTGTGTGTGTGTGTGTGTGTTTAAAACATTTTAAAATTATGGTGAAATACACATAACATAAAATTTCCAGTTTAGCCATTTTTAAGTGTACAGTGTGATTAATCACATTCATGCTGTTGTATAACCATTACCACCATCCACCTGCAGAACTTCTTCCAAACTGAGCCCATTAAACACTAATTCCCATTCCCTCCTCCCCCGAGGCCTGGCGACCATCATTCTACTTTGTCTCTGAAGTTAACTAGCCTAGGGATCTTATGAACAGTATTTGTCCTTTTGTGACTGGTGTACTTCACTTAGCATATTGTCTTTAAGGTTCATCCATGGTATAGCATGTGTCGGAATTTCCTTCCTTTATAAGGCAGACTATTCCATTGTATGGAGATACCACATTTTGTTTATCCATTCATCCGTGGATGGACACTTGAGTTGCTTCCGACATTGGTGAATAATGTGAAAGTGAATTGGGAATAATGCTGTTATGAACATGGGTGTACAAATATCTGCTCAAGTCCCTGCTTTCAATTCTTTTTCCTGTATACCCAGAAGTGAAACGGCTGGATCGTATGATAATTTAATGTTCATTTTTTTGAAGAACCACTATATAATTTTCCATAGAAGGTGCACCACTTTACATTCCCACTAGCAAATGTACAAAGCTTCCAATTTCTCCAACACGTTATTTTCTGTGTGTTTTTTAAAATAATAGCCATCTTAATGGTGTCGAATTTAATTTTACTTTAATTTCAATTTTGCACTTTACTTTTTATTCTCTTGTTTTATTGTAGTTTTTTCTTTTCTAATAGAATCACAAACTTCTTGATGACAGAGATTGTCATAGGCAATTTTCATAATTCTTCCTCCCCCTCCACCCCAGCCCCCTAGCTCCCTCTGGCAGCTAATAAGGAACTCTACACAAGTTCAGGGTCTTGGTCCTCAAAGTGTGGTCCCCTGTGGCATGGGCACACCTGGGAGCTTCCTAAAAATGCAGGCTTTCGGGCCCTGCCCGGGAGCTACCAAACCATAACCTGCATCTTAACAAGATCTCCAGGGGGCACATTAATGTGCAAGGGCATGAGGAGGTGAATGGCACGAAGATGGGGAAAAGCAACTTCATCTTGTCATCAGGTTCCGTCACCTCATCTTGTAGGTGTGCTCTATGCATGTTTGCTCACTGAAAATTAACAGCCCTGTTAACACCCACTATCCAGCATTTATCAAAAAGGTGAAAAAGCGTCTTTTGAAGAGGAGCTCAGGGCAGAGAAAACTGTCACAGCCAAGAGGAGTTAAGGAGGCATGGTGACGAAGTGGCATGTGGTGTCCGGGGTGGGATCCTGGGACCGAAAAAGGTCATTATGTAAAAGCAGAGGAATCTGAGTAAAGTATGACTTCCAGTTTGTAATAATCTATGAACAATGGTGCATTGATTGTGACGAATGTGCCATACTAATGGAAGATGCTAATAACAGGGAAAACAGGAACTCTCTGTACTACCTTCACAATTTTCCTGCAAACCTGAAACTACTCTAAAATAAAGCCGTTTATTTCTAAAACGGAGGCAGAGAATAGACAGAGCATCAAAATGACAGTCAGCTGCAGATGTGCAGGACGCACCATGTGTGTCACTCACTTCCTGCAGTGGAAGAGGTTGGTGCCTTTGCAGCTGGAGGAAAGATGGTCAGCAGCTGCTTCTCTCTGAATCTGACACCAGTCCAGCCTCCCTCTGCAGGACTGCAGCAGGCCCCTGCAATCTAAATAGCTACTCCTCCATTATGCTAAGTGAAATAAGCCAGTCAGAGAAAGATAAATATCACATGATCTCACTCATTTATGGAATATTACGAACAACACAAACTGATAAACAAAAACAGGGACAGAGAAGCATCGATCAGATGCTCAAACCTCAGAAGGAAGGCAGGGGGAGGTGGGGGAAAGGGGGAGAAATCAACCAAAGGACTTATATGCAAGCATATAGGACAACAAGGGGTGAGGGCATGAGTGTGGGGGGTTGGGGGGTAATGTGGGAATAAGGACACATATGTAATAACTTAATCAATAAAGAAATTAAAAATAAATAAATAAATAGCTACTCCTCTTTCTCCTCTAGTGGAGCCACCTGTTCAAAAGGTATGAAGAATCTGGGGTTAAGATATTTAACCCCAGATTAAAGATCCCAGGCAGGTGCTGGTGTCTCCATGAGACACTTGTTACAGACGTTCGACAGCACAGGAGAGACAGGCCTAACCACAGCACAGGGGGGAGACTTTGGGACTTGAGATCATTTCCAGTTCGGGGGCCAAAAGATTGATCTAGCTACCAAACAGCTGATATAATATTATCCTAAACTAGTAAAAGTATAATACCCAAAATAATAGAAAAACAAACATTTACTTGGAATAGTTTATATGCCACATGCCTTTAGATGCTTCAAACACGCCATCCTTTTATTGCTCACCATGCCCCTTGGATGAAGGAATTATTGTCCTCATTTTATAAGATGAATAAACTTGAGACTCAAAGATTAGAAAATGACACAAGGGTCACACTGCCAGCAAGTGGCAGAGCTGGATTCTGAGTCCAGGTGCTTCTGATGGCCATGCTGGCGCCCTGTCCATTAGAACCACTCTGCTCAGGCCAGACAACAATGGCCCAGCTCTGCTCAGCACTGGCCTAGTCACAGGTGGAGCCCTGCGTTTATTCCAGGCCCGGCACGGTAAAAGGTGGGGCCAAGGATCCAAGGGGACGCAGCCCAACAACAGCAGTCAGAGAGAGGGGAGATTAAAGCCACTTCCTGTGAGAAATGGTGACAGAAGAAACGTGGCCTCTAGAAAAGAATTGCAGGGAGGCATGATGGGGTTCCCCTGTAGGAAAAGGGACCTTCTGAGCAATCATAGAAAGCAGAACTGGGGCTAACAAAGGCCAGAACTAGACTTGGTTCAATACAATAAAGAATGCAGAAGAGAAATTATTCCAAGAGTCTTTATCTCATGGGGTGGTGGGATCTGCCTCCCCCAGGCGAGAGGTCACAAATGACCCATAGGGACAGTGATCTAGAATTCCAGACAAACCTTATGATTCCTTCTAGTCCTGAAATTCAAGACACAATGATCTTAATACAGAATTTTATCACAAAGTCCACTATACTAGAATATACTAGTACACGGGCCATATATAGATCACAAATTCTCAAGAGAACAAATTATAGAGTATGTCTAATTCACACTAAATATAGAGTAGTCTTTGTCAGCATTTCAAGGACATTGTTACGAATATCAAGTGTCATCAAGCAGTCGGTGTGCAGAAATGTCAGTGGGAGAATACTAGGCTGCAACGCATGAGCACCTGAGAAGTGTATTTAGACCTGGTGGGGCCTATCAGCACGGCCTTTGGAGGCACCACGATGAACACATGGGGGTTCACACAGTAGAGAGGCACTGAAGAGGGAACCAGCAGGAGGCCAAACCAAGCACCAGGCCCCTCACAAAAGTGTGCCTTGTGCATGAGACCCTGTGCCAGCATGTGAAGTCCTCTCTGGACCTCTTCATGCAACTGTTACCAAGGAATCGGCAAGAATGTGGGAGATGTTGGGTTATAATCACAAGGCCCTGGTAACTCTGTGATAAGAAGGCTCACCTTCCTTTTACTCTTTACAGAACAGGTTAGCGATGAGGATCATCGACTCCTCCATGTAGATAATGCCCACATAAGCTGAACCCCAGTTGACATATGCAAAGAAGTAGGTAGGCCAATGGCAGACCACTTACGTTTTCTCCTGGGGCAGTATCATATGAAGGAAATGGTTCAGGCATAAATTCACACAGAATTAATCATGTACCTCCACCTACCCCCAAGATTCACGCAGTGCCCCTTGGTTGCTCAATGTTGATCACATATAGCTCATGCCAATGAACAATACCTTATAATTCAAAAAACGTCCTTCTTGGCTCAATATAGGTCTCTTCCTAGAGCTTTCTTATTCTTAATGATTTGGGTGCAACCTAAAAAAAATCGTAATTCCCACCAATAAGAAAAAAATACCATTGGAAAAATGTTTGCATTTTTTGGAGGCCCTGTGCCTCAGAGAAACAATTATAAAATCATTTATGCAGTCACTGTGTTCCACTATCAGAAATTAAAATGTTTAATTTAATTTAATTTAATTATCCAAAGTAACGTTAATCAAAAGGACAAAAACAAATGGAAGAGAAAGCGCTTTAACCCATGGCTGAATACTCTGCTATCTTGTTAGAAAGAGCTCATTTGTCAAAACCATGAAACCAAGTCTCCCAATTTTACAGAGAAAAGGAGGCTAGATTTGGTGCTAAGAGACCTGGTTTTAATGCTACTCTGCACTAATGGCTGCAAGGATTTTAGGAAATCTCAAAATTTTATGGACCATTTTGCCATACTCTCAAAAATTCTGCAATTTCACTACTACTGCCCACCACTAACACTACTTTAAAAATCTATTACCTCTAAGGTATGATGTCCCTGCTGTGGTAGACTTTATTCCCACAGGGGGTACCATATTCACTGCCTTATGGGGGGATTATATGTCCCCAAACTGTGGATTCAGGTCCAAACATGAGATTGGCTATGGGCAATAAATTATGAGCAGAAAAGTGTGAATAGAAGCTTTAAGAGTTAGTAGTCACCACACCATGCTCTCTGTTCTCTTGACCATAGGACCAGCAATGTTCTAGGTAGGAGCTGTCTGTCAACCCAAGTCCCAGAGTGAAGAAGGCAGGGAGAGGAGCTAAAGCAAACCTGCGATGGGAAATAAGTGCAAATGAGAAATAAACTTTTATTGCCACAGTCACTGAGATGTTGGGCATGTTTGTTAGCACAGCAAAACCTAGCCTATCCTCACCACTATACCTGCAATTGCCAAGTCACGGAATATCTGCAAGAGACTTGGTCTTCATGATCCCAATCTCCAGTTTTGGAATTGTTTCAGACAGATATGTGCTAAAATATGTCTTTTACACAAATGAGGCATTTACTCAAGACTTTTTATATAAATTGCCAACTAAAAATAAGTTGACTGCTAACCTGGAAATTATGTAACAGTTGCTCTCTCCTCTTACTAATTACTATAGAATTACTCAGAAAAGTCAAAAATACCTAGTACGTCTGTTATGAGCAACAAAGTGAAACATTAGCTATTCATAGCAAAATGAGCACTTTAGAGAGGCTTAAGATTCTCAGATTCAGAGAAAATTTAGAATGTAGTACTACAACAACGTTAAAATTATTAATGGCAAGATAAGTAAAAAGACAAAAGTTCCATTTAGAACATGCTTTGCATAAACTATATATTCCATATGGAAAGAAGGAATGAAACTTGCTTTTTCTACTTGAAGAGGCTTAAAAGATCCTATTTTGAATTCAGGTTGCCATAGAAACCAGTATAATTCTGGATGGGATTCCACCATAATTGCTGCATAATTTGGTGCACACAGAAGAACCCTATCTCAATATTTCGACTTAAGGCAAAGCCATGACACTGGTTTGAATCCTTTGATGAGTCTCACAATTTGAGGCTTTAATATCCATAAAAATATTAAGGCTCATGACACTGATACTCCTTCAAACTTAGACATTTGGCTTTCAAAGAGATGGAAGGAACTGTCATCATGACCATGACGTATAGTTGTGCTATTTGAAGCCAAGTCACAATATGTCACCCATGATACCAGTTACCCATGTCCATGTATGCATACTCAGGGATGAGAGTGGTTGGCAAAGATTCTTTTATGTATAGCAGCCATCACTGTGCTCTGAATAAACCACAAATGCTGTGATACAGCCACTATACAAAAATATGATTGCAATGATAGTTAACATTTATTGTGCGCTTACTGTTTTTTGTTTCTATATTAATGCAACAACATTGTGAAGTAGGTATTATTACATCCATTTTATTGATGGGAAAACCGAGGTACAATGATTTTACATAGGTTGCTCAATAAAATGTAGAGATAAAACTGAGATTTGAACCTGGGCAGACCGGCTCCATAGCCTTTACTTTTAACCAACAGGCTTTTCTGCCTCTCTCAGCATCTCAGCAATTTGCAACTACAAATATAAAATAAGTTTAGCTCAGATGAAAAACTCAAGCATGGCAGCTATTCCAATAATTCTCAAGGTCTAGGTCATATAAGTAGCTGGGTCATACAAGTATGCTTGACGAAAATGAATATTCTCAGACCCTTTCCTCAGAAAGTCTGATTCAATGTTTCAGGGGTGGGACCCACGCACCTGCATTTTAACAGCCTCTCTGGTGGTTCTGGCAGAGGTGTCCTGCAGGACACACTTTGGAAAATATTGCCCTAGCCCAAATCAGCTGATGAACAGCTGCAGGTAGACCAGGCAACTTGACCTATCCAAAGGAAAGCTGAGACACAGAAGATGGCCTTTAAACACCTTGGAAGGCAGAAAAGCTGAAAATAAAAACTTAAAACAATAAATCTCTTGTACTTTAATGCTTGGAATTCTCTTCGGACCTTCTATTAGAACCTATTTCTTCTAATTTTGCACACAGTTCCAAGCAGTAGAAGATCACAGAAACACAGGTAACAGGGGAACGAGGGACCTCAGGCAGAAGTACTCCAGCAAGAAAGGCTTTAAGATGCAAACATTCAAAGAAGCATGGAGGCCTGCAAGCATCAGTGTTGAGACCATGATCCCTCCATGCATCTGGAGGGAGCACTGCTTTTCAAAACATTGTGAAAAAAAATCAGGTTTTTGATGCTGAACGAAAAACAAAAAGGAGGGGGGTAACAATTTCTAAAATTCTGTATACTGTTTTCAAAGGACAATGATATCAAATATTTAAGAGATTTTCCATTTAAACAGTTGAAACTATAAAAATGTGGGTGCTGGAGAGGAACCAAGATGGCAGCATAGGTAAACACCTGTACTTGCCGCTTCCCACAACCACATCAAAATTACAATTGAAATACAGAACAACTATCACCCAGAACTGCGAGAGAACTGGCTGAGGGGAAGTACTGCAACTAGAGAGGTAAAGAAGAAAGCACGCTGAGACTGGTAGGAGATGCGGAGGCGCGGAACAGGCTGGTCCGGCATCCGGGTGTGCAGCTTTTTTAATTGGGAGAGAGATTGCCTCTGCGGAGACCACCTGGAGGAGCAAGGAGTCCCAGGCGCTCACCAGACCCCCAACCCAGGGTCCCAGAGCTGGGGAAAGAAGTCCCTATGGGCCGTAAGAAGTACGGACTGTAAAAACCAGTGCAGATTGGGGCTGAGTGACACACAGGCTGCTGAAGACTCAGCTGCTCCTCTTAAAAGGCCAGCACCATGAAATAACTTTACAAGCTCCCACTTCCTCTGAGCTCCAGTGCCAGAAGAGGCTCTGGGGAACCCAGACACATACAGGGAGAAACTGGACTGCCAGGCATCTGGACTGTCAGGCATCAGGGCAGGAATGCATGGGCAGCTATCTTCCAGATGGTGGTGCTCACAGCGGTCATTGTGCCCGTGCTGGGACCTCCCCAGTGCAGGGCTGACTGGCAGCCATTTCTGTTTACTCTGCCCTGGTGATTCCCTGAGACCCCACCCCACCCAATTTACAAACCCACCCAAGCTGTGCGCAGCAGCTTTTGCATATAAATGGTCTGTCCTTTATCAGGCTAAAAACCTGTCAAACAAGCTGCAGCTGGGTCAGAGAGACCCCAACATGTCAATAAAAGGCCCCAAAACTGGCACCAGCACCAGCCTGCCTTGCTTCACAGCTGGGCCTCTTCTGAGCACTTCCAAACCTGATATAAAGAGGAGGAATCTGAAGATTTCTCTGTAGTTCCTGCTGGATGGACCCAGGCAGTGGCTGACTTTGCACCTCCCTGGAGACACAAGAGCCAGTGTATCAGTGTGAGACCATACCAGATTATAACTCTTCACATCCAAAAGCAACACACTCCAGGGGCAGACTCAGTGAGCACCAAAGCCCCACTGAAGCAAGTCCTGCTCCATAAGGGTGTCTCCTGCACAGCAGTTCTCCACTATAGACACAGCTGATTCTCACAGCCAATTGGCCTGGAGGTCAATTCCTCCCAGTGATACCTACAACAATGAAGGCTTAACTACAACAAGACAGTGCACAAAGCCCACAAAGGGGTGCACCAAGAGTGTCCACCTCAGGTAATTGGGGAGGCTGAGCCAGTGGGCCCTATAGGACACCTAGCAGAGAAAACCACTCTATCAACACAGGGAAGCATAAAAAATCTGGAGACAAAGAAACAGGTCACAAATGACAGAAATGGAGGAAAGCAAACTACTGGATATAGAGTTCAAAACCACACTTATAAGAATTTTCTAGAAACCGCCGATAAATTTAGAGACCCTCAAGAAATCTAGTGAGACCCTCGAGGTTATGAAAAAGGACCAACTAGAAATTAAGCATACACTGATTGAAATAAAGAATATTATACAGAGTTCCAACAGCAGACTAGAGGATCCCAAGAATCAAGTCAAAGATTTGAAATACGAAGCAAAAAACACCCAACTGGAAAAACAAAAAGAAAAAAGATTCCAAAAATATGAAGATAGTGTAAGGAGCCTCTGGGACAACTTCAAGCGTAACAACATCTGAATTATAGGGGTGCCAGAAGATGAGAGAGAGCAAGATATTGAAAACCTATTTGAAGAAATAATGACAGAAAACGTCCCCTACCTGGTGAAAGAATTAGACTTACAAGTCCAGGAAGTACAGAGAACTCCAAACAAGAGGAATCCAAAGAGGACCACACCAAGACACATCACAATTAAAATGCCAAGGGCAAAAGACAAAGAGAGAATCTTAAAAGCAGCAAAAGAAAAACAGTTAGTTACCTACAAGGTAATGCCCATATGACTGTCAGCTGATTTCTCAACAGAAACTATGAAGGTCAGAAGGGAGTGGCAAGAAATATAGAAAGTGATGAACAGCAAGAACCTACAACCAAGAATACTCTACACATCAAAGCTATCATGTAGAATTGAAGGTCAGATAAAGAGCTTCACAGACAAGAAAAAGCTAAAGGAGTTCATCACCACCAAACCAGTATTATATGAAATGCTGAAGGGTATTCTTTAAGAAGAGGAAGAAGAAGAAAAAGGTAAAGATAAAAAAAGATGAACAACAAAGTGACAACAAATACATACCTATCAACAAGTGAATCTAAAAATCAAATGAATAAAAAATCTGAGACATATGTATTACTCTTTGTAACACTTTAAGCAATAAAACAAAATTTTAAAAATCTGATGAACAGAATAAACTGGTGAATGGAATAGAATAAGGTGCATGGAAGTGGAACAGACTGATGATTCTCAGAGGGAAGGGAGTGTGTAGTGGGGGATGCAGGAAGAGATTAGACAAAGATCTTACATGCATGTATGCATTACCTATGGACACAGACAATAGGGTGTCGAGGGCCTGGGGTCGGGTGGGAACTGGGTGGAGAGGAGCTATGGGAGGAAAAAACAGGGACATCTGTAATAATCTCAACAATAAAGATCAATGTTTTAAAATGTGGGTGCTTCAACACTGGTATGTGACCATTCTCTCTCTTGGACAAGAGAGATGCAAGGCAATTTATTGGTGGGGGTGGGTGAAGTCAAGGGGATAGGCTTGACTGACGAATAGGACCTGGGTTTAGAAGAGGGACCTGCATACCCCATAATGTGGTTTGCCCTCTGTTGCCTGGAAAATGTATGTTGCACTGACCTTGGCACAATATATGTTGCACTGACCAGACTTTCATGTTGAACAAAGATCAGCATTGCACTGGTGCTTGCACTGGGGAGAATATTCTTACTGCAGTGCAGGCTTTTCAGGACACTTACACAGATGGAAATTTTCAAGCAGACTCCTTTCCCATCAGTAAAATTGGATGATAGAAATTATTTCATATCATTTCTGGTTACTGCTATGCCTTGGGAATATCATTTTATATATAAGCATCTTTTAAATCCTACTTCTACTCCTCATGGTCAGTGAGAATCGATTCAAAAAGTGAGATGTATATGTGTATAAGACAAGAGAGAGAGTAAAATAAAGGGACATTATTCTCAGTTTTTCAGTTCCCTATATCAAGCAGCAACGGCACAATATAGCTTCTCAGTACATGTTTAATGGGTGTGTGGGTGGGGGGGGGTGGTAGATGAATATATGGGTAACTGAAAGAATGAATGGGAGAATACATAAATGAATTAGGGGCTTTTCTGATAATACAGAAGATGGTATCTCCCCAGCAAAAGAATATAGCATTAATGGTTAAAAGATGTTAAAATGACAAGTGGATTGAATGTTGTTAGATGACCACCACATACATACATGTGCACTCATGTAATTACTTGCATGAAGGAGAAAGAATGGAGGCATCCCTCAATCAGGTTAGTTTTCTCCTCTTTTAGTATTCTGGAAAACTCAAGCAACTCACACAGGTGCTGCGAGACCAGCAGAAGGACCCTGTCACGGAAATATGGGCCAAGTAGCAGTACATGCATCTGTCCAAAAGAGCAAGAGGGACCTTTAGATTCAGAGGCAGCCATATGGGAGCTGAGTGAGTAAAAGAGGCCCAGGCACTTGCTGAGGCCCTAAAAAACTCAGGGAGGAAAAGATCACTGTGCTTCAATTGTCTCCAACTCAAGGTTTTGAATCCTGTAGCCTACGGTACTGACTCGGGTCTGTCCCCACATCAAAGTCTCTAGCACTTATAAGTACTGGTCTGTTTATTATGAGCCCCACTTTTATGAGAAAAGGAGAGCCTTCTCAGACCAAGAGGGTCCATGTGAGATGCTAAGATCATAATAGTGTAACTGAGAGAGGGTTTCAGGCATTTCTGTGTCCATATGGGTTTTGGTGGGATACAGATGGTAAGTGGCATTCTTCCCCTTACCCTCCTAGGGTGTCTCCTCTTTGGGGCTCCTGGGTAAGAACTAATCAGGCTCAGGAGCAGAGAGAGGGAGCTATATGCCCATTGCTTTGACAAGTTAATAGAAACAGAGACCACAAATGGCCCCAGAAACCGTCCTGTGACTGTAACCTTCCAATGTTATAAGTATTCAGGCTGCCTCTGGTGAATATTCCTCTTGGTTCCAAAGGCAAGGAGAAAGCAGAATTCCTCCCTTTCTGTATAATAATGAAGAAATAAGCCATGATGTATTCACTGTACTACAAAACAAAAAACAAAAACAGAAACTTGTACAACAGGTCTAACCAAACAGCAATAATGAAAGTGCTATTAAAGAACCCATTATAAAAATGGGATTCTAAACATTTACAAGTAAGGGTGGGAAAGTAAGAATATCAGGTAAACTTAAGGAAAAGAAACACATTTGGACATGGCATGAAAAGAGTAGCAAGGTAAAAATATGAACTCTGGTCAATGAAATATCTCAGCAACACACAGTGACACAATCTGTGCCAGATGATGTCTAGCATATAGTGACAATGTTTCAACGCCATATACTGCTGTCTGTTGAACAAGAGCCTTTTCAAAGAGGGGAATGGTCTTGTTAAGAAGGACATCTCTAGGTGAGCAATGAGTTATGATTACTTGGGTGGAAGAATCAGAAAACCATTTTGTCTTCTGCCTCCCAAAGGCTACGTGGGGATGGTCAAATGATTCAGGATCTGAATGGATCTGTGTGTCCAAAGAAATGAAGGCTGAGAACGTGGTCAGGTCAGAACTCTGGAGAGCTCTAACAATTCAAAACCCAGGAGTAGAGAGAAGCCAGCTAAGGAAACAGAACAAGCAGCAAGCAGAAACAGAACATGCTTGCAATACAGTCCAGACAGAGGAAGGTCTCAGAAGTCAAGGGTCAGGAGAGTTTTCAGAAAGATGAAATACCGGAGATGATAGCAAGCATTCTACGAAGGCTTGGGGATTGGCAGCGAAGTCATGGTGGCTTTTCAGTGGGCATTTCAGAACAGGGTGGTGGGGGCAAGAAGCCAAATGCTCCTGACTGGGAAGTAAATTGGCCATGAGGAAACACAGACAGTGAATAGAAATGCTGCTCTTCCAAGACATCTGTCAGCAAAGGAAGCAGAGAAAGACCCAGCGGTTTCCAGGGGAAAATGCAGGGAGTTGGTGGTTTTCGTTTTTATTCTTGCTTTGACTTTAGAGTGGGTATACTTACGTACCACTGCAGCCAAAGGAGAAGATTTCAGAGGGCGGGGGGGGGGGGGGGGTGACTAAAGTTCAAGAGCATAGTTGACAGTGATAATTAGCAGATGATGACACAGGCGATGGGGTAGGGGAGCAGGGACACACCTGGAGGAGGAGGCCCTGGAAAGGAAAGCCCAGGGCATTTCCTCTCTGAAACAATACAGGAAGGAGGCAAAAGCTCACACAGAGACACCTAAAACGTGTTGTATATAAATGCACACATTTAATCCACCACTTACATCTGTGAATTGCATTCAAAATGCACAAAAGAACTCTTCGCCGTGGCTTGTGTGGTTTAGTTGGTTTAGCAGCATCCTGTGCACCAAAGAGTTGCCAGTTTGATTCCCATCAGGGCACATACCCAGGTTACAGGTTCGATTCCCAGTGGGGGCACAGATGGGAGGCAATAGATCCATCTCACATTGATGTTTCTCTCTCTCTCTCTCTCTCTCTCTCTCTCTCTCTCTCTCTCTCCTTTCTCTCTCTAAAAATCAGTAAGAACATGGCAAGTTGGCACGTTTCAGTGGTTGAGCGTCAACCTATGAACCAGGAGGTCACGGTTTGATTCTGGATCAGGGCATATGCTTGGGTTGTGAGCTTGATCCCCAGTGGGGGGTGTGCAGGAGGCAGCCAATCCATGATTCTCTTTCATCATTGATTTTTCTATCTCTCTCTCCCTCTCCCTTCTTCTCTGAAATCAATACAACTATATTCTTAAAAGATTATGAGCTATTTTAGCTTTGAATTGTGAAATAAAGAGCTGAGAAATGCTTGTCTCAATTGTTGCTGATTAATTTAGCACACCAACTCTGACAGGCATTACTGTATCTCTCCCCACAAGCATATAGTTGGAAGGTGCTGCACCCTCAGTGACCTATCATTGTAAAAAACATGGTAGGCAGCACTCATTTAAAAATTGCAAAACCAGAAATCTGAAACCCAGTACTAACTTTCAGCCAATTAGCCATTTTGGCTGAATCATTTGCAACCACTAGCTTCTATATTGCTAGACAGTAAGGAAATTCTGAATTTTACTGTTCTCACAATCCTACCCCACCTCCAAAACCTTTCTGTCCATTTGTATAAATTAGTAATTACAACTTTACTGAAACCAAGAAATGGTCCAAAAGAATGTTCTCTTTCACACAGCTGAGCATCTGGGGACAGGGAAATGGGAAGTGGGACAGACAGGGACATGCTCTCCAAATTCTCCCAAACTGCCTACTACAATCTACCTTATTCCAGATGTGAGCACAGACTGATTTGTGCCAGCCCTGGGCTTGTATTGTAAGCATACGAAAAAGTAAAAGTGAGAAAAAAATAAGCATTATGCCTTAAGTGCAAAGGAAATGGCTCTAAAGTAAAAGAATAATTGCTCAAGAGCCAGATTAAATTAAAAATCCAAGTCTCTGGAACATTTCAAATGCTCCATGAGGTACAGAAAATATTTTGTTTATTGTGACACAAGAGCTTCTCATTTCATAGAAAACAAAATTCTAGAAACAGAACTTAAGAGAAGCCATTGCTTCAACTATCAAAATTGGCTATACTTTGGTTTTAAAGGAATAGTGCCCCCATGTGGTTTTTTTTTAACAAGATTTCAGAAATGTTCAACGTCGTCTCTTGTTATACCATAAAACAGTGCATGTTTCTTGGGGGCATTTTGTTTACATTTGTTTTTAAACATGATTACAGATGTGCCTAGGGCATTGTAGAAAAAGATAAATGCACGTTCACAGCAGGGAGTATTGCTCCATCTACCTCTGCTTGGTGAAGAGGAGGCTGTGAGGAGGGACCTACAAGCGCGCTCCCTGCAGGTGCTGCTGCAGCTGGCACCTCTGGAGGCCACAGGGCCAGGGCTATCGCCCTCTGCATGAATGCCCAGAAGAGATGGGAGCTATCAGAAACAAACCTCCACATCCACCCTTCTCCCTGCAACGGGTCCAAGTGCTCCTATTGCTATGAGCAAACTGCCCGGACTCCCCTACGACTACCTCCTCCAGTCGTGCACTGAGTCTGGGCTCAAGGACTGGCTCTAGCAATTCCCTCTCTTCTCTCTAGCATCACCAGCTTTTTCCTTTCCACTAGCACTAACATATAAACATGCTATCATGAAAACTCTCTCCTGGCCCCACTTCCCCCTCCAGTTAGCTCCCCATTTCTCCACTCCCCTTCCCGCCCCGCTCCTTGAAAGAATTGCCGACATTGACTGACCCCAATTCAATCTTCCCATCCTCTCTTAAAACCATCCCAATAAGGCTTTTCTGCTATGCTCGCCTACACCGGTCTTACTGAAGGCTCCAAAGGCCCCCATGTGGTTAAATCTTTGGTGAATCTCAGGATCATCTCACTTGACCCACTGACAACAAATGACATGACCATTCTTTCTTCCTCAGAGCCCTTCCTTCCATTAACTTCCAGGCACCCCTCCTGCTTTTCTGGCCACTCCTTAGTCTCCTTTGCTGGGCCCTCATCTTCCCAACGTCTAGCCAGTGTTCTCAACACTCGCTGTGTCCTATCATCATCCAGTAAGCTTTTAAAGGGCGCAGATGCCAAGTCCGCTCCCAGTGATTCAGACCTAATTCATAGGGAAGGCCCCAGGCATGGGTGTGCTACTGGACTCCCCCAGGTGGGTCACATGTTCCCCCAGGATTGAGGATTGCTGCTATAAATGCTGCAACACCCATGGCTCAGTTCCTAGACCTCTTCTCCTTCTGTCTTCACTCACTTTCTGGGAGATCTCAGCGTCCAGTCTAGTGGCTTTAAGTTCCTTTTACAAGCTGGTGTCTTAGTTTGGGTTCATCTGAAAGCAGAGCCTGAGTCAAGCACTTGGGTGCAGGGAGTTTATTTAGAAAGTGTTCCCATTCATGAGAAGTGAGAAAGTGAGGGGGGAGGATAAGAGAGAGAATGAGGAAAAGCCAACATCAATGTACCTTTTCAGGGTCACTGTCCTGGACAACAGGGGCTGGATTCTGTTGGGCCTCCTGAAAAGAGTATAGATACTTCCCCACCCCGCAATGCTGAAGTATTTACCCACTTGCTTCATTACTCAGTGGGGGAGAGTTTCAGTGGAGGCATGAATTCCCTTGCACTTCTAGGCTGCAGTAGGCTTGCACTTGAGGTGATCTGAGCTCACAGCAACCTACCTCATGCGGCTGTGGCAGATATCGATGGTGGGCCAACTGGTACCCACGGTAGATGGCACATCTATTGCTTCCAAGCGGTATATATCTACCCCTAACCTTACCCCTGAATCCAGACTCATGTATCCAACTTGGATTTTTAACAGGCATCTCAACCGTAACATGTCCAGAACAAAGTTCCTGATGATATTCCCGACCAAACCTGCTCCTCTTCTGATCTTCAAAAACGACAACTCCAATCTTCCAGTTGCCCAGGCCAATAACCTCTAAGGACTTCTTCAACTCCTTACTTTTCCCCACTCCCCACATTCAATCCATCAGTAAATTCCATTGACTCTACCTTCAAAATATATCCAGAATATGACCTCTTCTCACCACCTCCTCTTCCCTGATCCAAGCCATCATTATTCCTTGCCTGAATTATTACTCCTTACTAGTACCTCTGCTTCCACCTTCCCCTTTCCCCTTAAATCTAGTCTCAACAGAGCAGCCTGTTGAAACATAAGAAAGAACATGTAACTCCTCTGAACAAAACTTCCCAATGGCTTCCCTTTTCACTTGGAGTTAAAGATGACTTGGTCCTGTGACCTCTTAGATCATACCTTCTACTTGCTCTTTCTGCTTCTCAAATATACCAAGCATGATTCTACTTCAGGGCCTTTGCACTTGCAGTAGCCTCTACTTGGAACACTCTTTTCCACTTAACCACTTGCCTCCCTCCCTCATCTCCTTCAGGGCTTTACTTAAATGTCATCTTCTTATTGAGCTAAGTTCTACTGTTATTTCCACGTTACATATGAAAAAATATATGCCGATAATTATTGAGTAAATTGACAAAGTTACACAATTATTAAGGAGCCCAGATAAATATAAGTCAATCTCACCCCAAAGTATAGACTTTCAACCACTAGAAAATACTGAGGCTAATTGCTAATGCTCAAGATGAAACACTTCTCCAAATTTTAGGGGAACAAATACCAATCTGACAATGAAGCCAACATAAATGAGCTCGTGGTGAGAAAGGAGAAGACTCTAAGTCAGTGACTTGGGAGCCACAGATGAGAAGGAATAGAGAAGAATATCACAGGGGAAAGGGTCAGAGACACGGAAAGTCAGCAGGAGGTAGGATCTACCCACACCACAATATTCCTTCAGCAAATATCTATTTAGAGCTTCTACTGCAGTCTTGACCCTGGATGGTGGACAAATCGGGCAAGCTCTTATAATCTATTGGGAGGGCATAATTCAGATAAATAAACTTTTAATATAAAATTAGGTTGTGCCACATGGTGGTCAGAGAAAGTGTGCCCGAAAAGGGCTGTAATAATGGGCTTCCTCCACTTTGATGTTGGACTGCTGACAGCTTTTAAGCCCCTTGCCTCCTTCTTCCTCTCTTGGCCCACATTAGGTGATGCTGGTAGGAAAGCCATGTGCTACCTCTTTTGGCTCTGGTGGGAAGCTCAAACTACTCAGTCAGATCCTAGTCAAAACCCCCCACTCCCAGAAAAGCTACTCCAATGCCACCCCTGCTCTCTCAAGCCACTTTCAGAACTGCTTGGGATCCTGCCCTCCTCTCCACAGAGAGCCTCGATTCTGGAGAAATAAACCTCCGCATACCCTCTTCGTGCACGTGTGGCATCACTGGTCTCAACATCAGGGCCAAATCTAGGGTGAGAGGTTGACATTACCCACCAGACTGGGGCAACCACAAGAGAAGAGTTATCTGCCCTGACCGGTTTGGCTCTGTGGATAGAGCATCAGCCTGCAGACTCAAAGGTCCCAGGTTCAGTTCCGGTCAAGGGCATGTACCTTGGTTGTGGACACATACCCAGTAGGGAGTGTGTAGGAGGCAGCTGATCGATGTTTCTCTCTCATCAATGTTTCTAACTCTCTATCCCTCTCCCTTCCTTTCTGTTAAAAATCAATAAAATATATTTTTTTTTTTAAAAAAGAGAAGAGTTATCTGAGCCAAGACCTAAAAAAAGTGAGGGAATAAGGGATGAGCAAAGGAGGGGGTAGCCCTTAATTCCCTTTAAATGGAAAGAAATCATTTAGGACTGGGAATTTCAGGGATTCTGATGGTGGATGCTAAATAAACCAGAGGGTTGCTGATTAGGGTAGCCTCCAGACCAGCAAGGGGCACAGTAGAGAAAAGTTGTGTTACAATATTAAAGCTACCCTAAACATATAAATAGAACAGGAACACACACTTCCTGTGGCCCAGATTCACACAGGCCCTGCTTGAGTCAAAGCGCATCCTCCTGACACCCAATGACACCTCCTGTTTTATAACCCAGAACAGCCCCAGCCTCCTCGCCACCCTCCTTCACCTAACCTGTTCTGCAGTAGCCGACAGATAAGCCACTCCTTCACTGCGCCTCGAACACTTAACCCACATGATTTCCAGATAATGATGCAATTGTTTCATCACCATGATGCAATCAGTATAATCACGTCGCTTATATCTGTCTTGGGAAAGAAGCAGAAGGGACTACTCTTTTAATTTGTTCCCCTTGGCATCCAGCCAAGACTGAGACCAAATGAGCAATCTGTTGGTCAGAAATATCCATGTGTCATCACATGGTTTGCCGTGAGTTTTGGAGGAGTCATCGTGAAGGAGGGGCAGATCCTTACATTGAGTGCTTAAAATCTAATAAGCAACAAGGAACTCGGAAAAGTGGAAAGCAAGGACAAGCAGCAACAAGTGCTAGGGATGGGAAATGAGGGAGAGGGGTTGTTCGAGAAGGTTTCATCGAGGATGGCAGCTTTCAGGAGAAAAATCCGTCGTTTGGGAGAGTACATTCCATCCAGGAGAAATAGATTAAGGTCGAGAAGATGGACTGCAAGGTTCACACTGAAGCAAAGGCAAGTATCATGATGAGAAGTCTAGAGGAAATCACAGAAAAGGGTGCACTGAGTAGACAACTTTGAAGACAAATTCATGGTGTTTCATTCTCTTTCAGAGGCGGCTCTGACCACTTGACCTTCTGAGGTTGAGACTGATGTCATACAGGGTCCGGGGAAGGTGGCACACTCACTGTGCAGCCTCAGGCCTGGGCTAAGACGAGGGATTGACAAGGGAAGACAAGGGGGAAGCAGTCCGCAGGTAAGGGCATTTGAAATAGACAAATGGTACTGCTGTGGGATCACAAGATGTTTTATAAAAGAAATAACAATGTAGTGAGAAACTCCCTGCAAGACAGAAAACCCCCAAAGGAAGGCTGACTCTCCCTCCTTCCTGGTCGGCCTGGAACTCTCACTCAGTCCCCAGGACAATTAGTCACTCTACAAAGAACACATCACAAAGTATTAAATCTGAACAAGTAATGAGTATGAGGGGTTAAGATAATGAAATAAGGGCTGGGTAAAGGGGAGCGTGATCATGATTTAAATTGCAGTCCCACGTGATGACTGTGACAGGTAGTTTGGCTTGGCAGGAGGACACTCCAGAAACTGGAAACACAGGACACTGAGGACGAGAGAGAATGCGCAGGGCAGTGATTTCTTCCTCCTGACCTGCTGTTACAGGTGCTGCTATCGGTACTGCGGACCCCATGGTGGCCTCCTAGGCCACACACCTGAGGGAGATGACCAGGGGCTTGGCCAAAGGGATCGGGCAGGGGACTGTTCACAGACAAGCCCAGGTCTCCTCATCCTTAATCCCTCCCTGACAACCCCTCCTGGGGGCTCTGCACTCTCAGGTGTCAGAGTCTTGAGAGCCTCCCAGGAGCAAAAGGGGAGGCAGCTGAGACTCTTAGGAGACCCTGTGGGGAGACCTGGGTTAGTGGTAAAGAACAAGGCCACAGGCAAAGAAGAGAGGAGGGTGCTTTAATAGTCACCCATTTTAGAAAATGGGTCTTTCCCTCCATTCCTAAAGCCTGGCAGCCAGCTCTCTAAATGGTAGGCATCCAGAGGATAGTCTTGCAAAGCTAGGGCTAAAAGCTTTGCAGCCAGGGCCTCACTTTAGCTGAGGTTCAGTTAGGGGCAAGCAAACTGCCTCATTTCATAGTCAGGCAAGAGCAGCGTGCAGCACAGCCGTGATGACTCAGGGTCCACATCCCTCAAGGTGGGAAAATGTGGCAAAGAAGCGAGAAGAAAAAAGGAACTGGAGGCACTCGACCAAGGCTGATGGTTCACACCTTCTGTTAAAACTGCCCTGCAGATGGTTTCAAAATATAGATCCAAGGATTGTGAGAGCCGGAAGGAATCCTATTCTCACTGGCCCAATGTCTTTGTCCCACTGACGAGGAGAGGCCTGCAGGTGGAGAGGCCTGACCTAGGCCACACAGCCAGCCAGGGGCAGAAGCCAGGTCCCTGATATTCAGTTTAGCCTTCTCTCCCTTAAAGCACTTCGGACCAAAACGTATTTTGCAGCCCACAGAAATCAACCACTGACTTGCTAACTTGCAACGAATTTAATCCATCCATATTGAAGATGATACCTCTAACTCTGTGCGTCACAACGTTAAGAATGCTGCAGGGAATTACAGATTTCTCAATGACCGCAAATAAAAACTATAGTTAAACCATATACTACTGAGATGCTTTTTTAAAAAACTTAATTTTTAATAACAGGAAATTCAAACAATCTGAACACTTTTTAATGTATTTTCTGTTGTCAACAAAGATCTCAATGTACTTTATATCTTTCCACCTTAGAAAGATTTTGGTATTTCTGTTAGAAGGTTAATAAGCAGGTCAAATAATAGCAGCTAGCACTGCACTCATTGGTTTACATGCATTAACTCCTTTAGTCCTCATAGTGCTGTGAGGAAGAGCCGCTGTTATCCTGCTCTACGGAAGAGAAAACTGAAGAAGCAAAACGTGACCAAGGTACACAGCTAGTTGACAGCAAGCGCCAGGATTTGGTACCAGAAGTCTGATTCTGGGGCTGTTACACTGCCCAGCTTCTCTAAGTCCCAGTACAACAAGCTATACGGGCCTGGCCTCCCCCTGTTGTCATCCTGGGATCTTGCTAAACAAACCACTGATTGGACAAAATTAGCTTGGGCGTCTTCTAGGTAGTATTTGTCAATGTTTCTTCACTGGAATCAGACTCACGGTTGCATTTCCTTTGTCTAATCGGGGCACTGACTACTGTCTGAGTAACTACTAGTGTTGCTAAAACAGGTTTATGGTCTTGGTTCACATAAACTCCCTAGGGAAATAAATATGTCTTTTATTAAGTCCCCTGTGTACCTAGGCTTAAGTTATATAATCTCTAAATGGCCTCCAGCCCTTTCCTTTTCCACATATATGATAAAGCTATGAACTGTCTGAAGGAAGGATTGGTCTGTTTATTTTATGTTTGGTCCTCTTCATCCTTCCTCCTCTCCCTCCCCCCGCTCCCCACCACAGCACAGTCTACAACTCAATAAATCTATAGAACAAGACCACAGCTGCTTAAAGCTCTCTACTCCTGCTAAAAACCAAGATGGGTTTTGATCCAAAAAAAGTTTTAAAGAATTGATTCAGTGCATTTACTAAATGGTCCAATTGCCACTGCCATTAAGTAATATCAAGACACATACAAAAACCAAGGATCCTCTGAAATTTGCAATCTGGCTCTTTTGAAGGAAGAAAAGGCATGGAAATCTATACTGCATAATGCATTTATTAGGCAGTAAGTTGTTCTTTTAAACTGATTAATTTCAAGTAAGAAAAAAAGATAATATTCATTAGCTAAGTATACTGACATTACTAAGTCTTGTATACACCACCCCCTCTGACCTCCACTTCAGAAAATAGTCTCCTAGGATTACAAGCAACCTTGTAACCTGTGGTATTTCCTCACTAATGAATTTACCTTAAGTCTCCAAGAGAAATTTTTCCTCTAAAAACATGCTTTTAGCTTTATTTCCTTTTTTCCAAGTTAACAGGCACAGTCTGCTTAAATCAGCGGTTCTCAACCTGTGGGTGGCGACCCCTTTGGGGGTCGAACGACCCTTTCACAGGGTCACCTAAGACCATCAGAAAACATATATATAATTACATATTGTTTTTGTGATTAATCACTATGCTTTAATTATGTTCAATTTGTAACAATGAAAATACATCTTGCATATCAGATATTTACATTACGATTCATAACAGTAGCAAAATTACAGTTATGAAGTAGCAACAAAAATAATTTTATGCTTGGGGGTCACCACAACATGAGGAACTGTATTAAAGGGTCATGGCATTAGGAAGGTTGAGAACCACTGGCTTAAATGAAAAGTTTGATTAGATCATTTAAGAAACATTTTTTACTGCATTGAAAATTAGCAAATTTAGAACCCATAAAGTTGATAAAACTAATATTTATTTAAAGAGGTTTAAAATTATTCTCACTTTTCAAATATTAATGATTCAATTAAAATTCATTTATAATTAATAACTGATTTCAAACTTTTACAGTAATAAAACTTGGCACATGCAACAAAATGTGTGTTGAATTGAACTTCATTAAGCAATAGAGTGCCTGGTTATTTGACAGCCAGAGTAAAAATATATATACGTTGATAGTGTTTCTATGGAGCAGGTATTGTTCTAGAACAGGGGTGGGCAAACTTTTTGACTCGAGTGCCACAATGGGTCCTTAAACTGGACCGGAGGGCCGGAACAAAAGCATGGATGGAGTGTTTGTGTGAACTAATATAAATTCAAAATAAACATCATTACATAAAAGGGTACGGTCTTTTTTTTTTTTTAGTTTCATTCATTTCAAAGGGACTGGATCCGGCCCGCGGGCCGTAGTTTGCCCACAGCTGTTCTAGAACCTGGGAGTGCAACAGGAAGACAGAAGCCCTGCCCCCAAGAAGCATGCATGCTAGCAGGGTCAAGGGAAGCAATGCATGGGTCCACAAGCATATGAAGTATGGTACCTATTTGCTTTTTTAACAATGGACAGGTTATTTTGATTTTCTGAATTGTATAAATCATCCCTTTTGATTGAATGCCTTATTGATTGAATGACTATCCCATTAATTGTGATCTTACTGGTTATCGAAGCACATTCTTCTGTACCTGGGAAACAGGACAGCACAATTACTCTAAATTGTTTTAGTGGCCACAGGTGGTGTGTTCCAGCTGACTTAGTGGTCCCGAGACCAGAACAGTATAATTACTCTAAATTGTCCTGACAACTCAGTGGTCAGGAGACCCGAGGGCTCTAGATAACGTGTTTCTATCAACTCAGTGATCCGGAGACCCAAAACTGTAATTTAGATAACATGCCTAAGTTTAACCCAGGTTACCCAAGGGCTCTAGATAATGTATTTCTGTCAATTCAGTGACCCCGAGAACCGAAACTGTAGTTAACATGCTTAATTCTGCTTCTGTAACCTGCTTTTTTTGCAAGCCAGGTGCCTCATTCCAAACCCTGAGATGTAATCAATACCTATGTGATTTTTTGCCTATATAATCCTGGAACTGTGACTAAATGGTTACTATGAGATTTGGGAATGACCCCTCATAGTCCCGGATTGCAATAAATGTGACTCTTTAATTCGACTTCTTGAGGCGTCCTTCTGTGATTCGCGGGGTACATTACAACACATCTACACTGATAAAAGAGAAAAATGGTAATTGGCGTACGGCGCTACCCTTTTCATTGGCTAATCAGGGCTATATGCAAATTAACTGCCAACTAAGATTGGCAGTGAACTGCCAACAAGATGGCGGTTAATTTGCATATGTAGGCACAATGCAGGGAGGCGAAAGGGAAAGCAGGAAGAAGCCCCCTGCCACTGACAGTGATCGGAAACCCAGGGGGGAGCTAAGAGCTGGGGGGCAGGGCAAAGGCGACCCTGGGGCCGCCTTTGCCCTGCCCCCCAGCCATGATCGGAGAATCAGGCGCCTTTTCCGCCCTGGCCAGTGATAGCAGGAAGTAGGGGTGGAGCCAGCGATGGGAGCTGGGCACGGTCAAAGCTGGCAGTCCCGGGAGCTGGGGGTCCCCTGCCCAGGCCTGACACCTCTGCCGGAGGCCTCAGGCCTGGTCAAGGGGCTGATCCTGCGATTGGAGGGTGATGGGGGTCAATGCCTGAGGGCTCCCAGTATGTGAGAGGGGGCAGGCTGGGCTGAGGGACACTCCCACACACACACACACACCCAGTGCACGAATTTCGTGCACCGGGCCCCTAGTATAATAATAATAACAACAGCAATACTAATAATAACAACAATTAAAACAGCAAATGCTTACATAGTACTTACCATGTGCCAGGTACCCTGCTAAGCATTTTGCAAGTATTAACTCTTAATCTTACAACAACTCTATAAAGACTGTTCTCTATGTGCACTGCACAGATGTGGCAACTGAGGCACAGCGGTTAATTAACTATCACTAGCTGTTAAGCTATACCCCCCTGGGAGAAATAAATGACATTCAAACTCAGTGATTAGAGGATAATTCAATAAAGGCCCTTTTTATAAAGGGGTGGGAGCATTTAAGGAAACCAACAAGGGGTAGCAGAACCTCAGGGCACACACAGAGGGGGCTATGCCCACCCCAGTGCAAAGGACCCAGGTGAGGGAGCAGGTGCAAAACCAGAGAGGGTGGCTCAGTGGACAGCGTCACTCACTGGTGCTCTGACCTCAGTTCCCCTCCAGCCTCCCGCCAATGGCTGAGCCCTCCCGGAAGGAAGAAGTGGAAGCTGGAGGTAAGAAGCCCACAGATATGTTGGGCACAGAAGGAAGTGGAGGAGGGTAGAAGCTGGACTTGGAAGCAAACAGAAGACATCCAACGTAAGTGGTGGAGCCGAGATACACCTACGGAATCTGGGGCCACGGTTCGCTTTTACCGGGAATCTAAGGTCATTTCTGAAACTGAGAATACTAAGAAGGTAGGCAATGGAACGTTGATAGATTAGGTTGTTACAGAAAGACCTGCATAGGTCTCACTTCCCATAAGGCCTGAGTGGGGAGCAGGGAGTCAGGCAAAAACGCCAAGCAGGGCAAAGGCCTAGGCGGGGATGAGCTGATGTGTGAGGGCCAGCAAGAGGGCCCACATGGCTGTTTCAATAACGACCAAGGAGAATGGAGGATGAGGAGCTAGGCTGACAAGTGTTTGTGCAAAAGGGCAGATGTCTCCTTGCTGATGCAAATTAAACTCTTTGGTTAGGTCCTCCCCTGGGCGTTGCGAATGGACTGCCATGGCTTTAACGTTACTGAAAAGGCAAAGAGGTCCTGAGAGACTGGGCCCGGCCTCAGCCTCTCCTCCCAGTTGCTGGACACCCTGGCAGCGCAGGGTCTCCTGAGGGCTCAGCGTCACCTCCGGCAGCCTTTCCAGAGCGTGAAGATTGCCACCTATCAGCATCTACCCATCTACCGTGTAGGGAGAGAGTGAGTGTCAGCGTGAACGGGGTAAATACCATTTCCCAAAGTAACAGGAACCCCCACCTCCCATCCTTTTATAAATTCTCCTCCTCACTGTATTCTCAAAAGGCAGAGGAGCCAAAGCTGGAAGAGTGTTTTTTTCTCCCCTATTTAGAAACTTTTAAATAATCTGACACAACATTTAGCTAGTGGGGAGGGGGGCTCTAAGGCAAAGGTCATATGTCACATGGAATAAAGAGAAAAATGAAAAAGGTAAGCTTTTGACCTTTTGCAAGAACTCCTCTAATTGCTCCGATATTTTAAATTTCCTTGAATAGAATGATTCACACCTTCCGTTTTGAGGTAACAGATCTTTCTCTTCCTTATCAAGAGAGGCAGGTCATCGGCAACGTGAGAGGAGAAAGAGCTTTTTATTGCTCAGTGTGTCTGGGTCACCTACTATTTTTAATTCCTGTTTCCTAACACCTATGGGCAGAAATAAAGTTCAATGGCTCCTTAGGCAGAAAGAAAAGGAGCATTTGTCCCTAACAGACAGCTCTCCCGAATAAAACCTGGCAAACTTAAGAGCAAGATGAACTGGGAGCGACTTTCTCCTCATTACTGTCTCCCAACTGCGCTGTTACATCACAAGAATGCACGGGGTCAGTGCAATTAAACTTCATCTCAAATGAAATCCCAACAGAAGTCACGCCTTGCAAAGTAGGTCTGAATACATCCGTGCCGGGCAGCAGAGCTCTGGGGAGGGTGTGGGAGCAGAGACTGGGATTCAAATGGTAACAATGAATGGACTGCCTGCTCCTGAAGTCTCCCTGAGGGTCGTCACCGGGGCTCATGCAAGAAGAGCAAGGTGACCACACCGCCTGCTCTGGCCTTCTCTTTTAAGCTCTGCTACCACAAAATGGTGACGTAGCTGGTGGCCTTCCTGCAGAAAAGAGCCTCCTGCCATGGAAAGCATCACATGAGTGCCAAGTTGAACTTAATCTTTTGCATATGAGTTAGGAGGATGTGGCTTTCTGCTCTCTACGTGTTTGCAGTCTGCTTTTAAAAGGCCAGGCGGTAGCATCTGGGCCCTTACGACAACACGCGTCCAAACACAGCTACCCGTTGAAGTAAGAAAAAAAGTTATGGGAAAAAGAGTTGCCCTGGCCCTTTTGTGCTTCGCTAAGCGCTGTGTGGTGCTGCTTAGATGGGACTGCCTGGTTCTGATTTTCCAAAGTGGAATCGACAGCAGGGCTGAGGCAGGGAAACTGACCTCAGGAGCCATGCGTGGCTGCTGGTCCTGCAAACTCAGGGGCACTGTGCTGTCGGTGGCTGATGAGTGGGCCCTGTCGTTGAACAGACACATTTCCAACGTCCTGTCCTAATCACAAATTGGCAGGTGTACGTTATAATCCAACGCCCTTCAAAACCCCAAACCTCTGGTCAGGGGATGCATTCCAGTTAGAGATAAAGGGCTGGCACTGTCTCCACCATTTTACAAGCAATATCCAAATGCCTCCTGGGAGGCAAGAACTTTCTTAAATGCACTCTTTTATTTTCTATATTTATTCTTTTCCTAGCTCCAAAAATTAAGATGACTTACAAAAATATTAGAATATTATACTGTCTCTATGTGGATTAAGACTGTCCTTGTTGACAAACCCCTCGGATTAATCCATAGAAATGTCCCTCAAGCTTGTTCCCTCAAGCATTTCTGAGTTTAAATTTTCAAAAATAAGTTAAATTCTCCGGAAGATTTTTAAACCCCATCATGTCCATGAGAGGAGTAGTGTTCAATGTAATGAGGGTCCATTTCAACGAGGAGGTCAAGCTGTAGACACAGTTTCCAGGGCGTGGGAAGTGATACTCCTGGGATAAGTTACAGGAGACTGCCCGGGCTAGACTGAGAGTATTCTGTCTTCCCGTGGACCCAATGCCTACGAACCATGGCTGAAAGCCCAAATGCCCCAAGTCTTGGCTATGCCTTCTTAGTTGGACATAAAACAAGTATCCTCTGCCACAACATGAGATCCTGCCACAACATTTAATTTGGCAAATAGTGAGTATGCCAGGAACTGCACTAGATGCTGGAAAGCGCAAAGGGGCAATGAACCTGGACAGAATCCTCATTTGGATGTTTCTGCCTCAACTTATTTATGATGACCTCAGCCACAAGATGGCGCTCTGAGACCATACTGCACACCTGCTGAGCCTGCCACCATTAATTCTTTGGGGGCAAAGAGCAGGTTCCCAAGTGCTTACTGGTGTTCTTTATCCTTGGCCTTCTGTTGTGTTACTTTCTCAATGGATCCTCTCTGAGAATCTTGGTTTTGGCAGAAATAATGATAACACTAACCCCCTCCTCCCATGAGTGTTCCAAGGTAGATGTTGTAATAGCACACGTACTATACCTAACAATGTAACAAGACTTCCTCCTTTGAGTAAGAATCCAACAAGGTGCTTGTGAGGCAGTATGCATCCCACTGGTTTACAAATGGAGTTGTTCCAAAAACCAATAAATCCTGCATGAGTCCAAACCTCCATCTTCGCTAAAGAGATGCACCTGCAGACATTACAGAGGAATCATGCTGTTCCAGAGTCTATGTAAGCCCTAGTTTTCCAAATGCCTTTTTTAAAGAGAGAGAGAGAGAGAGAGAGAGAGAGAGAGAGAGAGAGAGAGAGAGAGAGAAAGAATACGTGCTAAGGCAAGAAATATACCCTAACACATTCTGACTCCTAATGGAGCTACATTTTTCTTTCTTGCTTTGACCAAAAGTACCTAACCCCTCCCAGGTGAGGGCACGGCATTTGGGATGACACTCTTCTTTTCCTAAAGACAGGAGGGAGAGAAAGACCTGTTATAGGGCAGCCACACCTTGCCTCTGAGATCTGAAGGGAGGAGGTGCTTTGCCAGACAGACTTCTCATCTCCCAGTTGGTTGAAAGTCAGTCCGTTTGGCCAACCTGCAGCCAAGACACCAGCAGGCCCGCAGTACTGCACGGGCCCCTCTTCCTCAGAGCTGCCTGCCAAATGCTACAGCAGGGAGCTGGCAGCATCCCAAACTGCAAGGAAGAGGCAGCCAGACTCCAGCAGCTGGAAGCGAAAGGCAAGGACCCCCAAACAGGCTGTGACAAAATGCAGGCCCCGGGGAATCTGGTCAGGGTTCGCGTAGGCAGGGAAAACTGGGGAGGATCAGAGGGTCCCCCAAAGAAATGCATGTCAGGGACCTGTGATCTCCCACGCATGTTTGGGGGTGGGAGGTGGGAGCGCTGGTTGCTTTCGTAAACCCTGCTGATGGCAAAGCTCCTAAATTCTTTAAAGCATCAAGGATGCTCGCCTGCGATGAGAACACAGAATAAACAGCCTTGTAAGTAAGGCAAGAAGTTGGTGACCTTGTGATACTGGGATTTGCTAATCCCACGCCTTCCCAAGGTCTGCTGCCTGCCTTTAGCCTAATGGGCTGAATTCAGATTGCATATCCCCCATCCAACTTCTATTAAAGACAACAGGGGTCCGGCTAATGGCAGGCAGGATCTGGAGTGCCGCCTGATTGCATTTAATAAGTGTGCTCAGCAGAGATGATGAGCACTTAGGACCTCCACCTCGGGCTGGGCTCTGACTTCATGGACAGGTGTGAGGGAGCAGCTGGAGGCACAGCAGAGGAAAGGCTGTCCTGGCCTCGGCCAGGCCCTTTACTGTAGCCCAGCATCTTCCACAGCAAGTGAGCGACAGAGGCTGGGGCTTCCCTTTCTTCTTGAATCTCTCTCCACGCAAGACACAGGCAATAAATGCAGGCCCAGCTACAAACTCATTTTCCAAGACTCAGAGACGGTGAGATTGGAAGGTTGCTGCTTCCCAGATGGACAGAGGCCCTGAGAGGGGCTGTGACTTGGCTGAGGTCACACAGCAAGTTAGTGGTGGAGCCCAGGCCTCTGCTTCCCTGCCCCGGGCGTTTTCTGGGCAGAAAAGAAACTCCCACTGTCTTCCCAGGCCTGCGTGTCCCCACCCCAAGAGCTCCCCACCCAGAGAGGACTCCGTCAGCCCCTTGTAAGAGCCCTGGACCGGAATAGAGGGAAGATAAGAAACTAATCCAAAGCTGAAGTCCCTTGTTTAGTTTATATGGGGGTGATTAAACAGTGTTTTTTTTTTTTAAAGGTTTAGCTCTATGAGCTAACATTTCCTTGTACTTAAAAAAAAAAATCAAGGAATATGTCTTTCTGATCACTCTACCTATTTAAAAATCGTATCGCCCAACTATTAAACCCAAATCTTTATTGACCAGCCTTTGGCAGAATGCCTACAATCTTACTTTATTCACTTGCTAAAAAGCATATGGAGCCCTAGAATGTTAATTGTTTTCACATACCTTTCCAACTATACTCTTTGCTCTTCAAAGAGAACAGCTTTGTTTTATGCTTCTTTCCATCTCTTAATGAAAATACGTAATTGATCATGCTGCCCATGGCAGGTGTGCAGGACAAAGGAGGAGGGTGGGACCAGTGTTGCTTATAGAAATGCAGAAATTCCTTTAGGACACTGGTCAAGCAGAACAGAGCTCCGAGAAAACTACATACGTCCTCAGCAACATAGCTGTAGACATGAAGCAAGCACTGAACCTGAACATACCTAAAATGGCATCTATTTTAATAGGAAATAAAAAGAAGGTATTTATGACAATATGTATCTTTGTACACTTTGGACATAATTCGTTGACATTCATTAAAGTCCCTTAATAGTATGAGGGAAATGAATAGTCTTTATGTCCAGACCAAACATAAATTCTAATTCCACATTCTATTTCTACAAAAATAATCCTGGATAATACATGACAGCCTCCTACTTTCACTGCAACTAATTGGGAATGTCTCATTTTATGGGTTATTCTGAATAAATTAGCTGGGAGATTTTTTTTTAAGTATCAAAAATACCAAGAGGTCTAACCCATATACTAGTTTAAAAAGTAGAATTTCATACATCTGCTGTACCAGAAAATTCATGATTCTCCTTTGTCATGGTATTTAACGCCAACATTTAAAAAATGACTTAGTAACATCGAGGACCTTCACATTTATAAATAATTAAATCTGACTCAGATAAGAATGGAACCAAAACAGATCACAGGTCTCGCATTTCACTATTATTTCCTTCAGCTAATTAAATCCAGAAAGAATTTTTCAACATCAGAGCAATGTTCAGGCCTGGCCTAAAATCTCGCCCTTAGTTCACACCCAAATATGCATATCGCCAAGTACCCGGTGGTGGTGGTGGCAGTTCACCTCTAGTTGATATTTTCTGTGAAACACATTGGCACCTTCAGGACAATTTCCTAGCAGAAAATGTCTGCATAAACAAAGTTGCATTATGATCAAATGCCTTTGTGGACCATCTTGGGGAAGCCCTCACTGTCCACTGTGACCCCCAATCTCGAGCTTTCAGGGCGGAGGCCCACTGACCAGCCAGAGCGGAAACCGTGCAAGGAGCACAACCAGGATCTCAACCTCAGATAAAGCCTTCCCACTTTCTCTCAACAAACTCCTGGCCTTCAATGTAATGATCCTCAGACACTGACTTTTCCCTTTCCCATTAGCTGGTCCCAAAGTATCCCCTCCCCGCCCCGCCCCCCTCTCCCCCCCCCCCCCCCCCCCCGCCGCCCAATTTGCAATTTTTCACTGCAGAATCCTTTGTGCATAGACAGGTTCAAGAATCTGTTTAATGACCATGAATTTATAAGTCATCATCATTTTCTAGTTGCATAAACTGAGTACTCAAGGGAAACATTTCCGGAATAGGGTAAAGAGCTATCTGTAATAGAGACTATAAATTTCTGTTTAAATTTTCCACATGTCATTAAATCCAGTAAAAAAAACAAAAAACAAAAACACAAAATTAATATGACAGTGGGAAGAAACAGAAAGCAGGCGACTAGAACGCTATTGCCAGCCCTGAGAGAGTCCACCGATCACAGCGGCCTGAGTTTTGCTGGGGTGCTGGGGCAGAGAGCTTGCAGGAAGAAAGAGGAATCTGGGCCATGCAGCCCATGACCGAAGACTTGGAGATTATAACCCTGAAAACACCTCCCTTCTGCAATCCTCTGATTATCTGAAAAAAAAAGACCGAACCAAAACACAGGTTTGGGTATAACTTCTCTTTTTTCTTCCAAAACCATCAAAAAGGGAAACATTAAAAGTAATAAAAAGATTGTGTTATGCCCAGAATTACTGGAAGGATATACACCTAGAGGTCAGAAGACCAAATGTTCGCACTAATTCTCCTATGAATTCCATCAGAGAGACGGATAAGTTCTGGGGATCTAATGTGCAGCATGGTGAGACTATAATTAATAATACTGTCTTATGTACTTACTGAGAGAGTACATCTTAAATATTCTCACTGTAAAACAGTTGTAACTATGTGCGGTGATGGTTGTGTGAACTATCCTCATTGTGGTAATCATTTCACAATAGGTATGTGTACCATATTAAAAAATCCCCATCAGAATATAAACTCCATGCGGGGCCTTTGTCTTTGTTCACTTCATCACCAGCACTTGGAATAATGCCTGGCACATAGTACGGGCTCAGTAAGTATTAGAATCTGTGAATGAATGCATAAACTATGCAATCTGTTCAGTCCACCCCTCTTCTAGCCAAAACCTCACCCAACACAGGGCTGGAATGGGCCATGTCCTGCTTCACAAGCAAAATTACATTCTATCTCCTCGTGCCCAGGGTCAATGACTGTAAGGGACAAGCTCCCAGAAGCTCCAAACTACTTGCTGCTAGAACACTAAAGCCTTTTTGGGTCGCCCTACTGCCCTAATCTGAGGTCACCAGCATAGTCTCAAGTAGCACCCTGCTCCTGTTCCCTTCTAACTCTAGGAATGCTGTCCAACTCCATTTCCTTTTCTCCGTCTGCTCACTCCCAGGCCCAGTTCTCATATGTCTGTGGCTTTCCAGGCTCCTGATTCAGAAGAGGCCTGCGCCTCTCAATCCTCTGAGGTCTCCTGAGTGAGTCCTACAGAAAAGGGGACTTACTCTCCACAGTCAGGCTGCCGTCCACGGAGCTACACTGCCTGTCCCACTGACCAGAAACACCAGCTAAATTTACTCCTTTATTTACTGCTCAGATTGTGTGGCCATCTGCTACGAGCAGCTAATCATTAGAAGATGATCAAGAGAAAGAAAACTGTAGTTTATATCTTAGGTCGCTCTTCTGGCTGAAAGTGTTAAATTTTTTTACCTTCATGGTTAGAATTAAAAGGGAGAGAGAGAGACAGACACATACACACGCACGCATACACATACACATACACATACACATACTTGAGTTTTTTACATATTTGTGAAATTTGGTTTCTTTTGTTAAATAAATCAACAGAAATGTCTTCATTCCTCAAATACTAAACTGTTCAATTTAGTAACATCCATTCTTCAAATATTAAGCTAAATTGAGAGGCTTCTCATTTACAAACATTTGATTCAATCAGATTTATTTAATAAAAGAACAATACAATTATCTGAAAAAAATCAAAATAAATTACTGACGTAAAATATGCTAAAAGCAAAACTCCCCCCTCCCCTTGAGCCCTGGGGAATATCTGTTAAGATTACATCACACAAAAAAGCACCTCTTTCAAAACAAAATTACGAAAGAGAAACTTCCTAAATGAAATCCACCATGCAGAGTCTGGAAATGGCTATTTCTCCCAGCTAGAGGACTTACTGAGCACAGCATAGGAATGAGAAACATTTAAAGGGCACACACAAAGGAAGGCAACTTAAAATGAAACGTTCCCATCATTTCCCACCCGTGTCCTTCACTTGGGTCACTTTCTCTGGCTGGAACACGGTTGCCCTCATCTCTGCCGTCCCTCAGAAAGCCTGGTTCACACAACTGGTGTGACGGGTCCAGTCTCCACTAAGACACTATGAACAACTCAAGGGCAGTTTTATTCTTCAAAATTCCCAGAGTACCTTGTACCCCCAAAGTTCTCAGTAATAAAAGTTTGCTAAATTAAACTGAATTGGAGAAAAGAGAGATAGGGAAGTGGTAGTAACCATGAGCGGGAATGACAAGCTGGGTGGAAAAGAGGGAGGATGTGAAGCCAGTGTATGAAAGGATAGTGTTCTGGCTCAGGACTTCCGGCCAGAAAAACGACTTCCACTCTGTATGCATTGCTAAAGGGCAAATGTGTATTCAAGTAAATAAAAATCGGACCAGCCAGAGGTCAGTGTGCTCCTCACGAAAGAACACCACCTGGCCCCCACCCCTTAATAATTCATATTTCTTGTCTAGTGTTTTCATTTGTGTGTCAGCCCTTCCTTCAGATCCTGAACCCAGCCGTGCAGGTCTCGGCACTCGGTCCCACAGCTCTAAGTAGAGACTTGAAGACAGCAGGGATTCGTTAACATTTTGCAGATTCATTGAAAAGGGAACCCCCCCACACACAGATAATGAACAATTGAAAGGATTCTTTTGCTTTTTTGGAAGAGAGACTGGACTAGAGGGAATAAAAAGATTCTGATAAATGATTTGAAATAAACAGTCTTCATCTTCAGAGTACTAAGAACCAATGAAAGAGTGGGAAACTTTTTCTATAATTAACAACTTTTTTTTTTAATCCTTACCCAAGGATATGTTTTTATTGAGAGAGAGAGAGAAACAGAAACATGGATGGAACCCGAAACCTGGGTATGTGCCCTGATCTGGAATCAAACCTGTAACCTTTTGGTATATGGGACAACACTCCGACCAACTGAGCCACACTGGCCAGGGCATATAGCAGAATATTTTTATATCCTGTGGACTGTCCATTCAGTAGAGACTAGAACAGCGGTTCTCAACCTGTAGGTCGCGACCCTTTGGGGGTCGAACGACCCTTTCACAGGGGTCGCCTAAGACCATCGCAAAACACATATTGAATATATAATTACATATTGTTTTTGTGATTAATCACTATGCTTTAATTATGTTCAATTTGTAATAATGAAAATACATCCTGCATATCAGATATTTACATTATGATTCATAACAGTAGCAAAATTACAGCTATGAAGTAGCAACGAAAATAATTTTATGCTTGGGGGTCACCACAACATGAGGAACTGTATTAAAGGGTCGCGGCGTTAGGAAGGTTGAGAACCACTGGACGAGAACCTCCCAGAATACAAAGCACCTATTTTCTCAGACACAATCACAGGAAGAAACAGCTTTTTCCTGGAGAAAGGAGTGTTAGGAACACAAACACACTCCTTGGTTCAAGGTAAAATGAGGTTACGTTATAAAAATGTTACATCAAACACATCTTGTCTACAGCAAATTTTATAGAACAATCCCTAAAATGATTTTCCTCTCTCCATAATTTCTTCCCTATGGCTGTGGCTGGTTTCAATGTGCCCGCAGCAAACAGGACAACCAATTTTGGCCTTTTAACAGTCTGTCTCTCAGCCCTTCTGTCTCATGCTCACTTCCTTTCTCATTTAATTCTCTGCTACCAGCAGTTAAATCTATTCAGGGCCACACTGACCCCTGGAGGCTACATCTAAGAGAGCCCTTATTTCAGGCTTTTTAAAATGTCACCCTGGGCAAAGGCCTTTGATGAAAGCAGTTACAATACACCTGCTGGGCTGTAAGCATCTCAAAAGGAGATGAGACTTCCGCCTGCTTTTCATCAAACCTCACTTTTTAATTAAGTTAATTAACCCAGAAATTCTAGTCAGGCAGAATTTGCCTGAGCCCCAGGTTTCTGGACTAAACTGTCCCCAGATGCTTCTGCCCAGTTAGGAAAAGAGTCTCTGACCTGGGCCATGGGTGTTGAACTTCTGTTTTCTCAGGCTTGGTACTAGCAACATTGTGGGCCGGACAACTCTTTGTTATAGGATGTTTAGCAGCATCTCTGGCTTCTACCCACTAGACGCCAGTGCACCCCTCGATAGGGCAACCATAAATGTCTCCAGGCCTTGCTAAAAGTCCTCAGGGGGGCGGACAAAACCACCCCAGCTGGTAAAATGAGATTCCATCCCATGGCTCCCCCATCAGAAATGTCAATCAGAATGCTTCTTCCCACCTCCATTCCCCACCCGCCCAGAGACCCTGAGTTAGATCCGGAAGAGCCTGTAGCCAGGCAACCCAGCTGGACCCAGGTTAGAAAGGATGAGAATTTGCCCACGTGGAAACCAGCTGACCTCCACTTCAATCCCCAAGCTACGAAAGAAGCTGACAAGGCTAGCACCTCACGGGCCAGCCTTCTCTCCCTCCCTCCCCTTTGCCAAGGAGGCACCTGCATCTGACAGGTGCCCGTTGAGTGAAAACTCTGCATTCTCACCCAGCTTTGCCACCTGTTGGTTATATGACCTTGGGCAAGTTGTTTAACTTCTCTGGATTTCTTTTTCTGTAACATGAAAGAGCCAAATCTCTTAGACCAGTGATGGCGAACCTATGACACACGTGTCAGAGGTGACACGCGAACTCATTGTTTTGGTTGATTTTTCTTTGTTAAATGGCATTTAAATATATAAAATAAATATCAAAAATATAAGTCTTTGTTTTACTATGGTTGCAAATATCAAAAAAATTCTATATGTGACATGGCACCAGAGTTAAGTTAGGGTTTTTCAAAATGCTGACACGCTGAGCTCAAAAGGTTCGCCATCACTGTCTTAGACCCTCTTTGAGGTTACTTCTAGATCTAAAGTGCTACCATTTTAGGGGCAAAGTGCTTGGGGAGGGTACAGGAAAGGAGCAGGCAGAAGGCTGAGGAAGAGGAGCAAGGACACAATGGAATACTGTCGGTGGTTGCATGATTGGCAGGAGAGGGCATGGGCCAGGCTATTAAAAGTCAGGGGGGCCTAAGGCCAGCAACAGTCAAATGTAATGTCTAGAACTAAAGAAGGAAGAATCTACACTAATAATAGACAAATATGTAAATTGACCATACCTTTGCAAAATCCCACAGCCAATCAGGAGGAAATATGCAATTTAGCAGGACAAAGATGGCGGTGGCCATGGAGCCAACCAGAGCGAGCAGGAGGCTTGGGTTGCCCAGGCTGGCCGCTGAGGGAGGGACCTGAAAATGGCCCTCAGCCTCTTACCCAGGCTGGCCGCACCCAGATGGGGTGAGGGTCCCTGCTTGGGGGCATGGCCAGCCTGCAAACAGCCATCAGCCCCTCACCCAGGCTGGCCAGGCACCCCAGCAGGGACCCTCACCCAATGGGGGCATGGCCAGCCTGAAAACCACTACAGGCCCCTTGCCCAGGCTGCCCTTCCCCCAAGGGAACCCCCACCCTGATCCAGGACACCCTTCAGGGCAAGCCAGCTGGCCCCCACCAGTGCACCAGGCCTCTATCTATACTAATAAAAGGGTAATATGCTAATTAGACTGGGAGACCTTCCAGGAGACCTTCTGGACGTTCTTCTGGACAAAGCCATGGTGGCAGGGCTGAGGTAGAGGTGGCTAGGGGCCAAGAGGGGAGGGCAGTTGTGGGTTGGGTGGGGCCAGTTGGGGGCAAGCAGGCCATCAGTGGGGATCAGTTGGGGGCGATCAGGCTGGCGGGGAGGGGGGCAGTTAGGGGTGAGCAGGCCGGCGGGGAGGGCAGGTGAGGGTGAGCAGGCCAGCAGGGGGGGCAGTTGGGGGTGAGCAGGCTGGAAGGGGGGACAGTTGGGAGTGAGCAAACTGGCGGGGTGGGGGCAGTTGGGGGCAAGCAGGCCACCAGGCAGAGTGGTTAGGGGCAATCAGGCAAGCAGGCAGATGAGCAGTTAGGAGCCAGCAGTCCCGGATTGAGAGAGGGATGTCTGACTGCCAGTTTAGGCCCGATCCCTATGAGGTCCCAAGGGGTCCCAGATTGGAGAGGGTGCAGGCCAGGCTGAGGGACACACACACACACACACCCATGCACGAATTTTGTGCACTGGGCCACTAGTCAGTAATAAGTAGCGTTCTATATTTTTCAGCACTCCCTGCCTCTTTACCCATTCTAACTCGTTCTTTGGTCCATTCTCTGATACCACTCTCCCCTCCATTTGCATTCCTGTTACCTCTTATTGTCCAAGCCTATTTTCTCTTTCTTTCTCCATGTTCTTTACTCAGTTCTCCTTACATCATTTTTTCATTCTTTAATTCTTTCCCCGTGGCACTCTGGTTTTCTCTCTCTCTCTCTCTCTCTCTCTCTCTCTCTCTCTCTCTCTCTCTCTCTCCCTCCCTCCGCCTTCCTTTCCTTTCACTCCTTCCCTCTCTCACTTTCTCCCTCTCTCCCTGACCTTCTTCATCATAAGAAGGAAGTAGGTTACCAGACACAGCCCTAGATTCCCATCTACAGAAAAAAAGTCAGATTGTGTCCTGAAGGATGGAGCTTCTACATGCTAAGTACCTGCTGTGTCACATGAATGATAAACAGGGAACTGTCTTGTTCCTTTTGTGGGACTCGAGTATTGGCTGTTTGCAAAAGACCACCGTTAACCTCCTGGTGAAGGCCAAATGTGTCAACTTGTTTAAAACAACCAGGCCACAATACAGAGTGGGGCGCCCAAATGCCATACCCTGGCCTGGAGAACCCCAGTATGAGCCTGCCTTTGCTATGTGGACTATCCTGACTGAGACTGTGGGTTTGAGCAAGGAAAATGACTTTGCAAAGTAGCGCACTGTGCTGAGCCTGTGGCCTGTTCGTTAGAGACCAAGAAAGAAAGAATCTGGATCCCACACCCAGTTCCAACCCTCTCCTTTCCCTCTATCCTCATCTCATGCTGGCTGGTGAGAAATTTCATCACTTGCTATTTATGAAAAGAACACAGCCTCTTAAATAAGGACTTTTGGGATATTGGGCAAGGGGAGGAGGGCAAATCACAAACTAGATTTACTCTCAATGAGCCAAATCAGCACAAATGAAACATGAACAAAACGTCTAATCAGTCACAATCAAATAAAACGAGACTTCCTGGAGAGAAGCAGCCAGATGGAATGTTAATATAGTTCAGACCATTAGCATTCCACCAACGTTCGCTGCTTTTTAAACAAGTGAGTGGGGCCAGGTCTAGTCTTGCGAGGAAAAGGAAATGTAAGCACATCCATTTCCTCTAAAAACAACCACCACACAGGAATGACATAATGTAAAGACAGGTGACAGCTGAAGTTTACCTAATAAAGTCCTTTTCCTTGACCATCCTCCATTCTTACTGAGCAGCTCAGTTTTCTACTATCAACACCTTCTTTTTTCTAACAGCCTTATTGAGATATAATGCATATGCCATTCAAGTCACCCATTTAAAGTGTACAATTCACTGTTTTATAGTGTAATCACGGAGTTGTACAACCATCACCACAATTTGTGAATATTTCCATCACCCCAAAAGAATCCTGTTCCCTTCAACTGTCACTCCACAAGCTCCTCACCCTTTCTATCCCTGGGCAAACACTAATCTACTCTCTGTCTTTGCAGATTTGCCTATTCTGGACTTTTTATATAAAAGGAAAAATATATGTAGAGGTGTGCTGTTGTTGGTTTGTTTTTTGTTTGTTTTTTGGGGTCTGGTTTCTTTCACTTAGCAAAATGTTTTCAAGGTTCACTCATACTATAGCATGTATCAGTAGTTAATTGCTTTTTATTGCCAAATAATATTCCACTGTATGGTTCTACCATATTTTACTTACCTATTCACCCAGCCTCTCTCTCCCTCTTCTCTGATGAATATTTGGATTGTTTCTACTTTTTTGCTATTATGAATAACGCTGCAGTGAACATTTTTGTATAGATTTTTATGTAAACATATGCTTTCATTTCTCTTGGGTATATACTTAGGAATGGAATTGCTACGGTAACTGATTACACTTAACCTTTTGAAGAACTACCCAATCCTTTTCCAAGGTGCTTGTCCATTTTACATTCCCACCAACATTATCCACTTTCTCCACATGACATTATTTTCCACATCCTTGCAAAGAACTATCTATCTTTTTATCTAACCATCCTCGTGGGCATAAAGTGGTATCTCACAGTGGTTTTGATGTGGGTTTTCCTGATGACTAGTGATCTGGAGCATCTTTTCATGTGATCACTAGCCACTGGTTATATCTATCTTCTTTGGAGAAATGTTTTTCAGGTCCTTGGCCTATTTTTTTAACTGGGTTATTTGTCTTTTTTATTTTGAGTTGTAAGAGTTCTTTAAATATTTTAGAGACAAGTCCCTTATCAGATATATAATTTGCAAGTATTTCCTCCCATTCTTTGGGTTGTCTTCTCACTTTCTTGATCATGTTCTTTGAAGCATCTGTTTTAAATTGTAACGAAATCCAAAATTATTTGTTTTCAATTGGGTTCCTTGTACTTTGGTGTCATGTCTTAAGATCAGCTTTTTAAAAACAAGCTCTTTTAGTTTGTGTTGAGTCTCGGGTATTGATTCTATTCCATGTTCACAGCAGGGCCTGTCCTTGGCCTGACCCCCTCGTACATGCAGACCCAGCAGGCCACACAGCCCGCAGGGGATGCGGAGCCTGCATGGGGTTTCACACCCACTGAGTCCTGCTGCTCTCTGATTAGGACTATGACTGTTATTGAACACTCACACATCTACGTAAGGCTTTTCAGCCTCTAAAAGCTTTCGGAATTAATTAATACTTAAAATAGCTGTGATCCCTCTCCCCTATTCTAAGATAAGATAATTAAGAAGTTGTCTTAAAGACAAATCACTTTCTTCAGAGGAACTCTAATCTCTGAAATTCTCGAACTTTGACTAGAAAAAGAGGAAAGAAGTAGAAATTGGGCAAAATGTGACAGTGAGGTCAAGGTGCACTGCAAGTCAGGGGCACCTGAAGCTTCATGTTCTTATAGCACCACTCCACTCACCACCACCCACACTGACCACCCACCGCACCACGGCCAGGGGGGTCTTACTCAAAATCTGGTTATATCAACTAGCTCATCAATGCATGCAGATTTTTCTGAAATTAGAAATTTTCAGAAATCAGAAATGTTAAGTCCTCAAATGCTTCTCCAGCTCATTTGCTACAATTATCTCCCATATGTGTCTCCCATGTTTTCCACACTCAAGCCTTATCACGTTTCCCTCCGTTTACCAAAACCATTGGACCCCTGAAACTTTCTTTGTCCTCAAATGCACGGTCCTTCTTCTGCCTGGAGCAGACTCCTATACATGCATGAAGATCCAGGCAGTGTCGCTTCCCTGATGACCTCTTCCCAACTTCACCAAGTAGCTAATAGATTCTACCTTTGTGATAGCCTCAGTATTTTCTTCATAGTTCTATTATTATAACTCAGATGGTACCTGGAATCCCCCTGCCCTTTATGCTCTAGCTACCAATGGTCTGCACTACAATTCCATCCTGTGGGAAAATCAATACCCATCAAAGATTTCTGAAATTCCTAAAGGATGAAGGCAGAGTGGTGTTCTATCCTGGTGGATACTGTTGCCTCTGACTTTCTACCTCCACTGAGTTCTTGTTCTCTGCTCTGTACCTTGTGGCCATACCTTTTTTCCACAAACATGGACCTCAACTCCTTATGCTGAATTCCACTGAAAACTGTGGTTGGCATCCTGTGAGATGGTCCCTAATGATCCCTACCTCCTGATATTCCTTGTTTTGTACAATTTCCTCCCCATGGGTAACTTGTTTATAACTAATAAAATCTCGCAACACTCAGCAATGTCACTCTCGTGATCAGATGACAAAGATAATGACTTGTCTTGCTAGCAGACCCCCTTTCGTTGTTTGGAGAGGCCCATTTGGCAAGGAACTGAGTGTGGTCTCTAGTCAACAGCCAGCAAAGCACTGAGGCCCTCGGTCCAACAGACCTTAGGGAACTGAGTTCGGCCACCATCATGTAGGTGAGTTGAGAAGCAGATTCTTTCCCACATAAGTCTTCAGATGAGACCCCAGTCCTGGCTGACACCTTGATTGCAGCCTTGTGACTGCAGGTGAGGCTCCAGCTAAGCCATGCTCAGAATCCTGACCCACAGAAGCTATGAGATAACAAGTGGGTATTGTTTATGCAACAACAGATAACAAATACAAAAACCTAACAAATAAACAAAGAGCCCCATTCACTTGGGACTTCTGTGTATACAGAAGACTTTACTCCTGGTTTAGGAGTCAGAGGCTTTACATCACAGAAATACTAAAAACATAAAGCTCAATATTGGACACTTAGATTGTAAGAATCCTCTGGCCACTCCATTGTGTTATTCAGCCTCTCTCTCACTCTTCTTTCCCTCCTCCTCCATGACACCTGCTATCTCTAGTGAAAAACATTAAAAATATATATTTAATATATATAAAATATGTAAATATGTAAAAATATATTAGAGAGAAAAGGGGACCATTCTTCTCTCTAATCTCTGTCTAGGACAGGCAATGGGGAGAGGAACTTTTATTTTTCCAAGGGCATAATATAATATAATAAATAATACAACTTATCATGCTTATAATTATTTGTTTACATGTCTCTCTCTCCCGCTAGACTGAGTTTTTCAAGAAGAGTGACTGAGATTTATTCAGCTTTATATCCCTGGTGCATGGTAAAAGTTGATTAAATAGTCAGAATTCAGTAAATGCTTGCTAAATGTGTATGCATTACATATCATTACACTAAAAGATCTACTTTTAAAATTAGTTATCAATGCATTATTAATGCGCAAGAGAACCACTTATAAGTAAACTTATTCTACAACAAGGTCCTCAGATGTTTTAAATAACTACAACTCCTTTAAATATGTTCAAAATAAACTATTACTCTGCATTATTTACAATAGCCAAGATCTGGAAGCAGCCCAAGTGCCCAGTGGTAGATGAGTGGACAAAAAAACTGTGGTACATTTATACAATAGAATACTACTCAGCCATTAAAAAAAAAAAAGGAAATCTTATCTTTTGTGGTAGCATGGATGAAGATTATTATGCTAAGTGAATAAAATAAGCCAGTCAGAGAAAGACAAATACCCTATGATCTTAATTATATGTGGAATCTAATGAACAAAATAAAATTGATAAAATAAAAATAGAGGTATGGATACATGGAACAGACTGAGAGCTGTCAGAGGGCAGGGACTTGAGGGGGGCTAGATGAAAGAAGGTAAAGGGAGTAAGCAAAAAAATTTACATATATACCTCACAGAAACTGTGTAGTGATAGGCAGAGGGAAAGGAGGTTGGGGGACAGGTAGAGGTGGGCAAAGGGGATGGGGGGAATGGGGACAGAAGGAGACTTTGCTTGGGGCGATGGGTGCACGATGCAGTGTGCAGATGATGTTTTATTGAGTTGTACAATTGAAACCTGAATGGTTTTGTGAACCAATGTCATCCCAATAAATTCAATTAAAAAAAAATAAAGCTTTCATCCTAGCAACATTCAACAATTATCTGATTTAAAATAAAATTATGGCCTAAATAAAGAGATTTAGTATATGTTCCATGTTACTAAATATTCTATAACTCGTGGTGGGAGTATGTTGGATTTTTTGGCTTAGAAAGCAATGTTTTGGAATTCCAGTTCTAGGAATTTATCATAAGAGAAAAACACATCAACATTTATTTTTAAAAGTAAAAAAATGGGAAGCCAAATATCCTGCAATAGGGGCAAGTTAAGTGAGTCATGTTATATCCACACAGGCAATAAACCAGCTCTTTTTGTTAACTGATAAAGATGTCAACAATATAGTCTTACATGAAAAGAGCAAGTAACAAAGCTATATATAAATGTTTGTAAAAAATACATATGCCTATATCTCTGTGTACACATGTAGAAAAACGTGGAAGGATATATACCAAAATGTTAACAGCAGTTATCACAATACTAGAGGTCCAATCCATGCACCTGTGGGGTCCCTCGGCCTGGCCTGAATCCTCTCGCAATCCAGGACCCCTTGGGGGATATTGGAGGCCTGGTGCATGGAATCAGCCTGATCCTTGCAGGCCAGGCTGAGGGACTCCACCAGTGCAAGAATATGTGTATTGGGCCTCTAGTATGCATATAAGATCTTTGGTTAATCTCTTCTCACCCTCGCCCCTTCCCCCTTCCCTCTGAGATTCATCAGTCTGTTCCATGTTTCCATGCCTGTGTGTTGAGCCTCTGCCCCTGGAAGTCAGTGCGCATCATAGCTACCGGCCAAACAGTCAGACGGACGCTTAGGCTTTTATATATAGATAGATAGGTGATCTTTATACTTTACCATATTTCTCAGATGTTTTGAAATGAGTGTGTTTCTTTTTAATAAAAAATGTTAAACTGTTTGCCCTGGCTGGGTATCTCAGTTGATTAAAGCATCATCCCAACATGCTAAGGTTGCAAGTTCGATCCCCAGTCAAGGCATCAACCACTGAATGCATAAGTAAGTGGAACAACAAATTGATGATTCTCTTTCTTTCTCTCTCGCTCTTCCTTCCTCTGTTTCTCTCAAATCAATTTTTAAAAAATTTTTAAAGAAATAAAAATTTTTAACTGTTTAAAAATAGAGAAAATAATTCATTAGTATTAACTAATTTGGCAAATATAGACTGCCAACTGCACATGTACTAAATTACTATTCTGGAATGTAAAAGCACCTAACATTACATTTTACTTTTAAAAGCAACTTTAAATAAATTGGCTTATTTGAGCCTCCCAAAACTTTGTGCAGTAGAAAGAGCTTGGTAAGTACATTTACAGACAGTAAATAATTTGCTCAAGTCACAGCGGAGTAAGTACAAAAAGCCAGATGTAAAGGCTATGGTTTCTGACTCCCAAAATGGGGAAGAAAAATGTTATGAATGGTTCTAGGTGCAGCTGGCCATCTCAAAGAGCAAAATAAAGAATAATCATAAAAATAACAATTAAGAATATTTTGTGAATATTCTGATACCCCGAGTAATTCTTTTTCAGCAAATACTGAAGACTACTGAATAAATTCATTTCCCATGTTGTCTTATTTGGGAAATTTTCTGAACTATTCTTTTCATTGATCCTACAAATAAGCATAGGCTAATCAATGTATAGAATGTCTAATGCATGGAGACAAGTAGAAGAGAAAGAACATGCAGTGAGTTTAAGAAAAACACTATTCTTGCCCTAACTGGTTTGGCTCAGTGGATAGAGCGTTGGCCTGTGGACTGAAAGGTCCCAGGTTCGATTCTGGTCAAGGGCATGTACCTTGGTTGCAGGCACATCCCCAGTAGGAGGTGTACAGGAGGCAGCTGATCAATGTTTCTCTCTCATTGATGTTTCTGACTCTCTATGCCTCTTCCTTCCTCTCTGTAAAAAAATCAATAAAATATATTTAAAAGAAGAAAGAAAGAAAGGAAAGAAGGAAGGAAGGAAGGAAGGAAGGAAGGAAGGAAGGAAGGAAGGAAGGAAGGAAGGAAGAAAAACAGTATTCATGCCCAGCTGGTATGGCTCAGTAGATTGAGCATCATACCATGCACCAAAAGGTCACCAGTTCAATTCCCAGTCAGGGCACATGCCTGGGTTTTGGGCTCTATCCTCAGTAGGGGGCATGCAGGAGGCAACCAAATTGATGTTTCTCTCTCATTGCTGTTTCTATCTCTGTCTCCTTCCCCCTTCCTCTCTCTCTAAAATATCAGTAAGATACATTAAAAAAGAAAGATAGTATTCAGGGAATGCAGATGCTGTGAAAAGCTTACAATAGTTCTCATCCCCCCCTGCCTCCCCCCGCCAGCCAGAGGTCTTGACAACTCTGCTGAGTTGACACAAACACTAACCAAACATTTTACTGACCATTCTTTTAAGTCACTTTATTTTCACTTTAATACCACTGTAAGTAACCTAGTTATTAATATAGGAAAGGAGCAAAGGGAAGGCCAAATATTATAGTCATTTGTGCAGCTTTGCCAGGAAGTTGCAGTTTAACCTCCCCAGGCTTACCGTATTCCCTGCAGATCGCTGGGGGAAGGGGCTGGGCAGGTGAAGAATAGATGCATGCCCAGTAAAGTCTGGGAGCTGTAGGGAAGATGCTCTCCTGTCAGTGACACCTGGGAACAGGTCATTGGCCTGAGTAGGCCTGGCCACCGCAATCACTGAACGATTTAAGATATTTAATCCCCTAAACAAAGGAGTTCACTCTCTTGGTTCACACTCTTGCTCTCTTGCCCTCTTGCGCTCCTGTCTTCGGAGCTCTCATGCTCCTGCATTCACCCACATGGTCCACAGCCACGTGGACCTCACACAACGGACTGATGGACTACAACATGGAATGGAAACTGGATGCTGGCTCTGCTTCTATCTCTACTGAATCCCCAGCTGCACATCTTCTAAGACTGAATTAAGGGAAATGGGACTTTGATGTAATTCCATGCAAATAAAAACCCTCCTCCTGTGTGAGTCTCAGAAAATTCTTTCCCTCACGATACTGATACCATAAAGACCCCACCCCATGCACTCAGTAGGGAAAGGGATATCTCACTTTCACCAATAACACCTTTACATCTGTGTCATTTATATAGGGGGGTTTGCCTTAAACCACCACAACAAAGAAATACTCACAAAACAGCATTTCTGAAAGATACGCGCATTCCTAAAGCAAATGAAGGTGGTATACACCCAGTATGGGCGTGAAACTTAAACGGTAAAGCCTTGTGGCTGAGCCAGACTGGACAGACTATAGAAGCAACTATCTCCTCATCTCTGAATGAGAAGGAGGCTGGTCAAGGACTTGAAACAGCATGGCAAGACAGACTGCAGGCCCGTGGCAGAGGACAGAGGGGAGATGGGGGAGCTTGCTGAAAGTCTGGCTTTCCTCAGACCTGCGTAACGACAAATGAGGAAGGAAACAGAGCAGAAGGCAGAATGTGTGAGGTGTGAACTGTGAGCAATTTTAGACAGAAAGGCTGGCACTTCTCTGAAATTAGCATATCTACTTTGGGATAAATAAAAGTGCCCCTTTGAACTCCCATCAGATGTGGGCTAGCCAGCCACACAGGAGAGGATCAGCAGATGAGTTGAGAAGCATCCAGATGGACCAAAACAGTGACAATGCCCATGGCTGCTTCACACTAAGGAATTTACTAATCCCTTACTGAGAACATATCGGGTTTAATACCAGACACACCAGAATGCTATTGGGAACTTATTGCACGCACGTTTATGTTCAATAAGCTGCATGTAGATTTCATATTGTGGATTTAATTTATTCTCAAGCAATTAGAGATTGTGAAACAGTTACAAACTTCTTCATAATCATCAGTAAGTACTTAATTGAAGGAATTGGTAAAGTAAAAATATAACAGCCAACACTTGTCTACTACATGCTAAGCAATGTTATTTGACAGTTATTTTATATCTATCCATTTGTTATTATCTCCATTTTACAGATGAGGAGACTGAGGCAGGAAGTGGTTAAGTAACGTACCTGAGGTCCCAGTTAGAAAATTCCAGACAGAATCTGAACCCAGGCAATCTCGCTAGACGCTGGGCTGTAACCGCTAGACTATAATAAGCCACACTATGTATAGCAAGCCAACTCCAACCTGCCTACATAATCTACATTCTGGGGCTTTGAGTGAATAAACCAGGTAAACAGCATTCTTGCAGAATAAGTTTTCAATGGGCTTTCTGTATACTATATAATTTCAAGAAACCTTTTTAAATATTAATCAGTTGCAATAGCTGGGCCAAAGGAAACAAATGAAATTCCACAGAAGACACACAAATAGCATAACTGAGTGAAGCATGCTGGATGTGACGATGAGAAGTGGGGGTGGGCAGGAGTTAGTGAGGGCAGAAAGGAAATGCCTAGTTAAATGAGTTACCTCTAGACAACTGCTTCCGGAGAAGAATGCAGAGCTAGTTTTGTAACTTATCCCTTCTTTTTTAACTGTTTAAAAATAGAAAAAAGAATTCAAGCAGGTAGTTGAAAATTGAGTTATCGTGTGCAAAATTCCTCCAATCTTCAAATCTTGGCACTCATTCAAAATTATTTTTCTCTGAATGATGAGCCATATAACACCTTCTACGAACATAGGCTGCCACCTCTCTTCTCGATTCATTGCAATTCTCGCTGACTGCAATATGGCCTTTTGAATGGCAGAGTACTGGAAATTAGTAGAAATTCTGAAATGCTAAGAAGACAGTCTTCAATATATAAGTATACACAGAGGTTGGTTTGGGTTTGAATATGTCTAATGGCAAGTACATGAGGACAACATCTCTCAAGGCTCACCCCTGTTGCCATATAAATATAGTCATGAACATCCGAGTCAAGGGTCTCCAAAGTGAACGTCAGGCACCCCACATGGTATGCAAGAATATCCACTAGGGTGCAGGAAGAACACAGTAGAATTTATATTTCTATTTTTTATTCTTTTAAAATTTTGTTTTTTATATGTGCATTCATAAGGCTGACAATATATTTTCAGGAACTGCATACGTACGTTCTTCAAATAATAGATGTACATAAAAAAGAAAACAGACTTCTTCAAATGGTTGACTATGATAGTTCCAACACTGGTAGCAAGATAAACTCAGGCAGAGAAACTAGATCATAAAATCCAAGATATTCTATCTATATAGTCATGAAATCCAGGAAATCCTCTCTACACAAGTCACATAAAGAATTCACCAACAGCCCTGGACAGTATTTCTCAGTGGTTAGAGCATCAATCCATGCATCAAAGGGTCACAGGTTCTATTCCCAGTCAGGGACACATACTTGGGTTGCAGGTTCGATCCCTGGCCCCAGTTGGGGCGCGTGTGGGAGGCAACCAATCAATGTGTCTCTCTCACATCTATGTTTCTCTTTCTCTCTCTCTCCCTCCCACCCCCACCCACCCTGCCCCTCTCTCCTTTCCTCTCTCTCTAATAATCAATGAAAAAAATATCCTCAGGTGAGGATGAACAAATAAAGAAAAAAAGAATTCACCAGCAACTCAATATTAAACCAAAAAGCTTGACACATCAGCCTACACAGCAGTGCTCCCATGAAATCAGGACCAGCGGAAGGAACCTCTCTTAAGAGCAAAGGCTGATTTTCTTTTAAATATATTTTTATTGATTTCAGAGAGGAAGGGAGAGGGAGAGATAGAAACATCAATGATAAGAGAAAATCATTGATCGGCTGCTTCCTGCATGCCCTACACTGGGAATTGAGCCCGCAATCAGGAATTGAAACCTGACCTCCTGGTTCACAGGTCGATGCTCACTGTAAAAGGCTTCTTTGAGCGATTAGGTTGTCCTTCATCTTCTGCAGCCACAAAGCAGATGGTGCTGGACATCAGGCTCTGGAACTAACAGTAAAGCTGGAAGGCCTGCAAAGGAGGCTGGATGCAGGCTCAATATGTCTCTTATGGTGAAGTCGGGGCCCTGAAGGAAAATAGGTGATTCTGTGATCTGGAATCGACATCTGGGTGGATGACCCAAAGAACATTAAGTCCCCGAGTCCCCCCAGCCATTGACAGCAGCTCTCTCCTTGCTGGAGAGCAGACCCCCCCTTTCCCAGAGACCCTTCCAAGTCCTCACACAAGGTAGGTGCCTAACAAGATCATTCTTGTCCTTTTTAAAATCTGCCCCCACCTCCTCTCACTGCCTCTGAACTGATAACTAGAGTCAAATCTTGGCACAGCCCAAACAGGGAAATAGAGTTCCTCCCGCAGAAGTGAACTGCTTATTCATCAAAGGAACATGTATCAGCAGGAGCCACAGGAAGGATCCTGAGGGTGTGAGACCAGGGGGGTGTAAAATATACAGCCAGATAAAGAATGGCTTATTGGCACGTTCTCCTCCGGCCCTGGTTCCGCAGTCCTGTCAAAGACCCTGACGGGAGCCCTAGCATCCAGCTGGAATGGCTCCTGGAAGCTTGAACAGGGTGGTGGCTGCCTGTTACTGAGGTGGAGGTGCCAGGCTGCGGAAGGGAGCAGAAGGATCAAGCAGGTGAGACTGTAAATATGGATTTAGTCTCTGAGACTGAAGTACCCACCACCTATGCTTCCTAGAAAGGTGCAGAGAATTCTCCCTCTGCAAGGCTTTGAGACATGAACTGATAAGGGAGGCACTGGTGTCTCTGAGATGCACACTTGAACCTTTCAGGAACCACTTCACAACCCTCTAGGTTCCATCTCTTGCTCCTGTCACTGCTGCAGTAATCAGTTCCCCAAAGACTTCAAGCAGCTTCACACTAGAGCAGCGGTTCTCAACCTGTGGGTCGCGAACCCTTTGGCGGTCGAATGACCCTTTCACAGGGGTCGCCTAAGACCATCCTGCATATCAGATATTTACATTGCGATTTATAACAGTAGCAACATTACAGTTATGAAATAGCAACGAAAATAATTTTATGGTTGGGTCACAACATGAGGAACTGTATTTAAAGGGCCAGAAGGTTGAGAACCGCTGCGCTAGAGTGACCCGACCGGGCCTGGCCTCGCCCCTTCCACGGCCTCGGGCAGGTGTAGGTTACTGGGCACTCGGGCCTGTGCAACCTGGTAGTTCAAGGGAGCCAACCCCTGTGGGGCTCCCCTGGATCAGGGGGGACAGAAGCCAATGGAGGAATGCTTCCCCCTTTTGTCCAGGGGGCAGTCCTGACAAGCATTCACAAGGCTCCGTAGGGAGGTGTGGTGCCATCAATCGCTGACTGCTCCCAGCGCTGGCCAACCTGTTAACACATTCCGGTCTTGGCTGTTCACTCTCTCTACTCCTGCTCCCTGGAATCACTTCCTAAATAAGCCACCTGCACAGCAGTTTCCAGAGGACCCTTGGAAAAAACAACACCCAATAGTTTGAGGCGGGAGCAGAGGCAGAGGCGCTTTACTATGGGTCAAGTCCTCAGCTCCCAGGAAACTGGTCCCACAACTGAAATCCCAGTGATGACAAGAGCCTCATCAGCAGATACCACCCCAAACAACCTCCCACTGAATCTTGATCACAAGCATAGAAGCAACACCTTTTTTTTTTTTAGGAGAATCAAGGGCTACTTTCACACATACCCTCCACTCGACCTTCTACAGTTCAACCTGGTCAGGTGACAGCAAAGAAAGTAGATACAGAGACATGACGATGAAAACAAGGGGGAACAGGTTTTGGTGGCTTTTTAGATAAAACTCTCAGATAATCTCATAATAGGATTTTTAACTCCAGTAACATGTTTTTATTTTATTGTTATTTTTTATTTCTCTTTTTTTAAATATATATGTTTTTATTGATTTTAGAGAGAAAGGAGAGAGATAGTTAGAAACATGAATGATGCGAGAGAATCATGGATTGGCTGCCTCCTGCACATCCCCTATGGGCAGGAGGGGGGGCGGGGGGAGGGGATTGAGCCTGCAACCCGGGCATGGCATGTGCCCTTGGCCGGAATCGAACCTGGGACCCTTTATTCTGCAGGCCAATGCTCTATCCCCTGAGCCAAACAGGCTAGGGCTATTTTGTGTTAATCCTCACCAGAGGATATTTTTTTTCCATTGATTTCTTAGAGTTGAAGGGAGGGGAAGAGGCAGAGAGAGAAACATTGATGTGAAAGAGACACAGCAAATGGTTGCCACCCACATGCACCCAGATGGGGGCCAGGGGACTGAGCCTGCAACAGAGGTGCATGCCCTTGACTGGAATTGAACTCTTGACCCTTCAGTCCACAGGCCAACACTCTAACCACTGAGTAAAACCAGCTAGGGCAGCTCTAATAACATATTTTTAAAAGCCAAGAAATCCAGATATGTTTAATAAATTTCTGTTTTAGAGAAAAATATATCCACCCTTTATTCTAGATCTTTTGAAAGAATAACAATCTATATCAGTGTTTACGGCTAAGCAAGCAAGAACATGTCATGACTTCTCAAATATAAACATTTAGAACTGGGCCTAAAAATAAGAATCATTTTCCTGTGTGACGCTCAACCTATGTTGCATCAAAAATAGGGTACTTCTTGGGGAAAATCCAGCATTTCAGCAAACTAAATACATCCCTCTTTCAAATATATCTTTTCATGCTTTGTTAGTGTACTATTCTTAGAAAATCATTTGTGCACGAGCTGGGTTTCGGGTTGCCATTTTTTATGCGTGTCAATCAAAGACACCAGATCCCAATCAAGTCAACGGAGTCTACAGCCCCAAGAAATTATCCTTGTTTTTTCTTTATTTAGCACAAACACCACACTTACGCTTAACATAAATGGGTGTTCGCAGAAATTGCATAGCAACAAAAGAGCCCTGGTTTTGTCTTTCACACAGATGTTAAAACAATTTATTGCATTATTACTATGCTGTTGACTCCTAAGTGGAGGATAGTACCTCATCTGACTTGGCTAGCAGAAAGGAAGTTGTGAAGTAGAGGCTAATTTAAACTGGTTGCTCAACAGTTAATCATTTCATCAAACCAACATCCTAATCTGCGCAAGTATTAAAATTATATTCATATATGCTTAGTCATAGGTGCTATACATCATAATGATTCTGGATCAATAAATAAGAAATCAAAGGGGCATATTTAATAACTGTTGTTCATACTGAAATTTCTTATGCTATTAATATCAAGTTTCCTTCTGTGACTTTAGGCTATTTTAAAAAGGGGTGAGGGTGGGGGATACAGAAACCTTGTTACCATGGAAACTGTAAGCCGGTCAGCCCATCTGCTAAAAAGGATACAAAATTTTATAAGTAGAATTTTTAAAACCTTACTATGAGAAAGACTTCCTCAAACACAGTAGGGGGAAGGGAGTTACAGAAAATCTGGCAAATGACTGTTTGCAAAAATCTGGGCTATCATTATCTAGAAACTAACTATGAATTTGCAATAATTCTTACTTAGAGGAAAATATTATTTTATTAATATTAATGAAATAAAAAATTAGGATACTAAACATGTAAAATATATTTTGGCATGTTCTAGGCTAACAATATTTACATCATTTTTTAGGGGGAGAAATTAAGAATTTTTTGACAACTAGTCCAGAGAAGCCTATGATTTGATTTGTTTGGTTTTAAAAACTGCTCTAGATGTTTATCACAGATTCTTATAAAAATAGTAATAGGGTTTTTGATAATCTAAAAACAAAATAAATTAAAATGCATTTAAATAATTGTGGTGTGAAAGTACAATGACATCTTTGTACTTTTTAAAATATGAGTCCCTAATCCAGAAATTTATTCCTTCAACACACATGTGAACCTAGTAGGAACCAAGCCCTGACCAGGGTAAAGGCACAAGAAACATGCATGTTAACCAGTTCGAGCCCTGAAGAAACTGAAGGTGGCTTACCTTCCTTCATTCATCCATTCCTTCCTTTGGTAAAGGCTCACTGTGCGTGCACTACAAACGCCAGGCATGTTCATAAACACTGGGAAATACAGTGACCAAAAGCAACAAAAACCCCTGCCCTCCTGGAGCTTACATTCAGGTGTCATTTACACTTGGATGACAATAACGGAGAGGGGCAGTTTAGAGATAAGACCAGGAGCTGTAAAATGACAGAAATGACTCCTTCTGCCAGAAGATTCCAGAAGAGGTGGCTTTTAAACTGGGGCTTAAGGGATGGGTAGGAATACAACAGGCAAGAACAGGGACAATCATTCCAGGCCAAGAGAGCGCAGTATGGAGGCAAAAGTCTGGAGAATGCTGCCACTGAAGTGGCTTTTATTTCACAGCTTCAAGACAACTTGAGAAATGCAACATGGCTACAATGAGTTAGTAATATTAAATTTTAGGGAAATTTTTATATGCAAACTGATTATTTATTTATTTTTGCAAAGTGATTTAAAAGTGTAACAATTTTCATAAATATCTGTGATATGTGTATTAATTTTCCTAAACAACAGACTTCCCAGTTAGAGAACATTCATATCTCAAGATAAGTGTTGTAAGTCAGATATAAAAATAGCAACAGTAAATTCTTAATGTTACAAACTTTTTTCACAGATATTATCTCCGTCGGGTTTATAAAGCCTTATAATACAGGCACAGCAGTTATTAGCTCCGTGTTACAGAGGTGTGGAAACTAAAACTCAAAGAAGTTAAGTGACTTACTCCAGGTCTAGGAAATGGTTAAGCTAGACCTTGAACTTGAGCTTTTTCTGTAATTACTGTGCTCTTTCTACTAGACCAAAATTTAGTGCCAATTTAGTGATTTTTAGGAAGCAATTGGAAAATGCTCTCCCAGAGCAATATATCACAAATGCTATTAGTCTTTGGAAGCAATCTATACATATATGCTTTGTGCAACTGGCAAATAATAAGTAAGGTCTGGAGAGCCATCAGAAAATGCAAATGTCACATCAGAATAATGGTTTCCTTAAAGAGACAACCTTCTTCCTTGTTTATCGAAGGCCCCCCAAAAAAGTCTCCCATCCCACCCTCCACTCCCTACACCCTGCACCAAAGTCAGCACACCCGGAAGTGTCCTCTCTTTGAAGCAGCTGCTTTTAGCTCAATGCTGTTTCCCCAGTGTAGGAAGCTGACAATTATGTTTTCACTATGTTTACATGAGAATTTAGCCACCACCCCCAGATTCTAGTGCCATCAAAAAGCCTGGCATAATTAGCAGAAGAATAGAAATATTATGAACTTTGAGAAAGCTAAGATAGAAATGTAAACGAATGAATTGCTAACTATATACATGAACAAACAGTGAAGTTATGTTAAGAGACTGGAACACAGTGCAGGATAATAAAAACTCTCTGTGAAAATATACGTAGGTAGATTTTGAGAACAAAATAAAAACAAGATTTGTCGGTCACTGTCATTGTGTAAAAGACAGTGTAACCCTGACCGGTTTGGCTCAGTGGATAGAGCGTCGGCCTGCGAACTGAGGGGTCCCAGGTTCGATTCTGGTCAAGGGCGTGTACCTTGGTTGCGGGCACATCCCCAGTAGGAGGTGTGCAGGAGGCAGCTGATCGATGTTTCTAACTCTCTATCCCTCTCCCTTCCTCTCTGTAAAAAATCAATAAAATATATATATATTTTTAAAAATACAGTGTAAAAGAAAGTTCACTGTTGGCAGCTGTGTGCTTCAGGAGGAAGGCTCCCAAAACTGGGAGCATTCCCTGCAATAAAAAATGTAGTCATCTAGCATTAAAATATCTTACTTGGCGAGCAACTCAAAGGACAGGTTTATTGGAGACGTGTTCCTGAGTCCAGGGTGAAGAGCAGGGATCTATGGCATAGAGGATTAGCATAGGAGTCTATGTTAGATTCAGGAAACTGCCCCAAAATCTACTATTCAGGTAAAGTCAAGGGCTGGGAGCCAGGTGAAGAGCCCCACGTACTGGTAAGCTCATATAGAGGGCGCTGGATTTAGAATAAAGCAAGACAGACGAGGGACAAAAGAAAACAAAGCTGTGTGGTTGTCACTCCAAGAGGTAGGGGTCATGAATCCCAGTTGGCAGGCTGAGCAACAGGTGAGGAACTCAGAGTAATGCCAGACACCACCAGCTTGCCCCAAAATCTTCAGAGCTACCAAATGTTACTACCATCAGCTTCACCATGACGATCATCACCACCTCCCATCCTCACCATCACCATCCTCACCAGCACCTACGTGATTATCATCACCACCATCACCACCACCATCACTACCATCACATCCACCTCCACAGCACCATCCTATAATCACCATCACCACTTCCAGCAACCTTCACCGTCACCACCCCACCCACACTCCCACTATCACCAGCACCTGCCGGAGTCCATTCGTTGTCTTTACTAGTTGAGTTTAGACAGAGACCCCCCAAGAAAGGCTAGTAACCTTTGAAGTTCTGGTGAAGGTTAGAACTGTGAACTACCCAGTTAATTTGGGTGATAATGGTTGAAGCATCTCCACCTTAGTTCACTTAGTTCCTTGGGTGCTTATGTAGATCTTTGCTGATTGTTGTTGATCAGATACTCCTGGAGATCTGTTGATGAGTTAATCAGATACTCTGCCTATTCCTGAAAATTGTCTGCTGATGTGTGTCATTAAAACCTCCTTACCCTAAGGGCTACTCCAGATGAATAAAAGCTTGGTGAGACCTGAGCACGGCGGAGGAAGTCTTTCCGGACTTGCCCGTCTGGTCCCCCGGTATTGCAAAATTATCTTGTGTCTCTTTCTTTCATTTGTTGTGCGGCTCCTCTTCCAGATATTGAACCCTGAACCACGCGGGACGTGGAAGGAATCACTCGGCAAGCACCACCATCGCTACCCCTAATATCTCCAAGCCCACCATCAATACCACCACCCACATCACCAATTTGACTTCCATCCCTCTAGAATGTCCCCTTCACAAACACAGAGGAACTGGCAGAGGCTTTGAAATGCCAGCCTTCCCCACCAGTCTCTAAACATGGAAGGCAACACTATTGATGCAAATTATGGCCACAGTCCTGCTCAAAAGCAGAACAGCAGGTTGTGGTTTTAAATAAAATAATTTTCATCCAAGATATACATATATTATCTCATTTCTTCAAATCCTCACAACACCCTTTGAAGCTGGTATTGTTATCCCCATCTTATGGGTGAAAATCATGAGCCTCGGGGATGGTATTACGCCCAAGGTCACACAAGTAGAAAGTGATGGAGCCTGGCCTCACACTCCTGTCCACCCAGGTCACAGCTGATTCCATTCGCAGCTCTGCTGCGCTGCCTCTCTGAAGAAAACTAAGAAACAACCAAGTCCTTGAGATGTTTACCGGCAATGGGAGAGGCCTGCAAACATACAACTTTTAATCAATGTGAAAAGTGCTCCAAATATACCAAAGGGAGGACGAAACTAATTCTGTCCGGGAGTGCCAGGGAAGACTTCCCAGAGGATATGACGTTTCTGCAATCGTGAAGAAAAGCAGTAGGAGTGCACCAGAAAAAGCCGTGGAGGAAGGGCACCCGGCAGAGTGTGGGCAGAGCGGGGGAGAAGGACACAGGCCGTGTGCTTCCTCCCACTGGCTGTGCTGATTTCCCCACGCTTGACCTCTGGCCTGACTGACAGCATCCCCTCAGGTCTGGTCATCTTATCTTTTTTACACCAATAGAGCCACACAAGAGACACAAATCTCATTTTTTCTTAACTCGGGCTCAAATTCCAGAGTCCAGGAGTCCTGCTGCCACCCAAGTAAGTCGGGGACAAATGGTTCTGGTCTGCAGGAACTCAGGAGTCCAACACTGGGTGCCAGACCAAAGCATCAGCCACAACGGGATTAAGAGCTGAGGGAGTGCTGGTCCGTCGGTGATGACCAACAGGCTTCTCAGATGACCTCTATTTGGGCAGAAACTGTCCTGAAGCAAACCCAAGATGGAGTGCCCTAATGAAGCAATGAGTAAAGTAATTGCTCACCTGTATTTCTCCAAAATGTAGCTAATATTCCTGACATCAAGCCATGTAATTCAGTGCATGTGGTACATATAGTTTGTCATGAGGTCTTTCTGGAAAGTGGATTAGGAAGGGAAATGCTCAAACCTAGATGTGTCATAGTAGGGGCTAAGGTGTCATGTGACCACAACTGTTTTATTTATTTTTTTCCCAAGCCAGCAGCTATGTCTTTGGGCTTGAAACTATGGATCCTTGAACATCCATTTGCGTGTTTTTGGGTAAACTCCAAACTGCCTTCTGAGAAGCACCTCAGAGCTTGGGTCACCTCTAAGCCTTCTTTTCAGGCACATGTTCTTAGATACCTCCGTTTTTAAATGAGTTTGTTACCACCAAAACAGTCTGCCCTTAGCACAAATTCTCACTTACATGACAACAAAGACTATGTCCCACCCAGATTCTTAGCCAGCTACTGAGTCAGAAAATCAGTTATTTCTATTCACTTATCAATCAATATTTACTAAACACTTATTATGTGTCAGATGCCTAGTCTGTTCACCTGGAATGTGCAATGGCAGGATATACCAGTTCCTTGTCTTTTTGAAGCTTACATTCCAGTGAGGATAGGATGAGTAAGTAAAAAGAAAAATACATTAATAAGGTGATTTCTGATAGTAATGGAATCTAACGGCAAGTACGCATGGGATGAGGGGAGTCTAAGTTAAGTGGGCAGCCAGAGGCAGTCTCTCTAAAAAGGAGATGTTTGGGCTGAGATGAAAAGAACGAGAAGGAGGATGGCCATGGAAAGAGCTGTGGGAAGAGTATTCTAGGACAAGAGAACAGAAGTACAAAGGGCTGGAGACAGAATTAATATTGGTTTATTCAAAGGACCTAAAGAAGGCCAGATATTAGGGGATGGGGCAGGGTAGGTGCGTTGGAGATGAAATATGAGAGTTTGGCAAAAGCCTTGTAGACCACAATAAGAAATTAAGATTATATTTTAACAGTATAATATAATATTTTAGCAATTGAAGCCTATAGGAGGGTTTTAAACAGAGGGATGATATGATCTGATTTTCTTTTTAAATAGATAACTCCACTAACAACCAAGACTACATTTTTTGGGACACCTGTACAAAATAAATATAAGATAGAAGGAATAAAATCTATTGCATTAGTAATGGCAGTACATGGGAGCAAATCTAATTCTTCCATAAAAGACAGAGACTATGTTCACAAGAGCCACGATTTGAAAGCAGCCTCAGTGGCCATTAGTAGATGAGTGGATAAAAAAAACTATGGAACATTTACACAATGAAATATTACTAGGCTATAAAAAAGAAGGAAATCTTACCTTTTCTGTCAGCATGAATGGACCTAGACAGCATTATGCAAAGTGAAATAAGCCAGTTAGAGAAAGATAAGTACCACATGATTTTACTTATATGTGGAATCAAATGAACAAAAATAAGCTAACAAACAATATAGAAACAGACTCATAGATACAGAAAACAGACTGACAGCTATTAGAGGGGAAGGGAGTTGGGAGACTGGATGAAAAAGGTGAAGGAATTAAGAAAAAAAACAACAATCTCACAGACACAGACAACAAACACTATGGCGATTACCAAAGGGAAAGGGAGGTGAGGGGAGGTAGAAGAAGGTAAAGGGAAGATAAATGGTGGCAAAAGGAGACTTGACTTTGGGTGGTAAACACACAATACAATACACAGATGATGTATTATAGAATTGTACACCTGAAACCTATATAATTTTATTAATCAATATCACTTCAATAAATTCAGTAAAAATTTAAAAATAAAAAGATAATGCTGGAAGTTGCAGGGGAGATTGATCTGGTGGTTAATGGAAGCAGACTCAGTAGACCAGAAGAGAGATGGTGGTGGCTCAAAGTAGGAAGTAGAGTGGTGACAGGAGAGATGGAGAGAAAAGGATGGATTTGAGATGGCGTTTTGAGATAGAACTGACTGGAAGAATTATTCAGATCCATTATTTCATTATCATTCTGAAGTTCTGCTGTGAGAACAATATTTTAGGAGAATAGTCTATAAAACCATCAGTTCATCTACATCAGCGATTTTCATGAATCCTTTGAGATGCCTCTAGGCCAGTGGTCGGCAAACTCATTAGTTAACAGAGCCAAATATCAACAGTACAATGATTGAAATTTCTTTTGAGAGCCAAATTTTTTAAACTTAAACTATATAGGTAGGTACATTGTTATTAACTTAATTAGGGTACTCCTAAGGCTTAGGAAGAGCCACACTCGAGGGGCCAAAGAGCCGCATGTGGCTCGCGAGCCGCAGTTTGCCGACCACAGCTCTAGGCCTGCTGCAGAGAGCATGAGGAGGAAACGGGGAGGGGTCCAGATATAGCAACCCCCATCAATCCCAAATAGGCTGATTACCAAGGATGGCATCTGCAATTTCATTTGAAGAATGGGTTTCCATGCTAAAACCAAACTTTGAAAACCACTACTGTAATAAGGCAGAATCTGCCTAACTGGCCTCAATATCCATTCTTTCCTTCCTCCCAGAAATAGAGCCATCACAATTTTTAGCCTTCATATGGCTACACACCGAGAGACCACATTTCTTAGCCTCCTTTGAAGCTAGATGTAGCCTCATAACAAAGTTCAGGCCAATGGGTTGTGAGCAGAAGAAGTATGATTAATTTCTGGGTCATCCCCTTGAAAATAAAGCTACTTATTCTCCTCTTCCCTCCCCGCCTCTCCTTTGAGCTGCCTAGGAAATGGTGATGACTATAGCAGCCACATTGGAAAAACTAGAAGCTAAATATTGAGCACCACTGAACTGTTGGAATAGAGCCATCTACCCACTTTGAACTGCCCACTTACCTCTGGACTGTTAAGTGACAAAGAAACATACATTGTATCTTTTGGTTTCAGTGTTACAGCAGCTTAGCATATACTCATGCAGAGTTTCAACAGCTAATGTATGATCTACCATATGTCTCATTCCTTTTTCTGCAGCAAACACAAATGCTCCAAATAGTAGCTGCTTTATTGGAATGAAAATAACAGTAGACAAGCCCCCAGCTAATCCAGGAGATACCTGAAGTGAGAGTGCAAAATAAGCCATTGTTGTTGTTGTTTTTGGGGGGAAGTTTTTATTATTGCAGCATCACCTAACCTATCCTGGGTAAAAACAGCTGCTCTAAAATCCCCCTCTGGATTACATGATACTAGAGAACCACATCCATCACCTGGGGAGTTTGGAAAATACTGATGCGTGAGTCCCACCCCTAAAAGTCCTGATTTAATCAGGCTGCAATGTGGCCTGGGCATGGAGATTTTTATATACTTCCCTGGTGATTCTAATATGCAGCCAAGGTTAAGAATCACAGACGTCTATGAACCACATTACAATGGCTCCCAATAATTGCTTTTATTGCAATGTACTCCAGCATGATGAGGGACATTATCTATATACTGAATGACATTATAAAAAAAACTTCCAGAATTATGATACGGTTTAATTTACTGTTGTACACAGTGCCAACTCTATGAGAACAGGGGAGAAATTTCTCTCTAGTCTCAGTGTGGGAAGGAAATATTTGTGCTTTTCCTAAATAACAAGTTTACTTATACCCTTAGACATTGTAAATCCTGTAAATGTTCATGCTTTCCTCTCTGGTTAGTTCCCAGAAGGTTCAGAGACAAACTTGAGGCCCCCAACGAGCAAGTGACGGGGATTACACTGGCACACATTTTGTGTACTCAGCACACTGTCTTATCCTCATTTTCTCCTCAGTTCATTTTATTCACTTGTGATAACATACAAGGTAACTTAAGCCATGTCCAGAACAAAGCAGTATATAAATATGTTCTTTTTTAATAATAAGTAAGGAACATGTGCCACTGACTGGAAGAGGGATGAGAAGAAAAAGAGTGAAGTGCCAAGGCAACTTGAACACACAAGGTCTGTTATCATAAACATATCCCCCAGAGCCTACTCATTAATTTCACTTAAAAACAGAAATTCCTGCCTCACTTATTGAAGTATAGAAAGCCATGTGAACTACCTATGCAAAATATCATGCCCCAAGAAACTAGGGATAAGCAGGAAAGACATCAGTTCATCTATATCAGCAATTTTCATGAATCCCTTAAGCAGGAAAGACATTATAGAATCCTTTAAGCAGGAAAGCCAGTATTGAAAGCTTCTAATGCAGTGTCTTCGAATGATGAGGCGGTTCTACTCACCTTCAGCAGTTTCAATCTGGCAACTTCTGTTATTTTTATTATAGATGTAAAGCCCCATTAGCTCCTTGCTCTTCCTGATGGCTTTGACAATCACAATAGCAGGTGCTACACTACTCCTCAGCTGACTTCCTCTTAATAGCTTCCAGGATGCACGTCGGAGAACCGTCTCACCACATTTCACAAATACTTCATTCTTAACAGCCCACTCTGTTCTTTGCATATCCTTTCATTCTGCATGCATATGCTTGAAAGAGTTATAAACTCCAGTTCTTTCCAAAATTATCTTTCCCCTTGCAGACTTCCCCACATCATCTCTTTGCTACATTCTAAAAAGAACGTCTTCATCTAATACTTTCAATAATATTTGATGACCCCGTGTTTTATGAGTTCATCTCAGCAGCGAAGAGTCACAGGATTTCCGCAAAAGCTATAGAACAGCATTTTCTACCAAGATGAATAGGAGTTGATCACACACCTCTGTGGACACAGACATAAGGCCTTGTAATACTAGAGCTTGAATGACCTCAGAGGTCACCCAGTCCATACCACTAAAGCCCCCATTTGGCAGACTGGAGAACAAAGGCCCTGAGGAATATTAATGAAGGTAGTCACTCCTGTATTAATACTTGGGTGGTATCCCAGAAATTCATTGCTTAGTCAGTTATTTAAAACTTGATACATATTTTCTTATTAAGAAACATATGATAACAGAAAGTCAGACTCCCAGATCAGCCTATAAAACTATATTTAGGATAGATGGTAGTGATGATAGCACAACCAAGTGAATGTACTTAGTGTCACTGAACTATTCACTAAAAAGTGGTTTAAATGGTAAGTTTTATATTAGATGTATTTTACCACAATATCTTGAACATTCCTACTGAACCCATGAATGGGCTGAAACGTGCTACACGAGGAAGGAAGAGCAAGGAAAGGAAGCGATTCCCACTATCTTGCCTGGCTCCCCATGAGGGTCCTTCTGGCTAATTGCTACTACAGCACCCAAATCCCTCCCCTTCTACCACTGGCTCCCAAAATTCCCTTTGAGAACTGGTCTTCCCCATCCTCAGCCATGACAGGGCTGACCCCAATCTCCTCTCTGGAAGTAGCCACCTCTGGCTTCAAGCAGTCCCCTGGCTGGAGGACAATAGATGAATGGGAGATCCTGAACCACGGAGACCATTGCTGCCACCATAAATAGGTGCTAAACTGAGGCCTAAGCCAGCACACAGAACTGAGCACAGAAGAGCGTGCCATGTTGAGAGAATTGCAGAGACAGAGAGCAGAAGCCTTGATGAGTCAAGAACTTATGGAACAAGCCACATCTGACGTGGGCCAGACCTGCTCCGGAACTTTTCATCTGCATGAGCCAATAATTGGTACTTTGTCTCAGCCAGTTGGTGTTGAGTTTGTTTATTTGCAACTGAAAGATTCCCAACAAATACGGTTCCAGAATAAAGACTGAAATAGACCAAGTTTGATCCTCATTCACCTTTTTTGAAACCATGTCCCACCAACCACTGTCTTTTCTCCCCAGGGACCCAGTACCTTTCACCTGTCCTAAGGTCTCCATCCTGATACCCTACCCAGGCCTGCGCTAACTCCCAAAGTGCTTCAGCCCCCAACATTACCTTTCCTTTTCCTCTTACTTTGTCTATACCACAGATCCCACCGCAAATTCATAAAGCAAAAGTAAAAATAATGCATAAACCATTAGGAGTATGCTCCAGCTGAGGCTAAAGGAATTCAAAGTGTGTCTGTGTCCGCATCAATTTGTGAAGGTCAACATGTATTAAAGTTGCTGCTTTATGTGGGGGCAGCCTTGTGTGGGGGCAGAGGATAAATGATGGTTGTTCCCCAGTGCAATCCTACAAAGAGAGAGGCAGGTGATAGCACAGAAGCTGGCTTTGCAAGGGAATCTGCAAGATGCAGGGCCCAGGAAGTGCCACTCGAGGGTTCAGGGGACAGAATGTGACTTGCAGTTGAGGAAGTCTGGAATGGAGCTTGAACAGAGAAGCCGAAGAATATGGTGCTGTTTGCCACCTCCCAGGTTTTGACTGAGAAACAGCGTCTTAGAAGGAGGCAGTGTTCTCACAAAGGCAGAGCAACTAGGGAAGGAGCAGCCTTCTCCAAAGGCTTGTGACAGCAGAAACCAATGAGGGGCAAAGTAATATAGGTGCACCCCCCGGACTCACAGAGCGGTGCAGCAAGGTGTTGAGATCCTAGGACTACAGGTAGGAAAGGTGAACAAGCAAATGTGGATTTTTAATGTTGATACCTTGCAACTTCTCCTGCTCCTCCTTCCCCTTGTTTACATGATACGTTAGGGACAATGTCCATGCAGACCCACCGGCTACTGAGTCATGGGGACCTCCAGGTTACACAAAGGAGAATTTAATAGGTGAACAGTAAGAGCAGGCTCTCAGGCAGTGCCAGAGAAGGCAATCCAGTACCATATTACAGAGCTTCATGGAGGAGAAGGTTCTAGAGGGGTTTGACAGAGGAAAGGTCGTCATCATATGGAAATGGTGAGACCTCTTCAAAGGGAATGAATGGCATGAGTGAAGGTGGAGGGAGGAACTCAGGGGCCGAGGGGACACGCTTTCTGATAGGAAAGTGAGGGGAGGACACTGTGTGAAGGACAACTTGCCTCAGGGACACTGGGGTCTTTGTGGGCGAGCCGGTCTGCGTTGTGGTGGTGGGCTTTTATAAGATGGTAAGATGAGGATATCTGTGAACAGAGTCAAATTTCAATAATGTATGAATGACTAGAGCCCCTTAAGACTCCTGGGAACATTCACATTTTAAAAATAGACTGCTCAGTAACCCAAATCATCTTGCAACTGTTCAGATTTCAGACGCTGGAGAAAGAAGAAAAGCATTCAGGGGTGTGGAAGCAAGTGTTCTGGGGCAGGACACCACTCCGTGCAGGTCCTGTCCCAGCCCCACATTCCCATGCTCCCCCTGAGGGTCTGGTCAGCTTCCACAGTGCTTCCTGGTTCTTCTCATCCTGGGGCCCCACGGCTTGGTGAACACGCCAAGGTCTGTTTTCTGTGGTTTTTGTTGCTTTAAACAAGGCCACAGCTGTGGTAGGAGGCCTGGATGATGGTAGGTGTTTTTAGGGTATTTGTAATGTCAGATATACTTAAGATTTGTCTGCTTGTACTTTTTAAATAACCTGCCACACTCATTTAAAAGATGACATCAGTTAATATACTTACTGTCACTGAATTATACACTTAAAATGATTAAAATGGTAACATTATGTGTACTTTACAATTTAAAAGAGCATAATTTTTAAAAACACCATTGTCCTTCCTTTTTCTTACAATTAACTCTGTATGTAGAAGTATTAAACAAAATACTTAGAAAGATGAAATTTGCACTTAATTGGGTTGGTTTAAACCCTAAGCATCACTATTCATGTAGAAATAGCAATAAAATACTAACAATACCTAAAATATACATTATTACTCTTACAATGTATATTTGACATAGTTTTAAAAAAGGTATTATTTGGTTTCATTTCCATTTTACAGATCAAAGGAAATATTTACGTGATATTAAAGTAAATTAGTATAACAACCAATACCAAATGAGAAACTGAACCTTTGCTACCACAAGTTCTCTCTACAACATGGAGACCAAAAGAATAAAAAAAAATCCCCCAAACTAAATCACCCCTCAAGCTTTCTGAAATTAGCAGAGAATGTTTGCAGCTGACCTATTTCTCTCCCACACGACTGTGTTGATAATTGACTTCTGTCCCTCAGGGAAGTGCTCAAATATAATTGAGCAGCACCTGCCACATAGAGAGTACCGTTCTATGTGCCCAATAATTCCCATAAATATTGTACTTAGCTGAGGACTCAAGCACTCTGCTTTCTTCCTAACTGTATCTCTCAGGGAAGAAATATTATAATTACCAAAGCTGAGTTATTATGAACAGCTGGATGAAAATAAAAGAAATATTTTGAATTATAAGTACCCAAGACATTTCTATTACTAAAAATTATTGAAAATTATGGCAATAACCACTTATATTGCTCTGACAGTTTTCTTTAATCCTGTTGCTCTCATCCCATGATATAAACCCTCTTCTAGAGATGAGAGTCACTCCATTGTGTTCAATCCTGAGGACAAGGAGGACAACGCCAGGGGTTTGATTTCCATGCAGGTTAAAAAATGCAGCTAAAAATGATAAAAGACTGCAGCTCCAAAATAAAGATAAATATGATCCACCCCCATTCCACACCACCACTTGCAAAACATCTGGGACACAGGCTTAATGCAAGTCCCTTTCCATACACAGGGCAACATCGGCACATTTGGACTAGGCAGGGGTGGGCAAACTTTTTGACTCGAGGGCCACAATGGGTTCTTAAACTGGACCGGAGAGCCGGAACAAAAGCTTGGATGGAGTGTTTGTGTGAACTAATATAAATTCAAAGTAAATATCATTACATCAAAGGGTACGGTCTTTTTTTTTTAGTTTTATTCATTTCAAACGGGCCGGATCCGGCCCGTGGGCCGTAGTTTGCCCACGGCTGGACTAGGGGCTACAACTGGGAACCCTCATCTGGCGTAGAGAATATGTTAATGAAAAAATCTGAAGCCAGTCACAAAAGATCATATATTATTGTACGTTTCTAGTTACCTGAAATGTCCAGAATAGGTGAATCTATTGACCCAGAAGTCCATTAAGGTGGCTAGGGCTGGGGTTGGGGAGGATGGAAAACGAGTGCTAATGGGTGAAAGGTTTCTTTGGGGGTGATGAAAGTATTGTAAAATTAGGTTACGGTGGTAACAAAATATAGTCTCTGAATTCCTAAAAGAATGACTTCACCCTTTCTGTTACTTAAACATACACACACACACACACACACACACACACACACACACACATACACACACACACAATGAGCCAAATAAGAAAGTCATGCCTACTGAGCACTCTAACCTTAACAGTGATCATTTTACCCACCTCTTTCATTTGGAAATATAATCAGCACTTGAGTTGTTAACACTGGCACTAGGCCGTTCGAGAAGAAAGTAGGAGAGTCTGATAAATTCACCTACATAAATTATTGTGCATTCCAAAATTTTTTCCCTAATTTAAAAATAATATGATATTATTATTTTGCAGTGAATACTGCAAAAGTTTATCATTTCTGGTGAATCTGATAACCAAGAAAAATGCAGATTCTTTTCAAGTTATGTTTACAAAATATTTCCTCTCAAAACATAGACTACTGCTACAGTAATTGAATTGCAACCCTGGACAAAGGCACTCCAGCAACAGGAAAAGAACATAAAGTGAGAAATAAAATAGCAATGGTCTGTCATCCCAATGATGGCAGTGAAATGATCGAAAGCTCCAGTAAAGTAGCATAAGTTCAACAGCCCCTCCCTCGCAATGTGTTCAGTGCCTGAAGCACAAGTGATTACCTTTTCCACTCCATTTCTATAAGAAAGGACACGTTAAAGGCGACAGGCAAGTCTGCAGAGGGGCAGGTTTACTCTGGTTAAAGTGAGAACCACCTTCAAGCTCGGCCTATATCCAGGCCAGGTTGAGCACACATCAGCCTTTTCTATTTCCGAAAACGGGCTGTCATAGCACACAGCTTATCATTACTGTCACTTGAAAGCAATAAAAGTATTCCCTCAAAACTGAATCTAAATTTAGCCTTTTCATTAATTCAGGCTTCTAGTTCTAATCCTACCCCCTCTCCCAGGCCCCGTTCACACGGTTAACTCCCTATAAAAATCCCGATGTTTCACTCTGTAGTCTATAACTTAGCTTCTCTCCAGAGCAAGAGTGCTGAGTTCAACCTCAGTGTTTTCCTGTTCATGAAGTACCAGGACATATAACTGTGTGAACGCAGGACAATACTGGCTGCCTACGGGGCCGCCTTGGAGATAACAAGGCTCCTCTAGACACTAATCAATTTGACGATTTCTAACCTCGAGAGGTATTCTACAGAGTGTGTGTGACTGCGGATGGTTAAGGAAGTGCTCTGCACAACCCACAAAGGGAATATTAGTCAACACCTGGGCTCAAAGGAAGTCAAAAGCACCCAGCGGCTCTGTCTGCCCTGGACCCACCCTGCTCAGAGTCAGAGAACTGTTTCTGAGGCCAGAAACCCATTTTGAGCAAGCACAGTCCTTGGGAAGGAGGCTCAGCAAAGGGGGAGCAAGCAGAGAATGGCACTGCTTGTGGTCCTAGGAAGCATCTGTTCTACAATGTTGCTTAGAAAACATGCAGAGGCCACACACTGAGCGCTACAGAGCCCAACAGGGCCTCATGCCCATTCCACCCATGTCTGCGGATGTTCCCGGAGTCCTCAGTGGACTGGGGAACGTGCGTTGCCGCTTGCTCTGATTAGGGTTTAAGCTTTCTTCCGAGTCTGAGCTGCAGAAATGAGACCAAGAACGGGCCAAACTCAGAGGGAGATGATGAGCTTGGACAATGCCAAGGCCTCAGCCAGAGAAGATGGGTCAGGCCTAGAGTTGCTGGGCCCGGCTCACCCATTGTGTTGGGAGAATCGCCAGGATTGGAGAGAACCGTTTTCACAACGCACTGCTCCACGTGGTTTGACTGAAGTACTAGGACATTCTCTCCATTACACCTCTGCTTCTCCCCTTGATACGAGCAGTCTGCGCTCCTTGCTAACACTGCCCGCGTGGCACCTGGCGTAATTAAGGGGAGAGGACCATGGCAAAGCCAGTGTCATTTTCTTACGTTTCCACACAGCATCCTAGAAAGATGTGAATCAGAATTTACCTGAGTTTCCATAAAATATGGCCATCCTAAACTGAAGGCTAAATAGTTCTTTCTTCTACAGCAATGATATATAGGGAACGCGGTGTGCCCAAAAACAGAGACCTGAAGAAAAGAAAAATGTCTGGTTCACTGATTAGCTGCCCATTAATTAGATTTGTCACTCGGGAGCATCGTCAATTCAGTTCCATTTACTCAAGAGCCAAAATTGTCACGAGAAGTAAGATGCATTTGGGAAGATGCATTCCAGAGAAAATTCACAAAGGAAACAGGTATAAGCTTTCCTTAAGGTTCCTTGTAACTGGATCATACCATTGAGCAAGGAAGTTCTACTGACAGAGCACATAAAAACTTCCCATTTTGCTGGTGAAAAAATGCTCCATGGTTGTTCATCCATGCAACTAAATATAATAATGGCTGTGCCAGTACTGGCTGCTTCCCTCAGATTTATTCCTCCCTTTCCCCTCTGTGCTTTCTTTCCTATCTGAAAGGTCTTCAGACTGTTCCCCAGGCTCCTGTGTTAGCTGGCTTCCAGCAGGTCTCAGCCAATGGGAGGCACCCCAGGGACCTGGGGGAAGGAGGGTGTGAGTTGGGAGTGGAAAAAAAGAAGAAGCCAGAGTATTTCCCCCCATTCTCTCCACCTCAAGTGGCTACTTTGGCAGACGCTACATCTCCTCTGTGTCTCTCTCTGTGTTTGTTTTTTTTAATTGGGATATAATTGACAAATAAAATTAGTTTCAGGTGTACAACATAATGATTTGGTATTCGCACATATTGCAAAATGATCACCACAAATCTAGTTAACATCCATCACCATTCACAGATAGTTATAATTTTTTTCTTGTGATGAAAAGTTTTAAGATCGACTCTCTTATCAACTTCCAAATATTCAAGACAATATTACTTATTAACTATCGTCACCACGCTGTATATTACATCCCCAGGTCTTATTTATTTTACTAGAGGCCCAGTGCATGACATTCATGCACTGGGGAGGTGGGGTAGGCTCATTCAGGCCTGCGCCCTCTCGCAGTCCGGGACCCCTCGGGGAATGTCCACCTGCTGGACATCCTTCGAGGGGTCCTTAGTGCTGCTAGGGAGGCAGAGGAGGCTCCTGCCACCACCGCTGTGCTTGCCAGCTGTGAGCCTGGCTTCTGGCTGAGCGGTGTTCCCCCTGTGGGAGCGCAGACCACCAGAGGGCAACTCCTGCGTTGAGCATCTGTCCCCTGGTGGTCAGTGTGAGTCATTGCAACCAGTCATTCCGCCATTTGGTCAATTTGCATATTAGGGTTTTATTATATAGGATAATTAGCTGAAGTTTGTACCTTTTGACCTACTTTGCCCATTTCACCCACCCCCACCTTTGGTAACCACCAATCAGATCTCTGTATCTATGAGGTTGGGGTTTGTGGGAGGGGTTGTTTGGGTTTTTATTTTTAGATTCCACATAAAGATGAGATCAAACAGTATTTGTCTTTCTCTGTCTAACTTATTTCACTTAGCATAATGCTCTCAAGGTCCATCTATATTGTTGCAAACAGTAAGATTTCCCTCTTTTTATGGCTTAATAATATAGCATAATATATACACCACAACTTCTTTTTTTAAATATATTTATTGATTTCAGAAAGGAAGGGAGAGGGAGAGAGAGATACAAACATGCATAATGAGAGAAAATCATCGATAGGCTAACTCCTGCTCTGCCTCTACTGGGATCGAGCCCATAACCTGGACATGTGCCCTGACCAGGAATGGAACTGTGACCCCCTTGTTCATAGGTTGACGTTCAACCACTGAGCCATGCCAGCTGGGCTATAGCACAATTTCTTTATCCATTCATCCATCCATGGACACTTTGATTGTTTCCTTATCTTGGCTATTGTAAATAATGCTGCAATGAACAGGAGGGTATCTTTTCAGTTAATGTTTTTGTTTTTGTAGGATAAATACCAAGTAGTGGAATTTCTGGATCATGTGGTAATTCTACTTTTAATTTCTTGAGGCACCTCCATACTGTTTTCCACAATGACTACACTAATTTCCATTCCCACCAACAGTGCACAAGGGTTCCCACATCTTTTCTCCACATCTTCATTACACTTGTTATTTCTTGTCTTTTTTATAAAAGCCATTCTGACAGTGTGAGGTGATACCATCTTCTCTCTTGCTCCTACAGAACAGTACCCCAGTGGTTCCAGCACCTTCCAGGTGTTTCTGGCCCCTGGGCTCCAGTAACAATTTCCTCTCATTGTTCTTCTAGCCCAGAGGTGATAGTAGCTTCCTGTTATTGCTAACGTCTAGGTTTAGCTTCTAATCTCTCTCACCACCTGTTTAACCATATCTCTACATTCAAGTCCCTCAGTTGTAAAAACTCATATAGCTTTATTTCTTGGTTGAACTCTGGGTATACAGTGACTAATAAATAAATAAATAAAACCAAACACACAACAACAACAACAACAAACAACCCTCTGTGTAACCTTAAACAATGAAAACAAAAATTTCATCTCATGATAAAATGGGGGGTGTGAGGGGGGAGAATACCGTCTCCATATTATCCCATTATTGCTTTGTTCTTCACAATAACCACATAAACTAAGAATATCTCTAGGACCTAAGAGGAATAAGCTCCATATAGCCTTTCTTGTGTCCACATCTATGTGTGCTTATATGTCTGTTTTGATTCTTCAGGGACAAAGAGGTTGTGGTGGAAAAACTGTAGAATCTGAGACTGTACCTTGCTGTCAACTAGTGTGACTTTGGTAAGGCCTTTATGTCCCTTGGTCTCTGTTTTATTTACCTGAAAACGGGGAATTGAAGCACTTTCCCTCTGCAATCTCCTCCTGTTCTAAAATTCTGTGAATCTAAGTTTATAAATAAATTTTGTGCATATATATGCCTCTAGGCATATGATTATTCTTAGAGCTATGCACAAAGTATATATACCGTCTGTTGATGAATTTGCATTTCATTGGAGAAAACTTGCATTTCATCAGAAAAAGGTTTCTATAATCAGTGCTCAAATTATAACCCAAAGAATCTTTTTGCCGACGTGTTTTATTATAGTATCAACTTAGTATCTCAATATGTTTTAGACCTCTGAATACAGTGTGGGTTCATTGAATTATTGTAATGAGCATTTGATTAGCATACCTAAAAAAATAAAAGTTCCTTGCTCTAAGATAGATGGCTCCAAAGATGTCTACAACAATATCTTCTGTTCTAAATGCTCTTTCGTAAGGCGACCTTGCTGCACCAGCAAAATATAGAGTCTACTTACCTTCCCCTGTGAAACAAGGCTGGCCCTTTGGTCTGTTTTGACTTAAGAGGTTGGAATGGAAGTACTGTCAGAGAGCCTTTGATACTAGGTCTCACCAAATCTGCAGCTTCAGCCTTTCCTGCTGGGGATGCTCCTTCTAGGAACCCAGCCACCATGGAAGCTCAAGCAACCACACGGAGAGGCTGGGTAGAGGAAAATTGAGCCTCCTGCCAAAAGCGCTAGGTTAGTTCTCAGCCAGCAGCTAGCACCCACTGCACAACCAGGTGAGCTATTTTAGACCCTTCAGTCATGCCAGTGCCCAGATAACATCACAGAAAGCAGAACTGTCTGGTCAGCCCACAGAAAAATATTTTTTTAAAGTGTGGTTGCTTTAAACCACTACATTTTATCAAGGTCTGTTAGGAAGCAATTTCTCCCCATTAAACAAAAAGTTAAATGTGGAAGCAGAACTCCATGCCTAAAATGTATCAAGCTAGTCTTGTATCCAACCGTTTCTTCATTCATTCAAATGAACACGTCTTTATTGAACATATACTAAGCTAAATGCTGAGGATGCAAAGGAGACCAAATGCAGACATGTCCCTGCCCTGGTGGAACTCATTATCTGGATGGGGAGAAAGACATGAACAGAGAAATCTAATTACATGTTGAATAATAATAGTGGTAAGAAGTGGCATAATGTACTCTGGGATGAGGTGCATGGTTAAGGAACTGACCTCATCAAAGGGGTTAGAAAAAGAAGTGATGACTAAAGTTAGATCTCGAAGAAGATTAAAAATTAAGTAGGCAGCAGGGAGAGCAAGAGCATTCCATAGAGAGGGCTCTCCGCATGTGCAAAGGACCTGTGGCAGGAGAGAGGGTGATATGTTAAAGATCTGAGTTCAGCCGAAGCCGGTTTGGCTCAGTGGATAGAGCGTCGGCCTGCGGACTGGGGGGTCCCAGGTTCGATTCCGGTCAAGGGCATGTACCTGGGTTGCGGGCACATCCCCAGTGGGAGATGTGCAGGAGGTGGCTGATCGATGTTTCTCCCCATCGATGTTTCTAACTCTCTATCTCTCTCCTTTCCTCTCTGTGGAAAATCAATAAAATATATTTTAAAAAGAAAGAAAAAAAAAAGATCTGAATTCAGAACTAAGAGATGAGGACTCAAGATGAGGCTTGGGGGCCAGGCCTTCTAAGACTCTGCAATTCTCATAAGGGCAGATTTTACAAGGAGAGTTCAACCTACCAATCCCACCCTGGTCAGATTTTCTCCTCAAACCCCAATGGGGAGAAAGATGGGAGTAACCCAAGGGAGAGTAACCTGCACCATACTAACTGTATGTGCAGGGATACCCATGGGTATTTCAATGCTCAGCGCACATGGGCATTTTGCCCATGCTCTCATTCCTTGCTATATTGCTGCACACTACGCTCTACCTAAGTATTTCCTTTCTATACACCCATACTATGCTATACTACTACTATAAGTAGTCTCCATACTACTCTATAAGATCCTTTGGGTACGGGGGCTATGTCCCATTCATCTTTTTCATTCTTCTTTCACAGTATCTAGCAAACTGCTGAGCACATAGGAAATGTTTAATGAGTGTTTCCTAAAAATGTAAAACATGAATAAATAATCCATTCAGCCTGTCAGAAGTAATCTCCTGGGAGAAAATTCTACAGCCTCACTTGGAAAGCCATTCCAATGATAGCAATACTCTTAGGAAAGTTTTGCTGTAAAACCTCATTCCTTTCTTTTCTTTAAATCCCCACCTAAGGATATGCTTAGAAAGAGGAAGGGGGTGGGGAGAGAGAGAGAGAGAGAGAGAGAGAGAGAGAGAGAGAGAGAGAGAGAGAGAGAGAAACATTGACATGAGAAACATTGATCGGTTGCCTTCCATACACGCCCCAACAGGTGATCCAACCACAACCCAGGTACGTGCCCTGACCTTTTGGTGCATAGGATGACATGCAACCAAATGAGCCACTCGAGCTGGACTAAAACCTCATTCCTTTTTAATTGTAGCCAGTTCTTAAGTTCCATCTTCAATGAAGACCAAAAGCAGCCCATCACATTTCCAAAGAATGCCTTCATGTTCGGTTTGAAGATCATTCCTGGATCACCCCGAGCACTCTCTCCTTTCACTGGCAAAATACTTAATGTTCTCACCTTTCCTCAAAGAAACCACTTAGTTGCTCCCGGGATCCATTCCAGAACACCCATCCCTCCTAAACTGTAGAAGCCAGCAATCTAGTAAACGGAGAAACAAAGGTCAAGGGTGGTGAGGGATTTTGTGCAGTCCTCAGAGTGGCGGCATGCTCTCTTTCTCACTCTGCTTCCTTTCAGGCCAGCTCACGTGTGTGCATCTGTAGGTGTGTGCACATGGATTTGTGCACATATACACACAAAACACTAACATTTTTACCAGCTTTAAGAATAAACATTGTTTTATTAAGTGAGTCTGCCAACTGTTCTCTGTCCAGTCTGAGCCATCTGATTTGACACATCAATTTTTTTTTTTAGCGAAAGCTTCCTTACCATATATTCGTAAATAATATGACAGAGAAATGAGCAGCACTGTTTTATTGATACTGCAATTATCTTCTTCATGTGCAAAAGCATCGTACAGACTTGGAAATATCACCAGCACTCCAATGTATCAAGAATTCAAAAATAATAAATCATTGGTCGTCCAACAAATAATGAGACTCTAGTAACATAAAGAGCTGTTGTGCTTAAAAAATTATTTTAGCATTGGGGTGAAAACTGTTCAATTTTATTTCAAATAACACACTGTTACATTTCATTTGCAATCATTTTTCATACCTTCTCAAAGAAATAAAAATTCTCTCGGTTATTTTTATTGCAGCCATTATAGACATCTGTATTATGCCACTTAAATGCGATCAGGTGTAGGATACTTTCTGAACTGTACATGCTTGCAAAAATTATGTATTTTTTTGCAAAAATAAATAGGAAGGTTGTGTATATGATATAATCACAACTACAGTAATTCCTACTTAAATTAGACCATTTTATTAAACTAACAAATCCCAGTTTCAGGAAGATTTATGAAATATATTTGTTCTAAAAATCTGCACTGGTTTAAATTACTCCCAGAATTATTTACCATGCAACACTTTTCATATTTTTACGTCAACACATACCAGCACTCTTAACAAGAACTTATACATGTATCATCTCACTTAACCATGTATTAGAGCAAATTGAGGACAGGACATTAGAAAGACTATTGACTATATTGTTTGTGCTTGGAAGAATAAAGCATTAGTGACGTGATGGTGTAGATGAACTCAAACGCTTCAGTCAAACAGTTCATGGAATATGCTGATAGTATGTCTAAGAATTTTGCAACAATAAAACTACCACAAATAAGTACCTATCAAGTAAACAACAATAAGATCTCAGTAACATAACTAAAATTTGTTTAAAGATGAAGAATGTCTTATCAAATATGTAAATAATCTAAGCACAGCAAAGGGAACAGACTGTATTTTTAGAATGAATTCAGAATCCAAATATATTTATTTTAATAATGCTCATCTTAGTGCTCATTGAATTAAAGAGAAGTAATAGTATCTGTCTCTGCAGAAGATGAATATCTACATAATAAATATCTAATTATGCTTTATGGTCCCTTTAGGAGAGGTCTGAGTCCAATTTTGAGTCTAATGCCCCATCCAACATGGATAACCTGTTCAAACTGGTGAGATAATCCCTCAAGAAACACAGCAAAGCTGCCGCCATAGGTTAAAAGCACATTACACAAAGCTCCGAGTGGCCTGGAGGGAAAAGAACTCGCCAAGGTCACTCCCGCAGTCCACAGTGGAGGCTGGAATAAAAGCAAGCGTCTTGGTGCAATGACCAAAGTCCTCGCAGGTCACCCCTAACACACACACCTTGACAAATCTGTTCCAAAAAGAGATCAAGGTGACTCCTTTTTTTTTTTTAATGCTCTCCCTAGCACCCAGCAGATACGCAGAGGTGGTTTCATTTACAGCACATGTCAATACAAAAATTAAGGGCCAATATCCTGCCTGGGTCAAGATAAAAGGCACCTAAACCTAAGCATTCAGGGTAACCTGCAATCTTTAGCACACACAACGCGCATGAGAGCCACGCAGAAAAAACAATCACTACGAAACAAACACACAAAACAACAACAACAAAAAAGACAAGAAACAAACACTAAGTGTCTCACCACCCATACCCCAGGCGCTGAGTGCCGGCCTTCGCTCATCTGGATTTGAACAGACCCAGCTATCTCCCTCATCTAGAGAACCAAGGAAGCAGTCCGAAAGTGAGCCCTAACTTTCTGCTCTAATTGTCTGTCTTACGACTAGAAGAGCTTGGAGATCTCTCCCAAGACCTAGACAAAGAAGAGGATTCAAAAAAGAAGAGACCCGCAACTCTCGGCCCAATCAAACCCGGTGCCCGGCGGCCCTACGGGCTTTGCTTACTCAATGTCTAGTTATACAACTTCAAGACTTCCCCACGCACTGAAGATGCCACGAGGAATATGCCCGTCTCCAGTGCAATGTCCCTGCGCTAAGCCAGGTCCCCGCCGACTTGCGTCCAGACGCACAAACTAACTTCCCAGGGCGGTGCAGAGACACCGGACCCGCAGACTTCGAGAGCAGGGGCAGGGCGAGCAGGGGCAGGGCGGGCAGGGGCAGGGAGGGCAGGGCGCAGCGGGAGCGCTCGCGGAGCGGGAAGAAGGCGCTCGGCCCCGGACCCCGCGCCGCGCTCTGGCCTCCTGCCCAGCCCGCGCCCCCGCCTCCGCGCCGCGCCCGCCTCCTTCCTACCTGTCTGAGGATGAAGCTGGTCGAAGTGGTGCTGCCATCGGATCTTTTCAACCTGCTCCTCCGGGTCGTGGTGCCTCGGGCCACCTGGAGTCGATACAGGGGGCCAGAGAGAAGCGGGTGAGGACCGCACCGTGGAGAGCAGCGACCTCCCCCGGCTCCAGTCCGCCTCCGAACCAGCTCCCTGGGGTCCCCCGGAGCCCGCACCCAAGTCTCCTCCGCGGCCCCCAAGTCCAGCCCCCACCCCCACCCATCCACTCTAATCCAGGACAACTGAAATGGTGCCCGAGAGGAGCAGCCCGCGGGCACCCACCACATCCATTAACAAAGACTCTCAGGGTGCGGGGTCCGAGTCCCCGGCATCTGCTGGGGAAGGCTGCGGGCTCGGAAGCGGGAGCGCAGAGACGAGTCGAGGTGAGGAGGAGGAGGAGGAGGAGGAGGAGGAGGAGGAGGCGGCGGAGGAGGAGGAGGAGGAGGAGGAGGAGGAGCGGGAGGAGGAGCGGGAGGAGGAGGGTGGGGGAGGCCGCCCGCTCCCGGGACTGGGGGCCCGGCGCCCGGCACGAAGGCGGGGCGCGGTGGGGCGCCGAGGAGGGGGAGGCGGGGGGAGGGGGCGGTACCTGCGAGGTGGGCGAGGGCGGCCCGTCCGCGGTCCCGTTCTTGGCGTAGGAGGACATGCTTCCCAGCCGCTGGCCAGCCCGCGGTGGGCGGAGGACCCGCAGGCCCCCGGAGACTCGGCCGCGGGGGAGGGGAGGGGAGGGCGGCAGGACGTCCCCCCGGCTTCGGGACCGCGCCGGCTCGCGGCTCCCTGCCCGCACTTCGGGGAGCGCGACACCTTAAAGGGACCGAAGCGCGTGCCCCGCGCCGCAGCGGCGTCGGGCAGCGCCCCGCAGGCGGAGGTCCCGCCGAGGGCTTCCCGGGATCTCGCCCACCCGAGCCGACGGGGAGAAGCGCGCTCCCACCAGCCAGCGCCTTACAGCGGAGCTTCCCAGAGGATGGAGGGAGGCGGGAGTCTGCCGTGGGGGTGGCAGGATTAAAATAGTCTGCACAGTTTAAAACGAGACAAAGGTGGCACGGTTCATGAATCAGGACTTGGGGAGGGACGCCGGTGCGGTGCCGGGAGTGGGGAGAGCCGACCGACTGTGTGTGTGTGTGTGTGTGTGTGTGTGTGTGTGTGTGTGTGTGTGTGTGTCTATGCCCGCGCGAGTGTCTGCTGCACCGGAATTTTAAAAGGGCAAGAGCAGAACCTTCTTTCTGCGACTTCACTCATCAGCCCACTGTGGGAAGGCATGAGGTTTTGTGGTTTGTTTTTTTGCCCGTGTTTTTGTATTCTTTTTGCCGACTCTGGCCTCAGAACCGCGAGCCGTAGTCAACCGGGCAGCCCCGGAAACCCTGTCCACCTGAGTCTGAGGGGAGATGCGGCCCCACTGGGGAGCTGCCTGTCCTGAGGAGTTTTGAAGGTCACGTTACACCTGCTAAAAAAGCTGGAGTTGGCCACGTGCCTCCCATGTCGACGCGGATCGCTGTTTGCAAGGGAGGAAACTCATCCATAAAACCGTGCACAATCTTTGCTGTTGTTGCAACCCTGGGTTCTCTTCTGTACGTACATACTATAGGTTAATTTGAGATCAAAGTAAGCAAATTGTGAAGAGCTGGAATTTGAAGTAACAGGAAAAATACATGCAAGTTAAAAAAATAAAAAGATCCGTTTAACTATAGTTACTGCATGAGAAATCCATCTTTAAAATAGGCATAGTATCTTAAATCGCTAGATTAGACCATATCACATTGCATTCCAGGATTTTTTTTTTTTAAATAGAAACTGCCATGTTTCTTTTAAAAATGGCTTGGCATTATTGAAGTCATGATTATATCTTACTATTCACCAGACATTTATTCCCATTCCATCCCCCCACCCCTTCACTTAATCCAGACTGTCATTTCTTTCCAACTGTCTAATAACTAGTCTCTGCCTCCAGGCTCCCTACTGCGTGCAAATGCGCACGCGCACATACACACACACACCCCTTCATTCCATCTACACACTACAGGCAAAGCCATTTTCTTACATACCTCTTTGTTCCAGTCACTCTTCTCTAAAAAGAACTTACTGTTCTCAGCAGTCCAGAAGATAGGGACCAAACTCCACCGTCTAACAGCCAAGCCCTCCTCTCCCCTGCTATTCTGGTCACCACCTCATTTCTTCAACTTGGTCTCTCTTTGGGCAAGCAGGCAGGTCTGCACATTATTGCTTCGGCATACCAAATACAATCCCACTTCAGCAACACACACACACACACACACACACACACACACACACACACACACACACGGCTGAATCCTACTCTTCTCCAAACCTGGCTGAGCTCATTCTTCGTCCAGGACTGACCACTCTGGCGCTGGGTAGTTTCTTGTGCCCCTGAAAAACTGGAGCATTTATTCTCTGGGCATTTAATATAGGCTGCCTTGGTTTATTAATTCTCTTTTTGTGAAACTCTAATTTCTAAAATAGGTTTTTAGCTTTTTATCTTCTATTCTTCCACCTCACATATAGTAGATATTCCATAAAGTGTATGTGTAATGGTGTGTCTGCAAAATCAGAACTCCCTGCTTTGGTTACGGTCAACTCAACCCATTTTTAGTTCTGAGCCATTTTCATAAGTGATACTTAATCAATATTTATCGAATGTGAGTTATTATATGGGCACCGGAATTTGAGTTTTCTGGTTTTCCACTGCCCCGAGTCTCACTGGGTTTGAGTTCTCAAAAAAGAATCTAGAGCAGCAGGACAGCGAGGACCTCTCTGCACCCACCCCACAGCAAAACTGGGAAAAATTATTTTCAAAAAATTATTTAAATCTCTGGAAGTGGTCCAAAACCCTAGTCAAAAGAAGGCAAATGAAGAAACATTTAAGAAAATTCACTGAAGGTCAATAACGTGAGAGTCTGTGGTATTTGAACCAAATACCTCCCTCCCTGCTTCCAGTCAGCTCAGCGAGAGGGAAACTCTACTCCACAGTGGTGCAGCCTAGATACAGGGTTCCTCCCCCCCAGCTCCCACTGGCTGGGTTACCTTCCTGGGAGGGAAAGGACGTCAGCATTTATCATCCTGTCCCTAGATGCCTGTTGCTGAGGCTACGTTCCCATCAAATACAGCAGAGAGGTGGGGGCTCCCTTGTTTAGCCCAGTCTTACCTACTCATGGGATGGAGGCTCTATTGTGGGCACAGCACCCCCGAGAATACTGGGGCCCTGGCTGCTCCTGGAGAGGCAAGCCAGGAGACCTGGGACTACTGTCCCTCCCTACCAAGCACTGAACTCCTAAAGTGGGGGTGTCACTCAGAGAGAGGTACATCATTGTCCCTGACCCCAGCACCAGAATTCAAAGAATGAAGTTGGATCCTTACCTCATGCCCCATACAAAAATGAACTCAAAATAGACCAGAGACCTAAATGAATGAGCTCAAAATATAAAACTACCAGAAGAAAACACTGGCAATGGATTCTTAGATATGACACCCAAAGCATAAGCAACAAAAGAAAAAGGAAAAACACAAATTGGACTTCATCAAGAAAGTGAAAACACAACCCACAGAACGGGAGAAAATATTTGCAAAGCATCTACACTAATAAAAGAGAAAAATGGTAATTGGCGTATGGCGCTACCCTTTTCATTGGCTAATCAGGGCTATATGCAAATTAACTGCCAACTAAGATTGGCAGTTAACTGCCAACAAGATGGCGGTTAATTTGCATATGTAGGCACAATTGAGGGATGCGAAAGGGAAAGCAGGAAGAAGCCCCCTGCCACTGACAGTGATCAGAAACCCAGGGGGGAGCTAAGAGCTGGGGGGCAGGGCAAAGGCGGCCCTGGGGCCGCCTTTGCCCTGCCCCCCAGCCATGATCGGAGAATCAGGTGCCTTTGCCGCCCTGGCCAGTGATAGCAGAAAGTAGGGGTAGAGCCAGCGATGGGAGCTGGGCACGGTCGAAGCTGGCAGTCCCAGGAGCTAGGGGTCCCTTGCCTGGGCCTAAAGCGGAGCCCACGATCGCGGGGCCGCTGCAGCTGCGGGTCCCCGCTGCCCTGGCCAGTCGCCTAGGCCAGAGGCGTTAGGCCTGGGCAGGGGCGGAGCCTGCAACCGCGGGGAGCTGGGGGTCCCCTGCCCAGGCCTGACACCTCTGCCGGAGGCCTCAGGCCTGGTCAAGGGGCCGATCCGGTGATTGGTGATCGGAGGGTGATGAGAGTCAACTCCTCTGGCCGAGGCATCAGGCCTGGGTGGGGGGCGGAGCCGGGAATTGGGGGGATATGATGGTCCCCTTGCCCAGGCCTGAAGCCTGGGTCAGAGGCGTCAGGCTTGGGCGGGGGGTGGAGCAAGCGATCAGAGGGAGATGGGGGTCCCCTGCCCAGGCATGATTCCTGGGCCTGAGGCCTCAGGCCTGGGCGGGGGCCAGAGCCAGTGATCGGGGGGAGATGGGGGTCCCCAGTCCAAGCCTGACACCTCTGGTGGAGGCGTCAGGCCTGGGCAAGGGGCCGATCAGGCGATCGGAGGGTGATGGGGGTCTACGCCTCTGGCCAAGGCATCAGGCCTGGGCAAGGGGCAGAGCCAGCAATCAGAGGGGTCTGGGGGTCCCCTGCCCAGGCCTGATGCCTGGGCCAGAGGCATCAGGCCTGGGCTGGGGGCAGAACCAGTGATGGGGGGAAATGAGGGTCCCCTGCCTAGGCCTGATGCCTCTGTCAGAGGCGTCAGGCCTGGGCAAGGGGCTGATCCTGCGATTGGAGGGTGATGGGGGTCAACACCTGAGGGCTCCCAGTATGTGAGAGGGGGCAGGCTGGGCTGAGGGACACTCCCCCCCCCCCAGTGCACGAATTTCATGCACCGGGCCCCTAGTATATCTAATAAGGGACTCCTAGCTGATGTATATATATAATCTTATAACTCAGTAATAATAAAAAGATAAATAACCCAATTTTAACGTGGGGCAAAGAATCTGAATAGACTTTTCTCCAAAAGAAGATGCACAGATGGCCAATAAGCCCATGAAAAAGATGCTTGACATCATTAGCCATCAGGCGAATGCAAACCAAAACCACAGTGAGACACCACTTTATACTCACCAGAGTGGCCATAATCAAAAAGTCAGTTAACAAGTGTTGATAAGGATATAGAGAACATGGAACTGAAACACACTGCTGATGGGACTGTAAAGTGGTACAGCAGATGTGAAAAACACTTTGGCAGTTCCTCAAAAAATTAAATACAGAGTTACTATAGGACCCAGCAGTTCTACTCCTAGATATATATCCAAGATAAATTCTGGGAGTCAAGAACATGGGCAGATATGTACAATTCTCTTGGAGGAAAGGAGATGATTAAAAAAATACAAACAATACAACCCTCCACATGAAGGATTAAGATACTGAATGATGTAAATTAAATTCCAAATAATATTCAAATTCTAGTTTTTCTACCTGCTCTATGCCCAGTGAAGAACACAGGCTTTCAGAGATTCAAAGTTGGAATAGAACTTGAATGAATCTATACTAGTGGTTCGCAGCCAGGATAACATGTGGGACATAAAAGTCGAGACATCCAACGGTCAGGAGGTTACATAGCATTTGCTTTTTCCTTAGTCCCCATATCCTCTTTCAATATCTGGTACTACTGTTACCTGCCCAAGTATCTGACTACAACCTTTCAACCTTCTAGATGTTGCCTTTATGGAGTGTTTTTCATAACCACTTGCCCCTCCTCCAACCCACAGCAAGGGTCAGTGATGTACAGTTTCAAGCCACAAGTCAGAAAGAAATGTTCAGGGTGCTTTTGCCTCTGCTGCAGTCCTGGGCTCAGGTGCAGAAATGAGCATTTTGTTCTGGAAAGCAGCCATGGGGATTGTCTGATGAGCAGGAGATGCTAAGATTTTTTTCCTTTTTAACAGAGCCATTGGTCTTTTTGCCACTTAAACAGGACTCTAGCCCCCTTGTCTCTTGATAGTTAAAATAATGCCATATCCCCTGGATTCTAGGACAACTTGATGTTTAAGAAGCATCATCGATTGAATAGACTTAAGGGAATAAAATGAAGCCTTACAATACATGCTGATCCATTGTAAAATACATCCTGATTTCACACAGGTTAAATGGAATGATAATGATAAGCACAAGGATAAGAAAGGGTGAAAGAAAACTCATGTTTACTGAAAGCCAGGCATTGTGAGGTGCTATGCGCTCTCTGCTAAATTCATCTTTATTCTTCACTAGAGGCCCAATGCACGAAATTCGTGCAAGAGTAGGCCTTCCTTCCCCCGGCTGCCAGCACCAGCTTCCCTCTGGCACCCAGGACCCGGGCTTCCCACCACCTGGGACCCAGGCTTCCCTCGCAGCCCCAGCTTCCTCTAGAAGTATAATTAGCAGATTACGCTTTTATTATTATAGATTCCACAAACATTTCCTGTGCCTAAGCTAGGGCCTTGGAATACACTAGTGAATAAAGCAGTTCCAAGTTTTAAAAGATTTTACAGACCTAGTTGGGTTAGAATGCTTTCAGATACAAATAGGAAAACCCTACCAAAAGTAGCCTAGACAAATAGAGGGAACAGATAAAGGGTTTATTTTTTCACATAAGAAGTCCAGCGGAAGATAACCTGGAACTGGTACAGCCACTTAGAGGTGTCATCTAGGAGCCAGGTATTCTGAATCTTCCTGAACCATCGTAACTTTCTTCCCCATGGTCACAACATGATTGCTTTAGCTCCTGACATTGCACCTGCCTTCTAAGCCAGAAGAAGGGGAGCAAAAAACCTTTTCCTTCCAAGTTTTTTCTTTCTTCCTAGGAAGCCCTCCTCAGAAACTATGACCAAAATCATGTCATGTGGCCACCCGGGCTGCAAAGGAGTCTCAGAAGACAAGTGCTATTAAATTGTTTGCTGATTTCCATACGAAGGCTGCAAGTGCATATTGAATGCGCCAAACTATAGCATCTGAGACAGAGACAGAGCCTTTTGACACAAAGACAGGTCATCCCAGTTTAACATGACAACCCCTATAACATAGTCACAAGGTGCTACAGACGTGCAGCATGGTCTGTGGCCAGAATCAGGGAAATTTGAGCCAAAACTTGAAAGACAATTTGTTAGATGGGTAAAAGAATTTCAGAGAAAAATAACAGGGCCAAACACAGGTGTGAAAAAGCAAAATTGGCACCTGAGGAATTTGGGGTTTGAGGGTTGGAATCTAGCGTGTATGCAGGAAAGTGGAAGAAGGGGTTAGCAGGGCCGCCAACAGTGGGATCGTGAAGATCCTAATATGTGATTCTAAAGAGTCTGGTGCTTATCCAGAAGAACCCCATGCTCAGGCTGAGTGCTCTCAGCAACTCTAATTTTTGAAGAAACCAGGCTATGTAGGCCCTGGGTCCCTAAGCTTCGACTCAAAACTACTCTCCTAGTTCAAAACAGCCTCAACCAGTTGTCACCTGGTGTTTTCCTCAGCAATGCCTTGAGTTTTGCTTTTCTCTAGTCACAAAACACAGAATTCTGTGAGCTTCCTTAAGTTCTTGCTTTCTCCACCTGACCCCTCCTCCTCACAGAATCTCAGAGAGAGCTCATCTGTTTACATCAAGCTCTGGTCTCACCTGCGTGACGGGGCCAATTGTACTGCAAGGTACACATTACACAGATCCAGCCACCCTTATGCTCTTCCTACATGAGTATTCTTACATCTGAAGGAATTTTCTATCTAGGGGAGCCCTTTGGGACCCCATTCATCTCAGTGTTTTGTGGGAAAGGAAGCTATCACCGGAGATAACTTGACAACCTTATCACACAAATTATTTCTAGGTAATAGTCCCTCTAGTATAGCGAGCAAAAGCACATGCTTGCGCGAGAGACAGAGCCTGGTTTAGAATCCCAGCTTTGCCACTTACTAGCTTGTGAAGATTAATCTCTTTGTCTGCCTCTCTTCCTAACAAGTGTTATGAGAATTCAATGACAATGTATATGAAAATGGTTTTCAATCAAGGCAAAGTGCAATGCCTACCATTACACAACTAGTGAGTGTATGGCGAAGCCACCAATACAGCTCAGGCGTGGAAACTCAAGTTCTTAGCATCCCCAGCATATAATAATGTTACTGACTGCATTAACAAATGCTAATAAATCTTTTAATTTTTTCATGTTTCAAAATAGAAGAGACAGGAGCAGTTTGAAACTTTTATTCCCATCTCCACTTATAGGGTCTCTGTCTCTCTTAAGGAGGTTTCTAAAAGAAGGTCTCAGCCCTAACCGGTTTGGCTCAGTGGATAGAGCATCGGCCTGCGGACTCAAGGGTCCCGGGTTCGATTCCGGTCAAGGGCATGTACCTTGGTTGGGGGCACATCCCCAGTGGGGAGTGTGCAGGAAGCAGCTGATCGATGTTTCTCTCTCATCAATGTTTCTAACTCTCTATCCTTCTCCCTTCCTCTCTGTAAAAAAATCAATAAAATATATTTAAAAATAAATAAATAATAAAAGAAGGTCTCAGTTTTAACAATTAGGTCAGCTGTAAATATATTAATTCTAGCCTTTATTGACTGAAAACGATGGTATGCTTATACCAGAGAATCTTAACAAGAGCTTATTTGACCCTGGCAGAGTGACAGAGCAATTCGACTTTGAATTTACCACACTGGCAACACCAGTGGGCAGGACTATCTCTGTGATCGATACTGTATAAAGGAATCCTCTACATTCACTCCAATCTTCTCCCCTGCCTTCTCTCCATACATTTAGAGGCTGGAAAACAAAATATTCACTTTCCCAGACTCACTTGCCTCTTAAGTGAGTAGCCTTTTGACCCTTTTTTGACCAATGATTCACAGGTGAAAATCCCAGGGGGTTTCCCAGGAAAGAAATATGGTAAGATTATTTTTGGCTGGCATTTTAAGTCCCGTTTTTCTTTTTAGACAATGCACTTTTCACAATACTTGTCTGAAGTTACTTGGAGGGGGAAAATATGTGACAGCTAAAAACTGTCTCTACATTGACACCTTAACACATTCGTTCATGTGATATCTGTTCACCACTGGGAGCTCTATCCTAACAAGATATCACTGACACCCCTTGAGGTGTGTGACACAGTGATCAGGTGAGGACAAGGCTGTCACCCCTTAGGACTGTCAACTATATAGCTATAGGGTTGATCTGTCATAGTTGTACAACTTAGGTCCTAGAACTGACTACCCGTAGGGTGTGTTATAGCAGTGTCAAAGAATGGCTGGTCAAAGAACAGTCTTAGTTGGGTAACTACCTCATACAAAACAATGAAGCTGGACTCCTACCTCACACCATGTACACGATTTAACTCATAAATGGGTCACAGACTAACTATAAGAGCTAAAACCATAAACATCTTAGAAGAAAATAGGAGAAAATTTTCATGACCCTGGATTTGGCAATGGACCCTTAAGATATGATACTAAAAGCATAAGCAACAAAAGAAAAAATAAACTGGATTTCATCAAAATTAAAAACTTCTGTGAATCAAAGAACATCATCAAGAAAGAGAAAAGACAACCTACAGAATGAGAGAAAATATCTGCAAATCGTTTATCTAGTAAGGGTTTAGTATCCAGAATATATAAATAACTATTACAACCCAACAACAAAAAGACAACCCAATTAAAAAATAGGCAAAAGACTTAGACATTTCTCCAAACAAGTTATACAAATGGCCAACAAGCATGTGAAAAGATGTTCAACATCATTAGCCATTAGGGAAATGCAAACTAAAACCACAATGAAGTACTTCAACATCTGCTAGAATGGCTATAATTTTTAAAAACAGGAAATAATCCTTGGTGAGGATGTAGGGACATTGGAACATTCTTCACTGCTAGTGGGAATGTAAAATTGTTCAGCTGTGTTAAGTTTGGCAGCTCCTCAAAAAATTAAACATAGAATTACCATGTATCT